>NC_140129.1:0-604166 GCF_964035555.1 Netta rufina | reverse complement strand
AAGGGATAGGGTAAGGGTAAGTGTCAGGGTAAGGGTAAGGTTAATGGTAACCGTAAGTGTAAGGGTAAGGGTTAGGGTAAGGGGAAGAGTAAGGGTAAGGTTAAGGGGAAGGGGAAGTCTAAGGGTACGGGTCAGGGTAAAATTAGAGTAAGGGTTAGGGTTAGGGTTCGGTAAGGATAAGTGTTAGGGTAATAGTTACGGTTAATTGTAGGGTTATGGTGAGGGAAACGTAAGGGTATGTATTAGTTTAAGGGTAAGGTTAAAGTTAAGATTAAGTGTAAGGTTTAGGTTAAGGGTTAGGGTTAGGGTAAGGGTTAGGGTTAATGTAAGGGTCAGGGTAAGGGTTGGGGTAAGGTTTAGGTTAAGGGTAATAGTAAGTATAATGGTAAGGGTAAGAGTGAAGGTTAGGGTAATGGTTAGGTTTAGGTAAGGGTGAGGGTTAGGGTAAGGTTTAGAATTAGGCAAAGGGTAAGTGTAGCAGAAAGGGTAAGGTTTAGGATAAGGGTAAGGTTTAGGGTTAGCTTAATAGTAAGGTTAAGGGTAATTGTACGAGTAATTGCTAGGGTAAGTGCAAGCGTAAGTGTACATGTAAGTGTTGTTGTATGGCTTATGATACGGGTTAGGTTAAGGTTAAGGTTTATGTTAAGTGTAAGTGTAAGGGTAACAGAGACAGTAAAGGTAAGGGTAAGGGGAATGGTAAGGTTAAGGCTACAAGTGCGTGTTAGGGTATGGGATATGGTATGGGTAAGGGTTAGGGTAAGGGTAAGTGTAAGGGTACGGGTCAGGGTAAGGGTTAGAGTAAGGGTTAGAGTTACGGTTAGGGTTAGGGTAAGGGTAAGGGTTAGGGTTAGTTTTAGGGTTAAAGTCAGGAAAACGCATGTGTAAGTATTAGGTTAATGTTAAGGGTAAGGTTAAGGTTAAGAGTAAGTGTAAGGTTTAGGGTAAGGGTTAGGTTAAGGATAAGTGTTAGGGTAAGGGTAAGGTTAATGGTAACCGTAAGTGTAAAGGTAAGGGTTACGGTAAGGGTAAGAATAAGAGTATAGGTAATGGTAAGGGGGAGGGTTAGGCTAAGGGTAAGTGTAAGGTTTAGATTTAGGCTAAGGGTAAGTGTAGCAGAAAGGGTAAGGTTTACGGTAAGGGTAAGTGTTAGGGTAAGGGTAAGGTTTAGGGTTAGGTTAAGGGTATGGGATCGGGTAAGGGTAAGGGTAAGGGTTACGGTAATGTAAGGGTACGGGTAGAAGTATGTGTTAGAGTATGGGTTATGTTAAGGATAAGGGTTAGAGTAAGGGTTAGGGTAAGTGTAGTGGTTAGGGTTAATTTTAGGGTGAGGGTGAGGGAAAAGTAAGGGTAAGTATTAGGTTAAGGTTAAGGGTAAGGTTAAGGTTAAGTGTAAGTTTTAGGGTAAGGGTTAATGTAAGGGTCAGGGTAAGGGTTCAGGTAAGGTTTAGGGTTAGGGTTAGGTTAAGGTTAAGTGTTAGGGTAAGCGTAAGTTGTATGGATAAGGATAAGTGTAAGGGATAGGGTAAGGGTAAGTGTTAGGGTAAGGGTAAGGTTAATGATAACCGTAAGTGTAAGGGGAAGGGGAAGGGGAAGGGGAAGTCTAAGGGTACGGGTCAGGGTAAAAGTTAGAGTAAGGGTTAGGGTTAGGATTCGGTAAGGATAAGTGGTAGGGTAATGGTTACGGTAATTTTAGGGTTATGGTGAGGGAAACGTAAGGGTATGTATTAGTTTAAGGGTAAGGTTAATGTTAAGATTAAGTGTAAGGTTTAGGTTAAGGGTTAGGGTTAGGGTAAGGGTTAGGGTTAATGTAAGGGTCAGGGTAAGGGTTGGGGTAAGGTTTAGGTTAAGGGTAAAAGTAAGTATAATGGTAAGGGTAAGAGTGAAGGTTAGGGTAATGGTTAGATTTAGGTAAGGGTGAGGGTTAGGGTAAGGTTTAGAATTAGGCAAAGGGTAAGTGTAGCAGAAAGGGTAAGGTTTAGGATAAGGGTAAGTGTTAGGATAAGGGTAAGGTTTAGGGTTAGCTTAATAGTAAGGTTAAGGATAATTGTACGAGTAATTGCTAGGGTAAGTGCAAGCGTAAGTGTACATGTAAGTGTTGTTGTATGGCTTATGATAAGGGTTAGGTTAAGGTTAAGGTTTATGTTAAGTGTAAGTGTAAGGGTAACAGAGACAGTAAAGGTAAGGGTAAGGGGAATGGTAAGGTTAAGGCTACAAGTACGTGTTAGGGTAGGGGTTATGGTATGGGTAAGAATTAGGGTAAGTATAAGGGTAAGGGTAAGTGTAAGGGTACAGGTCAGGGTAAGGGTTAGAGTAAGGGTTAGGGTTAGGGTTAGGGTAAGGTTAAGTGTTAGGGTAATGGTTAGGGTTAGTTTTAGGGTTAAAGTCAGGAAAACGCATGCGTAAGTATTAGGTTAATGTTAAGGGTAAGGTTAAGGTTAAGAGTAAGTGTAAGGTTTAGGGTAAGGGTTAGGGTTAATGTAAGGGTCAGGGTAAGGGTTGGGGTAAGGTTTAGGGTAAGGGTTAGGTTAAGGATAAGTGTTAGGGTAAGGGTAAGGTTAATGGTAACCGTAAGTGTAAAGGTAAGGGTTACGGTAAGGGTAAGAATAAGAGTATAGGTAATGGTAAGGGGGAGGGATAGGCTAAGGGTAAGTGTAAGGTTTAGATTTAGGCTAAGGGTAAGTGTAGCAGAAAGGGTAAGGTTTACGGTAAGGGTAAGTGTTAGGGTAAGGGTAAGGTTTAGGGTTAGGTTAAGGGTATGGGATCGGGTAAGGGTAAGGGTAAGGGTAAGGGTTACGGTAATGTAAGGGTACGGGTAGAAGTATGTGTTAGAGTATGGGTTATGTTAAGGGTAAGGGTTAGAGTAAGGGTTAGGGTAAGTGTCATGGTTAGGGTTAATTTTAGGGTGAGGGTGAGGGAAAAGTAAGGGTAAGTATTAGGTTAAGGTTAAGGGTCAAGTTAAGGTTAAGAGTAAGGTTTAGGGTAAGGGTTAATGTAAGGGTCAGGGTAAGGGTTCAGGTAAGGTTTAGGGTTAGGGTTAGGTTAAGGTTAAGTGTTAGGGTAAGCGTAAGTTGTATGGATAAGGATAAGTGTAAGGGATAGGGTAAGGGTAAGTGTTAGGGTAAGGGTAAGGTTAATGGTAACCGTAAGTGTAAGGGTAGGGGTTAGGGTAAGGGGAAGAGTAAGGGTAAGGTTAAGGGGAAGGGGAAGTCTAAGGGTACGGGTCAGGGTAAAATTAGAGTAAGGGTTAGGGTTAGGGTTCGGTAAGGATAAGTGTTAGGGTAATAGTTACGGTTAATTGTAGGGTTATGGTGAGGGAAACGTAAGGGTATGTATTAGTTTAAGGGTAAGGTTAAAGTTAAGATTAAGTGTAAGGTTTAGGTTAAGGGTTACGGTTAGGGTAAGGGTTAGGGTTAATGTAAGGGTCAGGGTAAGGGTTGGGGTAAGGTTTAGGTTAAGGGTAATAGTAAGTATAATGGTAAGGGTAAGAGTGAAGGTTAGGGTAATGGTTAGGTTTAGGTAAGGGTGAGGGTTAGGGTAAGGTTTAGAATTAGGCAAAGGGTAAGTGTAGCAGAAACGGTAAGGTTTAGGATAAGGGTAAGGTTTAGGGTTAGCTTAATAGTAAGGTTAAGGATAATTGTACGAGTAATTGCTAGGGTAAGTGCAAGCGTAAGTGTACATGTAAGTGTTGTTGTATGGCTTATGATACGGGTTAGGTTAAGGTTAAGGTTTATGTTAAGTGTAAGTGTAAGGGTAACAGAGACAGTAAAGGTAAGGGTAAGGGGAATGGTAAGGTTAAGGCTACAAGTACGTGTTAGGGTATGGGATATGGTATGGGTAAGGGTTAGGGTAAGGGTAAGTGTAAGGGTACGGGTCAGGGTAAGGGTTAGAGTAAGGGTTAGAGTTACGGTTAGGGTTAGGGTAAGGGTAAGGGTTAGGGTTAGTTTTAGGGTTAAAGTTAGGAAAACGCATGTGTAAGTATTAGGTTAATGTTAAGGGTAAGGTTAAGGTTAAGAGTAAGTGTAAGGTTTAGGGTAAGGGTTAGGTTAAGGATAAGTGTTAGGGTAAGGGTAAGGTTAATGGTAACCGTAAGTGTAAAGGTAAGGGTTACGGTAAGGGTAAGAATAAGAGTATAGGTAATGGTAAGGGGGAGGGTTAGGCTAAGGGTAAGTGTAAGGTTTAGATTTAGGCTAAGGGTAAGTGTAGCAGAAAGGGTAAGGTTTACGGTAAGGGTAAGTGTTAGGGTAAGGGTAAGGTTTAGGGTTAGGTTAAGGGTATGGGATCGGGTAAGGGTAAGGGTAAGGGTAAGGGTTACGGTAATGTAAGGGTACGGGTAGAAGTATGTGTTAGAGTATGGGTTATGTTAAGGATAAGGGTTAGAGTAAGGGTTAGGGTAAGTGTAGTGGTTAGGGTTAATTTTAGGGTGAGGGAAAAGTAAGGGTAAGTATTAGGTTAAGGTTAAGGGTAAGGTTAAGGTTAAGTGTAAGTTTTAGGGTAAGGGTTAATGTAAGGGTCAGGGTAAGGGTTCAGGTAAGGTTTAGGGTTAGGGTTAGGTTAAGGTTAAGTGTTAGGGTAAGCGTAAGTTGTATGGATAAGGATAAGTGTAAGGGATAGGGTAAGGGTAAGTGTTAGGGTAAGGGTAAGGTTAATGATAACCGTAAGTGTAAGGGGAAGGGGAAGGGGAAGGGGAAGTCTAAGGGTACGGGTCAGGGTAAAAGTTAGAGTAAGGGTTAGGGTTAGGATTCGGTAAGGATAAGTGTTAGGGTAATGGTTACGGTTAATTTTAGGGTTATGGTGAGGGAAACGTAAGGGTATGTATTAGTTTAAGGGTAAGGTTAAAGTTAAGATTAAGTGTAAGGTTTAGGTTAAGGGTTAGGGTTAGGGTAAGGGTTAGGGTTAATGTAAGGGTCAGGGTAAGGGTTGGGGTAAGGTTTAGGTTAAGGGTAAAAGTAAGTATAATGGTAAGGGTAAGAGTGAAGGTTAGGGTAATGGTTAGCTTTAGGTAAGGGTGAGGGTTAGGGTAAGGTTTAGAATTAGGCAAAGGGTAAGTGTAGCAGAAAGGGTAAGGTTTAGGATAAGGGTAAGTGTTAGGATAAGGGTAAGGTTTAGGGTTAGCTTAATAGTAAGGTTAAGGGTAATTGTACGAGTAATTGCTAGGGTAAGTGCAAGCGTAAGTGTACATGTAAGTGTTGTTGTATGGCTTATGATACGGGTTAGGTTAAGGTTAAGGTTTATGTTAAGTGTAAGTGTAAGGGTAACAGAGACAGTAAAGGTAAGGGTAAGGGGAATGGTAAGGTTAAGGCTACAAGTACGTGTTAGGGTAGGGGTTATGGTATGGGTAAGAATTAGGGTAAGTATAAGGGTAAGGGTAAGTGTAAGGGTACAGGTCAGGGTAAGTGTTAGAGTAAGGGTTAGAGTTACGGTTAGGGTTTGGGTAAGCGTAAGGGTAAGGGTTAGGGTAAGGGTTAGGGTTAGTTTTAGGGTTAAAGTCAGGAAAACGCATGCGTAAGTATTAGGTTAATGTTAAGGGTAAGGTTAAGGTTAAGAGTAAGTGTAAGGTTTAGGGTAAGGGTTAGGTTAAGGATAAGTGTTAGGGTAAGGGTAAGGTTAATGGTAACCGTAAGTGTAAAGGTAAGGGTTACGGTAAGGGTAAGAATAAGGGTATGGGTAATGGTAAGGGGGAGGGTTAGGCTAAGGGTAAGTGTAAGGTTTAGATTTAGGCTAAGGGTAAGTGTAGCAGAAAGGGAAAGGTTTACGGTAAGGGCAAGTGTTAGGGTAAGGGTAAGGTTTAGGGTTAGGTTAAGGGTATAGGATCAGGTAAGGGTAAGGGTAAGGGTAAGGGTAAGGGTAAGGGTTACGGTAAGGGTAAGGGTTACGGTAATGTAAGGGTACTGGTAGAAGTATGTGTTAGAGTATGGGTTATGTTAAGGGTAAGGGTTAGAGTAAGGGTTAGAGTAAGTGTAATGGTTAGGGTTAATTTTAGGGTGAGGGTGAGGGAAAAGTAAGTGTAAGTATTAGGTTAAGGTTAAGGGTAAGGTTAAAGTTAAGTGTAAGTTTTAGGGTAAGGGTTAATGTAAGGGTCAGGGTAAGGGTTCAGGTAAGGTTTAGGGTTAGGGTTAGGTTAAGGTTAAGTGTTAGGGTAAGCGTAAGTTGTATGGATAAGGATAAGTGTAAGGGATAGGGTAAGGGTAAGTGTTAGGGTAAGGGTAAGGTTAATGGTAACCATAAGTGTAAGGGTAAGGGGAAGTCTAAGGGTACGGGTCAGGGTAAAAGTTAGAGTAAGGGTTAGGGTTAGGATTCGGTAAGGATAAGTGTTAGGGTAATGGTTACGGTTAATTTTAGGGTTATGGTGAGGGAAACGTAAGGGTATGTATTAGTTTAAGGGTAAGGTTAAAGTTAAGATTAAGTGTAAGGTTTAGGTTAAGGGTTAGGGTTAGGGTAAGGGTTAGGGTTAATGTAAGGGTCAGGGTAAGGGTTGGGGTAAGGTTTAGGTTAAGGGTAAAAGTAAGTATAATGGTAAGGGTAAGAGTGAAGGTTAGGGTAATGGTTAGATTTAGGTAAGGGTGAGGGTTAGGGTAAGGTTTAGAATTAGGCAAAGGGTAAGTGTAGCAGAAAGGGTAAGGTTTAGGATAAGGGTAAGTGTTAGGATAAGGGTAAGGTTTAGGGTTAGCTTAATAGTAAGGTTAAGGATAATTGTACGAGTAATTGCTAGGGTAAGTGCAAGCGTAAGTGTACATGTAAGTGTTGTTGTATGGCTTATGATAAGGGTTAGGTTAAGGTTAAGGTTTATGTTAAGTGTAAGTGTAAGGGTAACAGAGACAGTAAAGGTAAGGGTAAGGGGAATGGTAAGGTTAAGGCTACAAGTACGTGTTAGGGTATGGGTTATGGTATGGGTAAGAATTAGGGTAAGTATAAGGGTAAGGGTAAGTGTAAGGGTACAGGTCAGGGTAAGGGTTAGAGTAAGGGTTAGGGTAAGGGTTAGGGTAAGGTTAAGTGTTAGGGTAAGGGTTAGGGTTAGTTTTAGGTTTAAAGTCAGGAAAACGCATGCGTAAGTATTAGGTTGATGTTAAGGGTAAGGTTAAGGTTAAAAGTAAGTGTAAGGTTTAGGGTAAGGGTTAGGTTAAGGATAAGTGTTAGGGTAAGGGTAAGGTTAATGGTAACCGTAAGTGTAAAGGTAAGGGTTACGGTAAGGGTAAGAATAAGGGTATGGGTAATGGTAAGGGGGAGGGTTAGGCTAAGGGTAAGTGTAAGGTTTAGATTTAGGCTAAGGGTAAGTGTAGCAGAAAGGGTAAGGTTTACGGTAAGGGTAAGTGTTAGGGTAAGGGTAAGGTTTAGGGTTAGGTTAAGGGTATGGGATCGGGTAAGGGTAAGGGTAAGGGTAAGGGTAAGGGTTACGGTAATGTAAGGGTACCGGTAGAAGTATGTGTTAGAGTATGGGTTATGTTAAGGGTAAGGGTTAGAGTAAGGGTTAGGGTAAGTGTAATGGTTAGGGTTAATTTTAGGGTGAGGGTGAGGGAAAAGTAAGGGTAAGTATTAGGTTAAGGTTAAGGGTCAAGTTAAGGTTAAGTGTAAGTTTTAGGGTAAGGGTTAATGTAAGGGTCAGGGTAAGGGTTCAGGTAAGGTTTAGGGTTAGGGTTAGGTTAAGGTTAAGTGTTAGGGTAAGCGTAAGTTGTATGGATAAGGATAAGTGTAAGGGATAGGGTAAGGGTAAGTGTTAGGGTAAGGGTAAGGTTAATGGTAACCGTAAGTGTAAGGGTAAGGGTTAGGGTAAGGGGAAGAGTAAGGGTAAGGTTAAGGGGAAGGGGAAGTCTAAGGGTACGGGTCAGGGTAAAATTAGAGTAAGGGTTAGGGTTAGGGTTCGGTAAGGATAAGTGTTAGGGTAATAGTTACGGTTAATTGTAGGGTTATGGTGAGGGAAACGTAAGGGTATGTATTAGTTTAAGGGTAAGGTTAAAGTTAAGATTAAGTGTAAGGTTTAGGTTAAGGGTTAGGGTTAGGGTAAGGGTTAGGGTTAATGTAAGGGTCAGGGTAAGGGTTGGGGTAAGGTTTAGGTTAAGGGTAAAAGTAAGTATAATGGTAAGGGTAAGAGTGAAGGTTAGGGTAATGGTTAGGTTTAGGTAAGGGTGAGGGTTAGGGTAAGGTTTAGAATTAGGCAAAGGGTAAGTGTAGCAGAAAGGGTAAGGTTTAGGATAAGGGTAAGTGTTAGGATAAGGGTAAGGTTTAGGGTTAGCTTAATAGTAAGGTTAAGGGTAATTGTACGAGTAATTGCTAGGGTAAGTGCAAGCGTAAGTGTACATGTAAGTGTTGTTGTATGGCTTATGATAAGGGTTAGGTTAAGGTTAAGGTTTATGTTAAGTGTAAGTGTAAGGATAACAGAGACAGTAAAGGTAAGGGTAAGGGGAATGGTAAGGTTAAGGCTACAAGTACGTGTTAGGGTATGGGTTATGGTAACGGTAAGGGTTAGAGTAAGGGTTAGGGTAAGTGTAATGGTTAGGGTTAATTTTAGGGTGAGGGCGAGGGAAAAGTAAGGGTAAGTATTAGGTTAAGGTTAAGGGTCAGGTTAAGGTTAAGAGTAAGTTGTAGGGTAAGGGTTAATGTAAGGGTCAGGGTAAGGGTTCAGGTAAGGTTTAGGGTTAGGGTTAGGTTAAGGTTAAGTGTTAGGGTAAGGGTAAGTTTTATGGATAAGGATAAGTGTAAGGGATAGGGTAAGGGTAAGGTTAATGGTAACCGTAAGTGTAAGGGTAAGGGTTAGGGGAAGGGGAAGAGTAAGGGTAAGGGTCAGGGTAAAAGTTAGAGTAAGGGTTAGGGTGAGGGTTCGGTAAGGATAAGTGTTAGGGTAATGGTTACGGTTAATTTTAGGGTTATGGTGAGGGAAATGTAAGGGTATGTATTAGTTTAAGTGTAAGGTTAAAGTTAAGATTATGTGTAAGGTTTAGGTTAAGGGTTAGGGTTAGGGTAAGGGTTAGGGTTAATGTAAGGGTCAGGGTAAGGGTTGGGGTAAGGTTTAGTTTAAGGGTAAAAGTAAGTATAATGGTAAGGGTAAGAGTGAAGGTTAGGGTAATGGTTAGCTTTAGGTAAGGGTGAGGGTTAGGGTAAGGTTTAGAATTAGGCAAAGGGTAAGTGTAGCAGAAAGGGTAAGGTTTAGGATAAGGGTAAGTGTTAGGATAAGGGTAAGGTTTAGGGTTAGCTTAATAGTAAGGTTAAGGGTAATTGTACGAGTAATTGCTAGGGTAAGTGCAAGCGTAAGTGTACATGTAAGTGTTGTTGTATGGCTTATGATAAGGGTTAGGTTAAGGTTAAGGTTTATGTTAAGTGTAAGTGTAAGGGTAACAGAGACAGTAAAGGTAAGGGTAAGGGGAATGGTAAGGTTAAGGCTACAAGTACGTGTTAGGGTATGGGTTATGGTAAGGGTAAGGGTTAGGGTAAGGGTAAGTGTAAGGGTACGGGTCAGGGTAAGGGTTAGAGTAAGGGTTAGAGTTACGGTTAGGGTTAGGGTTAGTTTTAGGGTTAAAGTCAGGAAAACATATGCGTAAGTATTAGGTTAATGTTAAGGGTAAGGTTAAGGTTAAGAGTAAGTGTAAGGTTTAGGGTAAGGGTTAGGTTAAGGATAAGTGTTAGGGTAAGGGTAAGGTTAATGATAACCGTAAGTGTAAGGGGAAGGGGAAGGGGAAGGGGAAGTCTAAGGGTACGGGTCAGGGTAAAAGTTAGAGTAAGGGTTAGGGTTAGGGTTCGGTAAGGATAAGTGTTAGGGTAATGGTTACGGTTAATTTTAGGCTTATGGTGAGGGAAACGTAAGGGTATGTATTAGTTTAAGGGTAAGGTTAAAGTTAAGATTATGTGTAAGGTTTAGGTTAAGGGTAAGGGTTAGGGTTAATGTAAGAGTCAGGGTAAGGGTTGGGGTAAGGTTTAGGTTAAGGGTAAAAGTAAGTATAATGGTAAGGGTAAGAGTGAAGGTTAGGGTAATGGTTAGATTTAGGTAAGGGTTAGGATAAGGGTAAGTGTAAGGTTTAGAATTAGGCAAAGGGTAAGTGTAGCAGAAAGGGTAAGCTTTACGGTAAGGTTTAAGGTTTAGGCTTACGTTAAGGGTAAGGGTAAGGGTACGGGTCAGGGTAAGGGTTAGAGTAAGGGTTTGAATAAGTGTAAGAGTTACGATAAGTGTAAGTGTGCAAGCAAGGATTAGGGCAAGAGTAAGTGTAAGGGTAATAGAAAGGGTCAGGGTAAGTATAAGGGTAAGGGTAAGGTTTTAGGGGAAGCAGAAGGGTAAGGGTTAGGTTAAGTGTAAGGGGAAGGGGAAGGTAAGGGGAAGGGTTGGAGTAAGGTATAGGGTAAGGGTAAGGTTATGGTTAAAGGAAAGAGTAAGGGTAAGGAAAAAGTAAAGGTAAGGATTTGGGTAATGGTAAGGGTGAGAAGGGTTAGGGTAAGGGTTACGGTAAGGGTTAGGTAACGCAGTGTACAACCTGGGACGTCACACGCAGAGCTGCCTCTGGCAAGGTGAGTGAGGAACAGATCTAGCAGTTGTGTTGTAGGTCTCACTGTTCCTCTAAGCATCCCCTCTTTGTCTTTTAGAGGTGTTGTAGCTGTTTGAAGAGGGTAGATTGAAGCATCTGCCTCGGGGGCTGGTAAGCGGCAGAGGTAAGGGAGCAGATGAGAGTAACTTACCTAGTTGTGCTCTGTCTTTGGATGCTGCATCGGCCTATGCGTTTCTTTTTCTTTCCCAGGTGTCTCGCACAGGCTCAAAGGAGCAAACTGCACTCTGAAGAGCTGTGTTGTAAGAAGAGGGGCTGGTCATGAGCTGGGTTGGAGCAGAACGACCAAGTAGCACAAGGTGACTATGAAAGGTGTCCGTCTTGCTTTGCAGGTGCCGTGGCAGGCTCTTCACAGAAGTGGATAAGGATATGAGATAAGGCCAGAGAGCGACAAGGAGCGGCATGTGCAGGGATGGTTTTGAAGCGCTGCGGTGGCTTCCTCTTCTGTTCATCAGGTGCCACGGGCAAGGTGGGTTGTAACATTTGCAAGTCGTTATATTTGCATGAAAGCAGTTCACTTGAATGCCACAGTGCATCTGAGTAGGGTGTTCTAGCAGAACAAGCTTGTCTGGCACAGCGGTGCCTGATGGCAGTGTGTTTCCTCAGGTGAAGAGGTGCCTGAAGCCCCATCCTATCTAGCCTGCACACAATTATCTGAGAATGAAAGCTGCTTTCCAGTAATTCAGAAAGCCAAGTTACGTCTCAGCCTTGAGCATCTCGGGCTTTTGGGCCTGTCTGTAACATTTGGCACCAGCACTAATACTTTTTTTGGCATATGTTTAGCGTTTGGGGCCTGTGTCTGGGATTTGGGCCCTGTCTCGAACCACTGGGGCTTTGTCCTGGGTTTTGGAGCCTGCCTCTAGAGTTCAGGGCCTGTGATTAGGCTTTTGGGGTCTGTGTCTGGGGGCCGGTATCTGGGGGCAAGGGGGGAGCTGCTTGTAGACCCTTGGGACCAGCATTGAGGGGGTTGGGAGCTGACTCTACACCTTTGGGGCCTGCTTCCAGGGCGGAGGGGGGTTGAGACCAGCATCTGGGGGAGGGGTGGGAGCTCTTTGTATTCCTTTGGAGCCTGTGTCCGGGGGGGGGGGGGGGGGGGGGGGGGGGAAGGGGAGGGTTGGTTGGGAGCTGCTTGTACACTGTTGGAGCCTGGGTTGAGGGAGGAGGTTTGGAGCTGCTTCTACACCTTTGGGCCTGGCATCGGGGGTAGGGGGTTGGGTGCTGGTTGTAGGGGCCTGTGTTTGGGGGGGGGGCTTGGGACCTGCGTCTGGGGGAGGGGTGGGAGCTGCTTGTACACCTTTGGGGCCTGCATCTGTGGGGGGTCAGGGCCTGTGTCTAGCGGGCTGGGAACTGCTTGTACAATGTAGGAATCTGTTTCTGCAGGGTGGCTGGAAGCTGTTTGTACAACTTTGGGGCCAGCATCTGGGGGTGGCTGGTGTTATAAGTTGCCCCCTTAATTAATTTTCAGAGAGCATTGCATTAATAATAGAAAGGAATTTATTGAGTAAGCAGCAGCAAGCAAAACAGCGCTGGGCGGCCGGGGAGTCTCGGCTCCACCAACGGCGCGCACCTCACCCCCGCCAGGGTCCCTTTTTATATCTTGGTAATTCTGGGATTACGCAGCACATCCTGGTGTATTCTGCGACTGCGCGCACTGTTGCTAGGGGGTCGTCTCTGTCCCTCTGGTGGTCGTGAAGATGAAGGCCGTAGTCTTCCTCCGCATTGTGGCTCAACTTCTTTCTTTATTTGGTCATGTTGGCCCAGCGTGAGACAGGAAGGCAAGATGTTGATACACTAGTTTAACAACTTATCAGGAGATGGTTACATGAACTTTGCAGCAGTGGTTTTTTAACAAAAGAGGCTACTGAGATGCAGAAGGAGAGAAGGGGAGGGGGTTCTCTATTTTGTTACATTAAGCAAAAGAATTTTCATAGTGTCTAGCGAAGCATTATACAGCTCCTTACTTCAGCAGGGAGTTTTCACAACTCCCGTTCCTCAAACAGAACTCCTTGTTTTTATAACACAAAAGACAATGAACAAACATTTATTGTGTATTACAATCCCTCCTTTTTCTTTTAGTTACTCATTTTGTTCATTGAATCTCTGCAATGCCTGGCTACTAAGAACTAATGTTTCCTTGATTCCTTTGTTGGTACTTATTGGCTCGTATTTGGCATGTATGAGCATTAGATGTGCCGCTTCTAAACATCCCTTTACAATCGCAATCAATTTATTAAAAATACATGGTCCAAAAGTTAGTGCTATTATTAATAACAACAAAGGTCCTGCTATTGTTGATAATAAAGTAGTAAGCCAAGGTGAATAATTAAACCAAGATTCGTACCAGCTCTGTCGGGCTTCATTCTCCCGTTTCCTTTTTTCCAACCCTTCCCTGGGTCTTGCCATTGTATCTCTTACCACTCCAGTGTGATCAGCATACACAGCATTCCTCTTTCAGGGCTGCAAACAGCCCGTCCTGTTGAAAAATACCAAATCTAATCCCCTAAGATTTTGTAACACTACCTCTGAAAGTGACCTGATAGATTTTCCAGGGCCGAGATGGATTGTTCAATTTGGGTCAGGTCCTCGTCCACAGCAACGCATAAGGAAGTAAATTCTTGATTTTGTTTAACCAATGAGGCTACCCTGGTCCCCACTCCAGCTCCTCCCAGGATTATTAGGGTGGCCAAAGTTAGAGCCGTGAATGGTTCCCGTCTTTCCAGATGATAACTTGCCACTGTGTGCTGGGTATACATACAATCCTCAGGGTGGTATAGAATCCTTGGTATAATTATCACCTGTATACAAAAATCACGAGACGCATTAAAGAGTTTTAGTGATAGACAAGGAGTTACGCCCACTCACGAACAAACCCACCTAGCGTTGTTGGCTGGGATTAGCCACTCGGTTGATTGTTTTCCATTCTCCATGGTGTTACATAGGTGACACTTCCCACTAGGAACCGTGCCCACACACCTACCACCTCCAGTGACTTGTGTTAGTGTTACCCTTATGTCTTTTCCCCAACTGCAATGTAGAGGGCTGTTCTTGTTTGTGTGGGTGGGCTCCCCAGGATCCCCAATAGCATCATAATATGAAGGCCTTATACTAAAGCATAATCAACAGTGTTTTGTTACATTTGGGTTTGTTTTGTTTAATAATTGGTAGCTAGCACTCATGACCCCCCCCCCATATGTTATTCTCAGCTATGTTATCATTCTTGGCTTTACCTGAGCTCATAGGGCTGCTGAGGGTTGCCACTGTAGTATTTTCTGCAGGCTGGATTCCCTGGACACTTTCTGACAATACCTCATTTGGTCCTACTGCCTGAGCCTATCAGCATCCTTCTTTTTATTAGTATGAGTCCTCCCCTATCTGTTCCGTGTTCGTAAAATCTGACATTTTTCCTAGTACCCAGCTAGTATCGTCCAAGTTTGTTATATTTATATATAGAACCTTGCAAATTTCTTCATTTCCATGGAAGGTTCCTGTATACCCTATACCATGCCCTTGCCACCTGTAACGGGGATCCACTTGTCAGTTACAACCTTGCGGCCCATATCCCACTTGTAAGAATTTATTCCGACCAGCCCCGAGTGTCCAGTCCGTAGCAATGGTTTCACACCCCCAGTATGCACAATAATATGCGTTTGGATAATTACAGTACACCTTTCCTGGGTTAGAACTTGGGCAGAAATAAAATCCTGATCGGTTAAAGCATGGCTGCACTGACGCCAGGTCACATAATGTGATGCGGAAACTGGGAGCACCCGCTGTCATTGTTTGCTGGATGATGAATTGATCCTCCCATCTGATTAAGCTCCATTTAAAAGGCTGGTGGGGATGCGCAGACCCATAGCTGACCAAAACGATGATACTGACTCCCATGTATCGTAGGAGGTGGTCGGAGCCCATCTAAATTGTCGGCCCCTCAGTCCCCCACCGTTTTCACTTCTCTGCCTCGCTTGTCAGTTCGGTTGCAGCGAACTACAAGGTATCGGTTCTTCTTGGCAGCAGCAGTGTTCTTCAGGGGAACCTACCAGGGAGCCTTCGAAACAGGGCCTCCTCCCCTTCCCACGATACACAGATAATATACAATACTTATCGAGTCCGTCTTAGTGTCAGCTTCAAGTCGTCAGGGCCTGGAGCTGCCTCCCGTTTACCTTCCCGGACTGGTCCTTTCACACGGCTGGCATGCGTCCATCCTTTCTGCGCAGTTTGAATAGCTGTTTCTGTGGTAAGCAAAACAACAGAGGGGCCTTCCCCATAGTGGTGTTAAAAAAAAAAAGTCTCTTTCCAAGTCTTAATTAGAATTGAGGGTGATCAAGTGGCAATTCCGAGTCATAGGGCATACCATATAGCATTTCAAAAGGAGAAATTCCTATACCAGTTCTGGGCTGTGTCCATATGTTTAACAGTGCAAGAGGTAAGCATTTTACCCAAGAAGCCTTAGTTTCCAGCACAAGTTTTGTTAGTTGTTTCTTAATTTCACCATTCATTCGCTCTACCTTTCCAGAAGAGGAGGGGTGCCAAGGGCTGTGAAAATCCCACTCAATCTCTAAGGCCTGCTTTAATCCTTGCAGTAAAGCTTTACACGCATTCAGTCACGTGGTCAATTAGGACAAACAAGTAACTCAGTAAAGTCTACCTGTATACTTTGGAAAGGTCAAAGCCCTGGCTCCCGTCCCCCTCTAGACAGGTTACAGAAGACCATTTTATTTACCCTTTGACATATAGTACATCCTCTGCATCTGTGCTTCCCTAAAGTATATATTCCTACACAGACATGCTTTCTTAGAACAACATCACACATTGCCTGCACCTCCCAATGACTCTTCTGATGTAAAACAGTTAATATTTGCCTCATTATCACTTTATTCAGCATTTCTCTCCCATCAGGGAGTATCGATTTTCCTTAAAATGATCCACATATTTGTAACAATAATACCTCCTTGGGAGGTTGTAATTGCCCCAAAATCTTTTTTAGAATTTACCCAAATAGATAGGTGGCCCTATAAACCCCTGAGGTAAAATTGTCCACCTATATTGTTGCTTCCGCCCCCATTTCATTTCAGGTCTTTCCAGTCAGAGGTGAATATACATGTACGTTTGCTCTCAGGGCCAGAGAGCACTCCATTAATAATACTGTTATTCCAGTCTAACAATTTACTAGTTGAATGCCCAATTTAGTCATCAAATCCCTTCCCAACAAGTTAGTCTCTGCCTTGTTACATACAATAATTGCCCAGTGATCATTTTATCCCCTGGTCTCAGCTTAGTATTCCCCAAAAGTGGCACTATTATCCCAGTCCCTTCTACCCCCATCACATTTAGGGTTTCATTGGTTAATTTAATCCCTGATGCTTTACAAGTCAGTAATGACTTAGCTGTTCCAGTGTATTGGGTTTGATGGCAAGGTTTGGGGGGTGTGAGGGGTGTGGGGGTGCGAAACTGCAGTGGCAGCCCCCGTGAAAAAACAAAACAAAGCAAAACAAAACAAAAAAAAACAGAAACCTTCCCATGGTAGATAAGGGACAATTTCATCTGGCCCTAAAGGGGCCCACTGCTGCCCAGAGCCAAGCCATAGCAACACAGTCCGTGCCTCTGTGAGAGCACGTCCACGAAAACAAACAAACAAAGAAACAAACAAAACCCTGCTGCTCAACAGCAGTTGGGAGAGCAAGAAACCCCCCCGCAGACACCAAAGTCAGTGCAGAAGGAGGGGGAGGAGGCGCTCCAGGCGCTGGAGCCGAAGCCCCTCTGCGGCCGCTGGAGAGGCCCCTGGTGGAGCAGGCTGTTCCCCCCTCCCAGATGCTTGGGAAACTGAACAAACACCACAGCAAATATGCAAATATACCAAAACTTCTAGACTGTTACTTAGATAATGCCTACATCACCTTTCCCTGCTCATTCAACTTCGAATACCTTTAACACTTTCAACAAACCTTTTAACACTTCCTTTATCTTTCTCTAGCCTTTACTTTTCTAATGCCGACATCAAAGGCTCAGTCAGGGGCCAACTTAATTCCATACCTTTTCCCTCCAAGATGCTGAAACAACATCAATATACAACATTTCATCCTGTTTTCCTTCTTTCCACAAAAACAACATTGACTGTAATATGGTGTTATAATTAGTAGTTCCATTTAGGGGCCACTCCGCTCCATCCTCTAGTTTATAAAGTGGCCACCACTGATTACAATATTTGATAAGAGTTCTTTTACTTTCTGTACCCTCTCACCCCACTATATCCCTCCAATGTGTTAGTATACATCCTAGGAGGCTTTTCCTCGGGATTTCTTTGCTTTGAACTTTTCCTATTGTAATCTACAGTGGTTAATATTCCACCGTTTTCCTAGAAGCTCTTTACTAGTCAATCCCAATCCCTTCAAAATCCACAGTATACAGATACACAAGTAAAAACAGACCACTGTAAATTAACTGCCTGTAGACAATTACACTGGGGACATTTAAACCTGATGAGCCGATAATATGCCTGGGCAAATTTTGTTCCCTTAGACATACACCTCAATGGCAGTTCTTATATTTACATATTAACATATTAACATATGTATAAAAGAACACTTTAACAAAAATGCCCGGGCTTTTATATATACAATATACAATGTACGGTTATTATTCCAGTTAGAATTATTCCTCAGCAGCTGCAAACATTATGCCAGTTGCCATTAAAGATCACTTACCCTCCTCCTGTCTCTTTCTTAAAATCTCAGACGTCCCCGGAGTTAATGGGGACTGCCACATATTCCTAGTCACTGGTCCCTGAGTGCTAGAATCAGAGTTGCTATCAGAGTCTCCCCGGGGTTGCAGATTAGGAAGCCCGGGAGTCGGAGGGGCTGCAGGTGGGGGTGGTGGAATATAGGGAGGCAGTGGGGCTGGAATCTCTAATTCTCGGTTTATCTTGTGCCTCCCATCCCCTCCTTTTTCTTTTAGAGGATATAAATTGGCTCGAGTTTCCGAGCTGATCCACAAATGTGCATATTCACTTTCTTCCAAACTAAAAGGTTCTTTTGAGTTTACATAAATATTTAGGGCCTGGCAAACCCAATCTTCAAAGGACCCAAATACAGGCCAGTAAAGGTGGTCTCCTCAAATCTGTTTACCACCCCAAACTTCAACACAATAATCTATCATTTTTACTTTATTCATTCCCCGCCTAAAAGGGGAATCCTCCCAATTTTTAATCATTAATCCCGGGGTAACCTAACATCAGACGTTACCCCGCCCATGGGACCAGAAGGCTTACTCTTCTTCTGTCCCATCTTCTGGAGCGCCTTCACACACACACACAAATCGCTTCCCCCTTTTCGTGGCCCAGTCCCTCGCGGGATGTGGGAACCGCACTACCGAGGGGTCCGCACTCGCTTCGTCCGCAATTGGACGTCTCACAACGACACGCTCCAGGATACCCAACCCCAACCGAACGGATCACCGGCCTATACTTACTCACTCCTGAGTCTTCGTTCGGTCTTCGTGCACAAAGATTACTAGGGGTTGCCGGCTTTATTTGCTTGCTGCCGAATTTAGGGTTCGTCGGTGAAGGATTTGAATGAAAGCAGTCCTAGCGAAGGCCGCTGAAATCAGCGGGGCGCCCCCTCCGAAGGTCTTTCAATCAGATTGCCTTCATCCGAGTCACGGCACCAAATTTGTTATAAGTTGCCCCCTTAATTAATTTTCAGAGAGCATTGCATTAATAATAGAAAGGAATTTATTGAGTAAGCAGCAGCAAGCAAAACAGCGCTGGGTGGCCGGGGAGTCTCGGCTCCACCAACGGCGCGCACCTCACCCCCGCCAGGGTCCCTTTTTATATCTTGGTAATTCTGGGATTACGCAGCACATCCTGGTGTATTCTGCGACTGCGCGCACTGTTGCTAGGGGGTCGTCTCTGTCCCTCTGGTGGTCGTGAAGATGAAGGCCGTAGTCTTCCTCCGCATTGTGGCTCAACTTCTTTCTTTATTTGGTCATGTTGGCCCAGCGTGAGACAGGAAGGCAAGATGTTGATACACTAGTTTAACAACTTATCAGGAGATGGTTACATGAACTTTGCAGCAGTGGTTTTTTAACAAAAGAGGCTACTGAGATGCAGAAGGAGAGAAGGGGAGGGGGTTCTCTATTTTGTTACATTAAGCAAAAGAATTTTCATAGTGTCTAGCAAAGCATTATACAGCTCCTTACTTCAGCAGGGAGTTTTCACAACTCCCGTTCCTCAAACAGAACTCCTTGTTTTTATAACACAAAAGACAATGAACAAACATTTATTGTGTATTACAGCTGGGAGCTGCCTGTACACTGTAGGGGCCTGTGTTTGTGGGGGGCTTGGGGGCCTCCCTCGGGGCGGGGGGGGAGGGTTGGGAGCTGCTTGTATAGGGTAGGGGGCCTGCCTGGCAGGGGTTGGGAGCTGCTTGTAGAATTTGGGTCGCTGTGTCTGGGGGGGCAGTTGGGGTCTGTGTCTCAGGGGTGTTGGGAACTGGTTGTACACCTTTGGGTCCTGTCTCTGGGGGGGAGCTACTTGTACACTTTTGGGGTCTGTATTTGAGGGGGGTTGGGAGCTGCTTGTGCACTTTTGGACCTATGTTTAGGCTGGTTGGGAGTTGCTCATGCATTCTAGGTGCCTCCCTTTTGAGAAGGGTTGGGGCCTGCATCTGTGGGTGGTTGGGAGCTGCTTGTACACTATAGGGGCCATGGTCTTGGAGGGGGGTCTGGGCTGTTTATACACCTTTGTGGCCTGTGTTTGTGGGGGGGGTGGTGGGCCTGTGCCTGGGGAAGTTGGGAGCTGTTTGTTCACTCTAGGAGCCTCCATTTGGGGGTCTTTGGGGCCTCCCTTTGAGGGGGAGGGAGTTGGGAGTTGGTTGTACACCTCCGCATCCCATGTCTTGGGGGGGGTGGGGGGAGTGGGACCGGTCTCTGAAGGGGCGGGTTGTGAGCTGCTTGTACACCTGTGTCGGGGGGAGGGTAGGGGGGTTGGCGGGGGGCGGGTCCGGGTCTTGGGCCAGTGTCTGGGTGGAGTCCAGTTCTTGGGAGGGGGTGGTGGGGTAGGAGCTGCTTGTGGGCAGTTGGGGTCTGCATCTGGGTGTGGTTGGTGCCTGCTTCTGTTGGCAGTTTGGGGCCTGCTTGTAGACTTGTGCAGCCTGGGTTTGGGGGCTTTTCTGTAACGTTTGGGGCCTGCATTTTTGCTTTGGGATGCATCTTGAGCTTTTGAGGCCTAGCAGTAGCGTTTGGGGCCTGCATCTGGGGCTTTTCTGTAGCATTTTGGTTGCGTATTTGTGATTTGGGGCCTGTATCGTGGGTTTTGCCTTTTTTGTAGTTTCCATCTTTGTGTGTGTGTGTTTCGTTGTTGGTTGTCTGGGGTTAGGGGCAGTTTGGGGTTTGGATTAAGGTCAGTGTCATTAGCGTTAGGGGGTTGATAATAAGGGTTAGGGTTGTGGTTAGAGTTGTTAGGTTTAAGGGGAATAAGGATTTCAGGGTAAGGGGATCAAGGTTGTGGGAATAAAAATGTTGTTTTTGCGCAGTTACATCCTGTAGAGGGAAAGAAGGTGGTATTGAGATATGCTTGCAGTGATAAGACAGCTTAACAGTGTGAAATGAGTTCATCTGATTCGTGTCAATATGGAACAATGCTAGGGCCGCATGATATGATGAAAAGTCTGAGAAAACCAGAGTGGTTAATATATATAGTTCTTGTATCTTGCAAAAGAATGGTCCAGCAATTCGGGTCAATAGGGGATAAGAGAACAAAGGGGTTTCAGAATAACTGCTAACTTTTACAACTGTTGCATGGGACACTATGCAAGTGTCTGCCATCCAGCCAAGATGGACAAAGGAGATGGACAAGAGAAAAGCCTGGGAGGAAGACTACGAGCCTTCAGTACGAGCGGCCCCCAGAGGGACCACCGGAGACTGATAACGCCTGCACCAGTGGGAGGGTTTGGATTCTGGGAACTAATTAGAATAACCCTGCCTTTTGTAGAAGTAGTAATGAGTATGTATTAGCCTAGCAGCATAAAAACCAGCCGCCTGATGTAACTTGTGTGCGTCTTGATGGAGCAGAGATTCCTGGCGCACCCAGCGCTGCTTGCTTACCTCTATTCCTTTAATAAATCATAAACATTAATTGTAAGCCTATTTGGGACCCAGTCATTTATTACAAGTGGGCGCTCGTCCGGGAGGGCTTTGGTTCCTGATTTCTGGTTTGATCTAGGAGAGGCACCCCCACCATTTGGTGGCTGCTGTTTGAGTCAGGTCGGAACTAATGGCATCTTGAACCTGAATAAAGGTAAACAAAGTTTCTGATTCTTTTTTTCAGCTCCCTCGCCAGCTGCAGCACTATATTTTGCCCGTAATTGTGTGTGTGAAGATCCGAACAAAGATGACGGAGTCGTAAGCATTTAAAGCGTATACCGTTCGGTTGGGCGGGGTTCGGTTGCCTGTGTGTGTAAGAGTGTGACTGAGATGGAACTTAGTTCCGAAGCGATTGTGGAGGTCTTTTAACCGCGGTTCCAATCTCCCGCGAGGGACTTGGCCGGTGAAGGACCGAAGGGATTCCTATAGGATTTGTGGGTGTGTGATAGGTCCTCGACCCCCTGCAAGACACTCTTACTAAGGTAACCAAGGGCTGTGGGAATTGCCATAGTAAACTTCCTAGATGGGTCAGACAAAATCGAAGACCAGAGACCAGAAGAAAGGGAGCAAATTACCAGTCACACCACCAGAAAGTCCATTAGGAATAACGATTAGAAATTGGAATGATAGGGACCCCAGAAAAGGAAAAAGTAAATTAAAAACGGTCCAGTATTGTGTGACAGAATGGCCAAAGGAGCCTTTAAGACTACATGTCTTTTGGCCTGTTTTTGGATCCTTCGAAGACTGGATTTGCCAGGCCTTAAATATCCATGTTAATTCAAAGGAACCTTTTAGCCAGGAAGAAAGTGATTATGCAGGATTATGGATCAGGAGGACTTCACGTCCTTTTCCAGCCTCAATATTTACACTAAAAGCAGGTAAGAAATTTGAAGAACAAGAAGAACATGAAAAAGAAAAAGAAGATAAACGTGAGCCGTTGGATAAGCTACCACCTCCATATCCTAACAATCCACCCCCGGCGGCTCCCCCTCCGGTGGCTGTGGTATCGCCACCAGTACCACCGTTGCCCCAGCTTCCACCACCAACAGCACCAGAATTAGACCGACCTCTGGCCGCATGCAGGAGAAGTAGGACGGATGTATCTGAGAGGGCTTCTCTATATCCCTTAAGGGAGGTAACTGGTGTATAACTGGTGCGCGTCTTGGTGGAGCAGAGACTCCCGGCATACCCAGCACTGTTTGCTTACCTCTATTCATTCAGTCTATTGTAAACTTTGATTGTAATCCTATTTGGGACTTTTATTTATTATAACAGACAACCTTGTAAAACGCAGACAACCAGAATCCTTACAGCAATTAGGTGGAAATCACGGCGTAAGAAACATTACCACCTCAAAGAGTAAAAACCTCAAAAGAAATGTGACTTATAACAGGCCAGCAGCTGTGTATTTTCTGTGAAGCACCAGCTAGATTATGAACCTTGAATAGCACAGTTAAAGGGGAAACAGGGGAGGGTCCCGGTCCTCGGCAGAAAAAAAAAGTGTATAAACTGTGTATGGAATTAGTAGGCACCCTCCTGCTTGTGGGACACCCGCCATTGTAATCTCGAATAATAATGCTACTGTGCTGAGATCCTCGACTCAGCCTATGCTATTTGCTACAGATTGACTCAGGATTTTAAGGTTTCAGGGATTGGGCACTAGGGTTGGGTTTCAGGGTAAGGGGTTTCAGGGTTTATGTTTAGGATTTTAAGGTTTTTAGGGTTGGAGTTTTAACGGTTAGGGTTTTAAGGATTTGGGGGTTAGGGTTTTAAGGGTTTCAGGGTTAGCGTGTTAGGGTATTAGAGTTTTTTGGGTTGTAGTGTTGATATGTTTTTTAGGGTTAGAGTCTTAAGGTTTTATTTTTGGTCAGTTATTTACGGTTAGGGTTTTAAGATTTTTTTTTTTTTTTTTTTTTTTTTTTCAGGTTAGGTTCTCCAGGTCCAGGGTTTTGAGTATCCTAATTTTGGGGGTTTGGATTTTGAGCATCTTAATTTTGGGGGTTAGGCTTTTGTGTGCCCTAATTTTTTGGGATCGGCTTTCAAGCATCCTAAGTAGTTGGGTTAGGGTTTTGAGCATCTTAATATTTTGGGTCTGGGTAATGAGCATCCTCAGTTTTCAGGATAGGGTTTTGAGCATCTTAATGTCTCCAGGATAGGGTTTGGAGCGTCCTAATGTTTTGGGTTGGGGCTTTGAGCGTCCTAATGTTTTTGGGTTAGGGTTTGGAGCGTCCTAAATTTTCAGGATAGGGTTCTGAGCATCTCAGTGTTTCCAGGATAGGGTTTTGAGCGTCCTAAGTTTTGGGATAGGTCTTTGAGCTTCCTAATGTTTTCCGGATAGGGTTTGGAGCATCTTAATGTTTTGGGTTTGGGTTTTGAGCGTCCGAATGTTTTTGGGTTAGGGCTTGGAGCATCCTAATGTTTTTGGGTTAGGGCTTTGAGCGTCCTGTTTTCGGGATAGGGTTTGGAGCGTCCTAGTGTTTTCGGGATAGGGTTTGGAGCGTCCAAAGTGTTATAAGTTGCCCCCTTAATTAATTTTCAGAGAGCATTGTATTAATCATAGAAAGGAATTTATTGAGTAAGCAAACATCAAGCAAAACAGCACTGGGCAGCCGGGGAGTCTCAGCTCCGCCAACGGCACGCACCTCACCCCTGCCAGGATCCCTTTTTATACCTTGCTAATTCCGGGATTACGCAGCACATCCTGGTATATTCTGCGACTGCGCGCACTGTTGCGCGCAAAAGAATTTTTAAGAATTTAAATCTCTTTAAAAAGAAAATTAAGCAAAAGAATTTTCATAGTGTCTAGGCAAGCATTATGCAGCTCCTTACTTCAGCAGGGAGCTTTCGCAACTCCCGCTCCTCAAACAGAACTCCTTGTTTTTATAATACAAAAGACAATGAACAAACATTTATGGTGTATTACCCTAAGTTTTTGGGTTAGGGCTTTTTGCGTCTTAATGTTTTGGGGTTAGGGTTTGGAGCGCCCTAAGTTTTTGGGCTAGGGCTTTGAGCATTCCTAACGTTTTGGGTTGGGTTTGGGTTTTGAGCATCCTAAGATTTTGGGTTAGGGGTTTTAGGCATAGGTCTTCAGGGGTTTAGTGTGGTAAATAGTTTGGGTCAGGTCTGTAGGGGTTTCGAGGTTTTTTGGATGTTAGGGCTTGAGGCTTTTTTTGTAAGGGCGGTGAGGGTTCCAGTGAGTGCTGGTAAATGCAGTTCTCGAGCACTCGGCCTGTGATTGGCCATGCTGGCTGTGCGGGGAATGCTGGTAGGTGTAGTTTTCCGACACTGGGAGGCCATGTTGTGTGCCCAGAGCATGCCGGGAGATGTAGTTCTTGTACTCCGGACTTCCGGGAGGCCATGTTGCGTACCCATGGTATGCCGGGAAATGTAGTTGTCGGATTCGGGACTTCCGGGAGGCCATGTTGAATGCCCAGAGCATACCGGGAGATATAGTTCTCGGGAACTAGGGTTAGGGTTAGGGGCTAGGGCTGGGGCTAGAGTTAGGGTTTCGGGTGAGGGTTGGGTTTGGGGGTTATTGTTAGGGTTAGTGGTTTAGGGTTAGGCTTAGAGGGTTATGGTTAGGGATAGGTTAGGGGTAGGTTTAGAGGGTTAGGGTAAGGGGTTGGGACTGTGGTTAGGCTTAGGGTAAGGGTTAGGGTGAGAGTATTAGGGTTAGGGTTCGGGTTCAGATTAGGGTACGGGTAAGGGTTAGGGCAAAGGTAAGTGTTAGGGTAAGGCTAAGGGTAAGGCTTAGGGTGAGGATAAGGTTTAGGGAAAGGGTTAGGTTTAGGGTAAGGGTTGGGGTAAGGGTTAGGGTAAGGGTAAGAGTTAGGGTAAAGGATAGAGTAATGGTAAGTATAAGGGTAGGGTAAGGATTAGGGTAAGGGTAAGGATTAGGGTTAGGTTTAGGGTAAGAATAAGGGTAAGCTAATGGTTAGGATAAGGGTAAGGGTTAGGGTAAAGGTTTTCATTTGTTAAAGCTGAAACGCAGTATGCAATCTGGGACGTCACAGCCAGAGCTGCCTATGGCAAGGTGCGAGAGGAAAAGATGGAGCAGATGTTCTACTCCTAGTTTTTTCTTTATACGTAAATAAAAGTTTGAGCTAATTCCAGTTGGAAGAGTTCCAATTACTTGCTTGGTCATAATGTCTTTTAATATTGAAAGCTGCAGCAAAAGCATGGGGATTTTTGCTTCTAGAAACACCCTAGTTCTCTTGTCTGCACTATGCATGCTTTTGAGCTAAAACTGATTAAAAAATAAAAAGAAAAATCACACACACACACAAAAAAAAAAAAAAAAAACGCATCACAGCTGCTGCTGCTCTCTTCCTACTTCCTTGTGCTTTGCCCCTACCCTTCCCAGGTGATTGGGTTTGGGTGCTAGTCGGGGCCAAATGGTATATGAGTCCCAGGCATCCCCTCAGAGAGCTCATTCTGCTTAGGCTGCTCTTTGGGGTGTTTGTTTTTCCTTCGGTCAGTTGCAGGCTTCTTTAGGTGGATCAGAGTTTATGGACTGATGCGTTTCCAAGTAGCGAGGGGTACGCACATCTTTTTGAGGTAACAGCTAGTAGGATCTGTTAGAATAAACTAATGTAGTATTGATGCCTTTATTGCATGCAGTTCTTTATCAGGTGAGTAACTGTTGCGAGTAACTGAAGTCAATGTTACTTGGTGTGTTTGCTATGCAGTGCCTGTGCAGACTATTGCACGAGACACAGCTTTCTGACATCTGGCCCAGCAACTACTAAATAAGGGGAGGGGAGAAGCTGAAGAACGACCAAAGGACAAAGCCTGGGAGGAAGACTACGAGCCTTCAGTACGAGCGGCCCCCAGAGGGACCACCGGAGACTGATAACGCCTGCACCAGTGGGAGGGTTTGGATTCTGGGAACTAATTAGAATAACCCTGCCTTTTGTAGAAGTAGTAATGAATATGTATTAGCCTAGCAGCATAAAAACCAGCCGCCTGATGTAACTTGTGTGCGTCTTGGTGGAGCAGAGACTCCTGGCGCACCCAGCGCTGTTTGCTTACCTCTATTCCTTTAATAAATCATAAACATTAATTGTAAGCCTATTTGGGACTCGGTCATTTATTACAAGTGGGACCTCCCGATGGGTGGAAGCTCTCGGGATAGCTCGGGATGCTGAGGCGTGGTGCTGCAAGGAGGTTGGTGGTCGGTGGCACCCTGGGGCAGGCCGAATTGGGAGGGGGCGAGGCGGCGGGTGGTCGGTGGCTTCTGTGGAAAAGGCGCTTGTATGGGGGGCTGCGCGTTCAGAGGAACCTTGACAGGCTGCAGATAGGGGCAGGCAGGAACCTTTTGAAGTTCGGGAGAGGGAAATGCCAAGCCCTACCCCTAGGGAGAAACACCTCTGTTTACCAGCACTGGCTAGCTCGATACTGAATAAGCATTTCTTCATGGAAGGGGTGCTTTGCTATTAGAACAGGCTGCCCGGGGAAGTGGTAAGAGACCCGATCCTTAAAAGTATTGAAGAGACATGTGGACATAGCCCGGGAGTCCGGCCTCCGGCAGGGCGGGAGCTGGCTCTTCCGAGCCGCTGTGCTCCGGTCTTGTGCGACGCGTTTGCAAGCAGCACCGGGTGCCGGGTCCGACATCGGACGGTTCGGGGACGGCGATTCCGGGGCCGTCGGCTAGCGGGGGCCGGCTATCTCGTGTCCCGGGGATCCGAATTCAGGGGGCGTGGGGGCCGGCCGTGCAGTGAAGCGGGGGGCTGGCGTCCGCCGGCTTCCCAGAGAGCGGGCTTTCGGTCCCGTGCGGTTCGGTGGCCGGCCGTCCCGAAACCCTGGGCACCGGTCTTGTGCTAGACTCAGCGGGGTCCGGGGCCGAACTCGGCTTCTCGGGGCCGGCGGTCCCGCTGTCCAGGTGTCCCGCCTCGGGCGGCGCGGGGCCGGCGGTCCGTAGCAGCTGGGCTCCCAAGAGCTTCTGGGCTCCCAAGCGTCGCCCAAGACCGGATCCCAGAGAATCGGGACGGCCGGCCACACCGCTGCGACTAGCACAAGCGTCTCCCGACAACGGAGCCCAGGGGCTTGCGAGGGTCAGATTCCGCGCCCCGGGATAGAGAAACGGGGAGCGCGGGTCGGCCGGCCGCAGCTTCGCACGGGACCGAACCCCCTGTCTCCGGGACGGCCAGACCCCGAGCCGGCAGACAGCAGCCTCCCGCTTCACGGCACAGTCGACCCCCAACCCGCCCGAGTTCTGATCGCCGGGACACGGGACAGCCGGCCGCGCCGCCCGAGGCCGGACACCTGGAGCCCGGGACCGCCGTCCCTGACAAAGCCAAAGTCGGACCCGGACCCCGGTGCGGCTAGCACACGCGTCGCCCAGGACCGCAGCCTAGGACCTCGGGACGGTCGCATCCCGCGCCTCCGGCAGGAGCTACCCGGGAGGGCAGGACGGCCTGCCGCAGCTCCGCAAGGGACCGAACCTGCTGGATTCCGGGACGGCCAGAGCCCGAGCCGGTGGGCAGCAGCCTCCCGCTTCACGGCTCGGCAGTGAAGCTCACGGTTCATCGCCCGGCTCACGGTTCGTCGCCCGACTTCGGACCCACGGGACAGCCGGCACCCGCGCCGCCGGAGGCCGGACACACGGGCTATGGGATCGCCGTCCCCGAACCGCACGAAGTCACACACGGTCTCCGGTGCGTCCAGCACACGCATCGCAAAGACCGGAGCCCAGATTATAGGATCAGCCAGCCCCGCACCGCCCGAGGTCGGACCGGCAACCCGGTGCGCTTGGCACATGCGTCGCCCAAGAACGGCGCCCAGGGCCGCGGGATGGTCGTGCGTCACGCAGCCCGAGTTCGGACCCCCGGAACACGGGACAGCCGGCACCCGCGCCACCGGAGGACAGAATCCCGTGCCCCGGGGGGATCACCGTCCTCAACGCGCCCGAAGTCGGCTCCGGACCTCGCTGCGTCTGGCACACGCCTCGCCCAAGACCGGAGCACGGTTTCTAGGGACAGACAGCTCCAGAGCCGTCCGAGGTCGTACCGGGAACCCGGTGCGGTTGACACATGCGTCGCCAAAGACCGGAGCCCTGGGAAGCGTGATGGCCGGACCCCACGCAGCCCGAGTTCGGACCCACGGGACACGGGACAGCCGGCACCCGTGCCTGGCTCTTGGGGACTTGGAAGGAGTACTGATGCTGTGCCAGCACTATGCAGCAATAGACACAACACTGGAGTGATTTCAGTGTTGTTCCAGCTACGAGTGCAGAGTACAGCACTGTGCGGGCTGCTGCAGGGAAAAGGTGACTCCAGCTCAGACAGCCCCAACACACGGGGGCCGGGTCCGACCTCGGGCGGCGCGGGGCTGGCTGGTCCTATAATCTGGGCTCCGGTTTTTGCGATGCGTGTGCTGGACGCACCGGAGACCGTGTGTGACTTCGTGCGGTTCGGGGACGGCGATCCCATAGCCCGTGTGTCCGGCCTCCGGCGGCGCGGGTGCCGGCTGTCCCGTGGGTCCGAAGTCGGGCGACGAACCGTGAGCCGGGCGATGAACCGTGAGCTTCACTGCCGAGCCGTGAAGCGGGAGGCTGCTGCCCACCGGCTCGGGCTCTGGCCGTCCCGGAATCCAGCAGGTTCGGTCCCTTGCGGAGCTGCGGCAGGCCGTCCTGCCCTCCCGGGTAGCTCCTGCCGGAGGCGCGGGATGCGACCGTCCCGAGGTCCTAGGCTGCGGTCCTGGGCGACGCGTGTGCTAGCCGCACCGGGGTCCGGGTCCGACTTTGGCTTTGTCAGGGACGGCGGTCCCGGGCTCCAGGTGTCCGGCCTCGGGCGGCGCGGCCGGCTGTCCCGTGTCCCGGCGATCAGAACTCGGGCGGGTTGGGGGTCGACTGTGCCGTGAAGCGGGAGGCTGCTGTCTGCCGGCTCGGGGTCTGGCCGTCCCGGAGACAGGGGGTTCGGTCCCGTGCGAAGCTGCGGCCGGCCGACCCGCGCTCCCCGTTTCTCTATCCCGGGGCGCGGAATCTGACCCTCGCAAGCCCCTGGGCTCCGTTGTCGGGAGACGCTTGTGCTAGTCGCAGCGGTGTGGCCGGCCGTCCCGATTCTCTGGGATCCGGTCTTGGGCGACGCTTGGGAGCCCAGAAGCTCTTGGGAGCCCAGCTGCTACGGACCGCCGGCCCCGCGCCGCCCGAGGCGGGACACCTGGACAGCGGGACCGCCGGCCCCGAGAAGCCGAGTTCGGCCCCGGACCCCGCTGAGTCTAGCACAAGACCGGTGCCCAGGGTTTCGGGACGGCCGGCCACCGAACCGCACGGGACCGAAAGCCCGCTCTCTGGGAAGCCGGCGGACGCCAGCCCCCCGCTTCACTGCACGGCCGGCCCCCACGCCCCCTGAATTCGGATCCCCGGGACACGAGATAGCCGGCCCCCGCTAGCCGACGGCCCCGGAATCGCCGTCCCCGAACCGTCCGATGTCGGACCCGGCACCCGGTGCTGCTTGCAAACGCGTCGCACAAGACCGGAGCACAGCGGCTCGGAAGAGCCAGCTCCCGCCCTGCCGGAGGCCGGACTCCCGGGCTATGTCCACATGTCTCTTCAATACTTTTAAGGATCGGGTCTCTTACCACTTCCCCGGGCAGCCTGTTCTAATAGCAAAGCACCCCTTCCATGAAGAAATGCTTATTCAGTATCGAGCTAGCCAGTGCTGGTAAACAGAGGTGTTTCTTCCTAGGGGTAGGGCTTGGCATTTCCCTCTCCCGAACTTCAAAAGGTTCCTGCCTGCCCCTATCTGCAGCCTGTCAAGGTTCCTCTGAACGCGCAGCCCCCCATACAAGCGCCTTTTCCACAGAAGCCACCGACCACCCGCCGCCTCGCCCCCTCCCAATTCGGCCTGCCCCAGGGTGCCACCGACCACCAACCTCCTTGCAGCACCACGCCTCAGCATCCCGAGCTATCCCGAGAGCTTCCACCCATCGGGAGGTCCCACTTGTAATAAATGACCGAGTCCCAAATAGGCTTACAATTAATGTTTATGATTTATTAAAGGAATAGAGGTAAGCAAACAGCGCTGGGTGCGCCAGGAGTCTCTGCTCCACCAAGACGCACACAAGTTACATCAGGCGGCTGGTTTTTATGCTGCTAGGCTAATACATATTCATTACTACTTCTACAAAAGGCAGGGTTATTCTAATTAGTTCCCAGAATCCAAACCCTCCCACTGGTGCAGGCGTTATCAGTCTCCGGTGGTCCCTCTGGGGGCCGCTCGTACTGAAGGCTCGTAGTCTTCCTCCCAGGCTTTGTCCTTTGGTCGTTCTTCAGCTTCTCCCCTCCCCTTATTTAGTAGTTGCTGGGCCAGATGTCAGAAAGCTGTGTCTCGTGCAATAGTCCGCACAGGCACTGCATAGCAAACACACCAAGTAACATTGACTTCAGTTACTCGCAACAGTTACTCACCTGATAAAGAACTGCATGCAATAAAGGCATCAATACTACATTAGTTTATTCTAACAGATCCTACTAGCTGTTACCTCAAAAAGATGTGCGTACCCCTCGCTACTTGGAAACGCATCAGTCCATAAACTCTGATCCACCTAAAGAAGCCTGCAACTGACCGAAGGAAAAACAAACACCCCAAAGAGCAGCCTAAGCAGAATGAGCTCTCTGAGGGGATGCCTGGGACTCATATACCATTTGGCCCCGACTAGCACCCAAACCCAATCACCTGGGAAGGGTAGGGGCAAAGCACAAGGAAGTAGGAAGAGAGCAGCAGCAGCTGTGGTGCGTTTTTTTTTTTTTTTTTGTGTGTGTGTGTGATTTTTCTTTTTATTTTTTAATCAGTTTTAGCTCAAAAGCATGCATAGTGCAGACAAGAGAACTAGGGTGTTTCTAGAAGCAAAAATCCCCATGCTTTTGCTGCAGCTTTCAATATTAAAAGACATTATGACCAAGCAAGTAATTGGAACTCTTCCAACTGGAATTAGCTCAAACTTTTATTTACGTATAAAGAAAAAACTAGGAGTAGAACATCTGCTCCATCTTTTCCTCTCGCACCTTGCCATAGGCAGCTCTGGCTGTGACGTCCCAGATTGCATACTGCGTTTCAGCTTTAACAAATGAAAACCTTTACCCTAACCCTTACCCTTATCCTAACCATTAGCTTACCCTTATTCTTACCCTAAACCTAACCCTAATCCTTACCCTTACCCTAATCCTTACCCTACCCTTATACTTACCATTACTCTATCCTTTACCCTAACTCTTACCCTTACCCTAACCCTTACCCCAACCCTTACCCTAAACCTAACCCTTTCCCTAAACCTTATCCTCACCCTAAGCCTTACCCTTAGCCTTACCCTAACACTTACCTTTGCCCTAACCCTTACCCGTACCCTAATCTGAACCCGAACCCTAACCCTAATACTCTCACCCTAACCCTTACCCTAAGCCTAACCACAGTCCCAACCCCTTACCCTAACCCTCTAAACCTACCCCTAACCTATCCCTAACCATAACCCTCTAAGCCTAACCCTAAACCACTAACCCTAACAATAACCCCCAAACCCAACCCTCACCCGAAACCCTAACTCTAGCCCCAGCCCTAGCCCCTAACCCTAACCCTAGTTCCCGAGAACTATATCTCCCGGTATGCTCTGGGCATTCAACATGGCCTCCCGGAAGTCCCGAATCCGACAACTACATTTCCCGGCATACCATGGGTACGCAACATGGCCTCCCGGAAGTCCGGAGTCCCGAGAACTACATCTCCCGGCATGCTCTGGGCACACAACATGGCCTCCCAGTGTCGGAAAACTACACCTACCAGCATTCCCCGCACAGCCAGCATGGCCAATCACAGGCCGAGTGCTCGAGAACTGCATTTACCAGCACTCACTGGAACCCTCACCGCCCTTACAAAAAAAGCCTCAAGCCCTAACATGCAAAAAACCTCGAAACCCCTACAGACCTGACCCAAACTATTTACCACACTAAACCCCTGAAGACCTATGCCTAAAACCCCTAACCCAAAATCTTAGGATGCTCAAAACCCAAACCCAACCCAAAACGTTAGGAATGCTCAAAGCCCTAGCCCAAAAACTTAGGGCGCTCCAAACCCTAACCCCAAAACATTAAGACGCAAAAAGCCCTAACCCAAAAACTTAGGGTAATACACCATAAATGTTTGTTCATTGTCTTTTGTATTATAAAAACAAGGAGTTCTGTTTGAGGAGCGGGAGTTGCGAAAGCTCCCTGCTGAAGTAAGGAGCTGCATAATGCTTGCCTAGACACTATGAAAATTCTTTTGCTTAATTTTCTTTTTAAAGAGATTTAAATTCTTAAAAATTCTTTTGCGCGCAACAGTGCGCGCAGTCGCAGAATATACCAGGATGTGCTGCGTAATCCCGGAATTAGCAAGGTATAAAAAGGGATCCTGGCAGGGGTGAGGTGCGTGCCGTTGGCGGAGCTGAGACTCCCCGGCTGCCCAGTGCTGTTTTGCTTGATGTTTGCTTACTCAATAAATTCCTTTCTATGATTAATACAATGCTCTCTGAAAATTAATTAAGGGGGCAACTTATAACACTTTGGACGCTCCAAACCCTATCCCGAAAACACTAGGACGCTCCAAACCCTATCCCGAAAACAGGACGCTCAAAGCCCTAACCCAAAAACATTAGGATGCTCCAAGCCCTAACCCAAAAACATTCGGACGCTCAAAACCCAAACCCAAAACATTAAGATGCTCCAAACCCTATCCGGAAAACATTAGGAAGCTCAAAGACCTATCCCAAAAACTTAGGACGCTCAAAACCCTATCCTGGAAACACTGAGATGCTCAGAACCCTATCCTGAAAATTTAGGACGCTCCAAACCCTAACCCAAAAACATTAGGACGCTCAAAGCCCCAACCCAAAACATTAGGACGCTCCAAACCCTATCCTGGAAACATTAAGATGTTCAAAACCCTATCCTGAAAACTGAGGATGCTCATTACCCTGACCCAAAATATTAAGATGCTCAAAACCCTAACCCAACTACTTAGGATGCTTGAAAGCCGATCCCAAAAAATTAGGGCACACAAAAGCCTAACCCCCAAAATTAAGATGCTCAAAATCCAAACCCCCAAAATTAGGATACTCAAAACCCTGGACCTGGAGAACCTAACCTGAAAAAAAAAAAAAAAAAAAAAAAAAAAAAAGATCTTAAAACCCTAACCGTAAATAACTGACCAAAAATAAAACCTTAAGACTCTAACCCTAAAAAACATATCAACACTACAACCCAAAAAACTCTAATACCCTAACACGCTAACCCTGAAACCCTTAAAACCCTAACCCCCAAATCCTTAAAACCCTAACCGTTAAAACTCCAACCCTAAAAACCTTAAAATCCTAAACATAAACCCTGAAACCCCTTACCCTGAAACCCAACCCTAGTGCCCAATCCCTGAAACCTTAAAACCCTGAATCAATCTGTAGCAAATAGCATAGGCTGAGTCGAGGATCTCAGTACAGTAGCATTATTATTCGAGATTACAATGGCGGGTGTCCCACAAGCAGGAGGGTGCCTACTAATTCCATACACAGTTTATACACTTTTTTTTTTCTGCCGAGGACCGGGACCCTCCCCTGTTTCCCCTTTAACTGTGCTATTCAAGGTTCATAATCTAGCTGGTGCTTCACAGAAAATACACAGCTGCTGGCCTGTTATAAGTCACATTTCTTTTGAGGTTTTTACTCTTTGAGGTGGTAATGTTTCTTACGCCGTGATTTCCACCTAATTGCTGTAAGGATTCTGGTTGTCTGCGTTTTACAAGGTTGTCTGTTATAATAAATAAAAGTCCCAAATAGGATTACAATCAAAGTTTACAATAGACTGAATGAATAGAGGTAAGCAAACAGTGCTGGGTATGCCGGGAGTCTCTGCTCCACCAAGACGCGCACCAGTTATACACCAGTTACCTCCCTTAAGGGATATAGAGAAGCCCTCTCAGATACATCCGTCCTACTTCTCCTGCATGCGGCCAGAGGTCGGTCTAATTCTGGTGCTGTTGGTGGTGGAAGCTGGGGCAACGGTGGTACTGGTGGCGATACCACAGCCACCGGAGGGGGAGCCGCCGGGGGTGGATTGTTAGGATATGGAGGTGGTAGCTTATGCAATGGCTCACGTTTATCTTCTTTTTCTTTTTCACGTTCTTCTTGTTCTTCAAATTTCTTACCTGCTTTTAGTGTAAATATTGAGGCTGGAAAAGGACGTGAAGTCCTCCTGATCCATAATCCTGCATAATCACTTTCTTCCTGGCTAAAAGGTTCCTTTGAATTAACATGGATATTTAAGGCCTGGCAAATCCAGTCTTCGAAGGATCCAAAAACAGGCCAAAAGACATGTAGTCTTAAAGGCTCCTTTGGCCATTCTGTCACACAATACTGGACCGTTTTTAATTTACTTTTTCCTTTTCTGGGGTCCCTATCATTCCAATTTCTAATCGTTATTCCTAATGGACTTTCTGGTGGTGTGACTGGTAATTTGCTCCCTTTCTTCTGGTCTCTGGTCTTCGATTTTGTCTGACCCATCTAGGAAGTTTACTATGGCAATTCCCACAGCCCTTGGTTACCTTAGTAAGAGTGTCTTGCAGGGGGTCGAGGACCTATCACACACCCACAAATCCTATAGGAATCCCTTCGGTCCTTCACCGGCCAAGTCCCTCGCGGGAGATTGGAACCGCGGTTAGAAGACCTCCACAATCGCTTCGGAACTAAGTTCCATCTCAGTCACACTCTTACACACACAGGCAACCAAACCCCGCCCAACCGAACGGTATACGCTTTAAATGCTTACAACTCCGTCATCTTTGTTCGGATCTTCACACACACAATTACGGGCAAAATATAGTGCTGCAGCTGGCGAGGGAGCTGAAAAAAAGAATCAGAAACTTTGCTTACCTTTATTCAGGTTCAAGATGCCATTAGTTCCGACCTGACTCAAACAGCAGCCACCAAATGGTGGGGGTGCCTCTCCTAGATCAAACCAGAAATCAGGAACCAAAGCCCTCCCGGATGAGCGCCCACTTGTAATAAATGACTGGGTCCCAAATAGGCTTACAATTAATGTTTATGATTTATTAAAGGAATAGAGGTAAGCAAGCAGCGCTGGGTGCGCCAGGAGTCTCTGCTCCACCAAGACGCACACAAGTTACATCAGGCGGCTGGTTTTTATGCTGCTAGGCTAATACATATTCATTACTACTTCTACAAAAGGCAGGGTTATTCTAATTAGTTCCCAGAATCCAAACCCTCCCACTGGTGCAGGTGTTATCAGTCTCCGGTGGTCCCTCTGGGGGCCGCTCGTACTGAAGGCTCGTAGTCTTCCTCCCAGGCTTTTCTCTTGTCCATCTCCTTTGTCCATCTTGGCTGGATGGCAGACACTTGCATAGTGTCCCATGCAACAGTTGTAATAGTTAGCAGTTATTCTGAAACCCCTTTGTTCTCTTATCCCCTATTGACCCGAATTGCTGGACCATTCCTTTGCAAGATACAAGAACTATATATATTAACCACTCTGGTTTTCTCAGACTTTTCATCATATCTTGCGGCCCTAGCATTGTTCCATATTGACACGAATCAGATGAACTCATTTCACACTGTTAAGCTGTCTTATCACTGCAAGCATATCTCAATACCACCTTCCTTCCCTCTACAGGATGTAACTGCGCAAAAACAACATTTTTATTCCCACAACCTTGATCCCCTTACCCTGAAATCCTTATTCCCCTTAAACCTAACAACTCTAACCACAACCCTAACCCTTATTATCAACCCCCTAACGCTAATGACACTGACCTTAATCCAAACCCCAAACTGCCCCTAACCCCAGACAACCAACAACGAAACACACACACACAAAGATGGAAACTACAAAAAAGGCAAAACCCACGATACAGGCCCCAAATCACAAATACGCAACCAAAATGCTACAGAAAAGCCCCAGATGCAGGCCCCAAACGCTACTGCTAGGCCTCAAAAGCTCAAGATGCATCCCAAAGCAAAAATGCAGGCCCCAAACGTTACAGAAAAGCCCCCAAACCCAGGCTGCACAAGTCTACAAGCAGGCCCCAAACTGCCAACAGAAGCAGGCACCAACCACACCCAGATGCAGACCCCAACTGCCCACAAGCAGCTCCTACCCCACCACCCCCTCCCAAGAACTGGACTCCACCCAGACACTGGCCCAAGACCCGGACCCGCCCCCCGCCAACCCCCCTACCCTCCCCCCGACACAGGTGTACAAGCAGCTCACAACCCGCCCCTTCAGAGACCGGTCCCACTCCCCCCACCCCCCCCAAGACATGGGATGCGGAGGTGTACAACCAACTCCCAACTCCCTCCCCCTCAAAGGGAGGCCCCAAAGACCCCCAAATGGAGGCTCCTAGAGTGAACAAACAGCTCCCAACTTCCCCAGGCACAGGCCCACCACCCCCCCCACAAACACAGGCCACAAAGGTGTATAAACAGCCCAGACCCCCCTCCAAGACCATGGCCCCTATAGTGTACAAGCAGCTCCCAACCACCCACAGATGCAGGCCCCAACCCTTCTCAAAAGGGAGGCACCTAGAATGCATGAGCAACTCCCAACCAGCCTAAACATAGGTCCAAAAGTGCACAAACAGCTCCCAACCCCCCTCAAATACAGACCCCAAAAGTGTACAAGTAGCTCCCCCCCTGAGACAGGACCCAAAGGTGTACAACCAGTTCCCAACACCCCTGAGACACAGGCCCCAACTGCCCCCCCAGACACAGCGACCCAAATTCTACAAGCAGCTCCCAACCCCTGCCAGGCAGGCCCCCTACCCTATACAAGCAGCTCCCAACCCTCCCCCCCCGCCCCGAGGGAGGCCCCCAAGCCCCCCACAAACACAGGCCCCTACAGTGTACAGGCAGCTCCCAGCCACCCCCAGATGCTGGCCCCAAAGTTGTACAAACAGCTCCCAGCCACCCTGCAGAAACAGATTCCTACATTGTACAAGCAGTTCCCAGCCCGCTAGACACAGGCCCTGACCCCCCACAGATGCAGGCCCCAAAGGTGTACAAGCAGCTCCCACCCCTCCCCCAGACGCAGGTCCCAAGCCCCCCCCCCCAAACACAGGCCCCTACAACCAGCACCCAACCCCCTACCCCCGATGCCAGGCCCAAAGGTGTAGAAGCAGCTCCAAACCTCCTCCCTCAACCCAGGCTCCAACAGTGTACAAGCAGCTCCCAACCAACCCTCCCCTTCCCCCCCCCCCCGGACACAGGCTCCAAAGGAATACAAAGAGCTCCCACCCCTCCCCCAGATGCTGGTCTCAACCCCCCTCCGCCCTGGAAGCAGGCCCCAAAGGTGTAGAGTCAGCTCCCAACCCCCTCAATGCTGGTCCCAAGGGTCTACAAGCAGCTCCCCCCTTGCCCCCAGATACCGGCCCCCAGACACAGACCCCAAAAGCCTAATCACAGGCCCTGAACTCTAGAGGCAGGCTCCAAAACCCAGGACAAAGCCCCAGTGGTTCGAGACAGGGCCCAAATCCCAGACACAGGCCCCAAACGCTAAACATATGCCAAAAAAAGTATTAGTGCTGGTGCCAAATGTTACAGACAGGCCCAAAAGCCCGAGATGCTCAAGGCTGAGACGTAACTTGGCTTTCTGAATTACTGGAAAGCAGCTTTCATTCTCAGATAATTGTGTGCAGGCTAGATAGGATGGGGCTTCAGGCACCTCTTCACCTGAGGAAACACACTGCCATCAGGCACCGCTGTGCCAGACAAGCTTGTTCTGCTAGAACACCCTACTCAGATGCACTGTGGCATTCAAGTGAACTGCTTTCATGCAAATATAACGACTTGCAAATGTTACAACCCACCTTGCCTGTGGCACCTGATGAACAGAAGAGTAAGCCACCGCAGCGCTTCAAAACCATCCCTGCACGTGCCGCTCCTTGTCGCTCTCTGGCCTTATCTCATATCCTTATCCACTTCTGTGAAGAGCCTGCCACGGCACCTGCAAAGCAAGACGGACACCTTTCATAGTCACCTTGTGCTACTTGGTCGTTCTGCTCCAACCCAGCTCATGACCAGCCCCTCTTCTTACACAGCTCTTCAGAGTGCAGTTTGCTCCTTAGAGCCTGTGCGAGACACCTGGGAAAGAAAAAGAAACGCATAGGCCGATGCAGCATCCAAAGACGCAGCACAACTAGGTAAGTTACTCTCATCTGCTCCCTTACCTCTGCCGCTTACCAGCCCCCGAGGCAGATGCTTCAATCTACCCTCTTCAAACAGCTACAACACCTCTAAAAGACAAAGAGGGGATGCTTAGAGGAACAGTGAGACCTACAACACAACAACTGCTAGATCTGTTCCTCACTCACCTTGCCAGAGGCAGCTCTGCGTGTGACGTCCCAGGTTGTACACTGCGTTACCTAACCCTTACCGTAACCCTTACCCTAACCCTTCTCACCCTTACCATTACCCAAATCCTTACCTTTACTTTTTCCTTACCCTTACTCTTTCCTTTAACCATAACCTTACCCTTACCCTATACCTTACTCCAACCCTTCCCCTTACCTTCCCCTTCCCCTTACACTTAACCTAACCCTTACCCTTCTGCTTCCCCTAAAACCTTACCCTTACCCTTATACTTACCCTGACCCTTTCTATTACCCTTACACTTACTCTTGCCCTAATCCTTGCTTGCACACTTACACTTATCGTAACTCTTACACTTATTCAAACCCTTACTCTAACCCTTACCCTGACCCGTACCCTTACCCTTACCCTTAACGTAAGCCTAAACCTTAAACCTTACCGTAAAGCTTACCCTTTCTGCTACACTTACCCTAAGCCTAAATCTAAACATTACACTTACCCTTATCCTAACCCTTACCTAAATCTAACCATTACCCTAACCTTCACTCTTACCCTTACCATTATACTTACTTTTACCCTTAACCTAAACCTTACCCCAACCCTTACCCTGACCCTTACATTAACCCTAACCCTTACCCTAACCCTAACCCTTAACCTAAACCTTACACATAATCTTAACTTTAACCTTACCCTTAAACTAATACATACCCTTACGTTTCCCTCACCATAACCCTAAAATTAACCGTAACCATTACCCTAACACTTATCCTTACCGAACCCTAACCCTAACTCTTACTCTAACTTTTACCCTGACCCGTACCCTTAGACTTCCCCTTCCCCTTCCCCTTCCCCTTCCCCTTCCCCTTCCCCTTCCCCTTCCCCTTCCCCTTCCCCTTCCCCTTCCCCTTCCCCTTCCCCTTCCCCTTCCCCTTCCCCTTCCCCTTCCCCTTCCCCTTCCCCTTCCCCTTCCCCTTACGGTTATCATTAACCTTACCCTTACCCTAACACTTATCCTTAACCTAACCCTTACTCTAAACCTTACACTTACTCTTAACCTTAACCTTACCCTTAACATTAAGCTAATACTTACACATGCGTTTTCCTGACTTTAACCCTAAAACTAACCCTAACCATTACCCTAACACTTAACCTTACCCTAACCCTAACCCTAACCCTAACTCTAACACTTACCCTGACCTGTACCCTTACACTTACCATAACCCTTATACTTACCCTAATTCTTACCCATACCATAACCCATACCCTAACACATATTTGTACCCTTAACCTTACCGTTACCCTTAACCTTACCCTTACCGTTACTCTATCCATTACCCTTACGCTTACCCTTAACATAAACTTTACCCTTGACCTTACCCTTACCATAAGCCATACAACAACACTTACATGTACACTTATGCTTGCACTTACCCTAGCAATTACTCGTACAATTACCCTTACCCTTACCCTTACCCTTAACCTAAGCCGAAACCTTAAACCTTACAGTTAACCTTACCCTTTCTGCTACACTTACCCTTAGCCTAAATCTAAACCTTACACTTACCCTTACTGTAACCCTCACCCTTACCGTTACCAATACCCTTACTCTTACCCTTACCCTAACCCTTCTCCTTACACTTACTGTTACCTTTAACATTACCCTTACCCTAACACTTACACTTATCCTTATCCATACCCTTACCCTTACCCTAATCCTTACCCTTAACGTAATCCTAACCCTAAACCTTACCCCAGCCCTTACCCTGACCCTTACATTAACCCTAACCCTTACACTAAAACTTACACTTACTCTTAACCTTAACCTTACCCTAAACATTAACCTAATACTTACGCATACGTTTTCCTGACTTTAACCCTAAAACTAACCCTAACCCTTACCCTAACCCTAACCCTTACCCTTACCCTAACCCTAACCGTAACTCTAACCCTTACTCTAACAGTTACCCTGACCCGTACCTTTACACTTACCCTTACCCTTACCCTAACCCTTACCCTTACCATAACCCATACCCTAACACGTACTTGTAGCCTTAACCTTACCATTCCCCTTACCCTTACCTTTACTGTCTCTGTTACCCTTACACTTACACTTAACATAAACCTTAACCTTAACCTAACCCTTATCATAAGCCATACAACAACACTTACATGTACACTTACGCTTGCACTTACCCTAGCAATTACTCGTACAATTACCCTTAACCTTACTATTAAGCTAACCCTAAACGTTACCCTTATCCTAACACTTACCCTTATCCTAAACCTTACCCTTTCTGCTACACTTACCCTTTGCCTAATTCTAAACCTTACCCTAACCCTCACCCTTACCTAAAGCTAACCGTTACCCTAACCTTCACTCTTACCCTTACCATTATACTTACTTTTACCCTTAACCTAAACCTTTACCCCAACCCTTACCCTGTCCCTTACATTAACCCTAACCCTTACCCTAACCCTAACCCTTACCTAAACCTTACACTTAATCTTAACTTTAACCTTACCCTTAAACTAATACATACCCTTACGTTTCCCTCACCATAACCCTAAAATTAACCGTAACTATTACCCTAACACTTATCCTTATTGAACCCTAACCCTAACCCTTACTCTAATTTTACCCTTACCCGTACCCTTAGACTTCCCCTTCCCCTTAACCTTACCCTTACTCTTCCCCTTACCCTAACCATTACCCTTACACTTACGGTTTCCATTAACCTTACCCTTACCCTAAGAGTTATCCTTACCCTATCCCTTACACTTATCCTTATCCATACAACTTACCCTTACCCTAACACTTAACCTTAACCTAACCCTAACCCTAAAACTTACCTGAACCTTTACCCTTACCCTTACATTAACCCTTACCCTAAAACTTACACTTAACCTTAACCTTACCCTTAACCTTAACCTAATACTTACCCTTACTTTTCCCTCACCCTCACCCTAAAATTAACCCTAACCATTACACTTACCGTAACCCTTACCCTAACCCTTACCCTTAACATAACCCATACTCTAACACATACTTCTACCCGTACCCTTACATTACCGTAACCCTTACCCTTACCGTAACCCTTACACTTACCCTTACCCTTACCCTTACCCGATCCCATACCCTTAACCTAACCCTAAACCTTACCCTTACCCTAACACTTACCCTTACCGTAAACCTTACCCTTTCTGCTACACTTACCCTTAGCCTAAATCTAAACCTTACACTTACCCTTAGCCTAACCCTCCCCCTTACCATTACCCATACCCTTATTCTTACCCTTACCGTAACCCTTACCTTTACACTTACGGTTACCATTAACCTTACCCTTACCCTGACCCTTCCATTAACCCTAACCCTTACCCTAAACCTTACACTTACTCTTAACCTTAAACTTACCCTTAACATTAACCTAATACTTACACATGCGTTTTCCTGACTTTAACCCTAAAACTAACCCTAACCCTTACCCTAACACTTAACCTTACCCTAACCCTAACCCTAACCCTTACTCTAACACTTACCCTGACCTGTACCCTTACACTTACCCTTACCCTTATACTTACCCTAATTCTTACCCATACCATAACCCATACCCTAACACATATTTGTACCCTTAACCTTACCGTTACCCTTAACCTTACCCTTACCCTTACTCTATCCGTTACCCTTACGCTTACACTTAACATAAACCTTACCCTTGACCTTACCCTTACCATAAGCCATACAACAACACTTACATGTACACTTACGCTTGCACTTACCCTAGCAATTACTCGTACAATTACCCTTACCCTTACCCTTACCCTTAACCTAAGCCGAAACCTTAAACCTTACAGTTAACCTTACCCTTTCTGCTACACTTACCCTTAGCCTAAATCTAAACCTTACACTTACCCTTACTGTAACCCTCACCCTTACCGTTACCAATACCCTTACTCTTACCCTTACCCTAACCCTTCTCCTTACACTTACTGTTACCTTTAACATTACCCTTACCCTAACACTTACACTTATCCTTATCCATACCCTTACCCTTACCCTAATCCTTACCCTTAACCTAATCCTAACCCTAAACCTTACCCCAGCCCTTACCCTGACCCTTACATTAACCCTAACCCTTACCCTAAAACTTACACTTACTCTTAACCTTAACCTTACCCTAAACATTAACCTAATACTTACGCATACGTTTTCCTGACTTTAACCCTAAAACTAACCCTAACCCTTACCCTAACCCTAAACCTTGCCCTTACCCTAACCCTAACCGTAACTCTAACACTTACTCTAACCCTTAGCCTGACCCGTACCCTTACACTTACCCTTACCCTAACCCATACCCTAACACGTACTTGTAGCCTTAACCTTACCATTCCCCTTACCCTTACCTTTACTGTCTCTGTTACCTTTACACTTACACTTAACATAAACCTTAACCTTAACCTAACCCTTATCATAAGCCATACAACAACACTTACATGTACACTTACGCTTGCACTTACCCTAGCAATTACTCGTACAATTACCCTTAACCTTACTATTAAGCTAACCCTAAACCTTACCCTTATCCTAACACTTACCCTTATCCTAAACCTTACCCTTTCTGCTACACTTACCCTTTGCCTAATTCTAAACCTTACCCTAACCCTCACCCTTACCTAAAGCTAACCATTACCCTAACCTTCACTCTTACCCTTACCATTATACTTACTTTTACCCTTAACCTAAACCTTACCCCAACCCTTACCCTGACCCTTACATTAACCCTAACCCTTACCCTAACCCTAACCCTTAACCTAAACCTTACACTTAATCTTAACTTTAACCTTACCCTTAAACTAATACATACCCTTACGTTTCCCTCACCATAACCCTAAAATTAACCGTAACCATTACCCTAACACTTATCCTTACCGAACCTTAACCCTAACCCTTACTCTAACTTTTACCCTGACCCGGACCCTTCCCCTTCCCCTTCCCCTTACACTTACGGTTACCATTAACCTTACCCTTACCCTAACACTTACCCTTACCCTATCCCTTACACTTATCCTTATCCATACAACTTACGCTTACCCTAACACTTAACCTTAACCTAACCCTAACCCTAAACCTTACCTGAACCCTTACCCTGACCCTTACATTAACCCTTACCCTAAAACTTACACTTAACCTTAACCTTACCCTTAACCTTAACCTAATACTTACCCTTACTTTTCCCTCACCCTCACCCTAAAATTAACCCTAACCATTACACTTACCCTAACCCTTACTCTAACCCTTACCCTTAACATAACCCATACTCTAACACATACTTCTACCCGTACCCTTACATTACCGTAACCCTTACCCTTACCCTTACCGTAACCCTTACCCTTACCCTTACCCTTACCCTTACCCTTACCCAATCCCATACCCTTAACCTAACCCTAAACCTTACCCTTACCCTAACACTTACCCTTACCGTAAACCTTACCCTTTCTGCTACACTTACCCTTAGCCTAAATCTAAACCTTACACTTACCCTTAGCCTAACCCTCCACCTTACCATTACCCATACCCTTATTCTTACCCTTACTGTAACCCTTACCTTTACACTTACGGTTACCATTAACCTTACCCTTACCCTGACCCTTCCATTAACCCTAACCCTTACCCTAAACCTTACACTTACTCTTAACCTTAACCTTACCCTTAACATTAACCTAATACTTACACATGCGTTTTCCTGACTTTAACCCTAAAACTAACCCTTACCCTAACACTTAACCTTACCCTAACCCTAACCCTTACTCTAACCCTTACCCTGAGCTGTACCCTGACCCTTACCCTGACCCTTATACTCACCCTAATTCTTACCCATACCATAACCCATACCCTAACACATATTTGTACCCTTAACCTTACCGTTACCCTTAACCCTACCCTTACCCTTACTCAATCCGTTACCCTTACGCTTACCCTTAACATAAACCTTACCCTTGACCTTACCCTTACCATAAGCCATACAACAACACTTACATGTACACTTACGTTTACACTTACCCTAGCAATTACTCGTCTTTGGGAGGAAGACCCCGAGTCTTCCTCACAGTGTACTTTTCACCTTTGGTCAGGAATCTGCTGAATTGGCATGTTTCTTAATTGCAAGAGCTGGTTGTTGCTAATTCTCCCGTTTGTTGTATCTTTATAATGAATTCCAATGTCCAGTTTCGAGATTTATAGTCCTTACATTCGTTTCTCTGTCCGCCTGCCGCTTCCTTATCATGAGTTCCAGTGTCTTGTTTCGAGATACACAGTCCTTGTCTGGGGATTGTCCTTGCCTCCCCAATACCTCCTTAATCAATCCCCCCTTTTCTTTTCCCATGCAAATTCTTTTGCATCAGATACTTTCATTATTTACAGTAACACAACAAAGCAGGCATCTAAACAACATGCACACAAATATTCCTAACACTACTAATACGATTAGAGCAATGAATACTTGTTTCAACCATTGGAAATTGGGCAACCAGGAGGTTAACTTATTCCATAGTTCACTAAAACTCCAGGAAAGATCATCTTTACTGATCTCATGTAGGATCCTTGTCTGCTTCCATATTTCTTCCAGGTCGGTAGAGATCCTTCCACTCTGATCTACATACATACAACAACTTGTGTTTATTACTGTACAGACTCCCCCTTGAGTGGCCAGTAACAAGTCTAGGGCCATCCGATTTTGTAATACTACCTGTGACAAACTAGATATCTCTTCTTGTTGAGCCTTTATAGCATCCAGAATTTTGTTTTCTAACTTCTCTATAATTGCAGAAATATTAACTATTGCCTTTTCCAATTCACTCACTCCTAACCATGGGATAAACCATCGCACAAAACTATGAAAAGGGGTGTGTCTCTCTACCAATGGATTGTTAATTTTTCATCTGATTCTCCGGATATGATTTCTCAAGTAACCTCGAGGCACTACATCATGTACTGTCATATTGGGGACTACCGCTCCAAGAGTGCAAGTTCCCTTCCAATTCTCAGGCAAGACCTTACGGGCTGTATCATTGCATAGCCAATACCACCCTTTTCCTTCTGGAACTGTCCAGCTGGTTGAATTTGCCCAGCCGCTAGTCGTACTAATATCAATTGTTCAATTACAAGATGTCTGATTTCCCACATAAGTAGTATCCGTATTTATACAATGCTGTTTTCCTATACCCTTCGGCGGGTTACACCTTTGTACACATACATAATAGGATTCTAACGGCATGAAGCTACTCACTTCTAGTTCCAAAACTGCTTAATATTTTCGACCCCAAGATGTGTTTTCCCACAAATTAGTCCAAGATAAGTTTGCAGGCAAGGGAATCCCAATTAACGATACACCCTTATTCCCATGCTGTGGCAGATGGGTGCATACCCAACAGTTCGTCTTATTAGTTACTTGAGAAATTGTTTGTATTAAGGTCAGGTGTAAGTTCTCATCCCAAGTTGCCCACCCCAAATCCGAGAACCGCACCCCTGCAATCATTAGGATCTGGAAAACCGTAATTTTGTTGGTCCAATTGGAGTGGTGGTCCATATCCTCGCCGGGGCCTTCTTCACCCTTGAATTGTGGATCCAAGCTGCTTGCTTCTTAATCTTAATGGCGGTGTGTGTTGTCAGTAATACTTGGTATGGTCCCATCCACCTTCCTTCCATTTTTCCTGCAGGGGTTGTCCTGAAAAAGTCTTTATATATATATAATCCCCGAGCTTAAAGGGGTGGATTGGTTGATCCAACCCTCTAGCCCTGGTCCCTAAAACAAATTTATGTACTTTATTTAATTGTTTCTGAAGTTCAGTTATATAAGCATATAAATATTCTGATCCTAACTGCGTTAGGTCCTCTCCACTCAATAGAAATTGCTATGGCCTTCCATATAAGATTTTGAAGGGACTCAAATTTCCTTTTATTCTAGGTTTAACTCTAATTCCAAGTAATGCTAAAGGGAGGGATTGAGGCCATGACAAATTAGCTTCTTATCCAATTTTAGCTATTTATTGTTTAATTAAATGGTTCATTTTTTCTACCTGTCCACTTGCCTGTGGTCTATAAGGAGTATGCAGTTGCCAATCTAGCTTTAGAATCTTACTTATCTGTTCTACCACTCGTGCACAAAAATGTGAAACTCTATCAGAAGACATTGCTACTAGAATCCCAAAGCATGGTATTATTTCATTTAACAAGACTTTAACCACTTCTCTTGCTTGGTTTGTTCGACAGGGAAAGGCTTCAGGCCTTCCTGAAAACGTGTCAGTCAGAACCAGTAAATAATGATACCCCCCTTTTCTAGGGAGTTCTGAAAAATCAATTTGCCACTGTTGCCCCGAATAATTTCCTTTACCGATTATTCCAAATTTTATTCTATCCTTGGTATTGGGGTTATTGTGTAAGCAAATGCTACATTGTTGAGTTACTTGTTTTATCATATCGTCCCACTAATGTCTGACTCAGTCTCTTATGCAGTGTGCCAGCTCCCCAATGCGTTTTATTGTGTTCTGTAAGAACTATGGGCCATGTCAAACTAGAGGGTATTACTATGTGGTTATCTTTTAAATATACTCATCCATCTGGTTTCATTTTACCTTTCAAATCTTCAATTAATTTTAAGTCTTCTTTTGTATAATTTGGATATAGTTTGGATTTTACCATCTGGTAGCAAAGACAATGCCTTCACCTCAGTTATTTCAGCTGCCTGCTTAGCCTCTGCCAATCGATTTTCCAATTTCAAAATCGGTGTTCCCCTTTTGGTGTCCCTGACAATGCACGATAGCTATCTTTTCTGGTTGTTTTACAGCCTCTAACAATTTTAAAATTTCTTCAGCATACTTTGTGTTTTCACTGAGCGGTCAGCAATCCACGTTCTTTCCAAATTGCTCCATGAGCATGTACCACGCCGAATGTATATTTAGAATCTGTCCAAATATTTACCCTTTTTCCCGCTGCCAGTTCCAATGCTCTCGTGAGAGCAACTATCTCCGCCTTTTGAGCTGATGTTCCAGGGGGTAAAGGCTTAGACTCGATTACCTGCTGAGTAGTTGTTATAGCATATCCAGCTTTACGTTGTCTTTGCGTAACAAAACTGCTCCCATCCGTGAACCAAGTTTCTTCCGCATCTTCCATGGGCTCCTCCTTAAGGTCTGGTCGGCTGGAATACACAGTCTCTATAGTTTCTAAACAATCGTGAATCACAGGTTGTGCCGGAGCATCACTAAGAAAAGAGGCTAGATTCACAATATTAATGATCACAATTTCCACGTCGTCCTGTTCTACCAATATTGCTTGATATTTCAAAATCATCAATTCTTGTTTAAGTTGTTTAAAGACTTTTTGTGCTTCTCCAGTCCAGACTAACTTTGACTGGTTAATCTTTATCAATTCACATAGAGGCTTTACCAATAGTCCATCATTATAAATCCAAAGGCGACACCAACCTGTCATTCCTAAAAAGGTTTGTAGCTCCTTTACCATTTGAGGTTCTGGAGTCCGGCAAATGACTTCCTTATGTTCAGTCCCTAGTTCTCGTTGTCCTTCCGAAATGTCAAATCCCAGATAGGTCACACTTTGTTGAGCCAGCTGGACTTTCTGTCAAGAGACTTGAGATCCATTTAAACCCAGAAAATTAAGACGACTTATAGTGCATTGAATACAACTCCCTTTAGTCTCGGTAGCTATTAAGAGATCATCTACATATTGTAACAAAGCACCTTCAGTGTCCGGAGGTATCCATGTTTCGAGTTCCCTTGCTAATTGGTTTCCAAAAATAGTGGGGCTATTCTTGAATCCTTGAGGTAGTCATGTCCACGTAAGCTGCGTCTTTCTGCCTGAATCGGGATTTTCCCATTCAAAGGCGAATGGGTTTTGGCTTTCTGTGGCTAAGCCTAGGCAGAAGAAGGCATCTTTTAAATCCAGTACGGTAAACCAGACTTGACTATTCTTTAATTTAGTCAGCAAAGTATAAGGGTTTGCCACTACTGGATGTATATCCTCAGTGATTTTATTTATGGCCCTCAAATCCTGAACTAGCCTATAGCTTTTTCATCTGCCTTTTTAATTGGCAATATGGGTGCATTGTATTCTGATTCGCATTCAATCAATAATCCATACTGTAAAAATTTATCAATTATCTCTTTAATTCCTTTCCTATCTTCTATCCTCAAAGGATATTACTTAACCTTAACGGGTTTCTCTCCTGGCTTTAATTTAATAATTATTAAGGTCACATTTTTAGCTCTTCCAGGGACTTCGCTAGCCCAAACTCCTGGACATACTTGATCTGTGATCTCTAAAGGTATTTCACTTTTAGGGTCCGTTTGTATTAGTGCCAAGCTTAACACATTTATTAGTTGTTCTTCTCCTCTTCTTAATTCCATTTTCCCTTTTTCAAAGACAATTTCTGCTCCTACTTGCTCTAATAAATCTCTACCTAAGAGTGCCCATGAGGAGCTAGGCATAGATAAAAATCTGTGTATGCCCCATTGTTTCCCTAACTTGTACTTCAAAGGTTCACAAAAATAAGCCTTTTCGGTTACACCTTGTCCTGGTTTCAGTTAGAACAGAGTTAATTTTCTTCCTAGTAGCTGGTAGAATGCTATGTTTTGGCTTAGGATAAGAAGAGTGCTGATAACACCCCGATGTTTTAACTGTTGCAGAGCAGTGCTTATACCAGGCCAAGGACATCTCAGCTTCTTGCTCTGTCCTGCCAACAGGCAGGCTGGGGGTGCAGTAAGAGCTGGGAGGGGACAGACCCAGGACAGGTGACCCAAACTAGCCAAAGGGGTATTCCATAGCATCTGACGTCAGCCTAAACAATACATAGGGGTGGCTAGCCAGGGGGAGGGGGCCGGACTGCTCGGGCTTAGGCTGGGCATCGGTCAGCGGGTGGTGAGCAATTGCATTGTGCATCACTTGTTTGTACACATTATTAGTAGTGGTACTATTATCATCATTGTATTATTATTATTATTATTATTATTATTATTATTATTATTATTATTATCATTATTATCATTATTATCATTATTATCATTATTATTATTATTATTTTTTCTTATTAAACTGTCTTTATCTCAACTCACAGGCTTCACTTTCCATTTCTCTCCCCCGTCCCAGAGAGGGAGGGGGAGGGTGAGCGAACAGCTGCGTGGTGTTGAGCTGCCGGCCGGGTTAAACCACGACACACCTTTTACCCTAACATAATAATTCTGTGAAGGCATTAATGCTTGATTTAGAACTGAATACGTTGCCCCATAGCAATAAGAAATTTCACTTCCATTCCTCCCCTAGCTTCATTATAACCAGTGGAGGATCCGCTAGGGTAGATTCCCCAGGTCCCCGTTATTCCTGTTGAAATCAGGGGTTGATTACCCTAGGAAAAGGCTAGTCAATTTGTCCTCCAAAGCCAGGTCCAAACCGTTTTGTTTTATTTATTTATTTATTGATTTATTTATTTTCATTACATTTCGGAGTTGGTCCAAACATTCCATAGGGGTTTCTTTTAGACCTTGTTGGAAGCATATTCTCAATTCCCAATTCATCCAGGTTTTAGTATTTACTTAACTGTTCATAATTTTCAGGATGATTCGGGTCTTAGTGGGGGTCGGTCAGGGGAATGCAATTGTCCACAGTTCCCTGAACGGTCCCATCAGCAATCTGAGCTCGCACATGAACTCAGGTTGTTTTAAGAGTTGACCTCTTTTCTGTTTCTGTGACAACTCTCTCGGACCGATCATGGTCCCTTTGCCCTAAAGGGCTAACACCCATGATTTTAAGATCTCTGCCTCGGGCAGAGGCAGAACTATTAACATTCCTACATCCTCTTTCCCTGCTCATTCAACTTCAAACACCTTTAACACTTTCAACAACCCTTTTAACACTTCCTTTATCTTTCTCCAGCCTGTACTTCTCTAATGCCAACATCAAAGGTTCAGTCAGGGGCCAACTTAATTCCGTACCTTTTCCCACCAAGATGCTGAAACATCAGTATACAACATTTCATCCTGTTCTGCTTCTCAAAAAACAACATTAACTGTAGCAAAATATTAGAGTTTAAAGTTCCATTTAGGGGCCACTTTTCTCCACATTCCAGCTTATAAAGTGGCCACCACTGATTACGATATTTTATCAATGTTTTCCTGTTCACACTTCCACCGGCAGATCCTCCAATATCCTTCCAGCGACTTAAAACACATCCTAACACACTTTTCTTTAAAATTTCACTGCTTGTTTGCCCCCCCAGTTTCCAGTTTACACTTTCAGAATACACATGTTACTTACAAAAGCGTATCACAAAACGTATCACTCACAAAAATACGGGCACGCAATATCTTTCAGTAGCGATGCCACAAAACTACTATTACCAGCAATATTGCCAAAATCACAGTAACAATAGTCAGAGTCAAATTCCACATGCGATAAGTCAGAAAACCAAACTGTGTAACACCGTAACGATATCTTTCTTAGAACAATGCCACGAACCTACTATTACCACCAGGAAAATAGCCAAAATCGCAGTAACAATAACCAGAGTTAAATACCATACTCCATGAGTCAGAAAACCGAAATAGACAACACAATTCCAGATGGACCTTAAAGCGAGCTCCTTCCTTAAGGTCCCCAAACATATACTTATGGTGCTAACCACAAAGTATATACCAAACACTGCCTCGCAGAAGATCACCTTCTGACTTACAGACAGTTCCAGATGACCGGTCTACCAGAAAACCAAACCAGAAGAAAGAATATACTCACTTACAATGATGGGGTCCTTGTCTGCCTCCGCAGTGATCCGGTGAGTCGAGGAGTCCCTCCGGGAAATCCCGGGGGTACCCTAGGGAGTCCTGTTCCCAGCAGGTCCTGCAGTCCGGCAGAGAGGTTGTCCCATCTGGGTCGCCAAATTGATTCAAAGATCGAAGCCGAAATTCCTTTAAGTTTTATATTCTTTATTGCAGCGCTGGATGCAAGGGGGATCTCTCCACCTATCGTGCATACCCAAAGCAGAAAGCAGTCTTGAATTTATACAATCAATCTATCAATATTCTACAAGCACCTATACATATGCATTACCTATCCCCGCCTTCCCTCGCTTCTCATGCTAATTAGCCTTTTGGCACCTTGCGCCTGTGCAGAGCCTTCCAAGAATTGTGGGCAGGGGTCTTTGGGACGTGGGCAGGGGTCTTTGGGAGGAAGACCCCGAGTCTTCCTCACAGTGTACTTTTCACCTTTGGTCAGGAATCTGCTGAATTGGCATGTTTCTTAATTGCAAGAGCTGGTTGTTGCTAATTCTCCCGTTTGTTGTATCTTTATAATGAATTCCAATGTCCAGTTTCGAGATTTATAGTCCTTACATTCGTTTCTCTGTCCGCCTGCCGCTTCCTTATCATGAGTTCCAGTGTCTTGTTTCGAGATATACAGTCCTTGTCTGGGGATTGTCCTTGCCTCCCCAATACCTCCTTAATCAATCCCCCCTTTTCTTTTCCCATGCAAATTCTTTTGCATCAGATACTTTCATTATTTACAGTAACACAACAAAGCAGGCATCTAAACAACATGCACACAAATATTCCTAACACTACTAATACGATTAGAGCAATGAATACTTGTTTCAACCATTGGAAATTGGGCAACCAGGAGGTTAACTTATTCCATAGTTCACTAAAACTCCAGGAAAGATCATCTTTACTGATCTCATGTAGGATCCTTGTCTGCTTCCATATTTCTTCCAGGTCGGTAGAGATCCTTCCACTCTGATCTACATACATACAACAACTTGTGTTTATTACTGTACAGACTCCCCCTTGAGTGGCCAGTAACAAGTCTAGGGCCATCCGATTTGGTAATACTACCTGTGATAAACTAGATATCTCTTCTTGTTGAGCCTTTATAGCATCCAGAATTTTGTTTTCTAACTTCTCTATAATTGCAGAAATATTAACTATTGCCTTTTCCAATTCACTCACTCCTAACCATGGGATAAACCATCGCACAAAACTATGAAAAGGGGTGTGTCTCTCTACCAATGGATTGTTAATTTTTCATCTGATTCTCCGGATATGATTTCTCAAGTAACCTCGAGGCACTACATCATGTACTGTCATATTGGGGACTACCGCTCCAAGAGTGCAAGTTCCCTTCCAATTCTCAGGCAAGACCTTACGGGCTCTATCATTGCATAGCCAATACCACCCTTTTCCGTCTGGAACCGTCCAGCTGGTTGAATTTGCCCAGCCGCTAGTCGTACTAATATCAATTGTTCAATTACAAGATGTCTGATTTCCCACATAAGTAGTATCCGTATTTATACAATGCTGTTTTCCTATACCCTTCGGCGGGTTACACCTTTGTACACATACATAATAGGATTCTAACGGCATGAAGCTACTCACTTCTAGTTCCAAAACTGCTTAATATTTTCGACCCCAAGACGTGTTTTCCCACAAATTAGTCCAAGATAAGTTTGCAGGCAAGGGAATCCCAATTAACGATACACCCTTATTCCCATGCTGTGGCAGATGGGTGCATACCCAACAGTTCGTCTTATGAGTTACTTGAGAAATTGTTTGTATTAAGGTCAGGTGTAAGTTCTCATCCCAAGTTGCCCACCCGAAATCCGAGAACCGCACCCCTGCAATCATTAGGATCTGGAAAACCGTAATTTTGTTGGTCCAATTGGAGTGGTGGTCCATATCCTCGCCGGGGCCTTCTTCACCCTTGAATTGTGGATCCAAGCTGCTTGCTTCTTAATCTTAATGGCGGTGTGTGTTGTCAGTAATACTTGGTATGGTCCCATCCACTTTCCTTCCATTTTTCCTGCACGGCTTGTCCTGAAAAAGTCTTTATATATATATAATCCCCGAGCTTAAAGGGGTGGATTGGTTGATCCAACCCTCTAGCCCTGGTCCCTAAAACACATTTATGTACTTTATTTAATTGTTTCTGAAGTTCAGTTATATAAGCATATAAATATTCTGATCCTAACTGCGTTAGGTCCTCTCCACTCAATAGAAATTGCTATGGCCTTCCATATAAGATTTTGAAGGGACTCAAATTTCCTTTTATTCTAGGTTTAACTCTAATTCCAAGTAATGCTAAAGGGAGGGATTGAGGCCATGACAAATTAGCTTCTTATCCAATTTTAGCTATTTATTGTTTAATTAAATGGTTCATTTTTTCTACCTGTCCACTTGCCTGTGGTCTATAAGGAGTATGCAGTTGCCAATCTAGCTTTAGAATCTTACTTATCTGTTCTACCACTCGTGCACAAAAATGTGAAACTCTATCAGAAGACATTGCTACTAGAATCCCAAAGCATGGTATTATTTCATTTAACAAGACTTTAACCACTTCTCTTGCTTTGTTTGTTCGACAGGGAAAGGCTTCAGGCCTTCCTGAAAACGTGTCAGTCAGAACCAGTAAATAATGATACCCCCCTTTTCTAGGGAGTTCTGAAAAATCAATTTGCCACTGTTGCCCCGAATAATTTCCTTTACCGATTATTCCAAATTTTATTCTATCCTTGGTATTGGGGTTATTGTGTAAGCAAATGCTACATTGTTGAGTTACTTGTTTTATCATATCGTCCCACTAATGTCTGACTCAGGCTCTTATGCAGTGTGCCAGCTCCCCAGTGCGTTTTATTGTGTTCTGTAAGAACTATGGGCCATGTCAAACTAGAGGGTATTACTATGTGGTTATCTTTTAAATATACTCATCCATCTGGTTTCATTTTACCTTTCAAATCTTCAATTAATTTTAAGTCTTCTTTTGTATAATTTGGATATAGTTTGGATTTTACCGTCTGGTAGCAAAGACAATGCCTTCACCTCAGTTATTTCAGCTGCCTGCTTAGCCTCTGCCAATCGATTTTCCAATTTCAAAATCGGTGTTCCCCTTTTGGTGTCCCTGACAATGCACGATAGCTACCTTTTCTGGTTGTTTTACAGCCTCTAACAATTTTAAAATTTCTTCAGCATACTTTGTGTTTTCACTGAGCGGTCAGCAATCCATGTTCTTTCCAAATTGCTCCATGAGCATGTACCACGCCGAATGTATATTTAGAATCTGTCCAAATATTTACCCTTTTTCCCGCTGCCAGTTCCAATGCTCTCGTGAGAGCAACTATCTCCGCCTTTTGAGCTGATGTTCCAGGGGGTAAAGGCTTAGACTCGATTACCTGCTGAGTAGTTGTTATAGCATATCCAGCTTTACGTTGTCTTTGCGTAACAAAACTGCTCCCATCCGTGAACCAAGTTTCTTCCGCATCTTCCATGGGCTCCTCCTTAAGGTCTGGTCGGCTGGAATACACAGTCTCTATAGTTTCTAAACAATCGTGAATCACAGGTTGTGCCGGAGCATCACTAAGAAAAGAGGCTAGATTCACAATATTAATTATCACAATTTCCACGTCGTCCTGTTCTACCAATATTGCTTGATATTTCAAAATCACCAATTCTTGTTTAAGTTGTTTAAAGACTTTTTGTGCTTCTCCAGTCCAGACTAACTTTGACTGGTTAATCTTTATCAATTCACATAGAGGCTTTACCAATAGTCCATCATTATAAATCCAAAGGCGACACCAACCTGTCATTCCTAAAAAGGTTTGTAGCTCCTTTACCATTTGAGGTTCTGGAGTCCGGCAAATGACTTCCTTATGTTCAGTTCCTAGTTCTCGTTGTCCTTCCGAAATGTCAAATCCCAGATAGGTCACACTTTGTTGAGCCAGCTGGACTTTCTGTCAAGAGACTTGAGATCCATTTAAACCCAGAAAATTAAGACGACTTATAGTGCATTGAATACAACTCCCTTTAGTCTCGGTAGCTATTAAGAGATCATCTACATATTGTAACAAAGCACCTTCAGTGTCCGGAGGTATCCATGTTTCGAGTTCCCTTGCTAATTGGTTTCCAAAAATAGTGGGGCTATTCTTGAATCCTTGAGGTAGTCATGTCCACGTAAGCTGCGTCTTTCTGCCTGAATCGGGATTTTCCCATTCAAAGGCGAATAGGTTTTGGCTTTCTGTGGCTAAGCCTAGGCAGAAGAAGGCATCTTTTAAATCCAGTACGGTAAACCAGACTTGACTATTCTTTAATTTAGTCAGCAAAGTATAAGGGTTTGCCACTACTGGATGTATATCCTCAGTGATTTTATTTATGGCCCTCAAATCCTGAACTAGCCTATAGCTTTTTCATCTGCCTTTTTAATTGGCAATATGGGTGCATTGTATTCTGATTCGCATTCAATCAATAATCCATACTGTAAAAATTTATCAATCATCTCTTTAATTCCTTTCCTATCTTCTATCCTCAAAGGATATTACTTAACCTTAACGGGTTTCTCTCCTGGCTTTAATTTAATAATTATTAAGGTCACATTTTTAGCTCTTCCAGGGACTTCGCTAGCCCAAACTCCTGGACATACTTGATCTGTGATCTCTAAAGGTATTTCACTTTTAGGGTCCGTTTGTATTAGTGCCAAGCTTAACACATTTATTAGTTGTTCTTCTCCTCTTCTTAATTCCATTTTCCCTTTTTCAAAGACAATTTCTGCTCCTACTTGCTCTAATAAATCTCTACCTAAGAGTGCCCATGAGGAGCTAGGCATAGATAAAAATCTGTGTATGCCTCATTGTTTCCCTAACTTGTACTTCAAAGGTTCACAAAAATAAGCCTTTTCGGTTACACCTTGTCCTGGTTTCAGTTAGAACAGAGTTAATTTTCTTCCTAGTAGCTGGTAGAATGCTATGTTTTGGCTTAGGATGAGAAGAGTGCTGATAACACCCCGATGTTTTAATTGTTGCAGAGCAGTGCTTATACCAGGCCAAGGACATCTCAGCTTCTTGCTCTGTCCTGCCAACAGGCAGGCTGGGGGTGCAGTAAGAGCTGGGAGGGGACAGACCCAGGACAGGTGACCCAAACTAGCCAAAGGGGTATTCCATAGCATCTGACGTCAGGCTAAACAATACATAGGGGTGGCTAGCCAGGGGGAGGGGGCCGGACTGCTCGGGCTTAGGCTGGGCATCGGTCAGCGGGTGGTGAGCAATTGCATTGTGCATCACTTGTTTGTACACATTATTAGTAGTGGTACTATTATCATCATTGTATTATTATTATTATTATTATTATTATTATTATTATTATTTTTACTTTTATTATTTTTATTATTTTTATTATTTTTATTATTTTTATTATTTTGTCTTATTAAACTGTCTTTATCTCAACTCACGGGCTTCACTTTCCATTTCTCTCCCCCGTCCCAGAGAGGGAGGGGGAGGGGGAGCGAACAGCTGCGTGGTGTTTAGCTGCCGGCCGGGTTAAACCACGACACACCTTTTACCCTAACATAATAATTCTGTGAAGGCATTAATGCTTGATTTAGAACTGAATACGTTGCCCCATAGCAATAAGAAATTTCACTTCCATTCCTCCCCTAGCTTCATTATAACCAGTGGAGGATCCGCTAGGGTAGATTCCCCAGGTCCCCGTTATTCCTGTTGAAATCAGGGGTTGATTACCCTAGGAAAAGGCTAGTCAATTTCTCCTCCAAAGCCAGGTCCAAACCGTTTTGTTTTATTTATTTATTTATTGATTTATTTATTTTCATTACATTTCGGAGTTGGTCCAAACATTCCATAGGGGTTTCTTTTAGACCTTGTTGGAAGCATATTCTCAATTCCCAATTCATCCAGGTTTTAGTATTTACTTAACCGTTCATAATTTTCAGGATGATTCGGGTCTTAGTGGGGGTCGGTCAGGGGAATGCAATTGTCCACAGTTCCCTGAACGGTCCCATCAGCAATCTGAGCTCGCACATGAACTCAGGTTGTTTTAAGAGTTGACTGCTTTTCTGTTTCTGTGACAACTCTCTCGGACCGATCATGGTCCCTTTGCCCTAAAGGGCTAACACCCATGATTTTAAGATCTCTGCCTCGGGCAGAGGCAGAACTATTAACATTCCTACATCCTCTTTCCCTGCTCATTCAACTTCAAACACCTTTAACACTTTCAACAACCCTTTTAACACTTCCTTTATCTTTCTCCAGCCTGTACTTCTCTAATGCCAACATCAAAGGTTCAGTCAGGGGCCAACTTAATTCCGTACCTTTTCCCACCAAGATGCTGAAACATCAGTATACAACATTTCATCCTGTTCTGCTTCTCAAAAAACAACATTAACTGTAGCAAAATATTAGAGTTTAAAGTTCCAGTTAGGGGCCACTTTTCTCCACATTCCAGCTTATAAAGCGGCCACCACTGATTACGATATTTTATCAATGTTTTCCTGTTCACACTTCCACCGGCAGATCCTCCAATATCCTTCCAGTGACTTCAAACACATCCTAACACACTTTTCTTTAAAATTTCACTGCTTGTTTGCCCCCCCAGTTTCCAGTTTACACTTTCAGAATACACATGTTACTTACAAAAGCGTATCACAAAACGTATCACTCACAAAAATACGGGCACGCAATATCTTTCAGTAGCGATGCCACAAAACTACTATTACCAGCAATATTGCCAAAATCACAGTAACAATAGTCAGAGTCAAATTCCACATGCGATAAGTCAGAAAACCGAACTGTGTAACACCGTAACCATATCTTTCTTAGAACAATGCCACGAACCTACTATTACCACCAGGAAAATAGCCAAAATCGCAGTAACAATAACCAGAGTTAAATACCATACTCCATGAGTCAGAAAACCGAAATAGACAACACAATTCCAGATGGACCTTAAAGCGAGCTCCTTCCTTAAGGTCCCCAAACATATACTTATGGTGCTAACCACAAAGTATATACCAAACACTGCCTTGCAGAAGATCACCTTCTGACTTACAGACAGTTCCAGATGACCGGTCTACCAGAAAACCAAACCAGAATAAAGAATATACTCACTTACAATGATGGGGTCCTTGTCTGCCTCCGCAGTGATCCGGTGAGTCGAGGAGTCCCTCCGGGAAATCCCGGGGGTACCCTAGGGAGTCCTGTTCCCAGCAGGTCCTGCAGTCCGGCAGAGAGGTTGTCCCATCTGGGTCGCCAAATTGATTCAAAGATCGAAGCCGAAATTCCTTTAAGTGGTATATTCTTTATTGCAGCGCTGGATGCACGGGGGATCTCTCCACCTATCGTGCATACCCAAAGCAGAAAGCAGTCTTGAATTTATACAATCAATCTATCAATATTCTACAAGCACCTATACATATGCATTACCTATCCCCGCCTTCCCTCGCTTCTCATGCTAATTAGCCTTTTGGCACCTTGCGCCTGCGCAGAGCCTTCCAAGAATTGTGGGCAGGGGTCTTTGGGACGTGGGCAGGGGTCTTTGGGAGGAAGACCCCGAGTCTTCCTCACAGTGTACTTTTCACCTTTGGTCAGGAATCTGCTGAATTGGCATGTTTCTTAATTGCAAGAGCTGGTTGTTGCTAATTCTCCCGTTTGTTGTATCTTTATAATGAATTCCAATGTCCAGTTTCGAGATTTATAGTCCTTACATTCGTTTCTCTGTCCGCCTGCCGCTTCCTTATCATGAGTTCCAGTGTCTTGTTTCGAGATATACAGTCCTTGTCTGGGGATTGTCCTTGCCTCCCCAATACCTCCTTAATCAATCCCCCCTTTTCTTTTCCCGTGCAAATTCTTTTGCATCAGATACTTTCATTATTTACAGTAACACAACAAAGCAGGCATCTAAACAACATGCACACAAATATTCCTAACACTACTAATACGATTAGAGCAATGAATACTTGTTTCAACCATTGGAAATTGGGCAACCAGGAGGTTAACTTATTCCATAGTTCACTAAAACTCCAGGAAAGATCATCTCTACTGATCTCATGTAGGATCCTTGTCTGCTTCCAGATTTCTTCCAGGTCGGTAGAGATCCTTCCACTCTGATCTACATACATACAACAACTTGTGTTTATTACTGTACAGACTCCCCCTTGAGTGGCCAGTAACAAGTCTAGGGCCATCCGATTTCGTAATACTACCTGTGATAAACTAGATATCTCTTCTTGTTGAGCCTTTATAGCATCCAGAATTTTGTTTTCTAACTTCTCTATAATTGCAGAAATATTAACTATTGCCTTTTCCAATTCACTCACTCCTAACCATGGGATAAACCATCGCACAAAACTATGAAAAGGGGTGTGTCTCTCTACCAATGGATTGTTAATTTTTCATCTGATTCTCCGGATATGATTTCTCAAGTAACCTCGAGGCACTACATCATGTACTGTCATATTGGGACTACCGCTCCAAGAGTGCAAGTTCCCTTCCAATTCTCAGGCAAGACCTTACGGGCTGTATCATTGCATAGCCAATACCACCCTTTTCCTTCTGGAACCGTCCAGCTGGTTGAATTTGCCCAGCCGCTAGTCGTACTAATATCAATTGTTCAATTACAAGATGTCTGATTTCCCACATAAGTAGTATCCGTATTTATACAATGCTGTTTTCCTATACCCTTAGGCGGGTTACACCTTTGTACACATACATAATAGGATTCTAAGGGCACGAAGCTACTCACTTCTAGTTCCAAAACTGCTTAATATTTTCGACCCCAAGACGTGTTTTCCCACAAATTAGTCCAAGATAAGTTTGCAGGCAAGGGAATCCCAATTAACGATACACCCTTATTCCCATGCTGTGGCAGATGGGTGCATACCCAACAGTTCGTCTTATTAGTTACTTGAGAAATTGTTTGTATTAAGGTCAGGTGTAAGTTCTCATCCCAAGTTGCCCACCCCAAATCCGAGAACCGCACCCCTGCAATCATTAGGATCTGGAAAACCGTAATTTTGTTGGTCCAATTGGAGTGGTGGTCCATATCCTCGCCGGGGCCTTCTTCACCCTTGAATTGTGGATCCAAGCTGCTTGCTTCTTAATCTTAATGGCGGTGTGCTGTCAGTAATACTTGGTATGGTCCCATCCACTTTCCTTCCATTTTTCCTGTAGGGGTTGTCCTGAAAAAGTCTTTATATATATATAATCCCCGAGCTTAAAGGGGTGGATTGGTTGATCCAACCCTCTAGCCCTGGTCCCTAAAACAAATTTATGTACTTTATTTAATTGTTTCTGAAGTTCAGTTATATAAGCATATAAATATTCTGATCCTAACTGCGTTAGGTCCTCTCCACTCAATAGAAATTGCTATGGCCTTCCATATAAGATTTTGAAGGGACTCAAATTTCCTTTTATTCTAGGTTTAACTCTAATTCCAAGTAATGCTAAAGGGAGGGATTGAGGCCATGACAAATTAGCTTCTTATCCAATTTTAGCTATTTATTGTTTAATTAAATGGTTCATTTTTTCTACCTGTCCACTTGCCTGTGGTCTATAAGGAGTATGCAGTTGCCAATCTAGCTTTAGAATCTTACTTATCTGTTCTACCACTCGTGCACAAAAATGTGAAACTCTATCAGAAGACATTGCTACTAGAATCCCAAAGCATGGTATTATTTCATTTAACAAGACTTTAACCACTTCTCTTGCTTGGTTTGTTCGACAGGGAAAGGCTTCAGGCCTTCCTGAAAAATGTGTCAGTCAGAACCGGTAAATAATGATACCCCCCTTTTCTAGGGAGTTCTGAAAAATCAATTTGCCACTGTTGCCCCGAATAATTTCCTTTACCGATTATTCCAAATTTTATTCTATCCTTGGTATTGGGGTTATTGTGTAAGCAAATGCTACATTGTTGAGTTACTTGTTTTATCATATCGTCCCACTAATGTCTGACTCAGGCTCTTATGCAGTGTGCCAGCTCCCCAATGCGTTTTATTGTGTTCTGTAAGAACTATGGGCCATGTCAAACTAGAGGGTATTACTATGTGGTTATCTTTTAAATATACTCATCCATCTGGTTTCATTTTACCTTTCAAATCTTCAATTAATTTTAAGTCTTCTTTTGTATAATTTGGATATAGTTTGGATTTTACCGTCTGGTAGCAAAGACAATGCCTTCACCTCAGTTATTTCAGCTGCCTGCTTAGCCTCTGCCAATCGATTTTCCAATTTCAAAATCGGTGTTCCCCTTTTGGTGTCCCTGACAATGCACGATAGCTACCTTTTCTGGTTGTTTTACAGCCTCTAACAATTTTAAAATTTCTTCAGCATACTTTGTGTTTTCACTGAGCGGTCAGCAATCCATGTTCTTTCCAAATTGCTCCATGAGCATGTACCACGCCGAATGTATATTTAGAATCTGTCCAAATATTTACCCTTTTTCCCGCTGCCAGTTCCAATGCTCTCGTGAGAGCAACTATCTCCGCCTTTTGAGCTGATGTTCCAGGGGGTAAAGGCTTAGACTCGATTACCTGCTGAGTAGTTGTTACAGCATATCCAGCTTTACGTTGTCTTTGCGTAACAAAACTGTTCCCATCCGTGAACCAAGTTTCTTCCGCATCTTCCATGGGCTCCTCCTTAAGGTCTGGTCGGCTGGAATACACAGTCTCTATAGTTTCTAAACAATCGTGAATCACAGGTTGTGCCGGAGCATCACTAAGAAAAGAGGCTAGATTCACAATATTAATGATCACAATTTCCACGTCGTCCTGTTCTACCAATATTGCTTGATATTTCAAAATCATCAATTCTTGTTTAAGTTGTTTAAAGACTTTTTGTGCTTCTCCAGTCCAGACTAACTTTGACTGGTTAATCTTTATCAATTCACATAGAGGCTTTACCAATAGTCCATCATTATAAATCCAAAGGCGACACCAACCTGTCATTCCTAAAAAGGTTTGTAGCTCCTTTACCATTTGAGGTTCTGGAGTCCGGCAAATGACTTCCTTATGTTCAGTTCCTAGTTCTAGTTGTCCTTCCGAAATGTCAAATCCCAGATAGGTCACACTTTGTTGAGCCAGCTGGACTTTCTGTCAAGAGACTTGAGATCCATTTAAACCCAGAAAATTAAGACGACTTATAGTGCATTGAATACAACTCCCTTTAGTCTCGGTAGCTATTAAGAGATCATCTACATATTGTAACAAAGCACCTTCAGTGTCCGGAGGTATCCATGTTTCGAGTTCCCTTGCTAATTGGTTTCCAAAAATAGTGGGGCTATTCTTGAATCCTTGAGGTAGTCATGTCCACGTAAGCTGCGTCTTTCTGCCTGAATCGGGATTTTCCCATTCAAAGGCGAATAGGTTTTGGCTTTCTGTGGCTAAGCCTAGGCAGAAGAAGGCATCTTTTAAATCCAGTACGGTAAACCAGACTTGACTATTCTTTAATTTAGTCAGCAAAGTATAAGGGTTTGCCACTACTGGATGTATATCCTCAGTGATTTTATTTATGGCCCTCAAATCCTGAACTAGCCTATAGCTTTTTCATCTGCCTTTTTAATTGGCAATATGGGTGCATTGTATTCTGATTCGCATTCAAGCAATAATCCATACTGTAAAAATTTATCAATTATCTCCTTAATTCCTTTCCTATCTTCTATCCTCAAAGGATATTACTTAACCTTAACGGGTTTCTCTCCTGGCTTTAATTTAATAATTATTAAGGTCACATTTTTAGCTCTTCTAGGGACTTCGCTAGCCCAAACTCCTGGACATACTTGATCTGTGATCTCTAAAGGTATTTCACTTTTAGGATCAGTTTGTAATAGTGCCAAGCTTAACACATTTATTAGTTGTTCTTCTCCTGTTCTTAATTCCATTTTCCCTTTTTCAAAGACAATTTCTGCTCCTACTTGCTCTAATAAATCTCTACCTAAGAGTGCCCATGAGGAGCTAGGCATAGATAAAAATCTGTGTATGCCCCATTGTTTCCCTAACTTGTACTTCAAAGGTTCACAAAAATAAGCCTTTTCGGTTACACCTTGTCCTGGTTTCAGTTAGAACAGAGTTAATTTTCTTCCTAGTAGCTGGTAGAATGCTATGTTTTGGCTTAGGATGAGAAGAGTGCTGATAACACCCCGATGTTTTAACTGTTGCAGAGCAGTGCTTATACCAGGCCAAGGACATCTCAGCTTCTTGCTCTGTCCTGCCAACAGGCAGGCTGGGGGTGCAGTAAGAGCTGGGAGGGGACAGACCCAGGACAGGTGACCCAAACTAGCCAAAGGGGTATTCCATAGCATCTGACGTCAGGCTAAACAATACATAGGGGTGGCTAGCCAGGGGGAGGAGGCCGGACTGCTCGGGCTTAGGCTGGGCATCGGTCAGTGGGTGGTGAGCAATTGCATTGTGCATCACTTGTTTGTACACATTATTAGTAGTGGTACTATTATCATCATTGTATTATTATTATTATTATTATTATTATTATTATTATTATTATTATTGTTGTTGTTGTTGTTGTTATTATTATTATTATTATTATTATTATTTTGTCTTATTAAACTGTCTTTTTCTGTACTCACGGGCTTCACTTTCCATTTCTCTCCCCCGTCCCAGAGAGGGAGGGGGAGGGGGAGCGAACAGCTGTGTGGTGTTTAGCTGCCGGCCGGGTTAAACCACGACACACCTTTTACCCTAACATAATAATTCTGTGAAGGCATTAATGCTTGATTTAGAACTGAATACGTTGCCCCGTAGCAATAAGAAATTTCACTTCCATTCCTCCCCTAGCTTCATTATAACCAGTGGAGGATCCGCTAGGGTAGATTCCCCAGGTCCCCGTTATTCCTGTTGAAATCAGGGGTTGATTACCCTAGGAAAAGGCTAGTCAATTTGTCCTCCAAAGCCAGGTCCAAACCGTTTTGTTTTATTCATTTATTTATTTATTTATTTTCATTACATCTCAGAGTTGGTCCAAAAATTCCATAGGGCTTTCTTTTAGACCTTGTTGGAAGCATATTCTCAATTCCCAATTCATCCAGGTTTTAGTATTTACTTAACCGTTCATAATTTTCAGGATGATTCGGGTCTTAGTGGGGGTCGGTCAGGGGAATGCAATTGTCCACAGTTCCCTGAATGGTCCCATCAGCAATCTGAGCTCGCACATGAACTCAGGTTGTTTTAAGAGTTGACTGCTTTTCTGTTTCTGTGACAACTCTCTCGGACCGATCATGGTCCCTTTGCCCTAAAGGGCTAACACCCATGATTTTAAGATCTCTGCCTCGGGCAGAGGCAGAACTATTAACATTCCTACATCCTCTTTCCCTGCTCATTCAACTTCAAACACCTTTAACACTTTCAACAACCCTTTTAACACTTCCTTTATCTTTCTCCAGCCTGTACTTCTCTAATGCCAACATCAAAGGTTCAGTCAGGGGCCAACTTAATTCCGTACCTTTTCCCACCAAGATGCTGAAACATCAGTATACAACATTTCATCCTGTTCTGCTTCTCAAAAAACAACATTAACTGTAGCAAAATATTAGAGTTTAAAGTTCCAGTTAGGGGCCACTTTTCTCCACATTCCAGCTTATAAAGCGGCCACCACTGATTACGATATTTTATCAATGTTTTCCTGTTCACACTTCCACCGGCAGATCCTCCAATATCCTTCCAGTGACTTAAAACACAGCCTAACACACTTTTCTTTAAAATTTCACTGCTTGTTTGTCCCCCCAGTTTCTAGTTTACACTTTCAGAATACACATGTTACTTACAAAAGCGTATCACAAAACGTATCACTCACAAAAATACGGGCACGCAATATCTTTCAGTAGCGATGCCACAAAACTACTATTACCAGCAATATTGCCAAAATCACAGTAACAGTAGTCAAATTCCACATGCGATAAGTCAGAAAACCGAACTGTGTAACACCGTAACCATATCTTTCTTATAACAATGCCACGAACCTACTATTACCACCAGGAAAATAGCCAAAATCGCAGTAACAATAACCAGAGTTAAATACCATACTCCATGAGTCAGAAAACCGAAATAGACAACACAATTCCAGATGGACCTTAAAGCGAGCTCCTTCCTTAAGGTCCCCAAACATGTACTTATGGTGCTAACCACAAAGTATATACCAAACACTGCCTCGCAGAAGATCACCTTCTGACTTACAGACAGTTCCAGATGACCGGTCTACCAGAAAACCAAACCAGAATAAAGAATATACTCACTTACAATGATGGGGTCCTTGTCTGCCTCCGCAGTGATCCGGTGAGTCGAGGAGTCCCTCCGGGAAATCCCGGGGGTACCCTAGGGAGTCCTGTTCCCAGCAGGTCCTGCAGTCCGGCAGAGAGGTTGTCCCATCTGGGTCGCCAAATTGATTCAAAGATCGAAGCCGAAATTCCTTTAAGTGGTATATTCTTTATTGCAGCGCTGGATGCACGGGGGATCTCTCCACCTATCGTGCATACCCAAAGCAGAAAGCAGTCTTGAATTTATACAATCAATCTATCAATATTCTACAAGCACCTATACATATGCATTACCTATCCCCGCCTTCCCTCGCTTCTCATGCTAATTAGCCTTTTGGCACCTTGCGCCTGCGCAGAGCCTTCCAAGAATTGTGGGCAGGGTCTTTGGGACGTGGGCAGGGGTCTTTGGGAGGAAGACCCCGAGTCTTCCTCACAGTGTACTTTTCACCTTTGGTCAGGAATCTGCTGAATTGGCATGTTTCTTAATTGCAAGAGCTGGTTGTTGCTAATTCTCCCGTTTGTTGTATCTTTATAATGAATTCCAATGTCCAGTTTCGAGAGTTATAGTCCTTACATTCGTTTCTCTGTCCGCCTGCCGCTTCCTTATCATGAGTTCCAGTGTCTTGTTTCGAGATATACAGTCCTTGTCTGGGGATTGTCCTTGCCTCCCCAATACCTCCTTAATCAATCCCCCCTTTTCTTTTCCCATGCAAATTCTTTTGCATCAGATACTTTCATTATTTACAGTAACACAACAAAGCAGGCATCTAAACAACATGCACACAAATATTCCTAACACTACTAATACGATTAGAGCAATGAATACTTGTTTCAACCATTGGAAATTGGGCAACCAGGAGGTTAACTTATTCCATAGTTCACTAAAACTCCAGGAAAGATCATCTTTACTGATCTCATGTAGGATCCTTGTCTGCTTCCATATTTCTTCCAGGTCGGTAGAGATCCTTCCACTCTGATCTACATACATACAACAACTTGTGTTTATTACTGTACAGACTCCCCCTTGAGTGGCCAGTAACAAGTCTAGGGCCATCCGATTTTGTAATACTACCTGTGATAAACTAGATATCTCTTCTTGTTGAGCCTTTATAGCATCCAGAATTTTGTTTTCTAACTTCTCTATAATTGCAGAAATATTAACTATTGCCTTTTCCAATTCACTCACTCCTAACCATGGGATAAACCATCGCACAAAACTATGAAAAGGGGTGTGTCTCTCTACCAATGGATTGTTAATTTTTCATCTGATTCTCCGGATATGATTTCTCAAGTAACCTCGAGGCACTACATCATGTACTGTCATATTGGGGACTACCGCTCCAAGAGTGCAAGTTCCCTTCCAATTCTCAGGCAAGACCTTACGGGCTGTATCATTGCATAGCCAATACCACCCTTTTCCGTCTGGAACCGTCCAGCTGGTTGAATTTGCCCAGCCGCTAGTCATACTAATATCAATTGTTCAATTACAAGATGTCTGATTTCCCACATAAGTAGTATCCGTATTTATACAATGCTGTTTTCCTATACCCTTCGGCGGGTTACACCTTTGTACACATACATAATAGGATTCTAACGGCATGAAGCTACTCACTTCTAGTTCCAAAACTGCTTAATATTTTCGACCCCAAGACGTGTTTTCCCACAAATTAGTCCAAGATAAGTTTGCAGGCAAGGGAATCCCAATTAACGATACACCCTTATTCCCATGCTGTGGCAGATGGGTGCATACCCAACAGTTCGTCTTATTAGTTACTTGAGAAATTGTTTGTATTAAGGTCAGGTGTAAGTTCTCATCCCAAGTTGCCCACCCGAAATCCGAGAACCGCACCCCTGCAATCATTAGGATCTGGAAAACCGTAATTTTGTTGGTCCAATTGGAGTGGTGGTCCATATCCTCGCCGGGGCCTTCTTCACCCTTGAATTGTGGATCCAAGCTGCTTGCTTCTTAATCTTAATGGCGGTGTGTGTTGTCAGTAATACTTGGTATGGTCCCATCCACTTTCCTTCCATTTTTCCTGCACGGCTTGTCCTGAAAAAGTCTTTATATATATATAATCCCCGAGCTTAAAGGGGTGGATTGGTTGATCCAACCCTCTAGCCCTGGTCCCTAAAACACATTTATGTACTTTATTTAATTGTTTCTGAAGTTCAGTTATATAAGCATATAAATATTCTGATCCTAACTGCGTTAGGTCCTCTCCACTCAATAGAAATTGCTATGGCCTTCCATATAAGATTTTGAAGGGACTCAAATTTCCTTTTATTCTAGGTTTAACTCTAATTCCAAGTAATGCTAAAGGGAGGGATTGAGGCCATGACAAATTAGCTTCTTATCCAATTTTAGCTATTTATTGTTTAATTAAATGGTTCATTTTTTCTACCTGTCCACTTGCCTGTGGTCTATAAGGAGTACGCAGTTGCCAATCTAGCTTTAGAATCTTACTTATCTGTTCTACCACTTGTGCACAAAAATGTGAAACTCTATCAGAAGACATTGCTACTAGAATCCCAAAGCATGGTATTATTTCATTTAACAAGACTTTAACCACTTCTCTTGCTTTGTTTGTTCGACAGGGAAAGGCTTCAGGCCTTCCTGAAAACGTGTCAGTCAGAACCAGTAAATAATGATACCCCCCTTTTCTAGGGAGTTCTGAAAAATCAATTTGCCACTGTTGCCCCGAATAATTTCCTTTACCGATTATTCCAAATTTTATTCTATTCTTGGTATTGGGGTTATTGTGTAAGCAAATGCTACATTGTTGAGTTACTTGTTTTATCATATCGTCCCACTAATGTCTGACTCAGGCTCTTATGCAGTGTGCCAGCTCTCCAATGCGTTTCATTGTGTTCTGTAAGAACTATGGGCCATGTTAAACTAGAGGGTATTACTATGTGGTTATCTTTTAAATATACTCATCCATCTGGTTTCATTTTACCTTTCAAATCTTCAATTAATTTTAAGTCTTCTTTTGTATAATTTGGATATAGTTTGGATTTTACCGTCTGGTAGCAAAGACAATGCCTTCACCTCAGTTATTTCAGCTGCCTGCTTAGCCTCTGCCAATCGATTTTCCAATTTCAAAATCGGTGTTCCCCTTTTGGTGTCCCTGACAATGCATGATAGCTACCTTTTCTGGTTGTTTTACAGCCTCTAACAATTTTAAAATTTCTTCAGCATACTTTGTGTTTTCACTGAGCGGTCAGCAATCCATGTTCTTTCCAAATTGCTCCATGAGCATGTACCACGCCGAATGTATATTTAGAATCTGTCCAAATATTTACCCTTTTTCCCGCTGCCAGTTCCAATGCTCTCGTGAGAGCAACTATCTCCGCCTTTTGAGCTGATGTTCCAGGGGGTAAAGGCTTAGACTCGATTACCTGCTGAGTAGTTGTTATAGCATATCCAGCTTTATGTTGTCTTTGCATAACAAAACTGCTCCCATCCGTGAACCAAGTTTCTTCCGCATCTTCCATGGGCTCCTCCTTAAGGTCTGGTCGGCTGGAATACACAGTCTCTATAGTTTCTAAACAATCGTGAATCACAGGTTGTGCCGGAGCATCACTAAGAAAAGAGGCTAGATTCACAATATTAATTATCACAATTTCCACGTCGTCCTGTTCTACCAATATTGCTTGATATTTCAAAATCATCAATTCTTGTTTGAGTTGTTTAAAGACTTTTTGTGCTTCTCCAGTCCAGACTAACTTTGACTGGTTAATCTTTATCAATTCACATAGAGGCTTTACCAATAGTCCATCATTATAAATCCAAAGGCGACACCAACCTGTCATTCCTAAAATGGTTTGTAGCTCCTTTACCATTTGAGGTTCTGGAGTCCGGCAAATGACTTCCTTATGTTCAGTTCCTAGTTCTCGTTGTCCTTCCGAAATGTCAAATCCCAGATAGGTCACACTTTGTTGAGCCAGCTGGACTTTCTGTCAAGAGACTTGAGATCCATTTAAACCCAGAAAATTAAGACGACTTATAGTCCATCGAATACAACTCCCTTTAGTCTCGGTAGCTATTAAGAGATCATCTACATACTACATATTGTAACAAAGCACCTTCAGTGTCCGGAGGTATCCATGTTTCGAGTTCCCTTGCTAATTGGTTTCCAAAAATAGTGGGGCTATTCTTGAATCCTTGAGGTAGTCATGTCCACGTAAGCTGCGTCTTTCTGCATGAATCGGGATTTTCCCATTCAAAGGCGAATAGGTTTTGGCTTTCTGTGGCTAAGCCTAGGCAGAAGAAGGCATCTTTTAAATCCCGTACGGTAAACCAGACTTGACTATTCTTTAATTTAGTCAGCAAAGTATAAGGGTTTGCCACTACTGGATGGATATCCTCAGTGATTTTATTTATGGCCCTCAAATCCTGAACTAGCCTATAGCTTTTTCATCTGCCTTTTTAATTGGCAATATGGGTGCATTGTATTCTGATTTGCATTCAAGCAATAATCCATACTGTAAAAATTTATCAATTATCTCTTTAATTCCTTTCCTATCTTCTATCCTCAAAGGATATTACTTAACCTTAACGGGTTTCTCTCCTGGCTTTAATTTAATAATTATTAAGGTCACATTTTTAGCTCTTCCAGGGACTTCGCTAGCCCAAACTCCTGGACATACTTGATCTGTGATCTCTAAAGGTATTTCACTTTTAGGGTCAGTTTGTATTAGTGCCAAGCTTAACACATTTATTAGTTGTTCTTCTCCTGTTCTTAATTCCATTTTCCCTTTTTCAAAGACAATTTCTGCTCCTACTTGCTCTAATAAATCTCTACCTAAGAGTGCCCATGAGGAGCTAGGCATAGATAAAAATCTGTGTATGCCCCATTGTTTCCCTAACTTGTACTTCAAAGGTTCACAAAAATAAGCCTTTTCGGTTACACCTTGTCCTGGTTTCAGTTAGAACAGAGTTAATTTTCTTCCTAGTAGCTGGTAGAATGCTATGTTTTGGCTTAGGATGAGAAGAGTGCTGATAACACCCCGATGTTTTAATTGTTGCAGAGCAATGCTTATACCAAGCCAAGGACATCTCAGCTTCTTGCTCTGTCCTGCCAACAGGCAGGCTGGGGGTGCAGTAAGAGCTGGGAGGGGACAGACCCAGGACAGATGACCCAAACTAGCCAAAGGGGTATTCCATAGCATCTGACGTCAGCCTAAACAATACATAGGGGTGGCTAGCCAGGGGGAGGGGGCCGGACTGCTCGGGGTTAGGCTGGGCATCGGTCAGCGGGTGGTGAGCAATTGCATTGTGCATCACTTGTTTGTACACATTATTAGTAGTGGTACTATTATCATCATTGTATTATTATTATTATTATTATTATTATTATTATTATTATTATTATTATTATTATTATTATTATTATTATTATTATTATTATTATTATTATTTTGTCTTATTAAACTGTCTTTTTCTGTACTCACGGGCTTCACTTTCCATTTCTCTCCCCCGTCCCAGAGAGGGAGGGGGAGGGGGAGCGAACAGCTGCGTGGTGTTTAGCTGCCGGCCGGGTTAAACCACGACACACCTTTTACCCTAACATAATAATTCTGTGAAGGCATTAATGCTTGATTTAGAACTGAATACGTTGCCCCGTAGCAATAAGAAATTTCACTTCCATTCCTCCCCTAGCTTCATTATAACCAGTGGAGGATCCGCTAGGGTAGATTCCCCAGGTCCCCGTTATTCCTGTTGAAATCAGGGGTTGATTACCCTAGGAAAAGGCTAGTCAATTTGTCCTCCAAAGCCAGGTCCAAACCGTTTTGTTTTATTCATTTATTTATTTATTTATTTTCATTACATCTCAGAGTTGGTCCAAAAATTCCATAGGGCTTTCTTTTAGACCTTGTTGGAAGCATATTCTCAATTCCCAATTCATCCAGGTTTTAGTATTTACTTAACCGTTCATAATTTTCAGGATGATTCGGGTCTTAGTGGGGGTCGGTCAGGGGAATGCAATTGTCCACAGTTCCCTGAATGGTCCCATCAGCAATCTGAGCTCGCACATGAACTCAGGTTGTTTTAAGAGTTGACTGCTTTTCTGTTTCTGTGACAACTCTCTCGGACCGATCATGGTCCCTTTGCCCTAAAGGGCTAACACCCATGATTTTAAGATCTCTGCCTCGGGCAGAGGCAGAACTATTAACATTCCTACATCCTCTTTCCCTGCTCATTCAACTTCAAACACCTTTAACACTTTCAACAACCCTTTTAACACTTCCTTTATCTTTCTCCAGCCTGTACTTCTCTAATGCCAACATCAAAGGTTCAGTCAGGGGCCAACTTAATTCCGTACCTTTTCCCACCAAGATGCTGAAACATCAGTATACAACATTTCATCCTGTTCTGCTTCTCAAAAAACAACATTAACTGTAGCAAAATATTAGAGTTTCAAGTTCCATTTAGGGGCCACTTTTCTCCACATTCCAGCTTATAAAGCGGCCACCACTGATTACGATATTTTATCAATGTTTTCCTGTTCACACTTCCACCGGCAGATCCTCCAATATCCTTCCAGTGACTTAAAACACAGCCTAACACACTTTTCTTTAAAATTTCACTGCTTGTTTGTCCCCCCAGTTTCTAGTTTACACTTTCAGAATACACATGTTACTTACAAAAGCGTATCACAAAACGTATCACTCACAAAAATACGGGCACGCAATATCTTTCAGTAGCGATGCCACAAAACTACTATTACCAGCAATATTGCCAAAATCACAGTAACAGTAGTCAAATTCCACATGCGATAAGTCAGAAAACCGAACTGTGTAACACCGTAACGATATCTTTCTTAGAACAATGCCACGAACCTACTATTACCACCAGGAAAATAGCCAAAATCGCAGTAACAATAACCAGAGTTAAATACCATACTCCATGAGTCAGAAAACCGAAATAGACAACACAATTCCAGATGGACCTTAAAGCGAGCTCCTTCCTTAAGGTCCCCAAACATGTACTTATGGTGCTAACCACAAAGTATATACCAAACACTGCCTCGCAGAAGATCACCTTCTGACTTACAGACAGTTCCAGATGACCAGTCTACCAGAAAACCAAACCAGAATAAAGAATATACTCACTTACAATGATGGGGTCCTTGTCTGCCTCCGCAGTGATCCGGTGAGTCGAGGAGTCCCTCCGGGAAATCCCGGGGGTACCCTAGGGAGTCCTGTTCCCAGCAGGTCCTGCAGTCCGGCAGAGAGGTTGTCCCATCTGGGTCGCCAAATTGATTCAAAGATCGAAGCCGAAATTCCTTTAAGTGGTATATTCTTTATTGCAGCGCTGGATGCACGGGGGATCTCTCCACCTATCGTGCATACCCAAAGCAGAAAGCAGTCTTGAATTTATACAATCAATCTATCAATATTCTACAAGCACCTATACATATGCATTACCTATCCCCGCCTTCCCTCGCTTCTCATGCTAATTAGCCTTTTGGCACCTTGCGCCTGCGCAGAGCCTTCCAAGAATTGTGGGCAGGGTCTTTGGGACGTGGGCAGGGGTCTTTGGGAGGAAGACCCCGAGTCTTCCTCACAGTGTACTTTTCACCTTTGGTCAGGAATCTGCTGAATTGGCATGTTTCTTAATTGCAAGAGCTGGTTGTTGCTAATTCTCCCGTTTGTTGTATCTTTATAATGAATTCCAATGTCCAGTTTCGAGAGTTATAGTCCTTACATTCGTTTCTCTGTCCGCCTGCCGCTTCCTTATCATGAGTTCCAGTGTCTTGTTTCGAGATATACAGTCCTTGTCTGGGGATTGTCCTTGCCTCCCCAATACCTCCTTAATCAATCCCCCCTTTTCTTTTCCCATGCAAATTCTTTTGCATCAGATACTTTCATTATTTACAGTAACACAACAAAGCAGGCATCTAAACAACATGCACACAAATATTCCTAACACTACTAATACGATTAGAGCAATGAATACTTGTTTCAACCATTGGAAATTGGGCAACCAGGAGGTTAACTTATTCCATAGTTCACTAAAACTCCAGGAAAGATCATCTTTACTGATCTCATGTAGGATCCTTGTCTGCTTCCATATTTCTTCCAGGTCGGTAGAGATCCTTCCACTCTGATCTACATACATACAACAACTTGTGTTTATTACTGTACAGACTCCCCCTTGAGTGGCCAGTAACAAGTCTAGGGCCATCCGATTTTGTAATACTACCTGTGATAAACTAGATATCTCTTCTTGTTGAGCCTTTATAGCATCCAGAATTTTGTTTTCTAACTTCTCTATAATTGCAGAAATATTAACTATTGCCTTTTCCAATTCACTCACTCCTAACCATGGGATAAACCATCGCACAAAACTATGAAAAGGGGTGTGTCTCTCTACCAATGGATTGTTAATTTTTCATCTGATTCTCCGGATATGATTTCTCAAGTAACCTCGAGGCACTACATCATGTACTGTCATATTGGGGACTACCGCTCCAAGAGTGCAAGTTCCCTTCCAATTCTCAGGCAAGACCTTACGGGCTGTATCATTGCATAGCCAATACCACCCTTTTCCTTCTGAGCCGTCCAGCTGGTTGAATTTGCCCAGCCGCTAGTCGTACTAATATCAATTGTTCAATTACAAGATGTCTGATTTCCCACATAAGTAGTATCCGTATTTATACAATGCTGTTTTCCTATACCCTTCGGCGGGTTACACCTTTGTACACATACATAATAGGATTCTAACGGCATGAAGCTACTCACTTCTAGTTCCAAAACTGCTTAATATTTTCGACCCCAAGACGTGTTTTCCCACAAATTAGTCCAAGACAAGTTTGCAGGCAAGGGAATCCCAATTAACGATACACCCTTATTCCCATGCTGTGGCAGATGGGTGCATACCCAACAGTTCGTCTTATTAGTTACTTGAGAAATTGTTTGTATTAAGGTCAGGTGTAAGTTCTCATCCCAAGTTGCCCACCCCAAATCCGAGAACCGCACCCCTGCAATCATTAGGATCTGGAAAACCGTAATTTTGTTGGTCCAATTGGAGTGGTGGTCCATATCCTCGCCGGGGCCTTCTTCACCCTTGAATTGTGGATCCAAGCTGCTTGCTTCTTAATCTTAATGGCGGTGTGTGTTGTCAGTAATACTTGGTATGGTCCCATCCACTTTCCTTCCATTTTTCCTGTAGGGGTTGTCCTGAAAAAGTCTTTATATATATATAATCCTCGAGCTTAAAGGGGTGGATTGGTTGATCCAACCCTCTAGCCCTGGTCCCTAAAACAAATTTATGTACTTTATTTAATTGTTTCTGAAGTTCAGTTATATAAGCATATAAATATTCTGATCCTAACTGCGTTAGGTCCTCTCCACTAAATAGAAATTGCTATGGCCTTCCATATAAGATTTTGAAGGGACTCAAATTTCCTTTTATTCTAGGTTTAACTCTAATTCCAAGTAATGCTAAAGGGAGGGATTGAGGCCATGACAAATTAGCTTCTTATCCAATTTTAGCTATTTATTGTTTAATTAAATGGTTCATTTTTTCTACCTGTCCACTTGCCTGTGGTCTATAAGGAGTACGCAGTTGCCAATCTAGCTTTAGAATCTTACTTATCTGTTCTACCACTTGTGCACAAAAATGTGAAACTCTATCAGAAGACATTGCTACTAGAATCCCAAAGCATGGTATTATTTCATTTAACAAGACTTTAACCACTTCTCTTGCTTTGTTTGTTCGACAGGGAAAGGCTTCAGGCCTTCCTGAAAACGTGTCAGTCAGAACCAGTAAATAATGATACCCCCCTTTTCTAGGGAGTTCTGAAAAATCAATTTGCCACTGTTGCCCCGAATAATTTCCTTTACCGATTATTCCAAATTTTATTCTATTCTTGGTATTGGGGTTATTGTGTAAGCAAATGCTACATTGTTGAGTTACTTGTTTTATCATATCGTCCCACTAATGTCTGACTCAGGCTCTTATGCAGTGTGCCAGCTCTCCAATGCGTTTCATTGTGTTCTGTAAGAACTATGGGCCATGTTAAACTAGAGGGTATTACTATGTGGTTATCTTTTAAATATACTCATCCATCTGGTTTCATTTTACCTTTCAAATCTTCAAGTAATTTTAAGTCTTCTTTTGTATAATTTGGATATAGTTTGGATTTTACCGTCTGGTAGCAAAGACAATGCCTTCACCTCAGTTATTTCAGCTGCCTGCTTAGCCTCTGCCAATCGATTTTCCAATTTCAAAATCGGTGTTCCCCTTTTGGTGTCCCTGACAATGCATGATAGCTACCTTTTCTGGTTGTTTTACAGCCTCTAACAATTTTAAAATTTCTTCAGCATACTTTGTGTTTTCACTGAGCGGTCAGCAATCCATGTTCTTTCCAAATTGCTCCATGAGCATGTACCACGCCGAATGTATATTTAGAATCTGTCCAAATATTTACCCTTTTTCCCGCTGCCAGTTCCAATGCTCTCGTGAGAGCAACTATCTCCGCCTTTTGAGCTGATGTTCCAGGGGGTAAAGGCTTAGACTCGATTACCTGCTGAGTAGTTGTTATAGCATATCCAGCTTTACGTTGTCTTTGCATAACAAAACTGCTCCCATCCGTGAACCAAGTTTCTTCCGCATCTTCCATGGGCTCCTCCTTAAGGTCTGGTCGGCTGGAATACACAGTCTCTATAGTTTCTAAACAATCGTGAATCACAGGTTGTGCCGGAGCATCACTAAGAAAAGAGGCTAGATTCACAATATTAATTATCACAATTTCCACGTCGTCCTGTTCTACCAATATTGCTTGATATTTCAAAATCATCAGTTCTTGTTTGAGTTGTTTAAAGACTTTTTGTGCTTCTCCAGTCCAGACTAACTTTGACTGGTTAATCTTTATCAATTCACATAGAGGCTTTACCAATAGTCCATCATTATAAATCCAAAGGCGACACCAACCTGTCATTCCTAAAAAGGTTTGTAGCTCCTTTACCATTTGAGGTTCTGGAGTCCGGCAAATGACTTCCTTATGTTCAGTTCCTAGTTCTCGTTGTCCTTCCGAAATGTCAAATCCCAGATAGGTCACACTTTGTTGAGCCAGCTGGACTTTCTGTCAAGAGACTTGAGATCCATTTAAACCCAGAAAATTAAGACGACTTATAGTCCATCGAATACAACTCCCTTTAGTCTCGGTAGCTATTAAGAGATCATCTACATACTACATATTGTAACAAAGCACCTTCAGTGTCCGGAGGTATCCATGTTTCGAGTTCCCTTGCTAATTGGTTTCCAAAAATAGTGGGGCTATTCTTGAATCCTTGAGGTAGTCATGTCCACGTAAGCTGCGTCTTTCTGCATGAATCGGGATTTTCCCATTCAAAGGTGAATAGGTTTTGGCTTTCTGTGGCTAAGCCTAGGCAGAAGAAGGCATCTTTTAAATCCAGTACGGTAAACCAGACTTGACTATTCTTTAATTTAGTCAGCAAAGTATAAGGGTTTGCCACTACTGGATGTATATCCTCAGTGATTTTATTTATGGCCCTCAAATCCTGAACTAGCCTATAGCTTTTTCAGCTGCCTTTTTAATTGGCAATATGGGTGCATTGTATTCTGATTTGCATTCAATCAATAATCCATACTGTAAAAATTTATCAATTATCTCTTTAATTCCTTTCCTATCTTCTATCCTCAAAGGATATTACTTAACCTTAACGGGTTTCTCTCCTGGCTTTAATTTAATAATTATTAAGGTCACATTTTTAGCTCTTCCAGGGACTTTGGTAGCCCAAACTCCTGGACATACTTGATCTGTGATCTCTAAAGGTATTTCACTTTTAGGGTCAGTTTGTATTAGTGCCAAGCTTAACACATTTATTAGTTGTTCTTCTCCTCTTCTTAATTCCATTTTCCCTTTTTCAAAGACAATTTCTGCTCCTACTTGCTCTAATAAATCTCTACCTAAGAGTGCCCATGAGGAGCTAGGCATAGATAAAAATCTGTGTATGCCCCATTGTTTCCCTAACTTGTACTTCAAAGGTTCACAAAAATAAGCCTTTTCGGTTACACCTTGTCCTGGTTTCAGTTAGAACAGAGTTAATTTTCTTCCTAGTAGCTGGTAGAATGCTATGTTTTGGCTTAGGATGAGAAGAGTGCTGATAACACCCCGATGTTTTAATTGTTGCAGAGCAGTGCTTATACCAGGCCAAGGACATCTCAGCTTCTTGCTCTGTCCTGCCAACAGGCAGGCTGGGGGTGCAGTAAGAGCTGGGAGGGGACAGACCCAGGACAGGTGACCCAAACTAGCCAAAGGGGTATTCCATAGCATCTGACGTCAGGCTAAACAATACATAGGGGTGGCTAGCCAGGGGGAGGAGGCCGGACTGCTCGGGCTTAGGCTGGGCATCGGTCAGTGGGTGGTGAGCAATTGCATTGTGCATCACTTGTTTGTACACATTATTAGTAGTGGTACTATTATCATCATTGTATTATTATTATTATTATTATTATTATTATTATTATTATTTTGTCTTATTAAACTGTCTTTATCTCAACTCACGGGCTTCACTTTCCATTTCTCTCCCCCGTCCCAGAGAGGGAGGGGGAGGGGGAGCGAACAGCTGCGTGGTGTTTAGCTGCCGGCCGGGTTAAACCACGACACACCTTTTACCCTAACATAATAATTCTGTGAAGGCATTAATGCTTGATTTAGAACTGAATACGTTGCCCCATAGCAATAAGAAATTTCACTTCCATTCCTCCCCTAGCTTCATTATAACCAGTGGAGGATCCGCTAGGGTAGATTCCCCAGGTCCCCGTTATTCCTGTTGAAATCAGGGGTTGATTACCCTAGGAAAAGGCTAGTCAATTTGTCCTCCAAAGCCAGGTCCAAACCGTTTTGTTTTATTCATTTATTTATTTATTTATTTTCATTACATCTCAGAGTTGGTCCAAAAATTCCATAGGGCTTTCTTTTAGACCTTGTTGGAAGCATATTCTCAATTCCCAATTCATCCAGGTTTTAGTATTTACTTAACCGTTCATAATTTTCAGGATGATTCGAGTCTTAGTGGGGGTCGGTCAGGGGAATGCAATTGTCCACAGTTCCCTGAACGGTCCCATCAGCAATCTGAGCTCGCACATGAACTCAGGTTGTTTTAAGAGTTGACTGCTTTTCTGTTTCTGTGACAACTCTCTCGGACCGATCATGGTCCCTTTGCCCTAAAGGGCTAACACCCATGATTTTAAGATCTCTGCCTCGGGCAGAGGCAGAACTATTAACATTCCTACATCCTCTTTCCCTGCTCATTCAACTTCAAACACCTTTAACACTTTCAACAACCCTTTTAACACTTCCTTTATCTTTCTCCAGCCTGTACTTCTCTAATGCCAACATCAAAGGTTCAGTCAGGGGCCAACTTAATTCCGTACCTTTTCCCACCAAGATGCTGAAACATCAGTATACAACATTTCATCCTGTTCTGCTTCTCAAAAAACAACATTAACTGTAGCAAAATATTAGAGTTTAAAGTTCCAGTTAGGGGCCACTTTTCTCCACATTCCAGCTTATAAAGCGGCCACCACTGATTACGATATTTTATCAATGTTTTCCTGTTCACACTTCCACCGGCAGATCCTCCAATATCCTTCCAGTGACTTCAAACACAGCCTAACACACTTTTCTTTAAAATTTCACTGCTTGTTTGCCCCCCCAGTTTCCAGTTTACACTTTCAGAATACACATGTTACTTACAAAAGCGTATCACAAAACGTATCACTCACAAAAATACGGGCACGCAATATCCTTCAGTAGCGATGTCACAAAACTGCTATTACCAGCAATATTGCCAAAATCACAGTAACAATAGTCAGAGTCAAATTCCACATGCGATAAGTCAGAAAACCGAACTGTGTAACACCGTAACCATATCTTTCTTATAACAATGCCACGAACCTACTATTACCACCAGGAAAATAGCCAAAATCGCAGTAACAATAACCAGAGTTAAATACCATACTCCATGAGTCAGAAAACCGAAATAGACAACACAATTCCAGATGGACCTTAAAGCGAGCTCCTTCCTTAAGGTCCCCAAACAAGTACTTATGGTGCTAACCACAAAGTATATACCAAACACTGCCTCGCAGAAGATCACCTTCTGACTTACAGACAGTTCCAGATGACCAGTCTACCAGAAAACCAAACCAGAAGAAAGAATATACTCACTTACAATGATGGGGTCCTTGTCTGCCTCCGCAGTGATCCGGTGAGTCGAGGAGTCCCTCCGGGAAATCCCGGGGGTACCCTAGGGAGTCCTGTTCCCAGCAGGTCCTGCAGTCCGGCAGAGAGGTTGTCCCATCTGGGTCGCCAAATTGATTCAAAGATCGAAGCCGAAATTCCTTTAAGTTTTATATTCTTTATTGCAGCGCTGGATGCACGGGGGATCTCTCCACCTATCGTGCATACCCAAAGCAGAAAGCAGTCTTGAATTTATACAATCAATCTATCAATATTCTACAAGCACCTATACATATGCATTACCTATCCCCGCCTTCCCTCGCTTCTCATGCTAATTAGCCTTTTGGCACCCTGCGCCTGCGCAGAGCCTTCCAAGAATTGTGGGCAGGGGTCTTTGGGACGTGGGCAGGGGTCTTTGGGAGGAAGACCCCGAGTCTTCCTCACAGTGTACTTTTCACCTTTGGTCAGGAATCTGCTGAATTGGCATGTTTCTTAATTGCAAGAGCTGGTTGTTGCTAATTCTCCCGTTTGTTGTATCTTTATAATGAATTCCAATGTCCAGTTTCGAGAGTTATAGTCCTTACATTCGTTTCTCTGTTCGCCTGCCGCTTCCCTATCATGAGTTCCAGTGTCTTGTTTCGAGATATACAGTCCTTGTCTGGGGATTGTCCTTGCCTCCCCAATACCTCCTTAATCAATCCCCCCTTTTCTTTTCCCATGCAAATTCTTTTGCATCAGATACTTTCATTATTTACAGTAACACAACAAAGCAGGCATCTAAACAACATGCACACAAATATTCCTAACACTACTAATACGATTAGAGCAATGAATACTTGTTTCAACCATTGGAAATTGGGCAACCAGGAGGTTAACTTATTCCATAGTTCACTAAAACTCCAGGAAAGATCATCTTTACTGATCTCATGTAGGATCCTTGTCTGCTTCCATATTTCTTCCAGGTCGGTAGAGATCCTTCCACTCTGATCTACATACATACAACAACTTGTGTTTATTACTGTACAGACTCCCCCTTGAGTGGCCAGTAACAAGTCTAGGGCCATCCGATTTCGTAATACTACCTGTGATAAACTAGATATCTCTTCTTGTTGAGCCTTTATAGCATCCAGAATTTTGTTTTCTAACTTCTCTATAATTGCAGAAATATTAACTATTGCCTTTTCCAATTCACTCACTCCTAACCATGGGATAAACCATCGCACAAAACTATGAAAAGGGGTGTGTCTCTCTACCAATGGATTGTTAATTTTTCATCTGATTCTCCGGATATGATTTCTCAAGTAACCTCGAGGCACTACATCATGTACTGTCATACTGGGGACTACCGCTCCAAGAGTGCAAGTTCCCTTCCAATTCTCAGGCAAGACCTTACGGGCTGTATCATTGCATAGCCAATACCACCCTTTTCCTTCTGGAACCGTCCAGCTGGTTGAATTTGCCCAGCCGCTAGTCGTACTAATATCAATTGTTCAATTACAAGATGTCTGATTTCCCACATAAGTAGTATCCGTATTTATACAATGCTGTTTTCCTATACCCTTCGGCGGGTTACACCTTTGTACACATACATAATAGGATTCTAACGGCATGAAGCTACTCACTTCTAGTTCCAAAACTGCTTAATATTTTCGACCCCAAGACGTGTTTTCCCACAAATTAGTCCAAGATAAGTTTGCAGGCAAGGGAATCCCAATTAACGATACACCCTTATTCCCATGCTGTGGCAGATGGGTGCATACCCAACAGTTCGTCTTATTAGTTACTTGAGAAATTGTTTGTATTAAGGTCAGGTGTAAGTTCTCATCCCAAGTTGCCCACCCCAAATCCGAGAACCGCACCCCTGCAATCATTAGGATCTGGAAAACCGTAATTTTGTTGGTCCAATTGGAGTGGTGGTCCATATCCTCGCCGGGGCCTTCTTCACCCTTGAATTGTGGATCCAAGCTGCTTGCTTCTTAATCTTAATGGCGGTGTGTGTTGTCAGTAATACTTGGTATGGTCCCATCCACTTTCCTTCCATTTTTCCTGTAGGGGTTGTCCTGAAAAAGTCTTTATATATATATAATCCTCGAGCTTAAAGGGGTGGATTGGTTGATCCAACCCTCTAGCCCTGGTCCCTAAAACAAATTTATGTACTTTATTTAATTGTTTCTGAAGTTCAGTTATATAAGCATATAAATATTCTGATCCTAACTGCGTTAGGTCCTCTCCACTAAATAGAAATTGCTATGGCCTTCCATATAAGATTTTGAAGGGACTCAAATTTCCTTTTATTCTAGGTTTAACTCTAATTCCAAGTAATGCTAAAGGGAGGGATTGAGGCCATGACAAATTAGCTTCTTATCCAATTTTAGCTATTTATTGTTTAATTAAATGGTTCATTTTTTCTACCTGTCCACTTGCCTGTGGTCTATAAGGAGTACGCAGTTGCCAATCTAGCTTTAGAATCTTACTTATCTGTTCTACCACTTGTGCACAAAAATGTGAAACTCTATCAGAAGACATTGCTACTAGAATCCCAAAGCATGGTATTATTTCATTTAACAAGACTTTAACCACTTCTCTTGCTTTGTTTGTTCGACAGGGAAAGGCTTCAGGCCTTCCTGAAAACGTGTCAGTCAGAACCAGTAAATAATGATACCCCCCTTTTCTAGGGAGTTCTGAAAAATCAATTTGCCACTGTTGCCCCGAATAATTTCCTTTACCGATTATTCCAAATTTTATTCTATTCTTGGTATTGGGGTTATTGTGTAAGCAAATGCTACATTGTTGAGTTACTTGTTTTATCATATCGTCCCACTAATGTCTGACTCAGGCTCTTATGCAGTGTGCCAGCTCTCCAATGCGTTTCATTGTGTTCTGTAAGAACTATGGGCCATGTTAAACTAGAGGGTATTACTATGTGGTTATCTTTTAAATATACTCATCCATCTGGTTTCATTTTACCTTTCAAATCTTCAAGTAATTTTAAGTCTTCTTTTGTATAATTTGGATATAGTTTGGATTTTACCGTCTGGTAGCAAAGACAATGCCTTCACCTCAGTTATTTCAGCTGCCTGCTTAGCCTCTGCCAATCGATTTTCCAATTTCAAAATCGGTGTTCCCCTTTTGGTGTCCCTGACAATGCATGATAGCTACCTTTTCTGGTTGTTTTACAGCCTCTAACAATTTTAAAATTTCTTCAGCATACTTTGTGTTTTCACTGAGCGGTCAGCAATCCATGTTCTTTCCAAATTGCTCCATGAGCATGTACCACGCCGAATGTATATTTAGAATCTGTCCAAATATTTACCCTTTTTCCCGCTGCCAGTTCCAATGCTCTCGTGAGAGCAACTATCTCCGCCTTTTGAGCTCATGTTCCAGGGGGTAAAGGCTTAGACTCGATTACCTGCTGAGTAGTTGTTATAGCATATCCAGCTTTACGTTGTCTTTGCGTAACAAAACTGCTCCCATCCGTGAACCAAGTTTCTTCCGCATCTTCCATGGGCTCCTCCTTAAGGTCTGGTCGGCTGGAATACACGGTCTCTATAGTTTCTAAACAATCGTGAATCACAGGTTGTGCCGGAGCATCACTAAGAAAAGAGGCTAGATTCACAATATTAATTATCACAATTTCCACGTCGTCCTGTTCTACCAATATTGCTTGATATTTCAAAATCATCAATTCTTGTTTGAGTTGTTTAAAGACTTTTTGTGCTTCTCCAGTCCAGACTAACTTTGACTGGTTTATCTTTATCAATTCACATAGAGGCTTTACCAATAGTCCATCATTATAAATCCAAAGGCGACACCAACCTGTCATTCCTAAAAAGGTTTGTAGCTCCTTTACCATTTGAGGTTCTGGAGTCCGGCAAATGACTTCCTTATGTTCAGTTCCTAGTTCTCGTTGTCCTTCCGAAATGTCAAATCCCAGATAGGTCACACTTTGTTGAGCCAGCTGGACTTTCTGTCAAGAGACTTGAGATCCATTTAAACCCAGAAAATTAAGACGACTTATAGTGCATCGAATACAACTCCCTTTAGTCTCGGTAGCTATTAAGAGATCATCTACATACTACATATTGTAACAAAGCACCTTCAGTGTCCGGAGGTATCCATGTTTCGAGTTCCCTTGCGAATTGGTTTCCAAAAATAGTGGGGCTATTCTTGAATCCTTGAGGTAGTAATGTCCACGTAAGCTGCGTCTTTCTGCCTGAATCGGGATTTTCCCATTCAAAGGCGAATAGGTTTTGGCTTTCTGTGGCTAAGCCTAGGCAGAAGAAGGCATCTTTTAAATCCAGTACGGTAAACCAGACTTGACTATTCTTTAATTTAGTCAGCAAAGTATAAGGGTTTGCCACTACTGGATGTATATCCTCAGTGATTTTATTTATGGCCCTCAAATCCTGAACTAGCCTATAGCTTTTTCAGCTGCCTTTTTAATTGGCAATATGGGTGCATTGTATTCTGATTCGCATTCAAGCAATAATCCATACTGTAAAAATTTATCAATTATCTCTTTAATTCCTTTCCTATCTTCTATCCGCAAAGGATATTACTTAACCTTAACGGGTTTCTCTCCTGGCTTTAATTTAATAATTATTAAGGTCACATTTTTAGCTCTTCCAGGGACTTCGCTAGCCCAAACTCCTGGACATACTTGATCTGTGATCTCTAAAGGTATTTCACTTTTAGGGTCAGTTTGTATTAGTGCCAAGCTTAACACATTTATTAGTTGTTCTTCTCTTCTTAATTCCATTTTCCCTTTTTCAAAGACAATTTCTGCTCCTACTTGCTCTAATAAATCTCTACCTAAGAGTGCCCATGAGGAGCTAGGCATAGATAAAAATCTGTGTATGCCCCATTGTTTCCCTAACTTGTACTTCAAAGGTTCACAAAAATAAGCCTTTTCGGTTACACCTTGTCCTGGTTTCAGTTAGAACAGAGTTAATTTTCTTCCTAGTAGCTGGTAGAATGCTATGTTTTGGCTTAGGATGAGAAGAGTGCTGATAACACCCCGATGTTTTAACTGTTGCAGAGCAGTGCTTATACCAGGCCAAGGACATCTCAGCTTCTTGCTCTGTCCTGCCAACAGGCAGGCTGGGGGTGCAGTAAGAGCTGGGAGGGGACAGACCCAGGACAGGTGACCCAAACTAGCCAAAGGGGTATTCCATAGCATCTGAGGTCAGGCTAAACAATACATAGGGGTGGCTAGCCAGGGGGAGGAGGCCGGACTGCTCGGGCTTAGGCTGGGCATCGGTCAGCGGGTGGTGAGCAATTGCATTGTGCATCACTTGTTTGTACACATTATTAGTAGTGGTACTATTATCATCATTGTATTATTATTATTATTATTATTATTATTATTATTATTATTATTATTTTGTCTTATTAAACTGTCTTTTTCTGTACTCACGGGCTTCACTTTCCATTTCTCTCCCCCGTCCCAGAGAGGGAGGGGGAGGGGGAGCGAACAGCTGCGTGGTGTTTAGCTGCCGGCCGGGTTAAACCACGACACACCTTTTACCCTAACATAATAATTCTGTGAAGGCATTAATGCTTGATTTAGAACTGAATACGTTGCCCCATAGCAATAAGAAATTTCACTTCCATTCCTCCCCTAGCTTCATTATAACCAGTGGAGGATCCGCTAGGGTAGATTCCCCAGGTCCCCGTTATTCCTGTTGAAATCAGGGGTTGATTACCCTAGGAAAAGGCTAGTCAATTTGTCCTCCAAAGCCAGGTCCAAACCGTTTTGTTTTATTCATTTATTTATTTATTTATTTTCATTACATCTCAGAGTTGGTCCAAAAATTCCATAGGGCTTTCTTTTAGACCTTGTTGGAAGCATATTCTCAATTCCCAATTCATCCAGGTTTTAGTATTTACTTAACCGTTCATAATTTTCAGGATGATTCGAGTCTTAGTGGGGGTCGGTCAGGGGAATGCAATTGTCCACAGTTCCCTGAACGGTCCCATCAGCAATCTGAGCTCGCACATGAACTCAGGTTGTTTTAAGAGTTGACTGCTTTTCTGTTTCTGTGACAACTCTCTCGGACCGATCATGGTCCCTTTGCCCTAAAGGGCTAACACCCATGATTTTAAGATCTCTGCCTCGGGCAGAGGCAGAACTATTAACATTCCTACATCCTCTTTCCCTGCTCATTCAACTTCAAACACCTTTAACACTTTCAACAACCCTTTTAACACTTCCTTTATCTTTCTCCAGCCTGTACTTCTCTAATGCCAACATCAAAGGTTCAGTCAGGGGCCAACTTAATTCCGTACCTTTTCCCACCAAGATGCTGAAACATCAGTATACAACATTTCATCCTGTTCTGCTTCTCAAAAAACAACATTAACTGTAGCAAAATATTAGAGTTTAAAGTTCCAGTTAGGGGCCACTTTTCTCCACATTCCAGCTTATAAAGCGGCCACCACTGATTACGATATTTTATCAATGTTTTCCTGTTCACACTTCCACCGGCAGATCCTCCAATATCCTTCCAGTGACTTCAAACACAGCCTAACACACTTTTCTTTAAAATTTCACTGCTTGTTTGCCCCCCCAGTTTCCAGTTTACACTTTCAGAATACACATGTTACTTACAAAAGCGTATCACAAAACGTATCACTCACAAAAATACGGGCACGCAATATCCTTCAGTAGCGATGTCACAAAACTGCTATTACCAGCAATATTGCCAAAATCACAGTAACAATAGTCAGAGTCAAATTCCACATGCGATAAGTCAGAAAACCGAACTGTGTAACACCGTAACCATATCTTTCTTATAACAATGCCACGAACCTACTATTACCACCAGGAAAATAGCCAAAATCGCAGTAACAATAACCAGAGTTAAATACCATACTCCATGAGTCAGAAAACCGAAATAGACAACACAATTCCAGATGGACCTTAAAGCGAGCTCCTTCCTTAAGGTCCCCAAACAAGTACTTATGGTGCTAACCACAAAGTATATACCAAACACTGCCTCGCAGAAGATCACCTTCTGACTTACAGACAGTTCCAGATGACCAGTCTACCAGAAAACCAAACCAGAAGAAAGAATATACTCACTTACAATGATGGGGTCCTTGTCTGCCTCCGCAGTGATCCGGTGAGTCGAGGAGTCCCTCCGGGAAATCCCGGGGGTACCCTAGGGAGTCCTGTTCCCAGCAGGTCCTGCAGTCCGGCAGAGAGGTTGTCCCATCTGGGTCGCCAAATTGATTCAAAGATCGAAGCCGAAATTCCTTTAAGTGGTATATTCTTTATTGCAGCGCTGGATGCACGGGGGATCTCTCCACCTATCGTGCATACCCAAAGCAGAAAGCAGTCTTGAATTTATACAATCAATCTATCAATATTCTACAAGCACCTAGACATATGCATTACCTATCCCCGCCTTCCCTCGCTTCTCATGCTAATTAGCCTTTTGGCACCCTGCGCCTGCGCAGAGCCTTCCAAGAATTGTGGGCAGGGGTCTTTGGGACGTGGGCAGGGGTCTTTGGGAGGAAGACCCCGAGTCTTCCTCACAGTGTACTTTTCACCTTTGGTCAGGAATCTGCTGAATTGGCATGTTTCTTAATTGCAAGAGCTGGTTGTTGCTAATTCTCCCGTTTGTTGTATCTTTATAATGAATTCCAATGTCCAGTTTCGAGAGTTATAGTCCTTACATTCGTTTCTCTGTTCGCCTGCCGCTTCCCTATCATGAGTTCCAGTGTCTTGTTTCGAGATATACAGTCCTTGTCTGGGGATTGTCCTTGCCTCCCCAATACCTCCTTAATCAATCCCCCCTTTTCTTTTCCCATGCAAATTCTTTTGCATCAGATACTTTCATTATTTACAGTAACACAACAAAGCAGGCATCTAAACAACATGCACACAAATATTCCTAACACTACTAATACGATTAGAGCAATGAATACTTGTTTCAACCATTGGAAATTGGGCAACCAGGAGGTTAACTTATTCCATAGTTCACTAAAACTCCAGGAAAGATCATCTTTACTGATCTCATGTAGGATCCTTGTCTGCTTCCATATTTCTTCCAGGTCGGTAGAGATCCTTCCACTCTGATCTACATACATACAACAACTTGTGTTTATTACTGTACAGACTCCCCCTTGAGTGGCCAGTAACAAGTCTAGGGCCATCCGATTTCGTAATACTACCTGTGATAAACTAGATATCTCTTCTTGTTGAGCCTTTATAGCATCCAGAATTTTGTTTTCTAACTTCTCTATAATTGCAGAAATATTAACTATTGCCTTTTCCAATTCACTCACTCCTAACCATGGGATAAACCATCGCACAAAACTATGAAAAGGGGTGTGTCTCTCTACCAATGGATTGTTAATTTTTCATCTGATTCTCCGGATATGATTTCTCAAGTAACCTCGAGGCACTACATCATGTACTGTCATACTGGGGACTACCGCTCCAAGAGTGCAAGTTCCCTTCCAATTCTCAGGCAAGACCTTACGGGCTGTATCATTGCATAGCCAATACCACCCTTTTCCTTCTGGAGCCGTCCAGCTGGTTGAATTTGCCCAGCCGCTAGTCGTACTAATATCAATTGTTCAATTACAAGATGTCTGATTTCCCACATAAGTAGTATCCGTATTTATACAATGCTGTTTTCCTATACCCTTCGGCGGGTTACACCTTTGTACACATACATAATAGGATTCTAACGGCATGAAGCTACTCACTTCTAGTTCCAAAACTGCTTAATATTTTCGACCCCAAGACGTGTTTTCCCACAAATTAGTCCAAGATAAGTTTGCAGGCAAGGGAATCCCAATTAACGATACACCCTTATTCCCATGCTGTGGCAGATGGGTGCATACCCAACAGTTCGTCTTATTAGTTACTTGAGAAATTGTTTGTATTAAGGTCAGGTGTAAGTTCTCATCCCAAGTTGCCCACCCCAAATCCGAGAACCGCACCCCTGCAATCATTAGGATCTGGAAAACCGTAATTTTGTTGGTCCAATTGGAGTGGTGGTCCATATCCTCGCCGGGGCCTTCTTCACCCTTGAATTGTGGATCCAAGCTGCTTGCTTCTTAATCTTAATGGCGGTGTGTGCTGTCAGTAATACTTGGTATGGTCCCATCCACTTTCCTTCCATTTTTCCTGCACGGCTTGTCCTGAAAAAGTCTTTATATATATATAATCCTCGAGCTTAAAGGGGTGGATTGGTTGATCCAACCCTCTAGCCCTGGTCCCTAAAACAAATTTATGTACTTTATTTAATTGTTTCTGAAGTTCAGTTATATAAGCATATAAATATTCTGATCCTAACTGCGTTAGGTCCTCTCCACTAAATAGAAATTGCTATGGCCTTCCATATAAGATTTTGAAGGGACTCAAATTTCCTTTTATTCTAGGTTTAACTCTAATTCCAAGTAATGCTAAAGGGAGGGATTGAGGCCATGACAAATTAGCTTCTTATCCAATTTTAGCTATTTATTGTTTAATTAAATGGTTCATTTTTTCTACCTGTCCACTTGCCTGTGGTCTATAAGGAGTATGCAGTTGCCAATCTAGCTTTAGAATCTTACTTATCTGTTCTACCACTTGTGCACAAAAATGTGAAACTCTATCAGAAGACATTGCTACTAGAATCCCAAAGCATGGTATTATTTCATTTAACAAGACTTTAACCACTTCTCTTGCTTTGTTTGTTCGACAGGGAAAGGCTTCAGGCCTTCCTGAAAACGTGTCAGTCAGAACCAGTAAATAATGATACCCCCCTTTTCTAGGGAGTTCTGAAAAATCAATTTGCCACTGTTGCCCCGAATAATTTCCTTTACCGATTATTCCAAATTTTATTCTATCCTTGGTATTGGGGTTATTGTGTAAGCAAATGCTACATTGTTGAGTTACTTGTTTTATCATATCGTCCCACTAATGTCTGACTCAGGCTCTTATGCAGTGTGCCAGCTCCCCAATGCGTTTTATTGTGTTCTGTAAGAACTATGGGCCATGTCAAACTAGAGGGTATTACTATGTGGTTATCTTTTAAATATACTCATCCATCTGGTTTCATTTTACCTTTCAAATCTTCAATTAATTTTAAGTCTTCTTTTGTATAATTTGGATATAGTTTGGATTTTACCGTCTGGTAGCAAAGACAATGCCTTCACCTCAGTTATTTCAGCTGCCTGCTTAGCCTCTGCCAATCGATTTTCCAATTTCAAAATCGGTGTTCCCCTTTTGGTGTCCCTGACAATGCACGATAGCTACCTTTTCTGGTTGTTTTACAGCCTCGAACAATTTTAAAATTTCTTCAGCATACTTTGTGTTTTCACTGAGCGGTCAGCAATCCATGTTCTTTCCAAATTGCTCCATGAGCATGTACCACGCCGAATGTATATTTAGAATCTGTCCAAATATTTACCCTTTTTCCCGCTGCCAGTTCCAATGCTCTCGTGAGAGCAACTATCTCCGCCTTTTGAGCTGATGTTCCAGGGGGTAAAGGCTTAGACTCGATTACCTGCTGAGTAGTTGTTATAGCATATCCAGCTTTACGTTGTCTTTGCGTAACAAAACTGCTCCCATCCGTGAACCAAGTTTCTTCCGCATCTTCCATGGGCTCCTCCTTAAGGTCTGGTCGGCTGGAATACACAGTCTCTATAGTTTCTAAACAATCGTGAATCACAGGTTGTGCCGGAGCGTCACTAAGAAAAGAGGCTAGATTCACAATATTAATTATCACAATTTCCACATCGTCCTGTTCTACCAATATTGCTTGATATTTCAAAATCATCAGTTCTTGTTTAAGTTGTTTAAAGACTTTTTGTGCTTCTCCAGTCCAGACTAACTTTGACTGGTTAATCTTTATCAATTCACATAGAGGCTTTACCAATAGTCCATCATTATAAATCCAAAGGCGACACCAACCTGTCATTCCTAAAAAGGTTTGTAGCTCCTTTACCATTTGAGGTTCTGGAGTCCGGCAAATGACTTCCTTATGTTCAGTTCCTAGTTCTCGTTGTCCTTCCGAAATGTCAAATCCCAGATAGGTCACACTTTGTTGAGCCAGCTGGACTTTCTGTCAAGAGACTTGAGATCCATTTAAACCCAGAAAATTAAGACGACTTATAGTGCATTGAATACAACTCCCTTTAGTCTCGGTAGCTATTAAGAGATCATCTACATACTACATATTGTAACAAAGCACCTTCAGTGTCCGGAGGTATCCATGTTTCGAGTTCCCTTGCGAATTGGTTTCCAAAAATAGTGGGGCTATTCTTGAATCCTTGAGGTAGTAATGTCCACGTAAGCTGCGTCTTTCTGCCTGAATCGGGATTTTCCCATTCAAAGGCGAATAGGTTTTGGCTTTCTGTGGCTAAGCCTAGGCAGAAGAAGGCATCTTTTAAATCCAGTACGGTAAACCAGACTTGACTATTCTTTAATTTAGTCAGCAAAGTATAAGGGTTTGCCACTACTGGATGTATATCCTCAGTGATTTTATTTATGGCCCTCAAATCCTGAAAAGCCTATAGCTTTTTCATCTGCCTTTTTAATTGGCAATATGGGTGCATTGTATTCTGATTCGCATTCAATCAATAATCCATACTGTAAAAATTTATCAATTATCTCCTTAATTCCTTTCCTATCTTCTATCCTCAAAGGATATTACTTAACCTTAACGGGTTTCTCTCCTGGCTTTAATTTAATAATTATTAAGGTCACATGTTTAGCTCTTCCAGGGACTTCGCTAGCCCAAACTCCTGGACATACTTGATCTGTGATCTCTAAAGGTATTTCACTTTTAGGGTCAGTTTGTATTAGTGCCAAGCTTAACACATTTATTAGTTGTTCTTCTCCTCTTCTTAATTCCATTTTCCCTTTTTCAAAGACAATTTCTGCTCCTACTTGCTCTAATAAATCTCTACCTAAGAGTGCCCATGAGGAGCTAGGCATAGATAAAAATCTGTGTATGCCCCATTGTTTCCCTAACTTGTACTTCAAAGGTTCACAAAAATAAGCCTTTTCGGTTACACCTTGTCCTGGTTTCAGTTAGAACAGAGTTAATTTTCTTCCTAGTAGCTGGTAGAATGCTATGTTTTGGCTTAGGATGAGAAGAGTGCTGATAACACCCCGATGTTTTAATTGTTGCAGAGCAATGCTTATACCAGGCCAAGGACATCTCAGCTTCTTGCTCTGTCCTGCCAACAGGCAGGCTGGGGGTGCAGTAAGAGCTGGGAGGGGACAGACCCAGGACAGGTGACCCAAACTAGCCAAAGGGGTATTCCATAGCATCTGACGTCAGGCTAAACAATACATAGGGGTGGCTAGCCAGGGGGAGGGGGCCGGACTGCTCGGGCTTAGGCTGGGCATCGGTCAGCGGGTGGTGAGCAATTGCATTGTGCATCACTTGTTTGTACACATTATTAGTAGTGGTACTATTATCATCATTGTATTATTATTATTATTATTATTATTATTATTATTATTATTATTATTATTATTATTATTATTATTTTGTCTTATTAAACTGTCTTTATCTCAACTCACCGGCTTCACTTTCCATTTCTCTCCCCCGTCCCAGAGAGGGAGGGGGAGGGGGAGCGAACAGCTGCGTGGTGTTGAGCTGCCGGCCGGGTTAAACCACGACACACCTTTTACCCTAACATAATAATTCTGTGAAAGCATTAATGCTTGATTTAGAACTGAATACGTTGCCCCATAGCAGTAAGAAATTTCACTTCCATTCCTCCCCTAGCTTCATTATAACCAGTGGAGGATCCGCTAGGGTAGATTCCCCAGGTCCCCGTTATTCCTGTTGAAATCAGGGGTTGATTACCCTAGGAAAAGGCTAGTCAATTTGTCCTCCAAAGCCAGGTCCAAACCGTTTTGTTTTATTTATTTATTGATTGATTTATTTTCATTACATCTCAGAGTTGGTCCAAAAATTCCATAGGGCTTTCTTTTAGACCTTGTTGGAAGCATATTCTCAATTCCCAATTCATCCAGGTTTTAGTATTTACTTAACCGTTCATAATTTTCAGGATGATTCGGGTCTTAGTGGGGGTCGGTCAGGGGAATGCAATTGCCCACAGTTCCCTGAACGGTCCCATCAGCAATCTGAGCTCGCACATGAACTCAGGTTGTTTTAGAGTTGACTGCTTTTCTGTTTCTGTGACAACTCTCTCGGACCAGACCGATCATGGTCCCTTTGCCCTAAAGGGCTAACACCCATGATTTTAAGATCCCTGCCTCGGGCAGAGGCAGAACTATTAACATTCCTACATCCTCTTTCCCTGCTCATTCAACTTCAAACACCTTTAACACTTTCAACAACCCTTTTAACACTTCCTTTATCTTTCTTCAGCCTGTACTTCTCTAACGCCAACATCGAAGGTTCAGTCAGGGGCCAACTTAATTCCGTACCTTTTCCCACCAAGATGCTGAAACATCAGTATACAACATTTCATCCTGTTCTGCTTCTCAAAAAACAACATTAACTGTAGCAAAATATTAGAGTTTAAAGTTCCATTTAGGGGCCACTTTTCTCCACATTCCAGCTTATAAAGCGGCCACCACTGATTACGATATTTTATCAATGTTTTCCTGTTCACACTTCCACCGGCAGATCCTCCAATATCCTTCCAGTGACTTAAAACACAGCCTAACACACTTTTCTTTAAAATTTCACTGCTTGTTTGCCCCCCCAGTTTCCAGTTTACACTTTCAGAATACACATGTTACTTACAAAAGTGTATCACAAAACGTATCACTCACAAAAATACGGGCACGCAATATCTTTCAGTAGCGATGCCACAAAACTACTATTACCAGCAATATTGCCAAAATCACAGTAACAATAGTCAGAGTCAAATTCCACATGCGATAAGTCAGAAAACCAAACTGTGTAACACCGTAACCATATCTTTCTTATAACAATGCCACGAACCTACTATTACCACCAGGAAAATAGCCAAAATCACAGTAACAATAACCAGAGTTAAATACCATACTCCATGAGTCAGAAAACTGAAATAGACAACACAATTCCAGATGGACCTTAAAGCGAGCTCCTTCCTTAAGGTCCCCAAACATGTACTTATGGTGCTAACCACAAAGTATATACCAAACACTGCCTCGCAGAAGATCACCTTCTGACTTACAGACAGTTCCAGATGACCGGTCTACCAGAAAACCAAACCAGAATAAAGAATATACTCACTTACAATGATGGGGTCCTTGTCTGCCTCCGCAGTGATCCGGTGAGTCGAGGAGTCCCTCCGGGAAATCCCGGGGGTACCCTAGGGAGTCCTGTTCCCAGCAGGTCCTGCAGTCCGGCAGAGAGGTTGTCCCATCTGGGTTGCCAAATTGATTCAAAGATCGAAGCCGAAATTCCTTTAAGTGGTATATTCTTTATTGCAGCGCTGGATGCACGGGGGATCTCTCCACCTATCGTGCATACCCAAAGCAGAAAGCAGTCTTGAATTTATACAATCAATCTATCAATATTCTACAAGCACCTAGACATATGCATTACCTATCCCCGCCTTCCCTCGCTTCTCATGCTAATTAGCCTTTTGGCACCTTGCGCCTGCGCAGAGCCTTCCAAGAATTGTGGGCAGGGGTCTTTGGGACGTGGGCAGGGGTCTTTGGGAGGAAGACCCCGAGTCTTCCTCACAGTGTACTTTTCACCTTTGGTCAGGAATCTGCTGAATTGGCATGTTTCTTAATTGCAAGAGCTGGTTGTTGCTAATTCTCCCGTTTGTTGTAGCTTTATAATGAATTCCAATGTCCAGTTTCGAGAGTTATAGTCCTTACATTCGTTTCTCTGTCCGCCTGCCGCTTCCCTATCATGAGTTCCAGTGTCTTGTTTCGAGATATACAGTCCTTGTCTGGGGATTGTCCTTGCCTCCCCAATACCTCCTTAATCAATCCCCCCTTTTCTTTTCCCATGCAAATTCTTTTGCATCAGATACTTTCATTATTTACAGTAACACAACAAAGCAGGCATCTAAACAACATGCACACAAATATTCCTAACACTACTAATACGATTAGGGCAATGAATACTTGTTTCAACCATTGGAAATTGGGCGACCAGGAGGTTAACTTATTCCATAGTTCACTAAAACTCCAGGAAAGATCATCTTTACTGATCTCATGTAGGATCCTTGTCTGCTTCCATATTTCTTCCAGGTCGGTAGAGATCCTTCCACTCTGATCTACATACATACAACAACTTGTGTTTATTACTGTACAGACTCCCCCTTGAGTGGCCAGTAACAAGTCTAGGGCCATCCGATTTCGTAATACTACCTGTGATAAACTAGATATCTCTTCTTGTTGAGCCTTTATAGCATCCAGAATTTTGTTTTCTAACTTCTCTATAATTGCAGAAATATTAACTATTGCCTTTTCCAATTCACTCACTCCTAACCATGGGATAAACCATCGCACAAAACTATGAAAAGGGGTGTGTCTCTCTACCAATGGATTGTTAATTTTTCATCTGATTCTCCGGATATGATTTCTCAAGTAACCTCAAGGCACTACATCATGTACTGTCATACTGGGGACTACCGCTCCAAGAGTGCAAGTTCCCTTCCAATTCTCAGGCAAGACCTTACGGGCTGTATCATTGCATAGCCAATACCACCCTTTTCCTTCTGGAACCGTCCAGCTGGTTGAATTTGCCCAGCCACTAGTCGAACTAATATCAATTGTTCAATTACAAGATGTCTGATTTCCCACATAAGTAGTATCCGTATTTATACAATGCTGTTTTCCTATACCCTTCGGCGGGTTACACCTTTGTACACATACATAATAGGATTCTAACGGCATGAAGCTACTCACTTCTAGTTCCAAAACTGCTTAATATTTTCGACCCCAAGACGTGTTTTCCCACAAATTAGTCCAAGATAAGTTTGCAGGCAAGGGAATCCCAATTAACGATACACCCTTATTCCCATGCTGTGGCAGATGGGTGCATACCCAACAGTTCGTCTTATTAGTTACTTAAGAAATTGTTTGTATTAAGGTCAGGTGTAAGTTCTCATCCCAAGTTGCCCACCCCAAATCCGAGAACCGCACCCCTGCAATCATTAGGATCTGGAAAACCGTAATTTTGTTGGTCCAATTGGAGTGGTGGTCCATATCCTCGCCGGGGCCTTCTTCACCCTTGAATTGTGGATCCAAGCTGCTTGCTTCTTAATCTTAATGGCGGTGTGTGTTGTCAGTAATACTTGGTATGGTCCCATCCACTTTCCTTCCATTTTTCCTGTAGGGGTTGTCCTGAAAAAGTCTTTATATATATATAATCCCCGAGCTTAAAGGGGTGGATTGGTTGATCCAACCCTCTAGCCCTGGTCCCTAAAACACATTTATGTACTTTATTTAATTGTTTCTGAAGTTCAGTTATATAAGCATATAAATATTCTGATCCTAACTGCGTTAGGTCCTCTCCACTCAATAGAAATTGCTATGGCCTTCCATATAAGATTTTGAAGGGACTCAAATTTCCTTTTATTCTAGGTTTAACTCTAATTCCAAGTAATGCTAAAGGGAGGGATTGAGGCCATGACAAATTAGCTTCTTATCCAATTTTAGCTATTTATTGTTTAATTAAATGGTTCATTTTTTCTACCTGTCCACTTGCCTGTGGTCTATAAGGAGTATGCAGTTGCCAATCTAGCTTTAGAATCTTACTTATCTGTTCTACCACTTGTGCACAAAAATGTGAAACTCTATCAGAAGACATTGCTACTAGAATCCCAAAGCATGGTATTATTTCATTTAACAAGACTTTAACCACTTCTCTTGCTTGGTTTGTTCGACAGGGAAAGGCTTCAGGCCTTCCTGAAAACGTGTCAGTCAGAACCAGTAAATAATGATACCCCCCTTTTCTAGGGAGTTCTGAAAAATCAATTTGCCACTGTTGCCCCGAATAATTTCCTTTACCGATTATTCCAAATTTTATTCTATTCTTGGTATTGGGGTTATTGTGTAAGCAAATGCTACATTGTTGAGTTACTTGTTTTATCATATCGTCCCACTAATGTCTGACTCAGGCTCTTATGCAGTGTGCCAGCTCCCCAATGCGTTTTATTGTGTTCTGTAAGAACTATGGGCCATGTCAAACTAGAGGGTATTACTATGTGGTTATCTTTTAAATATACTCATCCATCTGGTTTCATTTTACCTTTCAAATCTTCAAGTAATTTTAAGTCTTCTTTTGTATAATTTGGATATAGTTTGGATTTTACCGTCTGGTAGCAAAGACAATGCCTTCACCTCAGTTATTTCAGCTGCCTGCTTAGCCTCTGCCAATCGATTTTCCAATTTCAAAATCGGTGTTCCCCTTTTGGTGTCCCTGACAATGCACGATAGCTACCTTTTCTGGTTGTTTTACAGCCTCGAACAATTTTAAAATTTCTTCAGCATACTTTGTGTTTTCACTGAGCGGTCAGCAATCCATGTTCTTTCCAAATTGCTCCATGAGCATGTACCACGCCGAATGTATATTTAGAATCTGTCCAAATATTTACCCTTTTTCCCGCTGCCAGTTCCAATGCTCTCGTGAGAGCAACTATCTCCGCCTTTTGAGCTGATGTTCCAGGGGGTAAAGGCTTAGACTCGATTACCTGCTGAGTAGTTGTTATAGCATATCCAGCTTTACGTTGTCTTTGCGTAACAAAACTGCTCCCATCCGTGAACCAAGTTTCTTCCGCATCTTCCATGGGCTCCTCCTTAAGGTCTGGTCGGCTGGAATACACAGTCTCTATAGTTTCTAAACAATCGTGAATCACAGGTTGTGCCGGAGCATCACTAAGAAAAGAGGCTAGATTCACAATATTAATTATCACAATTTCCACGTCGTCCTGTTCTACCAATATTCTACCAATATTGCTTGATATTTCAAAATCATCAATTCTTGTTTAAGTTGTTTAAAGACTTTTTGTGCTTCTCCAGTCCAGACTAACTTTGACTGGTTAATCTTTATCAATTCACATAGAGGCTTTACCAATAGTCCATCATTATAAATCCAAAGGCGACACCAACCTGTCATTCCTAAAAAGGTTTGTAGCTCCTTTACCATTTGAGGTTCTGGAGTCCGGCAAATGACTTCCTTATGTTCAGTTCCTAGTTCTCGTTGTCCTTCCGAAATGTCAAATCCCAGATAGGTCACACTTTGTTGAGCCAGCTGGACTTTCTGTCAAGAGACTTGAGATCCATTTAAACCCAGAAAATTAAGACGACTTATAGTCCATTGAATACAACTCCCTTTAGTCTCGGTAGCTATTAAGAGATCATCTACATACTACATATTGTAACAAAGCACCTTCAGTGTCCGGAGGTATCCATGTTTCGAGTTCCCTTGCGAATTGGTTTCCAAAAATAGTGGGGCTATTCTTGAATCCTTGAGGTAGTAATGTCCACGTAAGCTGCGTCTTTCTGCCTGAATCGGGATTTTCCCATTCAAAGGCGAATACGTTTTGGCTTTCTGTGGCTAAGCCTAGGCAGAAGAAGGCATCTTTTAAATCCAGTACGGTAAACCAGACTTGACTATTCTTTAATTTAGTCAGCAAAGTATAAGGGTTTGCCACTACTGGATGTATATCCTCAGTGATTTTATTTATGGCCCTCAAATCCTGAACTAGCCTATAGCTTTTTCATCTGCCTTTTTAATTGGCAATATGGGTGCATTGTATTCTGATTTGCATTCAAGCAATAATCCATACTGTAAAAATTTATCAATCATCTCTTTAATTCCTTTCCTATCTTCTATCCTCAAAGGATATTACTTAACCTTAACGGGCTTCTCTCCTGGCTTTAATTTAATAATTATTAAGGTCACATGTTTAGCTCTTCCAGGGACTTCGGTAGCCCAAACTCCTGGACATACTTGATCTGTGATCTCTAAAGGTATTTCACTTTTAGGGTCAGTTTGTATTAGTGCCAAGCTTAACACATTTATTAGTTGTTCTTCTCCTCTTCTTAATTCCATTTTCCCTTTTTCAAAGACAATTTCTGCTCCTACTTGCTCTAATAAATCTCTACCTAAGAGTGCCCATGAGGAGCTAGGCATAGATAAAAATCTGTGTATGCCCCATTGTTTCCCTAACTTGTACTTCAAAGGTTCACAAAAATAAGCCTTTTCGGTTACACCTTGTCCTGGTTTCAGTTAGAACAGAGTTAATTTTCTTCCTAGTAGCTGGTAGAATGCTATGTTTTGGCTTAGGATGAGAAGAGTGCTGATAACACCCCGATGTTTTAATTGTTGCAGAGCAATGCTTATACCAAGCCAAGGACATCTCAGCTTCTTGCTCTGTCCTGCCAACAGGCAGGCTGGGGGTGCAGGAAGAGCTGGGAGGGGACAGACCCAGGACAGGTGACCCAAACTAGCCAAAGGGGTATTCCATAGCATCTGACGTCAGGCTAAACAATACATAGGGGTGGCTAGCCAGGGGGAGGGGGCCGGACTGCTCGGGGTTAGGCTGGGCATCGGTCAGCGGGTGGTGAGCAATTGCATTGTGCATCACTTGTTTGTACACATTATTAGTAGTGGTACTATTATCATCATTGTATTATTATTATTATTATTATTATTATTATTATTATTATTATTATTATTATTTTGTCTTATTAAACTGTCTTTATCTCAACTCACGGGCTTCACTTTCCATTTCTCTCCCCCGTCCCAGAGAGGGAGGGGGAGGGGGAGCGAACAGCTGCGTGGTGTTTAGCTGCCAGCCGGGTTAAACCACGACACACCTTTTACCCTAACATAATAATTCTGTGAAGGCATTAATGCTTGATTTAGAACTGAATACGTTGCCCCATAGCAATAAGAAATTTCACTTCCATTCCTCCCCTAGCTTCATTATAACCAGTGGAGGATCCGCTAGGGTAGATTCCCCAGGTCCCCGTTATTCCTGTTGAAATCAGGGGTTGATTACCCTAGGAAAAGGCTAGTCAATTTGTCCTCCAAAGCCAGGTCCAAACCGTTTTGTTTTATTTATTTATTTATTGATTTATTTATTTTGATTACATCTCAGAGTTGGTCCAGAAATTCCATAGGGCTTTCTTTTAGACCTTGTTGGAAGCATATTCTCAATTCCCAATTCATCCAGGTTTTAGTATTTACTTAACCGTTCATAATTTTCAGGATGATTCGAGTCTTAGTGGGGGTCGGTCAGGGGAATGCAATTGTCCACAGTTCCCTGAACGGTCCCATCAGCAATCTGAGCTCGCACATGAACTCAGGTTGTTTTAAGAGTTGACTGCTTTTCTGTTTCTGTGACAACTCTCTCGGACCGATCATGGTCCCTTTGCCCTAAAGGGCTAACACCCATGATTTTAAGATCTCTGCCTCGGGCAGAGGCAGAACTATTAACATTCCTACATCCTCTTTCCCTGCTCATTCAACTTCAAACACCTTTAACACTTTCAACAACCCTTTTAACACTTCCTTTATCTTTCTCCAGCCTGTACTTCTCTAATGCCAACATCAAAGGTTCAGTCAGGGGCTAACTTAATTCCGTACCTTTTCCCACCAAGATGCTGAAACATCAGTATACAACATTTCATCCTGTTCTGCTTCTCAAAAAACAACATTAACTGTAGCAAAATATTAGAGTTTAAAGTTCCATTTAGGGGCCACTTTTCTCCACATTCCAGCTTATAAAGCGGCCACCACTGATTACCATATTTTATCAATGTTTTCCTGTTCACACTTCCACCGGCAGATCCTCCAATATCCTTCCAGTGACTTCAAACACATCCTAACACACTTTTCTTTAAAATTTCACTGCTTGTTTGCCCCCCCAGTTTCCAGTTTACACTTTCAGAATACACATGTTACTTACAAAAGCGTATCACAAAACGTATCACTCACAAAAATACGGGCACGCAATATCCTTCAGTAGCGATGTCACAAAACTGCTATTACCAGCAATATTGCCAAAATCACAGTAACAATAGTCAGAGTCAAATTCCACATGCGATAAGTCAGAAAACCAAACTGTGTAACACCGTAACCATATCTTTCTTATAACAATGCCACGAACCTACTATTACCACCAGGAAAATAGCCAAAATCGCAGTAACAATAACCAGAGTTAAATACCATACTCCATGAGTCAGAAAACCGAAATAGACAACACAATTCCAGATGGACCTTAAAGCGAGCTCCTTCCTTAAGGTCCCCAAACAAGTACTTATGGTGCTAACCACAAAGTATATACCAAACACTGCCTCGCAGAAGATCACCTTCTGACTTACAGACAGTTCCAGATGACCAGTCTACCAGAAAACCAAACCAGAATAAAGAATATACTCACTTACAATGATGGGGTCCTTGTCTGCCTCCGCAGTGATCCGGTGAGTCGAGGAGTCCCTCCGGGAAATCCCGGGGGTACCCTAGGGAGTCCTGTTCCCAGCAGGTCCTGCAGTCCGGCAGAGAGGTTGTCCCATCTGGGTCGCCAAATTGATTCAAAGATCGAAGCCGAAATTCCTTTAAGTGGTATATTCTTTATTGCAGCGCTGGATGCACGGGGGATCTCTCCACCTATCGTGCATACCCAAAGCAGAAAGCAGTCTTGAATTTATACAATCAATCTATCAATATTCTACAAGCACCTATACATATGCATTACCTATCCCCGCCTTCCCTCGCTTCTCATGCTAATTAGCCTTTTGGCACCTTGCGCCTGCGCAGAGCCTTCCAAGAATTGTGGGCAGGGGTCTTTGGGACGTGGGCAGGGGTCTTTGGGAGGAAGACCCCGAGTCTTCCTCACAGTGTACTTTTCACCTTTGGTCAGGAATCTGCTGAATTGGCATGTTTCTTAATTGCAAGAGCTGGTTGTTGCTAATTCTCCCGTTTGTTGTATCTTTATAATGAATTCCAATGTCCAGTTTCGAGAGTTATAGTCCTTACATTCGTTTCTCTGTCCGCCTGCCGCTTCCCTATCATGAGTTCCAGTGTCTTGTTTCGAGATATACAGTCCTTGTCTGGGGATTGTCCTTGCCTCCCCAATACCTCCTTAATCAATCCCCCCTTTTCTTTTCCCATGCAAATTCTTTTGCATCAGATACTTTCATTATTTACAGTAACACAACAAAGCAGGCATCTAAACAACATGCACACAAATATTCCTAACACTACTAATACGATTAGAGCAATGAATACTTGTTTCAACCATTGGAAATTGGGCGACCAGGAGGTTAACTTATTCCATAGTTCACTAAAACTCCAGGAAAGATCATCTTTACTGATCTCATGTAGGATCCTTGTCTGCTTCCATATTTCTTCCAGGTTGGTAGAGATCCTTCCACTCTGATCTACATACATACAACAACTTGTGTTTATTACTGTACAGACTCCCCCTTGAGTGGCCAGTAACAAGTCTAGGGACATCCGATTTTGTAATACTACCTGTGATAAACTAGATATCTCTTCTTGTTGAGCCTTTATAGCATCCAGAATTTTGTTTTCTAACTTCTCTATAATTGCAGAAATATTAACTATTGCCTTTTCCAATTCACTCACTCCTAACCATGGGATAAACCATCGCACAAAACTATGAAAAGGGGTGTGTCTCTCTACCAATGGATTGTTAATTTTTCATCTGATTCTCCGGATATGATTTCTCAAGTAACCTCGAGGCACTACATCATGTACTGTCATATTGGGGACTACCGCTCCAAGAGTGCAAGTTCCCTTCCAATTCTCAGGCAAGACCTTACGGGCTGTATCATTGCATAGCCAATACCATCCTTTTCCTTCTGGAACCGTCCAGCTGGTTGAATTTGCCCAGCCGCTAGTCGTACTAATATCAATTGTTCAATTACAAGATGTCTGATTTCCCACATAAGTAGTATCCGTATTTATACAATGCTGTTTTCCTATACCCTTCGGCGGGTTACACCTTTGTACACATACATAATAGGATTCTAACGGCATGAAGCTACTCACTTCTAGTTCCAAAACTGCTTAATATTTTCGACCCCAAGACGTGTTTTCCCACAAATTAGTCCAAGATAAGTTTGCAGGCAAGGGAATCCCAATTAACGATACACCCTTATTCCCATGCTGTGGCAGATGGGTGCATACCCAACAGTTCGTCTTATTAGTTACTTGAGAAATTGTTTGTATTAAGGTCAGGTGTAAGTTCTCATCCCAAGTTGCCCACCCCAAATCCGAGAACCGCACCCCTGCAATCATTAGGATCTGGAAAACCGTAATTTTGTTGGTCCAATTGGAGTGGTGGTCCATATCCTCGCCGGGGCCTTCTTCACCCTTGAATTGTGGATCCAAGCTGCTTGCTTCTTAATCTTAATGGCGGTGTGTGTTGTCAGTAATACTTGGTATGGTCCCATCCACTTTCCTTCCATTTTTCCTGCACGGCTTGTCCTGAAAAAGTCTTTATATATATATAATCCCCGAGCTTAAAGGGGTGGATTGGTTGATCCAACCCTCTAGCCCTGGTCCCTAAAACACATTTATGTACTTTATTTAATTGTTTCTGAAGTTCAGTTATATAAGCATATAAATATTCTGATCCTAACTGCGTTAGGTCCTCTCCACTCAATAGAAATTGCTATGGCCTTCCATATAAGATTTTGAAGGGACTCAAATTTCCTTTTATTCTAGGTTTAACTCTAATTCCAAGTAATGCTAAAGGGAGGGATTGAGGCCATGACAAATTAGCTTCTTATCCAATTTTAGCTATTTATTGTTTAATTAAATGGTTCATTTTTTCTACCTGTCCACTTGCCTGTGGTCTATAAGGAGTATGCAGTTGCCAATCTAGCTTTAGAATCTTACTTATCTGTTCTACCACTTGTGCACAAAAATGTGAAACTCTATCAGAAGACATTGCTACTAGAATCCCAAAGCATGGTATTATTTCATTTAACAAGACTTTAACCACTTCTCTTGCTTGGTTTGTTCGACAGGGAAAGGCTTCAGGCCTTCCTGAAAACGTGTCAGTCAGAACCAGTAAATAATGATACCCCCCTTTTCTAGGGAGTTCTGAAAAATCAATTTGCCACTGTTGCCCCGAATAATTTCCTTTACCGATTATTCCAAATTTTATTCTATTCTTGGTATTGGGGTTATTGTGTAAGCAAATGCTACATTGTTGAGTTACTTGTTTTATCATATCGTCCCACTAATGTCTGACTCAGGCTCTTATGCAGTGTGCCAGCTCCCCAATGCATTTTATTGTGTTCTGTAAGAACTATGGGCCATGTCAAACTAGAGGGTATTACTATGTGGTTATCTTTTAAATATACTCATCCATCTGGTTTCATTTTACCTTTCAAATCTTCAAGTAATTTTAAGTCTTCTTTTGTATAATTTGGATATAGTTTGGATTTTACCGTCTGGTAGCAAAGACAATGCCTTCACCTCAGTTATTTCAGCTGCCTGCTTAGCCTCTGCCAATCGATTTTCGAATTTCAAAATCGGTGTTCCCCTTTTGGTGTCCCTGACAATGCATGATAGCTACCTTTTCTGGTTGTTTTACAGCCTCGAACAATTTTAAAATTTCTTCAGCATACTTTGTGTTTTCACTGAGCGGTCAGCAATCCATGTTCTTTCCAAATTGCTCCATGAGCATGTACCACGCCGAATGTATATTTAGAATCTGTCCAAATATTTACCCTTTTTCCCGCTGCCAGTTCCAATGCTCTCGTGAGAGCAACTATCTCCGCCTTTTGAGCTGATGTTCCAGGGGGTAAAGGCTTAGACTCGATTACCTGCTGAGTAGTTGTTATAGCATATCCAGCTTTACGTTGTCTTTGCGTAACAAAACTGCTCCCATCCGTGAACCAAGTTTCTTCCGCATCTTCCATGGGCTCCTCCTTAAGGTCTGGTCGGCTGGAATACACAGTCTCTATAGTTTCTAAACAATCGTGAATCACAGGTTGTGCCGGAGCATCACTAAGAAAAGAGGCTAGATTCACAATATTAATTATCACAATTTCCACGTCGTCCTGTTCTACCAATATTCTACCAATATTGCTTGATATTTCAAAATCATCAATTCTTGTTTAAGTTGTTTAAAGACTTTTTGTGCTTCTCCAGTCCAGACTAACTTTGACTGGTTAATCTTTATCAATTCACATAGAGGCTTTACCAATAGTCCATCATTATAAATCCAAAGGCGACACCAACCTGTCATTCCTAAAAAGGTTTGTAGCTCCTTTACCATTTGAGGTTCTGGAGTCCGGCAAATGACTTCCTTATGTTCAGTTCCTAGTTCTCGTTGTCCTTCCGAAATGTCAAATCCCAGATAGGTCACACTTTGTTGAGCCAGCTGGACTTTCTGTCAAGAGACTTGAGATCCATTTAAACCCAGAAAATTAAGACGACTTATAGTCCATTGAATACAACTCCCTTTAGTCTCGGTAGCTATTAAGAGATCATCTACATACTACATATTGTAACAAAGCACCTTCAGTGTCCGGAGGTATCCATGTTTCGAGTTCCCTTGCGAATTGGTTTCCAAAAATAGTGGGGCTATTCTTGAATCCTTGAGGTAGTAATGTCCACGTAAGCTGCGTCTTTCTGCCTGAATCGGGATTTTCCCATTCAAAGGCGAATAGGTTTTGGCTTTCTGTGGCTAAGCCTAGGCAGAAGAAGGCATCTTTTAAATCCAGTACGGTAAACCAGACTTGACTATTCTTTAATTTAGTCAGCAAAGTATAAGGGTTTGCCACTACTGGATGTATATCCTCAGTGATTTTATTTATGGCCCTCAAATCCTGAACTAGCCTATAGCTTTTTCATCTGCCTTTTTAATTGGCAATATGGGTGCATTGTATTCTGATTTGCATTCAAGCAATAATCCATACTGTAAAAATTTATCAATTATCTCTTTAATTCCTTTCCTATCTTCTATCCTCAAAGGATATTACTTAACCTTAACGGGCTTCTCTCCTGGCTTTAATTTAATAATTATTAAGGTCACATGTTTAGCTCTTCCAGGGACTTCGCTAGCCCAAACTCCTGGACATACTTGATCTGTGATCTCTAAAGGTATTTCACTTTTAGGGTCAGTTTGTATTAGTGCCAAGCTTAACACATTTATTAGTTGTTCTTCTCCTCTTCTTAATTCCATTTTCCCTTTTTCAAAGACAATTTCTGCTCCTACTTGCTCTAATAAATCTCTACCTAAGAGTGCCCATGAGGAGCTAGGCATAGATAAAAATCTGTGTATGCCCCATTGTTTCCCTAACTTGTACTTCAAAGGTTCACAAAAATAAGCCTTTTCGGTTACACCTTGTCCTGGTTTCAGTTAGAACAGAGTTAATTTTCTTCCTAGTAGCTGGTAGAATGCTATGTTTTGGCTTAGGATGAGAAGAGTGCTGATAACACCCCGATGTTTTAATTGTTGCAGAGCAATGCTTATACCAAGCCAAGGACATCTCAGCTTCTTGCTCTGTCCTGCCAACAGGCAGGCTGGGGGTGCAGGAAGAGCTGGGAGGGGACAGACCCAGGACAGGTGACCCAAACTAGCCAAAGGGGTATTCCATAGCATCTGACGTCAGGCTAAACAATACATAGGGGTGGCTAGCCAGGGGGAGGGGGCCGGACTGCTCGGGCTTAGGCTGGGCATCGGTCAGCGGGTGGTGAGCAATTGCATTGTGCATCACTTGTTTGTACACATTATTAGTAGTGGTACTATTATCATCATTGTATTATTATTATTATTATTATTATTATTATTATTATTATTATTATTATTATTATTATTATTATTATTATTATTATTTTGTCTTATTAAACTGTCTTTATCTCAACTCACCGGCTTCACTTTCCATTTCTCTCCCCCGTCCCAGAGAGGGAGGGGGAGGGGGAGCGAACAGCTGCGTGGTGTTGAGCTGCCGGCCGGGTTAAACCACGACACACCTTTTACCCTAACATAATAATTCTGTGAAAGCATTAATGCTTGATTTAGAACTGAATACGTTGCCCCATAGCAGTAAGAAATTTCACTTCCATTCCTCCCCTAGCTTCATTATAACCAGTGGAGGATCCGCTAGGGTAGATTCCCCAGGTCCCCGTTATTCCTGTTGAAATCAGGGGTTGATTACCCTAGGAAAAGGCTAGTCAATTTGTCCTCCAAAGCCAGGTCCAAACCGTTTTGTTTTATTTATTTATTGATTGATTTATTTTCATTACATCTCAGAGTTGGTCCAAAAATTCCATAGGGCTTTCTTTTAGACCTTGTTGGATGCATATTCTCAATTCCCAATTCATCCAGGTTTTAGTATTTACTTAACCGTTCATAATTTTCAGGATGATTCGGGTCTTAGTGGGGGTCGGTCAGGGGAATGCAATTGTCCACAGTTCCCTGAACGGTCCCATCAGCAATCTGAGCTCGCACATGAACTCAGGTTGTTTTAAGAGTTGACTGCTTTTCTGTTTCTGTGACAACTCTCTCGGACCAGACCGATCATGGTCCCTTTGCCCTAAAGGGCTAACACCCATGATTTTAAGATCTCTGCCTCGGGCAGAGGCAGAACTATTAACATTCCTACATCCTCTTTCCCTGCTCATTCAACTTCAAACACCTTTAACACTTTCAACAACCCTTTTAACACTTCCTTTATCTTTCTCCAGCCTGTACTTCTCTAATGCCAACATCAAAGGTTCAGTCAGGGGCCAACTTAATTCCGTACCTTTTCCCACCAAGATGCTGAAAAATCAGTATACAACATTTCATCCTGTTCTGCTTCTCAAAAAACAACATTAACTGTAGCAAAATATTATAGTTTAAAGTTCCATTTAGGGGCCACTTTTCTCCAAATTCCAGCTTATAAAGCGGCCACCACTGATTACGATATTTTATCAATGTTTTCCTGTTCACACTTCCACCGGCAGATCCTCCAATATCCTTCCAGTGACTTAAAACACAGCCTAACACACTTTTCTTTAAAATTTCACTGCTTGTTTGCCCCCCCAGTTTCCAGTTTACACTTTCAGAATACACATGTTACTTACAAAAGCGTATCACAAAACGTATCACTCACAAAAATACGGGCACGCAATATCCTTCAGTAGCGATGTCACAAAACTGCTATTACCAGCAATATTGCCAAAATCACAGTAACAATAGTCAGAGTCAAATTCCACATGCGATAAGTCAGAAAACCGAACTGTGTAACACCGTAACCATATCTTTCTTATAACAATGCCACGAACCTACTATTACCACCAGGAAAATAGCCAAAATCGCAGTAACAATAACCAGAGTTAAATACCATACTCCATGAGTCAGAAAACCGAAATAGACAACACAATTCCAGATGGACCTTAAAGCGAGCTCCTTCCTTAAGGTCCCCAAACATGTACTTATGGTGCTAACCACAAAGTATATACCAAACACTGCCTCGCAGAAGATCACCTTCTGACTTACAGACAGTTCCAGATGACCGGTCTACCAGAAAACCAAACCAGAATATACTCACTTACAATGATGGGGTCCTTGTCTGCCTCCGCAGTGATCCGGTGAGTCGAGGAGTCCCTCCGGGAAATCCTGGGGGTACCCTAGGGAGTCCTGTTCCCAGCAGGTCCTGCAGTCCGGCAGAGAGGTTGTCCCATCTGGGTCGCCAAATTGATTCAAAGATCGAAGCCGAAATTCCTTTAAGTGGCATATTCTTTATTGCAGCGCTGGATGCACGGGGGATCTCTCCACCTATCGTGCATACCCAAAGCAGAAAGCAGTCTTGAATTTATACAATCAATCTATCAATATTCTACAAGCACCTATACATATGCATTACCTATCCCCGCCTTCCCTCGCTTCTCATGCTAATTAGCCTTTTGGCACCTTGCGCCTGCGCAGAGCCTTCCAAGAATTGTGGGCAGGGGTCTTTGGGACGTGGGCAGGGGTCTTTGGGAGGAAGACCCCGAGTCTTCCTCACAGTGTACTTTTCACCTTTGGTCAGGAATCTGCTGAATTGGCATGTTTCTTAATTGCAAGAGCTGGTTGTTGCTAATTCTCCCGTTTGTTGTAGCTTTATAATGAATTCCAATGTCCAGTTTCGAGAGTTATAGTCCTTACATTCGTTTCTCTGTCCGCCTGCCGCTTCCCTATCATGAGTTCCAGTGTCTTGTTTCGAGATATACAGTCCTTGTCTGGGGATTGTCCTTGCCTCCCCAATACCTCCTTAATCAGCCTGCACACAATTATCTGAGAATGAAAGCTGCTTTCCAGTAATTCAGAAAGCCAAGTTACGTCTCAGCCTTGAGCATCTCGGGCTTTTGGGCCTGTCTGTAACATTTGGCACCAGCACTAATACTTTTTTTGGCATATGTTTAGCGTTTGGGGCCTTTGTCTGGGATTTGGGCCCTGTCTCGAACCACTGGGGCTTTGTCCTGGGTTTTGGAGCCTGCCTCTAGAGTTCAGGGCCTGTGATTAGGCTTTTGGGGTCTGTGTCTGGGGGCCGGTATCTGGGGGCAAGGGGGGAGCTGCTTGTAGACCCTTGGGGCCAGCATTGAGGGGGTTGGGAGCTGACTCTACACCTTTGGGGCCTGCTTCTGGGGGGGGGGGGGGGTTGAGACCAGCATCTGGGGGAGGGGTGGGAGCTCTTTGTATTCCTTTGCAGCCTGTGTCGGGGGGCGGGGGGGAAGGGGAGGGTTGGTTGGGAGCTGCTTGTACACTGTTGGAGCCTGGTTTGAGGGAGGAGGTTTGGAGCTGCTTCTACACCTTTGGGCCTGGCATCGGGGGTAGGGGGTTGGGTGCTGTTTGTAGGGGCCTGTGTCTGGGGGGGGGGCTTGGGACCTGCGTCTGCGGGAGGGGTGGGAGCTGCTTGTATAGGGTAGGGGGCCTGCCTGGCAGGGGTTGGGAGCTGCTTGTAGAATTTGGGGCCTGTGTCTCAGGGGTGTTGGGAAATGGTTGTACACCTTTGGGTCCTGTCTCTGGGGGGGGAGCTACTTGTACCCTTACCATAAGCCGTACTCTAACACATACTTCTACCAGTACCCTTACCCTTACCGTAACCCTTACCTTTACCCTTACTCTTACCCTTACCAAAGCATTACCCTTACCCTTAACGTAAGCCTAAACCTTAACCTTATCCTTACACTTACCGTAACCCTTACCCTTTTTGCTACACTTACCCTTAGCCTAAATCTAAACCTTACACTTACCCTAACCCTAACACTTACCCTTACCATTACCCATATACTTACTCTTACCCTAACCCTAAATCTTACCCAAACACTTACCCTGACCCTTACATTAACCCTAAACCGTACCCTAAAACTTACTCTTAACCTTAACCTTACCCTTAACCTTAACCTAATACTTGCCCTTCCGTTTCCCTCACCCTAAACCTAAAATTAACCCTAACCATTACCCTAACACCTACCCTTACCCTAACCCTTACTCTAACCCTTACAATGACCCGTACCCTTACACATACACTTACCCTTACTCTTACCCTAAACCTTACCCTTACCATAAGCCATATTCTAACAAATTCTACCTGTACCCTTACCCTTACCGTAATCCATACCCTTTATGTTACCCTAAACCTTACCCTCACCCTAACACTTACCCTTATCGTAAACCTTACCCTTTCTGCTACATTTACCATTAGCCTAAATCTAAACCTTACACTTACCCTTACCTTAACCCAATACTTACCCTTACGTTTCCCCCACCTTAACCCTAAAATTAACCCTAACCATTATTCTAACACTTACCCTTACCCTAACCCTAACCCTTACTCTAACCCTTACCCTGACCCATACCCTTACACTCACCCTTACCCTTACATTACCCTAACTCTTACCCATACCATAACCCATACCCTAACACATATTTGTACCCTTAACCTTACCGTTACCCTTACCCTTACTCTATCCGTTACCCTTACGCTTACCCTTAACATAAACCTTACCATTAATCTTACCCTTACGCTAACCTTTACCCTTACCCTATCCCTTACACTTATCCTTATCCATACCCTTAACCTTACCCCAACCCTTACCCTTAAGCTGAACCTAACCCTAAACCTTACCCCAAACCTTTCCCTGAACCTTACATTAACCCTAACCCTTAACCTAAAACTTACACTTACTCTTAACCTTAACCTTACCCTTAACCTTAAGCTAGTACTTAACCTTACATTTTTCTCACCCTAATCCTAAAATTAACCCTAACCATTACCCTAACACTTAACCGTTACACTTACCCTTATTCTATCCGTTACTCTTACACTTTCCCTTAACATAAACCTTACCCTTTACCTTACCCTTACCATAAGCCATACATCAACACTTACATGTACACTTACGCTTACACTTATCCTAGTAATTACTCGTACAATTACCCTTAACCTAACCATAAACATTAAGGATAAGCTTAAGGGTCACCCTTAAGGTTAACGTTATCCTAACACTTACACTTAAGTTCAGGGTAAGGGTTAGAGTAAGGGTAAGTGTTAGGGTAATGGTTAGGCTAATTTTAGGTTTAGGGTGAGAGAAACGGAAGGGTATTAGGTTAAGTTTAAGGATAAGGTTAAGAGTTATGGTAAGGGTTAGGTTTAATGTAAGGGTAAGGGTTTGGGAAATGTTTAGGATAAGGGTAAGAGAAGGTATAATGGTAAGGGTAAGGATGATGTTTAGTGTAAGGGTTAGATTTAGTTAAGGGTAAGGGTTAGTGTAAGTTTAAGAGTAAGGGTAAGTGTAAGGGTATGTGTAAAAGTACGGGTAATTGTAACGGTTTGAGTAAGGGTTAGGGTAAGGGTAAGTGTTAGGGTAATGGTTAGGGTTAATTTTAGGGTTAGGGTGAGGGAAACGTAAGAGTAAGTATTAGGTTACAGCTAAGGTTAAGGTTAAGAGTAAGTGTAAGGTTTAGTGTAAGGATTAGGGTTAATGTAAGGGTAAAGGTAAGGGTTGGGGTAAAGGTTTGGGTAAAGGGTAAAAATATGTATATTGTAAGGGTTAGGGGTTAGGGTAATGGTTAGATTTTAGTTAGATTTAGGTAAGGGTGAGGGTTCGGGAAAGGTTTGGAATTAGGCAAAGGGTAAGTGTAGCAGAAAGGGTAAGGTTTAGGATAAGGGTAAGTGTTAGGATAAGGGTAAGGTTTAGGGTTAGCTTAATAGTAAGGTTAAGGGTAATTGTACGAGTAATTGCTAGGGTAAGTGCAAGCGTAAGTGTACATGTAAGTCTTGTTGTATGGCTTATGATAAGGGTTAGGTTAAGGTTTATGTTAAGTGTAAGTGTAAGGGTAACAGAGACAGTAAAGGTAAGGGTAAGGGGAATGGTAAGGTTAAGGCTACAAGAACGTGTTAGGATATGGGTTATGGTAAGGGTAAGGGTTAGGGTAAGGGTAAGTGTAAGGGTACAGGTCAGGGTAAGGGTTAGAGTAAGGGTTAGAGTTAGGGTTAGGGTTAGGGTAAGGGTAAGGGTTAGGGTTAGTTTTAGGGTTGAAGTCAGGAAAACGCATGCGTAAGTATTAGGTTAATGTTAAGGGTAAGGTTAAGGTTAAGAGTAAGTGTAAGTTTTAGGGTAAGGGTTAGGGTTAATGTAAGGGTCAGGGTAAGGGCTGGGGTAAGGTTTAGGGTAAGGGTTAGGTTAAGGGTAAGGATTAGGGTAAGGGTAAGGGTATGGATAAGGATAAGTGTAAGTGTTAGGGTAAGGGTAATGTTAAAGGTAACAGTAAGTGTAAGGAGAAGGGTTAGGGTAAGGGTAAGAGTAAGGGTATTGGCAATGGTAAGGGTGAGGGTTACAGTAAGGGTAAGTGTAAGGTTTAGATTTAGGCTAAGGGTAAGTGTAGCAGAAAGGGTAAGGTTAACTGTAAGGTTTAAGGTTTCGGCTTAGGTTAAGGGTGAGGGTAAGGGTAATTGTACGAGTAATTGCTAGGGTAAGTGTAAGCGTAAGTGTACATGTAAGTGTTGTTGTATGGCTTATGGTAAGGGTAAGGTCAAGGGTAAGGTTTATGTTAAGGGTAAGCGTAAGGGTAACGGATAGAGTAACGGTAAGGGTAAGGGTAAGGGTAACGGTAAGGTTAAGGGTACAAATATGTGTTAGGGTATGGGTTATGGTATGGGTAAGAATTAGGGTGAGTATAAGGGTAAGGGTCAAGGTAAGGGTTAGAGTAAGGGTTAGGGTTAGGGTTAGGGTAAGGTTAAGTGTTAGGGTAATGGTTAGGGTTAGTTTTAGGGTTAAATTCAGGAAAACGTATGCGTAAGTATTAGGTTAATGTTAATGGTAAGGTTAAGGTTAAGAGTAAGTGTAAGTTTTAGGGTAAGGGTTAGGGTTAATGTAAGGGTCAGGGTAAGGGTTGGGGTAAGGTTTAGGGTAAGGGTTAGGTTAAGGATAAGTGTTAGGGTAAGGGTAAGGTTAATGGTAACCGTAAGTGTAAAGGTAAGGGTTACGGTAAGGGTAAGAATAAGGGTATGGGTAATGGTAAAGGCGAGGGTTAGGCTAGGGGTAAGTGTAAGGTTTAGATTTAGGCTAAGGGTAAGTGTAGCAGAAAGTGTAAGGTTTACGGTAAGGGTAAGTGTTAGGATAAGGGTAAGGTTTAGGGTTAGGTTAAGGGTAAGGGATAGGGTAAGGGTAAAGGTAACGGTAAGGGTAACGGTAACGGTAAGGGTAAGGGTAACGGTAACGGTAAGGGTAAGGGTTACGGTAAGGGTACGGGTATGGGTAGAAGTATGTGTTAGAGTATGGGTTATGTTAAGGGTAAGGGTTAGAGTAAGGGTTAGGGTAAGGGTAATGGTTAGGGTTAATTTTAGGGTTAGGGTGAGGGAAAAGTAAGGGTAAGTATTAGGTTAAGGTTAAGGGTAAGGTTAAGGTTAAGTGTAAGTTTTAGGGTAAGGGTTAATGTAAGGGTCAGGGTAAGGGTTCAGGTAAGGTTTAGGGTTAGGGTTAGGTTAAGGTTAAGTGTTAGGGTAAGCATAAGTTGTATGGATAAGGAGAAGTGTAAGGGATAGGACAAGGGTAAGTGTTAGGGTAAGGGTAAGGTTAATGGTAACCGTAAGTGTAAGGGTAAGGGTTAGGGTAAGGGGAAGAGTAAGGGTAAGGGTAAGGGGAAGTCTAAGGGTCCGGGTCAGGGTAAAAGTTAGAGTAAGGGTTTGGGTTAGGTAAGGATAAGTGTTAGCGTAATGGTTACGGTTAATTTTAGGGTTATGGTGAGGGAAACGTAATGGTATGTATTAGTTTAAGGGTAAGGTTAAAGTTAAGATTAAGTGTAAGGTTTAGGTTAAGGGTTAGGATTAGAGTTAGGGTAAGGGTTAGGGCTAATGTAAGGGTCAGGGTAAGGGTTGGGGTAAGGTTTAGGTTAAGGGTAATAGTAAGTATAATGGTAAGGGTAAGAGTGAAGGTTAGGGTAATGGTTAGCTTTAGGTAAGGGTGAGGGTTAGGGTAAGGTTTAGAATTAGGCAAAGGGTAAGTGTAGCAGAAAGGGTAAGGTTTAGGATAAGGGTAAGTGTTAGGATAAGGGTAAGGTTTAGGGTTAGCTTAATAGTTAGGTTAAGGGTAATTGTACGAGTAATTGCTAGGGTAAGTGCAAGCGTAAGTGTACATGTAAGTGTTGTTGTATGGCTTATGATAAGGGTGTGAGGAATGTTTTAACAATTCGTGTCCATAAAGAACAATTCTGTTTGAATCCTGTCTGCCTCTGGGCCCTGCACTGACAATTTAATTCTTGACCCACAGCTGCAGTTTGTCCCAGTCTCCCCCTCATTCTAGTCAATTTATCACTCCTTAAATTTATGAACCTATTTGCTTTTGTTATTCCGGACTTCTAACACTGCTATAGATGTGTCTGTGAATGGCTGGGGAAGAATGTTTTAATTACTCGTGAAGCTGTTTGTGTTTGATGTCTGGGAGTTTCAGAACAACTGATAACAACTAGTGACTGTTATGGGATACTATGCGGATCTTTGGTATCTGGTTAGGGGGGCCGAGAGATTAAGAGGAAGGAAAAAGAAGCTGAAGGACGGCTGGGAGACAAGACTTGAAGAGAATGTTCTATAAACTTGGTATGGTGCCAAGTAAGTACAAAGGGGGAGAGGAAGACTACGAGCCTTCAGCATGAAAGACCCCTAGAGACCCCCAGAAGAGACCCCAGAGGAGACTGCGCATGCTCCAGTAGGAGAGACTGCACCCCGGAAGCTAATTTTAATAATCTATTTTTTTTAGAAGTAGTAATGAATATGTATTAGTCTCGGAGCATAAAAATCAGCTGCTTGATGTAACTGGTGTGCGTCCTGGTGGAGCGGAGACTCCCGGTGCACCCAGCGCTGTTTGCTTACCTCTATTCCTTTATATTCTTTCAATAAATCCTATTTTTTTATTTAATCCTAATTTGAATCCTGAGCCATTTAAAACAAGGGTTAGGTTAACTTTAAGGTTTATGTTAAGTGTAAGTGTAAGGGTAACGGAGACAGTAAAGGTAAGGGTAAGGGGAATGGTAAGGTTAAGGCTACAAGTACGTGTTAGGGTAAGGGTTAGGGTAAGGGTAAGTGTTAGGGTAATGGTTAGGGTTAATTTTAGGGTTAGGGTGAGGGAAACATAAGGGTAAGTGTTAGGGTAATGGTTAAGGGTAAGGTTAAGCTTAAGAGTAAGTGTAAGTTTTAGGGTAAGCGTTAGGGTTAATGTAAGGGTCAGGGTAAGGGCTGGGGTAAGGTTTAGGGTTAGGGTTAGGTTAAGGGTAAGGATTAGGGTAAGGGTAAGGGTATGGATAAGGATAAGTGTAAGTGTTAGGGTAAGGGTAATGTTAAAGGTAACAGTAAGTGTAAGGAGAAGGGTTAGGGTAAGGGTAAGAGTAAGGGTATTGGCAACGGTAAGGGTGAGGGTTACAGTAAGGGTAAGTGTAAGGTTTAGATTTAGGCTAAGGGTAAGTGTAGCAGAAAGGGTAAGGTTTACGGTAAGGGTAAGTGTTAGGATAAGGGTAAGCTTTAGGGTTAGGTTAAGGGTAAGGGATAGGGTAAGGGTAAGGGTAACGGTAACGGTAAGGGTAAGGGTACTGGTAGAAGTATGTGTTAGAGTACGGCTTATGGTAAGGGTACAAGTAGCTCCCCCCCAGAGACAGGACCCAAAGGTGTACAACCATTTCCCAACAGCCCTGAGACACAGGCCCCAACGCCCCCCCAGACACAGCGACACAAATTCTACAAGCAGCTCCCAACCCCTGCCAGGCAGGCCCCCTACCCTATACAAGCAGCTCCCAACCCTCCCCCCCCCCCCCCCGAGGGAGGCCCCCAAGCCCCCCACAAACACAGGCCCCTACAGTGTACAGGCAGCTCCCAGCCACCCCCAGATGCTGGCCCCAAAGTTGTACAAACAGCTCCCAGCCACCCTGCAGAAACAGATTCCTACATTGTACAAGCAGTTCCCAGCCCGCTAGACACAGGCCCTGACCCCCCACAGATGCAGGCCCCAAAGGTGTACAAGAAGCTCCCACCCCTCCCCCAGACGCAGGTCCCAAGCCCCCCCCCCCAAACACAGGCCCCTACAACCAGCACCCAACCCCCTACCCCCGATGCCAGGCCCAAAGGTGTAGAAGCAGCTCCAAACCTCCTCCCTCAAACCAGGCTCCAACAGTGTACAAGCAGCTCCCAACCAACCCTCCCCTTCCCCCCCGCCCCCCGACACAGGCTCCAAAGGAATACAAAGAGCTCCCACCCCTCCCCCAGATGCTGGTCTCAACCCCCCCCCCCCCAGAAGCAGGCCCCAAAGGTGTAGAGTCAGCTCCCAACCCCCTCAATGCTGGCCCCTAGGGTCTACAAGCAGCTCCCCCCTTGCCCCCAGATACCGGCCCCCAGACACAGACCCCAAAAGCCTAATCACAGGCCCTGAACTCTAGAGGCAGGCTCCAAAACCCAGGACAAAGCCCCAGTGGTTCGAGACAGGGCCCAAATCCCAGACACAGGCCCCAAACGCTAAACATATGCCAAAAAAAGTATTAGTGCTGGTGCCAAATGTTACAGACAGGCCCAAAAGCCCAAGATGCTCAAGGCTGAGACGTAACTTGACTTTCTGAATTACTGGAAAGCAGCTTTCATTCTCAGATAATTGTGTGCAGGCTGATTAAGGAGGTATTGGGGAGGCAAGGACAATCCCCAGACAAGGACTGTATATCTCGAAACAAGACACTGGAACTCATGATAAGGAAGCGGCAGGCGGACAGAGAAACGAATGTAAGGACTATAACTCTCGAAACCGGACATTGGAATTCATTATAAAGCTACAACAAACGGGAGAATTAGCAACAACCAGCTCTTGCAATTAAGAAACATGCCAATTCAGCAGATTCCTGACCAAAGGTGAAAAGTACACTGTGAGGAAGACTCGGGGTCTTCCTCCCAAAGACCCCTGCCCACGTCCCAAAGACCCCTGCCCACAATTCTTGGAAGGCTCTGCGCAGGCGCAAGGTGCCAAAAGGCTAATTAGCATGAGAAGCGAGGGAAGGCGGGGATAGGTAATGCATATGTATAGGTGCTTGTAGAATATTGATAGATTGATTGTATAAATTCAAGACTGCTTTCTGCTTTGGGTATGCACGATAGGTGGAGAGATCCCCCGTGCATCCAGCGCTGCAATAAAGAATATACCACTTAAAGGAATTTCGGCTTCGATCTTTGAATCAATTTGGCGACCCAGATGGGACAACCTCTCTGCCGGACCGCAGGACCCGCTGGGAACAGGACTCCCTAGGGTACCCCCGGGATTTCCCGGAGGGACTCCTCGACTCACCGGATCACTGCGGAGGCAGACAAGGACCCCATCATTGTAAGTGAGTATATTCTTTATTCTGGTTTGGTTTTCTGGTAGACCGGTCATCTGGAACTGTCTGTAAGTCAGAAGGTGATCTTCTGCGAGGCAGTGTTTGGTATATACTTTGTGGTTAGCACCATAAGTACTTGTTTGGGGACCTTAAGGAAGGAGCTCGCTTTAAGGTCCATCTGGAATTGTGTTGTCTATTTCGGTTTTCTGACTCATGGAGTATGGTATTTAACTCTGGTTATTGTTACTGCGATTTTGGCTATTTTCCTGGTGGTAATAGTAGGTTCGTGGCATTGTTATAAGAAAGATATCGTTACGGTGTTACACAGTTCGGTTTTCTGACTTATCGCATGTGGAATTTGACTCTGACTATTGTTACTGTGATTTTGGCAATATTGCTGGTAATAGTAGTTTTGTGACATCGCTACTGAAGGATATTGCGTGCCCGTATTTTTGTGAGTGATACGTTTTGTGATACGCTTTTGTAAGTAACGTGTATTCTGAAAGTGTAAACTGGAAACTGGGGGGGCAAACAAGCAGTGAAATTTTAAAGAAAAGTGTGTTAGGATGTGTTTTAAGTCACTGGAAGGATATTGGAGGATCTGCCGGTGGAAGTGTGAACAGGAAAACATTGATAAAATATCGTAATCAGTGGTGGCCGCTTTATAAGCTGGAATGTGGAGAAAAGTGGCCCCTAAATGGAACTTTAAACTCTAATATTTTGCTACAGTTAATGTTGTTTTTTGAGAAGCAGAACAGGATGAAATGTTGTATACTGATGTTTCAGCATCTTGGTGGGAAAAGGTACGGAATTAAGTTGGCCCCTGACTGAACCTTTGATGTTGGCATTAGAGAAGTACAGGCTGGAGAAAGATAAAGGAAGTGTTAAAAGGGTTGTTGAAAGTGTTAAAGGTGTTTTGAAGTTGAAGAGCAGGGAAAGAGGATGTAGGAATGTTAATAGTTCTGCCTCTGCCCGAGGCAGAGATCTTAAAATCATGGGTGTTAGCCCTTTAGGGCAAAGGGACCATGATCGGTCCGAGAGAGTTGTCACAGAAACAGAAAAGCAGTCAACTCTAAAACAACCTGAGTTCATGTGCGAGCTCAGATTGCTGATGGGACCGTTCAGGGAACTGTGGACAATTGCATTCCCCTGACCGACCCCCACTAAGACCCGAATCATCCTGAAAATTATGAACGGTTAAGTAAATACTAAAACCTGGATGAATTGGGAATTGAGAATATGCTTCCAACAAGGTCTAAAAGAAAGCCCTATGGAATTTTTGGACCAACTCTGAGATGTAATGAAAATAAATAAATCAATAAATAAATAAATAAAACAAAACGGTTTGGACCTGGCTTTGGAGGACAAATTGACTAGCCTTTTCCTAGGGTAATCAACCCCTGATTTCAACAGGAATAACGGGGACCTGGGGAATCTACCCTAGCAGATCCTCCACTGGTTATAATGAAGCTAGGGGAGGAATGGAAGTGAAATTTCTTATTGCTATGGGGCAACGTATTCAGTTCTAAATCAAGCATTAATGCCTTCACAGAATTATTATGTTAGGGTAAAAGGTGTGTCGTGGTTTAACCCGGCCGGCAGCTAAACACCACGCAGCTGTTCGCTCCCCCTCCCCCCTCCCTCTCTGGGACGGGGGAGAGAAATGGAAAGTGAAGCCCGTGAGTTGAGATAAAGACAGTTTAATAAGACAAAATAATAATAATAATAATAATAATAATAATAATAATAATAATAATAATAATAATAATAATAATACAATGATGATAATAGTACCACTACTAATAATGTGTACAAACAAGTGATGCACAATGCAATTGCTCACCACCCGCTGACCGATGCCCAGCCTAACCCCGAGCAGTCCGGCCCCCTCCCCCTGGCTAGCCACCCCTATGTATTGTTTAGCCTGACGTCAGATGCTATGGAATACCCCTTTGGCTAGTTTGGGTCACCTGTCCTGGGTCTGTCCCCTCCCAGCTCTTACTGCACCCCCAGCCTGCCTGTTGGCAGGACAGAGCAAGAAGCTGAGATGTCCTTGGCTTGGTATAAGCATTGCTCTGCAACAGTTAAAACATCGGGGTGTTATGAGCACTCTTCTCATCCTAAGCCAAAACATAGCATTCTACCAGCTACTAGGAAGAAAATTAACTCTGTTCTAACTGAAACCAGGACAAGGTGTAACCGAAAAGGCTTATTTTTGTGAACCTTTGAAGTACAAGTTAGGGAAACAATGGGGTATACACAGATTTTTATCTATGCCTAGCTCCTCATGGGCACTCTTAGGTAGAGATTTGTTAGAGCAAGTAGGAGCAGAAATTGTCTTTGAAAAAGGGAAAATGGAATTAAGAACAGGAGAAGAACAACTAATAAATGTGTTAAGCTTGGCACTAATACAAACTGACCCTAAAAGTGAAATACCTTTAGAGATCACAGATCAAGTATGTCCAGGAGTTTGGGCTAGCGAAGTCCCTGGAAGAGCTAAACATGTGACCTTAATAATTATTAAATTAAAGCCAGGAGAGAAACCCGTTAAGGTTAAGTAATATCCTTTGAGGATAGAAGATAGGAAAGGAATTAAGGAGATAATTGATAAATTTTTACAGTATGGATTATTGATTGAATGCGAATCAGAATACAATGCACCCATATTGCCAATTAAAAAGGCAGATGAAAAAGCTATAGGCTAGTTCAGGATTTGAGGGCCATAAATAAAATCACTGAGGATATACATCCAGTAGTGGCAAACCCTTATACTTTGCTGACTAAATTAAAGAATAGTCAAGTCTGGTTTACCGTACTGGATTTAAAAGATGCCTTCTTCTGCCTAGGCTTAGCCACAGAAAGCCAAAACCTATTCGCCTTTGAATGGGAAAATCCCGATTCAGGCAGAAAGACGCAGCTTACGTGGACATTACTACCTCAAGGATTCAAGAATAGCCCCGCTATTTTTGGAAACCAATTCTCAAGGGAACTCGAAACATGGATACCTCCGGACACTGAAGGTGCTTTGTTACAATATGTAGTATGTAGATGATCTCTTAATAGCTACCGAGACTAAAGGGAGTTGTATTCAATGGACTATAAGTCATCTTAATTTTCTGGGTTTAAATGGATCTCAAGTCTCTTGACAGAAAGTCCAGCTGGCTCAACAAAGTGTGACCTATCTGGGATTTGACATTTCGGAAGGACAACGAGAACTAGGAACTGAACATAAGGAAGTCATTTGCCGGACTCCAGAACCTCAAATGGTAAAGGAGCTACAAACCTTTTTAGGAATGACAGGTTGGTGTCGCCTTTGGATTTATAATGATGGACTATTGGTAAAGCCTCTATGTGAATTGATAAAGATAAACCAGTCAAAGTTAGTCTGGACTGGAGAAGCACAAAAAGTCTTTAAACAACTTAAACAAGAATTGATGATTTTGAAATACCAAGCGATATTGGTAGAACAGGACGACGTGGAAATTGTGATAATTAATATTGTGAATCTAGCCTCTTTTCTTAGCGATGCTCCGGCACAACCTGTGATTCACGATTGTTTAGAAACTATAGAGACTGTGTATTCCAGCCGACCAGACCTTAAGGAGGAGCCCATGGAAGATGCGGAAGAAACTTGGTTCACGGATGGGAGCAGTTTTGTTACGCAAAGACAACGTAAAGCTGGATATGCTATAACAACTACTCAGCAGGTAATCGAGTCTAAGCCTTTACCCCCTGGAACATCAGCTCAAAAGGCGGAGATAGTTGCTCTCACGAGAGCATTGGAACTGGCAGCGGGAAAAAGGGTAAATATTTGGACAGATTCTAAATATACATTCGGCGTGGTACATGCTCATGGAGCAATTTGGAAAGAACATGGATTGCTGACCGCTCAGTGAAAACACAAAGTATGCTGAAGAAATTTTAAAATTGTTAGAGGCTGTAAAACAACCAGAAAAGGTAGCTATCGTGCATTGTCAGGGACACCAAAAGGGGAACACCGATTTTGAAATTGGAAAATCGATTGGCAGAGGCTAAGCAGGCAGCTGAAATAACTGAGGTGAAGGCATTGTCTTTGCTACCAGACGGTAAAATCCAAACTATATCCAAATTATACAAAAGAAGACTTAAAATTACTTGAAGATTTGAAAGGTAAAATGAAACCAGATGGATGAGTATATTTAAAAGATAACCACATAGTAATACCCTCTAGTTTGACATGGCCCATAGTTCTTACAGAACACAATAAAACGCATTGGGGAGCTGGCACACCGCATAAGAGCCTGAGTCAGACATTAGTGGGACGATATGATAAAACAAGTAACTCAACAATGTAGCATTTGCTTACACAATAACCCCAATACCAAGGATAGAATAAAATTTGGAATAATCGGTAAAGGAAATTATTCGGGGCAACAGTGGCAAATTGATTTTTCAGAACTCCCTAGAAAAGGGGGGTATCATTATTTACTGGTTCTGACTGACACGTTTTCAGGAAGGCCTGAAGCCTTTCCCTGTCGAACAAAGCAAGAGAAGTGGTTAAAGTCTTGCTAAATGAAATAATACCATGCTTTGGGATTCTAGTAGCAATGTCTTCTGATAGAGTTTCACATTTTTGTGCACAAGTGGTAGAACAGATAAGTAAGATTCTAAAGCTAGATTGGCAACTGCATACTCCTTATAGACCACAGGCAAGTGGACAGGTAGAAAAAATGAACCATTTAATTAAACAATAAATAGCTAAAATTGGATAAGAAGCTAATTTGTCATGGCCTCAATCCCTCCCTTTAGCATTACTTGGAATTAGAGTTAAACCTAGAATAAAAGGAAATTTGAGTCCCTTCAAAATCTTATATGGAAGGCCATAGCAATTTCTATTGAGTGGAGAGGACCTAACGCAGTTAGGATCAGAATATTTATATGCTTATATAACTGAACTTCAGAAACAATTAAATAAAGTACATAAATGTGTTTTAGGGACCAGGGCTAGAGGGTTGGATCAACCAATCCACCCCTTTAAGCTCGGGGATTATATATATATAAAGACTTTTTCAGGACAACCCCTACAGGAAAAATGGAAGGAAAGTGGATGGGACCATACCAAGTATTACTGACAACACACACCGCCATTAAGATTAAGAAGCAAGCAGCTTGGATCCACAATTCAAGGGTGAAGAAGGCCCCGGCGAGGATATGGACCACCACTCCAATTGGACCAACAAAATTACGGTTTTCCAGATCCTAATGATTGCAGGGGTGCGGTTCTCGGATTTGGGGTGGGCAACTTGGGATGAGAACTTACACCTGACCTTAATACAAACAATTTCTTAAGTAACTAATAAGACGAACTGTTGGGTATGCACCCATCTGCCACAGCATGGGAATAAGGGTGTATCGTTAATTGGGATTCCCTTGCCTGCAAACTTATCTTGGACTAATTTGTGGGAAAACACGTCTTGGGGTCGAAAATATTAAGCAGTTTTGGAACTAGAAGTGAGTAGCTTCATGCCGTTAGAATCCTATTATGTATGTGTACAAAGGTGTAACCCGCCGAAGGGTATAGGAAAACAGCATTGTATAAATAGGGATACTACTTATGTGGGAAATCAGACATCTTGTAATTGAACAATTGATATTAGTACGACTAGCGGCTGGGCAAATTCAACCAGCTGGACGGTTCCAGAAGGAAAAGGGTGGTATTGGCTATGCAATGATACAGCCCGTAAGGTCTTGCCTGAGAATTGGAAGGGAACTTGCACTCTTGGAGCGGTAGTCCCCAATATGACAGTACATGATGTAGTGCCTCGAGGTTACTTGAGAAATCATATCCGGAGAATCAGATGAAAAATTAACAATCCATTGGTAGAGAGACACACCCCTTTTCATAGTTTTGTGCGATGGTTTATCCCATGGTTAGGAGTGAGTGAATTGGAAAAGGCAATAGTTAATATTTCTGCAATTATAGAGAAGTTAGAAAACAAAATTCTGGACGCTATAAAGGCTCAACAAGAAGAGATATCTAGTTTATCACAGGTAGTATTACAAAATCGGATGTCCCTAGACTTGTTACTGGCCACTCAAGGGGGAGTCTGTACAGTAATAAACACAAGTTGTTGTATGTATGTAGATCAGAGTGGAAGGATCTCTACCGACCTGGAAGAAATATGGAAGCAGACAAGGATCCTACATGAGATCAGTAAAGATGATCTTTCCTGGAGTTTTAGTGAACTATGGAATAAGTTAACCTCCTGGTTGCCCAATTTCCAATGGTTGAAACAAGTATTCATTGCTCTAATCGTATTAGTAGTGTTAGGAATATTTGTGTGCATGTTGTTTAGATGCCTGCTTTGTTGTGTTACTGTAAATAATGAAAGTATCTGATGCAAAAGAATTTGCATGGGAAAAGAAAAGGGGGGATTGATTAAGGAGGTATTGGGGAGGCAAGGACAATCCCCAGACAAGGACTGTCTATCTCGAAACAAGACACTGGAACTCATGATAAGGAAGCGGCAGGCGGACAGAGAAACGAATGTAAGGACTATAACTCTCGAAACTGGACATTGGAATTCATTATAAAGGTACAAAAAACGGGAGAATTAGCAAAAACCAGCTCTTGCAATTAAGAAACATGCCAATTCAGCAGATTCCTGACCAAAGGTGAAAAGTTCACTGTGAGGAAGACTCGGGGTCTTACTCCCAAAGACGAGTAATTGCTAGGGTAAGTGAAAGTGTAAGTGTACATGTAAGTGTTGTTGTATGGCTTATGGTAAGGGTAAGGTCAAGGGTAAGGTTTATGTTTAGGGTAAGCGTAAGGGTAACGGATAGAGTAAGGGTAAGGGTAAGGTTAAGGGTAACGGTAAGGTTAAGTGTACAAATATGTGTTAGGGTATGGGTTATGGTATGGGTAAGAATTAGGGTGAGTATAAGGGTAAGGGTAAGTGTAAGGGTACAGGTCAGGGTAAGGGTTAGAGTAAGGGTTAGGGTTAGGGTTAGGTAAGGATAAGTGTTAGGGTAATTGTTACGGTTAATTTTAGGGTTATGGTGAGGGAAACGTAAGGGTATGTATTAGTTTAAGGGTAAGGTTAAAGTTAAGATTAAGTGTAAGGTTTAGGTTAAGGGTTAGGGTTAGGGTAAGGGTTAGGGTTAATGTAAGGGTCAGGGTAAGGGTTGGGGTAAGGTTTAGGTTAAGGGTAAAAGTAAGTATAATGGTAAGGGTAAGAGTGAAGGTTAGGGTAATGGTTAGATTTAGGTAAGGGTGAGGGTTAGGGTAAGGTTTAGAATTAGGCAAAGGGTAAGTGTAGCAGAAAGGGTAAGGTTTAGGATAAGGGTAAGTGTTAGGATAAGGGTAAGGTTTAGGGTTAGCTTAATAGTAAGGTTAAGGATAATTGTACGAGTAATTGCTAGGGTAAGTGCAAGCGTAAGTGTACATGTAAGTGTTGTTGTATGGCTTATGATAAGGGTTAGGTTAAGGTTAAGGTTTATGTTAAGTGTAAGTGTAAGGGTAACAGAGACAGTAAAGGTAAGGGTAAGGGGAATGGTAAGGTTAAGGCTACAAGTACGTGTTAGGGTAGGGGTCATGGTATGGGTAAGAATTAGGGTAAGTATAAGGGTAAGGGTAAGTGTAAGGGTACAGGTCAGGGTAAGTGTTAGAGTAAGGGTTAGGGTTAGGGTAAGGTTAAGTGTTAGGGTAATGGTTAGGGTTAGTTTTAGGGTTGAAGTCAGGAAAACGCATGCGTAAGTATTAGGTTAATGTTAAGGGTAAGGTTAAGGTTAAGAGTAAGTGTAAGGTTTAGGGTAAGGGTTAGGGTTAATGTAAGGGTCAGGGTAAGGGTTGGGGTAAGGTTTAGGGTAAGGGTTAGGTTAAGGATAAGTGTTAGGGTAAGGGTAAGGGTAATGGTAACCGTAAGTGTAAAGGTAAGGGTTACGGTAAGGGTAAGAATAAGGGTATGGGTAATGGTAAGGGGGAGGGTTAGGCTAAGGGTAAGTGTAAGGTTTAGATTTAGGCTAAGGGTAAGTGTAGCAGAAAGGGTAAGGTTTACGGTAAGGGTAAGTGTTAGGGTAAGGGTAAGGTTTAGGGTTAGGTTAAGGGTATGGGATCGGGTAAGGGTAAGGGTAAGGGTAAGGGTAAGGGTTACGTTAATGTAAGGGTACGGGTAGAAGTATGTGTTAGAGTATGGGTTATGTTAAGGGTAAGGGTTAGAGTAAGGGTTAGGGTAAGTGTCATGGTTAGGGTTAATTTTAGGGTGAGGGTGAGGGAAAAGTAAGGGTAAGTATTAGGTTAAGGTTAAGGGTCAGGTTAAGGTTAAGTGTAAGTTTTAGGGTAAGGGTTAATGTAAGGGTCAGGGTAAGGGTTCAGGTAAGGTTTAGGGTTAGGGTTAGGTTAAGGTTAAGTGTTAGGGTAAGCGTAAGTTGTATGGATAAGGATAAGTGTAAGGGATAGGACAAGGGTAAGTGTTAGGGTAAGGGTAAGGTTAATGGTAACCGTAAGTGTAAGGGCAAGGGTTAGGGTAAGGGGAAGAGTAAGGGTAAGGTTAAGGGGAAGGGGAAGTCTAAGTGTACGGGTCAGGGTAAAATTAGAGTAAGGGTTAGGGTTAGGGTTCGGTAAGGATAAGTGTTAGGGTAATAGTTACGGTTAATTGTAGGGTTATGGTGAGGGAAATGTAAGGGTATTTATTAGTTTAAGGGTAAGGTTTAAGTTAAGATTAAGTGTAAGGTTTAGGTTAAGGGTTAGGGTTAGGGTAAGGGTTAGGGTTAATGTAAGGGTCAGGGTAAGGGTTGGGGTAAGGTTTAGGTTAAGGGTAAAAGTAAGTATAATGGTAAGGGTAAGAGTGAAGGTTAGGGTAATGGTTAGATTTAGGTAAGGGTGAGGGTTAGGGTAAGGTTTAGAATTAGGCAAAGGGTAAGTGTAGCAGAAAGGGTAAGGTTTAGGATAAGGGTAAGTGTTAGGATAAGGGTAAGGTTTAGGGTTAGCTTAATAGTAAGGTTAAGGGTAATTGTACGAGTAATTGCTAGGGTAAGTGCAAGCGTAAGTGTACATGTAAGTGTTGTTGTATGGCTTATGATAAGGGTTAGGTTAAGGTTAAGGTTTATGTTAAGTGTAAGTGTAAGGGTAACAGAGACAGTAAAGGTAAGGGTAAGGGGAATGGTAAGGTTAAGGCTACAAGTACGTGTTAGGGTAGGGGTTATGGTATGGGTAAGAATTAGGGTAAGTATAAGGGTAAGGGTAAGTGTAAGGGTACAGGTCAGGGTAAGTGTTAGAGTAAGGGTTAGGGTTAGGGTTAGGGTAAGGTTAAGTGTTAGGATAAGGGTTAGGGTTAGTTTTAGGGTTGAAGTCAGGAAAACGCATGCGTAAGTATTAGGTTAATGTTAAGGGTAAGGTTAAGGTTAAGAGTAAGTGTAAGGTTTAGGGTAAGGGTTAGGGTTAATGTAAGGGTCAGGGTAAGGGTTGGGGTAAGGTTTAGGGTAAGGGTTAGGTTAAGGATAAGTGTTAGGGTAAGGGTAAGGGTAATGGTAACCGTAAGTGTAAAGGTAAGGGTTACGGTAAGGGTAAGAATAAGGGTATGGGTAATGGTAAGGGGGAGGGTTAGGCTAAGGGTAAGTGTAAGGTTTAGATTTAGGCTAAGGGTAAGTGTAGCAGAAAGGGTAAGGTTTACGGTAAGGGTAAGTGTTAGGGTAAGGGTAAGGTTTAGGGTTAGGTTAAGGGTATGGGATCGGGTAAGGGTAAGGGTAAGGGTAAGGGTTACGGTAATGTAAGGGTACGGGTAGAAGTATGTGTTAGAGTATGGGTTATGTTAAGGGTAAGGGTTAGAGTAAGGGTTAGGGTAAGTGTCATGGTTAGGGTTAATTTTAGGGTGAGGGTGAGGGAAAAGTAAGGGTAAGTATTAGGTTAAGGTTAAGGGTCAGGTTAAGGTTAAGTGTAAGTTTTAGGGTAAGGGTTAATGTAAGGGTCAGGGTAAGGGTTCAGGTAAGGTTTAGGGTTAGGGTTAGGTTAAGGTTAAGTGTTAGGGTTAGGTTAAGGTTAAGTGTTAGGGTAAGCGTAAGTTGTATGGATAAGGATAAGTGTAAGGGATAGGACAAGGGTAAGTGTTAGGGTAAGGGTAAGGTTAATGGTAACCGTAAGTGTAAGGGCAAGGGTTAGGGTAAGGGGAAGAGTAAGGGTAAGGTTAAGGGGAAGGGGAAGTCTAAGTGTACGGGTCAGGGTAAAATTAGAGTAAGGGTTAGGGTTAGGGTTCGGTAAGGATAAGTGTTAGGGTAATAGTTACGGTTAATTGTAGGGTTATGGTGAGGGAAATGTAAGGGTATTTATTAGTTTAAGGGTAAGGTTTAAGTTAAGATTAAGTGTAAGGTTTAGGTTAAGGGTTAGGGTTAGGGTAAGGGTTAGGGTTAATGTAAGGGTCAGGGTAAGGGTTGGGGTAAGGTTTAGGTTAAGGGTAAAAGTAAGTATAATGGTAAGGGTAAGAGTGAAGGTTAGGGTAATGGTTAGATTTAGGTAAGGGTGAGGGTTAGGGTAAGGTTTAGAATTAGGCAAAGGGTAAGTGTAGCAGAAAGGGTAAGGTTTAGGATAAGGGTAAGTGTTAGGATAAGGGTAAGGTTTAGGGTTAGCTTAATAGTAAGGTTAAGGGTAATTGTACGAGTAATTGCTAGGGTAAGTGCAAGCGTAAGTGTACATGTAAGTGTTGTTGTATGGCTTATGATACGGGTTAGGTTAAGGTTAAGGTTTATGTTAAGTGTAAGTGTAAGGGTAACAGAGACAGTAAAGGTAAGGGTAAGGGGAATGGTAAGGTTAAGGCTACAAGTACGTGTTAGGGTGTGGGATATGGTATGGGTAAGGGTTAGGGTAAGGGTAAGTGTAAGGGTACGGGTCAGGGTAAGGGTTAGAGTAAGGGTTAGAGTTACGGTTAGGGTTAGGGTAAGGGTAAGGGTTAGGGTTAGTTTTAGGGTTAAAGTCAGGAAAACGCATGTGTAAGTATTAGGTTAATGTTAAGGGTAAGGTTAAGGTTAAGAGTAAGTGTAAGGTTTAGGGTAAGGGTTAGGGTTAATGTAAGGGTCAGGGTAAGGGTTGGGGTAAGGTTTAGAGTAAGGGTTAGATTAAGGATAAGTGTTAGGGTAAGGGTAAGGTTGATGGTAACCGTAAGTGTATAGGTAAGGGTTACGGTAAGGGTAAGAATAAGAGTATAGGTAATGGTAAGGGGGAGGGTTAGGCTAAGAGTAAGTGTAAGGTTTAGATTTAGGCTAAGGGTAAGTGTAGCAGAAAGGGTAAGGTTTACGGTAAGGGTAAGTGTTAGGGTAAGGGTAAGATTTAGGGTTAGGTTAAGGGTATGGGATCGGGTAAGGTTAAGGGTAAGGGTAAGGGTAAGGGTAAGGGTTACGGTAATGTAAGGGTACGTGTAGAAGTATGTGTTAGAGTATGGTTTATGTTAAGGATAAGGGTTAGAGTAAGGGTTAGGGTAAGTGTAGTGGTTAGGGTTAATTTTAGGGTGAGGGTGAGGGAAAAGTAAGGGTAAGTATTAGGTTAAGGTTAAGGGTAAGGTTAAGGTTAAGTGTAAGTTTTAGGGTAAGGGTTAATGTAAGGGTCAGGGTAAGGGTTCAGGTAAGGTTTAGGGTTAGGGTTAGGTTAAGGTTAAGTGTTAGGGTAAGCGTAAGTTGTATGGATAAGGATAAGTGTAAGGGATAATGTAAGCGTAAGTGTTAGGGTAAGGGTAAGGTTAATGGTAACCGTAAGTGTAAGGGGAAGGGGAAGGGGAAGGGGAAGGGGAAGTCTAAGGGTCCGGGTCAGGGTAAAAGTTAGAGTAAGGGTTAGGGTTAGGATTCGGTAAGGATAAGTGTTAGGGTAATGGTTACGGTTAATTTTAGGGTTATGGTGAGGGAAACGTAAGGGTATGTATTAGTTTAAGGGTAAGGTTAAAGTTAAGATTAAGTGTAAGGTTTAGGTTAAGGGTTAGGGTTAGGGTAAGGGTTAGGGTTAATGTAAGGGTCAGGGTAAGGGTTGGGGTAAGGTTTAGGGTAAGGGTTAGGTTAAGGATAAGTGTTAGGGTAAGGGTAAGGTTAATGGTAACCGTAAGTGTAAAGGTAAGGGTTACGGTAAGGGTAATTATAAGAGTATAGGTAATGGTAAGGGGGAGGGTTAGGCTAAGGGTAAGTGTAAGGTTTAGATTTAGGCTAAGGGTAAGTGTAGCAGAAAGGGTAAGGTTTACGGTAAGGGTAAGTGTTAGGGTAAGGGTAAGGTTTAGGGTTAGGTTAAGGGTATGGGATCGGGTAAGGGTAAGGGTAAGGGTAAGGGTTACGGTAATGTAAGGGTACGGGTAGAAGTATGTGTTAGAGTATGGGTTATGTTAAGGGTAAGGGTTAGAGTAAGGGTTAGGGTAAGTGTCATGGTTAGGGTTAATTTTAGGGTGCGGGTGAGGGAAAAGTAAGGGTAAGTATTAGGTTAAGGTTAAGGGTCAGGTTAAGGTTAAGAGTAAGTTTTAGGGTAAGGGATAATGTAAGGGTCAGGGTAAGGGTTCAGGTAAGGTTTAGGGTTAGGGTTAGGTTAAGGTTAAGTGTTAGGGTAAGCGTAAGTTGTATGGATAAGGATAAGTGTAAGGGATAGGGTAAGCGTAAGTGTTAGGGTAAGGGTAAGGTTAATGGTAACCGTAAGTGTAAGGGTAATGGTTAGGGTAAGGGGAAGAGTAAGGGTAAGGTTAAGGGGAAGGGGAAGTCTAAGGGTACGGGTCAGGGTAAAATTAGAGTAAGGGTTAGGGTTAGGGTTCGGTAAGGATAAGTGTTAGGGTAATAGTTACGGTTAATTGTAGGGTTATGGTGAGGGAAACGTAAGGGTATGTATTAGTTTAAGGGTAAGGTTAAAGTTAAGATTAAGTGTAAGGTTTAGGTTAAGGGTTAGGGTTAGGGTAAGGGTTAGGGTTAATGTAAGGGTCAGGGTAAGGGTTGGGGTAAGGTTTAGGTTAAGGGTAAAAGTAAGTATAATGGTAAGGGTAAGAGTGAAGGTTAGGGTAATGGTTAGCTTTAGGTAAGGGTGAGGGTTAGGGTAAGGTTTAGAATTAGGCAAAGGGTAAGTGTAGCAGAAAGGGTAAGGTTTAGGATAAGGGTAAGTGTTAGGATAAGGGTAAGGTTTAGGGTTAGCTTAATAGTAAGGTTAAGGGTAATTGTACGAGTAATTGCTAGGGTAAGTGCAAGCGTAAGTGTACATGTAAGTGTTGTTGTATGGCTTATGATAAGGGTTAGGTTAAGGTTAAGGTTTATGTTAAGTGTAAGTGTAAGGGTAACAGAGACAGTAAAGGTAAGGGTAAGGGGAATGGTAAGGTTAAGGCTACAAGTACGTGTTAGGGTAGGGGTTATGGTATGGGTAAGAATTAGGGTAAGTATAAGGGTAAGGGTAAGTGTAAGGGTACAGGTCAGGGTAAGTGTTAGAGTAAGGGTTAGGGTTAGGGTTAGGGTAAGGTTAAGTGTTAGGATAAGGGTTAGGGTTAGTTTTAGGGTTGAAGTCAGGAAAACGCATGCGTAAGTATTAGGTTAATGTTAAGGGTAAGGTTAAGGTTAAGAGTAAGTGTAAGGTTTAGGGTAAGGGTTAGGGTTAATGTAAGGGTCAGGGTAAGGGTTGGGGTAAGGTTTAGGGTAAGGGTTAGGTTAAGGATAAGTGTTAGGGTAAGGGTAAGGGTAATGGTAACCGTAAGTGTAAAGGTAAGGGTTACGGTAAGGGTAAGAATAAGGGTATGGGTAATGGTAAGGGGGAGGGTTAGGCTAAGGGTAAGTGTAAGGTTTAGATTTAGGCTAAGGGTAAGTGTAGCAGAAAGGGTAAGGTTTACGGTAAGGGTAAGTGTTAGGGTAAGGGTAAGGTTTAGGGTTAGGTTAAGGGTATGGGATCGGGTAAGGGTAAGGGTAAGGGTAAGGGTTACGTTAATGTAAGGGTACGGGTAGAAGTATGTGTTAGAGTATGGGTTATGTTAAGGGTAAGGGTTAGAGTAAGGGTTAGGGTAAGTGTCATGGTTAGGGTTAATTTTAGGGTGAGGGTGAGGGAAAAGTAAGGGTAAGTATTAGGTTAAGGTTAAGGGTCAGGTTAAGGTTAAGTGTAAGTTTTAGGGTAAGGGTTAATGTAAGGGTCAGGGTAAGGGTTCAGGTAAGGTTTAGGGTTAGGGTTAGGTTAAGGTTAAGTGTTAGGGTAAGCGTAAGTTGTATGGATAAGGATAAGTGTAAGGGATAATGTAAGCGTAAGTGTTAGGGTAAGGGTAAGGTTAATGGTAACTGTAAGTGTAAGGGCAAGGGTTAGGGTAAGGGGAAGAGTAAGGGTAAGGTTAAGGGGAAGGGGAAGTCTAAGTGTACGGGTCAGGGTAAAATTAGAGTAAGGGTTAGGGTTAGGGTTCGGTAAGGATAAGTGTTAGGGTAATAGTTACGGTTAATTGTAGGGTTATGGTGAGGGAAATGTAAGGGTATTTATTAGTTTAAGGGTAAGGTTTAAGTTAAGATTAAGTGTAAGGTTTAGGTTAAGGGTTAGGGTTAGGGTAAGGGTTAGGGTTAATGTAAGGGTCAGGGTAAGGGTTGGGGTAAGGTTTAGGTTAAGGGTAAAAGTAAGTATAATGGTAAGGGTAAGAGTGAAGGTTAGGGTAATGGTTAGATTTAGGTAAGGGTGAGGGTTAGGGTAAGGTTTAGAATTAGGCAAAGGGTAAGTGTAGCAGAAAGGGTAAGGTTTAGGATAAGGGTAAGTGTTAGGATAAGGGTAAGGTTTAGGGTTAGCTTAATAGTAAGGTTAAGGGTAATTGTACGAGTAATTGCTAGGGTAAGTGCAAGCGTAAGTGTACATGTAAGTGTTGTTGTATGGCTTATGATACGGGTTAGGTTAAGGTTAAGGTTTATGTTAAGTGTAAGTGTAAGGGTAACAGAGACAGTAAAGGTAAGGGTAAGGGGAATGGTAAGGTTAAGGCTACAAGTACGTGTTAGGGTGTGGGATATGGTATGGGTAAGGGTTAGGGTAAGGGTAAGTGTAAGGGTACGGGTCAGGGTAAGGGTTAGAGTAAGGGTTAGAGTTACGGTTAGGGTTAGGGTAAGGGTAAGGGTTAGGGTTAGTTTTAGGGTTAAAGTCAGGAAAACGCATGTGTAAGTATTAGGTTAATGTTAAGGGTAAGGTTAAGGTTAAGAGTAAGTGTAAGGTTTAGGGTAAGGGTTAGGGTTAATGTAAGGGTCAGGGTAAGGGTTGGGGTAAGGTTTAGGGTAAGGGTTAGATTAAGGATAAGTGTTAGGGTAAGGGTAAGGTTGATGGTAACCGTAAGTGTATAGGTAAGGGTTACGGTAAGGGTAAGAATAAGAGTATAGGTAATGGTAAGGGGGAGGGTTAGGCTAAGAGTAAGTGTAAGGTTTAGATTTAGGCTAAGGGTAAGTGTAGCAGAAAGGGTAAGGTTTACGGTAAGGGTAAGTGTTAGGGTAAGGGTAAGATTTAGGGTTAGGTTAAGGGTATGGGATCGGGTAAGGTTAAGGGTAAGGGTAAGGGTAAGGGTAAGGGTTACGGTAATGTAAGGGTACGTGTAGAAGTATGTGTTAGAGTATGGTTTATGTTAAGGATAAGGGTTAGAGTAAGGGTTAGGGTAAGTGTAGTGGTTAGGGTTAATTTTAGGGTGAGGGTGAGGGAAAAGTAAGGGTAAGTATTAGGTTAAGGTTAAGGGTAAGGTTAAGGTTAAGTGTAAGTTTTAGGGTAAGGGTTAATGTAAGGGTCAGGGTAAGGGTTCAGGTAAGGTTTAGGGTTAGGGTTAGGTTAAGGTTAAGTGTTAGGGTAAGCGTAAGTTGTATGGATAAGGAGAAGTGTAAGGGATAGGGTAAGGGTAAGTGTTAGGGTAAGGGTAAGGTTAATGGTAACCGTAAGTGTAAGGGGAAGGGGAAGGGGAAGGGGAAGGGGAAGTCTAAGGGTCCGGGTCAGGGTAAAAGTTAGAGTAAGGGTTAGGGTTAGGATTCGGTAAGGATAAGTGTTAGGGTAATGGTTACGGTTAATTTTAGGGTTATGGTGAGGGAAACGTAAGGGTATGTATTAGTTTAAGGGTAAGGTTAAAGTTAAGATTAAGTGTAAGGTTTAGGTTAAGGGTTAGGTTTAGGGTAAGGGTTAGGGTTAATGTAAGGGTCAGGGTAAGGGTTGGGGTAAGGTTTAGGGTAAGGGTTAGGTTAAGGATAAGTGTTAGGGTAAGGGTAAGGTTAATGGTAACCGTAAGTGTAAAGGTAAGGGTTACGGTAAGGGTAATTATAAGAGTATAGGTAATGGTAAGGGGGAGGGTTAGGCTAAGGGTAAGTGTAAGGTTTAGATTTAGGCTAAGGGTAAGTGTAGCAGAAAGGGTAAGGTTTACGGTAAGGGTAAGTGTTAGGGTAAGGGTAAGGTTTAGGGTTAGGTTAAGGGTATGGGATCGGGTAAGGGTAAGGGTAAGGGTAAGGGTTACGGTAATGTAAGGGTACGGGTAGAAGTATGTGTTAGAGTATGGGTTATGTTAAGGGTAAGGGTTAGAGTAAGGGTTAGGGTAAGTGTCATGGTTAGGGTTAATTTTAGGGTGCGGGTGAGGGAAAAGTAAGGGTAAGTATTAGGTTAAGGTTAAGGGTCAGGTTAAGGTTAAGAGTAAGTTTTAGGGTAAGGGATAATGTAAGGGTCAGGGTAAGGGTTCAGGTAAGGTTTAGGGTTAGGGTTAGGTTAAGGTTAAGTGTTAGGGTAAGCGTAAGTTGTATGGATAAGGATAAGTGTAAGGGATAGGGTAAGCGTAAGTGTTAGGGTAAGGGTAAGGTTAATGGTAACCGTAAGTGTAAGGGTAATGGTTAGGGTAAGGGGAAGAGTAAGGGTAAGGTTAAGGGGAAGGGGAAGTCTAAGGGTACGGGTCAGGGTAAAATTAGAGTAAGGGTTAGGGTTAGGGTTCGGTAAGGATAAGTGTTAGGGTAATAGTTACGGTTAATTGTAGGGTTATGGTGAGGGAAACGTAAGGGTATGTATTAGTTTAAGGGTAAGGTTAAAGTTAAGATTAAGTGTAAGGTTTAGGTTAAGGGTTAGGGTTAGGGTAAGGGTTAGGGTTAATGTAAGGGTCAGGGTAAGGGTTGGGGTAAGGTTTAGGTTAAGGGTAAAAGTAAGTATAATGGTAAGGGTAAGAGTGAAGGTTAGGGTAATGGTTAGCTTTAGGTAAGGGTGAGGGTTAGGGTAAGGTTTAGAATTAGGCAAAGGGTAAGTGTAGCAGAAAGGGTAAGGTTTAGGATAAGGGTAAGTGTTAGGATAAGGGTAAGGTTTAGGGTTAGCTTAATAGTAAGGTTAAGGGTAATTGTACGAGTAATTGCTAGGGTAAGTGCAAGCGTAAGTGTACATGTAAGTGTTGTTGTATGGCTTATGATAAGGGTTAGGTTAAGGTTAAGGATTATGTTAAGTGTAAGTGTAAGGGTAACAGAGACAGTAAAGGTAAGGGTAAGGGGAATGGTAAGGTTAAGGCTACAAGTACGTGTTAGGGTATGGGTTATGGTATGGGTAAGAATTAGGGTAAGTATAAGGGTAAGGGTAAGTGTAAGGGTACAGGTCAGGGTAAGGGTTAGAGTAAGGGTTAGGGTAAGGGTTAGGGTAAGGTTAAGTGTTAGGGTAAGGGTTAGGGTTAGTTTTAGGTTTAATGTCAGGAAAACGCATGCGTAAGTATTAGGCTAATGTTAAGGGTAAGGTTAAGGTTAAAAGTAAGTGTAAGGTTTAGGGTAAGGGTTAGGTTAAGGATAAGTGTTAGGGTAAGGGTAAGGTTAATGGTAACCGTAAGTGTAAAGGTAAGGGTTAGGGTAAGGGTAAGAATAAGGGTATGGGTAATGGTAAGGGGGAGGGTTAGGCTAAGGGTAAGTGTAAGGTTTAGATTTAGGCTAAGGGTAAGTGTAGCAGAAATGGTAAGGTTTACGGTAAGGGTAAGTGTTAGGGTAAGGGTAAGGTTTAGGGTTAGGTTAAGGGTATGGGATCGGGTAAGGGTAAGGGTAAGGGTAAGGGTAAGGGTAAGAGTTACGGTAATGTAAGGGTACCGGTAATGTAATGGTACGGGTAGAAGTATGTGTTATGTTAAGGGTAAGGGTTAGAGTAAGGGTTAGGGTAAGTGTCATGGTTAGGGTTAATTTTAGGGTGAGGGTGAGGGAAAAGTAAGGGTAAGTATTAGGTTAAGGTTAAGGGTAAGGTTAAGGTTAAGAGTAAGTTTTAGGGTAAGGGATAATGTAAGGGTCAGGGTAAGGGTTCAGGTAAGGTTTAGGGTTAGGGTTAGGTTAAGGTTAAGTGTTAGGGTAAGCGTAAGTTGTATGGATAAGGATAAGTGTAAGGGATAATGTAAGCGTAAGTGTTAGGGTAAGGGTAAGGTTAATGGTAACCGTAAGTGTAAGGGTAATGGTTAGGGTAAGGGGAAGAGTAAGGGTAAGGTTAAGGGGAAGGGGAAGTCTAAGGGTACGGGTCAGGGTAAAATTAGAGTAAGGGTTAGGGTTAGGGTTCGGTAAGGATAAGTGTTAGGGTAATAGTTACGGTTAATTGTAGGGTTATGGTGAGGGAAACGTAAGGGTATGTATTAGTTTAAGGGTAAGGTTAAAGTTAAGATTAAGTGTAAGGTTTAGGTTAAGGGTTAGGGTTAGGGTAAGGGTTAGGGTTAATGTAAGGGTCAGGGTAAGGGTTGGGGTAAGGTTTAGGTTAAGGGTAAAAGTAAGTATAATGGTAAGGGTAAGAGTGAAGGTTAGGGTAATGGTTAGCTTTAGGTAAGGGTGAGGGTTAGGGTAAGGTTTAGAATTAGGCAAAGGGTAAGTGTAGCAGAAAGGGTAAGGTTTAGGATAAGGGTAAGTGTTAGGATAAGGGTAAGGTTTAGGGTTAGCTTAATAGTAAGGTTAAGGGTAATTGTACGAGTAATTGCTAGGGTAAGTGCAAGTGTAAGTGTACATGTAAGTGTTGTATGGCTTATGATAAGGGTTAGGTTAAGGTTAAGGTTTATGTTAAGTGTAAGTGTAAGGGTAACAGAGACAGTAAAGGTAAGGGTAAGGGGAATGGTAAGGTTAAGGCTACAAGTACGTGTTAGGGTATGGGTTATGGTAACGGTAAGGGTTAGGGTAAGGGTAAGTGTAAGGGTACGGGTCAGGGTAAGGGTTAGAGTAAGGGTTAGAGTTACGGTTAGGGTTAGGGTTAGTTTTAGGGTTAAAGTCAGGAAAACATATGCGTAAGTATTAGGTTAATGTTAAGGGTAAGGTTAAGGTTAAGAGTAAGTGTAAGGTTTAGGGTAAGGGTTAGGTTAAGGATAAGTGTTAGGGTAAGGGTAAGGTTAATGATAACCGTAACTGTAAGGGGAAGGGGAAGGGGAAGGGGAAGGGGAAGTCTAAGGGTACGGGTCAGGGTAAAAGTTAGAGTAAGGGTTAGGGTTAGGGTTCGGTAAGGATAAGTGTTAGGGTAATGGTTACGGTTAATTGTAGGGTTATGGTGAGGGAAACGTAAGGGTATGTATTAGTTTAAGGGTAAGGTTAAAGTTAAGATTAAGTGTAAGGTTTAGGTTAAGGGTTAGGGTTAGGGTAAGGGTTAGGGTTAATGTAAGGGTCAGGGTAAGGGTTGGGGTAAGGTTTAGGTTAAGGGTAAAAGTAAGTATAATGGTAAGGGTAAGAGTGAAGGTTAGGGTAATGGTTAGCTTTAGGTAAGGGTGAGGGTTAGGGTAAGGTTTAGAATTAGGCAAAGGGTAAGTGTAGCAGAAAGGGTAAGGTTTAGGATAAGGGTAAGTGTTAGGATAAGGGTAAGGTTTAGGGTTAGCTTAATAGTAAGGTTAAGGATAATTGTACGAGTAATTGCTAGGGTAAGTGCAAGCGTAAGTGTACATGTAAGTGTTGTTGTATGGCTTATGATAAGGGTTAGGTTAAGGTTAAGGTTTATGTTAAGTGTAAGTGTAAGGGTAACAGAGACAGTAAAGGTAAGGGTAAGGGGAATGGTAAGGTTAAGGCTACAAGTACGTGTTAGGGTATGGGTTATGGTATGGGTAAGAATTAGGGTAAGTATAAGGGTAAGGGTAAGTGTAAGGGTACAGGTCAGGGTAAGGGTTAGAGTAAGGGTTAGGGTAAGGGTTAGGGTAAGGTTAAGTGTTAGGGTAAGGGTTAGGGTTAGTTTTAGGTTTAATGTCAGGAAAACGCATGCGTAAGTATTAGGCTAATGTTAAGGGTAAGGTTAAGGTTAAAAGTAAGTGTAAGGTTTAGGGTAAGGGTTAGGTTAAGGATAAGTGTTAGGGTAAGGGTAAGGTTAATGGTAACCGTAAGTGTAAAGGTAAGGGTTACGGTAAGGGTAAGAATAAGGGTATGGGTAATGGTAAGGGGGAGGGTTAGGCTAAGGGTAAGTGTAAGGTTTAGATTTAGGCTAAGGGTAAGTGTAGCAGAAATGGTAAGGTTTACGGTAAGGGTAAGTGTTAGGGTAAGGGTAAGGTTTAGGGTTAGGTTAAGGGTATGGGATCGGGTAAGGGTAAGGGTAAGGGTAAGGGTAAGGGTAAGAGTTACGGTAATGTAAGGGTACCGGTAATGTAATGGTACGGGTAGAAGTATGTGTTATGTTAAGGGTAAGGGTTAGGGTAAGGGTTAGGGTAAGTGTAATGGTTAGGGTTAATTTTAGGGTGAGGGTGAGGGAAAAGTAAGGGTAAGTATTAGGTTAAGGTTAAGGGTCAGGTTAAGGTTAAGAGTAAGTTTTAGGGTAAGGGATAATGTAAGGGTCAGGGTAAGGGTTCAGGTAAGGTTTAGGGTTAGGGTTAGGTTAAGGTTAAGTGTTAGGGTAAGCGTAAGTTGTATGGATAAGGATAAGTGTAAGGGATAGGGTAAGCGTAAGTGTTAGGGTAAGGGTAAGGTTAATGGTAACCGTAAGTGTAAGGGTAATGGTTAGGGTAAGGGGAAGAGTAAGGGTAAGGTTAAGGGGAAGGGGAAGTCTAAGGGTACGGGTCAGGGTAAAATTAGAGTAAGGGTTAGGGTTAGGGTTCGGTAAGGATAAGTGTTAGGGTAATAGTTACGGTTAATTGTAGGGTTATGGTGAGGGAAACGTAAGGGTATGTATTAGTTTAAGGGTAAGGTTAAAGTTAAGATTAAGTGTAAGGTTTAGGTTAAGGGTTAGGGTTAGGGTAAGGGTTAGGGTTAATGTAAGGGTCAGGGTAAGGGTTGGGGTAAGGTTTAGGTTAAGGGTAAAAGTAAGTATAATGGTAAGGGTAAGAGTGAAGGTTAGGGTAATGGTTAGCTTTAGGTAAGGGTGAGGGTTAGGGTAAGGTTTAGAATTAGGCAAAGGGTAAGTGTAGCAGAAAGGGTAAGGTTTAGGATAAGGGTAAGTGTTAGGATAAGGGTAAGGTTTAGGGTTAGCTTAATAGTAAGGTTAAGGGTAATTGTACGAGTAATTGCTAGGGTAAGTGCAAGCGTAAGTGTACATGTAAGTGTTGTTGTATGGCTTATGATAAGGGTTAGGTTAAGGTTAAGGTTTATGTTAAGTGTAAGTGTAAGGGTAACAGAGACAGTAAAGGTAAGGGTAAGGGGAATGGTAAGGTTAAGGCTACAAGTACGTGTTAGGGTATGGGTTATGGTAACGGTAAGGGTTAGAGTAAGGGTTAGGGTAAGTGTAATGGTTAGGGTTAATTTTAGGGTGAGGGTGAGGGAAAAGTAAGGGTAAGTATTAGGTTAAGGTTAAGGGTCAGGTTAAGGTTAAGAGTAAGTTTTAGGGTAAGGGTTAATGTAAGGGTCAGGTTAAGGGTTCAGGTAAGGTTTAGGGTTAGGGTTAGGTTAAGGTTAAGTGTTAGGGTAAGGGTAAGTTTTATGGAGAAGGATAAGTGTAAGGGATATTGTAAGGGTAAGGTTAATGGTAACCGTAAGTGTAAGGGTAAGGGTTAGGGGAAGGGGAAGAGTAAGGGTAAGGGTCAGGGTAAAAGTTAGAGTAAGGGTTAGGGTGAGGGTTCGGTAAGGATAAGTGTTAGGGTAATGGTTACGGTTAATTTTAGGGTTATGGTGAGGGAAATGTAAGGGTATGTATTAGTTTAAGTGTAAGGTTAAAGTTAAGATTATGTGTAAGGTTTAGGTTAAGGGTTAGGGTTAGGGTAAGGGTTAGGGTTAATGTAAGGGTCAGGGTAAGGGTTGGGGTAAGGTTTAGGTTAAGGGTAATAGTAAGTATAATGGTAAGGGTAAGAGTGAAGGTTAGGGTAATGGTTAGGTTTAGGTAAGGGTGAGGGTTAGGGTAAGGTTTAGAATTAGGCAAAGGGTAAGTGTAGCAGAAAGGGTAAGGTTTAGGATAAGGGTAAGTGTTAGGATAAGGGTAAGGTTTAGGGTTAGCTTAATAGTAAGGTTAAGGGTAATTGTACGAGTAATTGCTAGGGTAAGTGCAAGCGTAAGTGTACATGTAAGTGTTGTTGTATGGCTTATGATAAGGGTTAGGTTAAGGTTAAGGTTTATGTTAAGTGTAAGTGTAAGGGTAACAGAGACAGTAAAGGTAAGGGTAAGGGGAATGGTAAGGTTAAGGCTACAAGTACGTGTTAGGGTATGGGTTATGGTAAGGGTAAGGGTTAGGGTAAGGGTAAGTGTAAGGGTACGGGTCAGGGTAAGGGTTAGGGTAAGGTTAAGTGTTAGGGTAAGGGTTAGGGTTAGTTTTAGGGTTAAAGTCAGGAAAACATATGCGTAAGTATTAGGTTAATGTTAAGGGTAAGGTTAAGGTTAAGAGTAAGTGTAAGGTTTAGGGTAAGGGTTAGGTTAAGGATAAGTGTTAGGGTAAGGGTAAGGTTAATGATAACCGTAAGTGTAAGGGGAAGGGGAAGGGGAAGGGGAAGTCTAAGGGTACGGGTCAGGGTAAAAGTTAGAGTAAGGGTTAGGGTTAGGGTTCGGTAAGGATAAGTGTTAGGGTAATAGTTACGGTTAATTGTAGGGTTATGGTGAGGGAAACGTAAGGGTATGTATTAGTTTAAGGGTAAGGTTAAAGTTAAGATTAAGTGTAAGGTTTAGGTTAAGGGTTAGGGTTAGGGTAAGGGTTAGGGTTAATGTAAGGGTCAGGGTAAGGGTTGGGGTAAGGTTTAGGTTAAGGGTAAAAGTAAGTATAATGGTAAGGGTAAGAGTGAAGGTTAGGGTAATGGTTAGATTTAGGTAAGGGTGAGGGTTAGGGTAAGGTTTAGAATTAGGCAAAGGGTAAGTGTAGCAGAAAGGGTAAGGTTTAGGATAAGGGTAAGTGTTAGGATAAGGGTAAGGTTTAGGGTTAGCTTAATAGTAAGGTTAAGGGTAATTGTACGAGTAATTGCTAGGGTAAGTGCAAGCGTAAGTGTACATGTAAGTGTTGTTGTATGGCTTATGATAAGGGTTAGGTTAAGGTTAAGGATTATGTTAAGTGTAAGTGTAAGGGTAACAGAGACAGTAAAGGTAAGGGTAAGGGGAATGGTAAGGTTAAGGCTACAAGTACGTGTTAGGGTATGGGTTATGGTATGGGTAAGAATTAGGGTAAGTATAAGGGTAAGGGTAAGTGTAAGGGTACAGGTCAGGGTAAGGGTTAGAGTAAGGGTTAGGGTAAGGGTTAGGGTAAGGTTAAGTGTTAGGGTAAGGGTTAGGGTTAGTTTTAGGTTTAATGTCAGGAAAACGCATGCGTAAGTATTAGGCTAATGTTAAGGGTAAGGTTAAGGTTAAAAGTAAGTGTAAGGTTTAGGGTAAGGGTTAGGTTAAGGATAAGTGTTAGGGTAAGGGTAAGGTTAATGGTAACCGTAAGTGTAAAGGTAAGGGTTAGGGTAAGGGTAAGAATAAGGGTATGGGTAATGGTAAGGGGGAGGGTTAGGCTAAGGGTAAGTGTAAGGTTTAGATTTAGGCTAAGGGTAAGTGTAGCAGAAATGGTAAGGTTTACGGTAAGGGTAAGTGTTAGGGTAAGGGTAAGGTTTAGGGTTAGGTTAAGGGTATGGGATCGGGTAAGGGTAAGGGTAAGGGTAAGGGTAAGGGTAAGAGTTACGGTAATGTAAGGGTACCGGTAATGTAATGGTACGGGTAGAAGTATGTGTTATGTTAAGGGTAAGGGTTAGAGTAAGGGTTAGGGTAAGTGTAATGGTTAGGGTTAATTTTAGGGTGAGGGTGAGGGAAAAGTAAGGGTAAGTATTAGGTTAAGGTTAAGGGTAAGGTTAAGGTTAAGAGTAAGTTTTAGGGTAAGGGATAATGTAAGGGTCAGGGTAAGGGTTCAGGTAAGGTTTAGGGTTAGGGTTAGGTTAAGGTTAAGTGTTAGGGTAAGCGTAAGTTGTATGGATAAGGATAAGTGTAAGGGATAATGTAAGCGTAAGTGTTAGGGTAAGGGTAAGGTTAATGGTAACCGTAAGTGTAAGGGTAATGGTTAGGGTAAGGGGAAGAGTAAGGGTAAGGTTAAGGGGAAGGGGAAGTCTAAGGGTACGGGTCAGGGTAAAATTAGAGTAAGGGTTAGGGTTAGGGTTCGGTAAGGATAAGTGTTAGGGTAATAGTTACGGTTAATTGTAGGGTTATGGTGAGGGAAACGTAAGGGTATGTATTAGTTTAAGGGTAAGGTTAAAGTTAAGATTAAGTGTAAGGTTTAGGTTAAGGGTTAGGGTTAGGGTAAGGGTTAGGGTTAATGTAAGGGTCAGGGTAAGGGTTGGGGTAAGGTTTAGGTTAAGGGTAAAAGTAAGTATAATGGTAAGGGTAAGAGTGAAGGTTAGGGTAATGGTTAGCTTTAGGTAAGGGTGAGGGTTAGGGTAAGGTTTAGAATTAGGCAAAGGGTAAGTGTAGCAGAAAGGGTAAGGTTTAGGATAAGGGTAAGTGTTAGGATAAGGGTAAGGTTTAGGGTTAGCTTAATAGTAAGGTTAAGGGTAATTGTACGAGTAATTGCTAGGGTAAGTGCAAGCGTAAGTGTACATGTAAGTGTTGTATGGCTTATGATAAGGGTTAGGTTAAGGTTAAGGTTTATGTTAAGTGTAAGTGTAAGGGTAACAGAGACAGTAAAGGTAAGGGTAAGGGGAATGGTAAGGTTAAGGCTACAAGTACGTGTTAGGGTATGGGTTATGGTAACGGTAAGGGTTAGGGTAAGGGTAAGTGTAAGGGTACGGGTCAGGGTAAGGGTTAGAGTAAGGGTTAGAGTTACGGTTAGGGTTAGGGTTAGTTTTAGGGTTAAAGTCAGGAAAACATATGCGTAAGTATTAGGTTAATGTTAAGGGTAAGGTTAAGGTTAAGAGTAAGTGTAAGGTTTAGGGTAAGGGTTAGGTTAAGGATAAGTGTTAGGGTAAGGGTAAGGTTAATGATAACCGTAACTGTAAGGGGAAGGGGAAGGGGAAGGGGAAGGGGAAGTCTAAGGGTACGGGTCAGGGTAAAAGTTAGAGTAAGGGTTAGGGTTAGGGTTCGGTAAGGATAAGTGTTAGGGTAATGGTTACGGTTAATTGTAGGGTTATGGTGAGGGAAACGTAAGGGTATGTATTAGTTTAAGGGTAAGGTTAAAGTTAAGATTAAGTGTAAGGTTTAGGTTAAGGGTTAGGGTTAGGGTAAGGGTTAGGGTTAATGTAAGGGTCAGGGTAAGGGTTGGGGTAAGGTTTAGGTTAAGGGTAAAAGTAAGTATAATGGTAAGGGTAAGAGTGAAGGTTAGGGTAATGGTTAGCTTTAGGTAAGGGTGAGGGTTAGGGTAAGGTTTAGAATTAGGCAAAGGGTAAGTGTAGCAGAAAGGGTAAGGTTTAGGATAAGGGTAAGTGTTAGGATAAGGGTAAGGTTTAGGGTTAGCTTAATAGTAAGGTTAAGGATAATTGTACGAGTAATTGCTAGGGTAAGTGCAAGCGTAAGTGTACATGTAAGTGTTGTTGTATGGCTTATGATAAGGGTTAGGTTAAGGTTAAGGTTTATGTTAAGTGTAAGTGTAAGGGTAACAGAGACAGTAAAGGTAAGGGTAAGGGGAATGGTAAGGTTAAGGCTACAAGTACGTGTTAGGGTATGGGTTATGGTAACGGTAAGGGTTAGAGTAAGGGTTAGGGTAAGTGTAATGGTTAGGGTTAATTTTAGGGTGAGGGTGAGGGAAAAGTAAGGGTAAGTATTAGGTTAAGGTTAAGGGTCAGGTTAAGGTTAAGAGTAAGTTTTAGGGTAAGGGTTAATGTAAGGGTCAGGTTAAGGGTTCAGGTAAGGTTTAGGGTTAGGGTTAGGTTAAGGTTAAGTGTTAGGGTAAGGGTAAGTTTTATGGAGAAGGATAAGTGTAAGGGATATTGTAAGGGTAAGGTTAATGGTAACCGTAAGTGTAAGGGTAAGGGTTAGGGGAAGGGGAAGAGTAAGGGTAAGGGTCAGGGTAAAAGTTAGAGTAAGGGTTAGGGTGAGGGTTCGGTAAGGATAAGTGTTAGGGTAATGGTTACGGTTAATTTTAGGGTTATGGTGAGGGAAATGTAAGGGTATGTATTAGTTTAAGTGTAAGGTTAAAGTTAAGATTATGTGTAAGGTTTAGGTTAAGGGTTAGGGTTAGGGTAAGGGTTAGGGTTAATGTAAGGGTCAGGGTAAGGGTTGGGGTAAGGTTTAGGTTAAGGGTAATAGTAAGTATAATGGTAAGGGTAAGAGTGAAGGTTAGGGTAATGGTTAGGTTTAGGTAAGGGTGAGGGTTAGGGTAAGGTTTAGAATTAGGCAAAGGGTAAGTGTAGCAGAAAGGGTAAGGTTTAGGATAAGGGTAAGTGTTAGGATAAGGGTAAGGTTTAGGGTTAGCTTAATAGTAAGGTTAAGGGTAATTGTACGAGTAATTGCTAGGGTAAGTGCAAGCGTAAGTGTACATGTAAGTGTTGTTGTATGGCTTATGATAAGGGTTAGGTTAAGGTTAAGGTTTATGTTAAGTGTAAGTGTAAGGGTAACAGAGACAGTAAAGGTAAGGGTAAGGGGAATGGTAAGGTTAAGGCTACAAGTACGTGTTAGGGTATGGGTTATGGTAAGGGTAAGGGTTAGGGTAAGGGTAAGTGTAAGGGTACGGGTCAGGGTAAGGGTTAGGGTAAGGTTAAGTGTTAGGGTAAGGGTTAGGGTTAGTTTTAGGGTTAAAGTCAGGAAAACATATGCGTAAGTATTAGGTTAATGTTAAGGGTAAGGTTAAGGTTAAGAGTAAGTGTAAGGTTTAGGGTAAGGGTTAGGTTAAGGATAAGTGTTAGGGTAAGGGTAAGGTTAATGATAACCGTAAGTGTAAGGGGAAGGGGAAGGGGAAGGGGAAGTCTAAGGGTACGGGTCAGGGTAAAAGTTAGAGTAAGGGTTAGGGTTAGGGTTCGGTAAGGATAAGTGTTAGGGTAATAGTTACGGTTAATTGTAGGGTTATGGTGAGGGAAACGTAAGGGTATGTATTAGTTTAAGGGTAAGGTTAAAGTTAAGATTAAGTGTAAGGTTTAGGTTAAGGGTTAGGGTTAGGGTAAGGGTTAGGGTTAATGTAAGGGTCAGGGTAAGGGTTGGGGTAAGGTTTAGGTTAAGGGTAAAAGTAAGTATAATGGTAAGGGTAAGAGTGAAGGTTAGGGTAATGGTTAGCTTTAGGTAAGGGTGAGGGTTAGGGTAAGGTTTAGAATTAGGCAAAGGGTAAGTGTAGCAGAAAGGGTAAGGTTTAGGATAAGGGTAAGTGTTAGGATAAGGGTAAGGTTTAGGGTTAGCTTAATAGTAAGGTTAAGGGTAATTGTACGAGTAATTGCTAGGGTAAGTGCAAGCGTAAGTGTACATGTAAGTGTTGTTGTATGGCTTATGATAAGGGTTAGGTTAAGGTTAAGGATTATGTTAAGTGTAAGTGTAAGGGTAACAGAGACAGTAAAGGTAAGGGTAAGGGGAATGGTAAGGTTAAGGCTACAAGTACGTGTTAGGGTATGGGTTATGGTAAGGGTAAGGGTTAGGGTAAGGGTAAGTGTAAGGGTACGGGTCAGGGTAAGGGTTAGAGTAAGGGTTAGAGTTACGGTTAGGGTTAGGGTAAGGGTAAGGGTTAGGGTTAGTTTTAGGGTTAAAGTCAGGAAAACATATGCATAAGTATTAGGTTAATGTTAAGGGTAAGGTTAAGGTTAAGAGTAAGTGTAAGTTTTAGGGTAAGGGTTAGGGTTAATGTAAGGGTCAGGGTAAGGGCTGGGGTAAGGTTTAGGGTTAGGATTAGGTTAAGGGTAAGGATTAGGGTAAGGGTAAGGGTATGGATAAGGATAAGTGTAAGTGTTAGGGTAAGGGTAATGTTAAAGGTAACAGTAAGTGTAAGGAGAAGGGTTAGGGTAAGGGTAAGAGTAAGGGTATTGATAATGATAAGGGTGAGGGTTACAGTAAGGGTAAATGTAAGGTTTAGATTTAGGCTAAGGGTAAGTGTAGCAGAAAGGGTAAGGTTTACTGTAAGGTTTAAGGTTTCGGCTTAGGGTAAGGGTAAGGGTAATTGTACGAATAATTGCTAGGGTAAGTGTAAGCGTAAGTGTACATGTAAGTGTTGTTGTATGGCTTATGGTAAGGGTAAGGTCAAGGGTAAAGTTTATGTTAAGGGTAAGCGTAAGGGTAACGGATAGAGTAAGGGTAAGGGTAAGGTTAAGGGTAACGGTAAGGTTAAGGGTACAAATATGTGTTAGGGTATGGGTTATGGTATGGGTAAGAATTAGGCTAAGTATAAGGGTAAGGGTAAGTGTAAGGGTACAGGTCAGGGTAAGTGTTAGAGTAAGGGTTAGGGTTAGGGTTAGGGTAAGGTTAAGTGTTAGGGTAATGGTTAGGGTTAGTTTTAGGGTTAAAGTCAGGAAAACGCATGTGTAAGTATTAGGTTAATGTTAAGGGTAAGGTTAAGGTTAAGAGTAAGTGTAAGGTTTAGGGTAAGGGTTAGGTTAAGGATAAGTGTTAGGGTAAGGGTAAGGTTAATGATAACCGTAAGTGTAAGGGGAAGGGGAAGGGGAAGGGGAAGTCTAAGGGTACGGGTCAGGGTAAAAGTTAGAGTAAGGGTTAGGGTTAGGGTTCGGTAAGGATAAGTGTTAGGGTAATGGTTACGGTTAATTTTAGGCTTATGGTGAGGGAAACGTAAGGGTATGTATTAGTTTAAGGGTAAGGTTAAAGTTAAGATTATGTGTAAGGTTTAGGTTAAGGGTTAGGGTTAGGGTTAATGTAAGGGTCAGGGTAAGGGTTGGGGTAAGGTTTAGGTTAAGGGTAAAAGTAAGTATAATGGTAAGGGTAAGAGTGAAGGTTAGGGTAATGGTTAGATTTAGGTAAGGGTTAGGATAAGGGTAAGTGTAAGGTTTAGATTTAGGCTTAGGGTAAGTGTAGCAGAAAGGGTAAGCTTTACGGTAAGGTTTAAGGTTTAGGCTTACGTTAAGGGTAAGGGTAAGGGTACGGGTCAGGGTAAGGGTTAGAGTAAGGGTTTGAATAAGTGTAAGAGTTACGATAAGTGTAAGTGTGCAAGCAAGGATTAGGGCAAGAGTAAGTGTAAGGGTAATAGAAAGGGTCAGGGTAAGTATAAGGGTAAGGGTAAGGTTTTAGGGGAAGCAGAAGGGTAAGGGTTAGGTTAAGTGTAAGGGGAAGGGGAAGGTAAGGGGAAGGGTTGGAGTAAGGTATAGGGTAAGGGTAAGGTTATGGTTAAAGGAAAGAGTAAGGGTAAGGAAAAAGTAAAGGTAAGGATTTGGGTAATGGTAAGGGTGAGAAGGGTTAGGGTAAGGGTTACGGTAAGGGTTAGGTAACGCAGTGTACAACCTGGGACGTCACACGCAGAGCTGCCTCTGGCAAGGGTACAGATGAGGAACAGATGTAGCAGTTGTTGTGTTGTAGGTCTCACTGTTCCTCTAAGCATCCCCTCTTTGTCTTTTAGAGGTGTTGTAGCTGTTTGAAGAGGGTAGATTGAAGCATCTGCCTCGGGGGCTGGTAAGCGGCAGAGGTAAGGGAGCAGATGAGAGTAACTTACCTAGTTGTGCTGCGTCTTTGGATGCTGCATCGGCCTATGCGTTTCTTTTTCTTTCCCAGGTGTCTCGCACAGGCTCTAAGGAGCACACTGCACTCTGAAGAGCTGTGTAAGAAGAGGGGCTGGTCATGAGCTGGGTTGGAGCAGAACGACCAAGTAGCACAAGGTGACTATGAAAGGTGTCCGTCTTGCTTTGCAGGTGCCGTGGCAGGCTCTCCACAGAAGTGGATAAGGATATGAGATAAGGCCAGAGAGCGACAAGGAGCGGCACGTGCAGGGATGGTTTTGAAGCGCTGCGGTGGCTTACTCTTCTGTTCATCAGGTGCCACAGGCAAGGTGGGTTGTAACATTTGCAAGTCGTTATATTTGCATGAAAGCAGTTCACTTGAATGCCACAGTGCATCTGAGTAGGGTGTTCTAGCAGAACAAGCTTGTCTGGCACAGCGGTGCCTGATGGCAGTGTGTTTCCTCAGGTGAAGAGGTGCCTGAAGCCCCATCCTATCTAGCCTGCACACAATTATCTGAGAATGAAAGCTGCTTTCCAGTAATTCAGAAAGCCAAGTTACGTCTCAGCCTTGAGCATCTCGGGCTTTTGGGCCTGTCTGTAACATTTGGCACCAGCACTAATACTTTTTTTGGCATATGTTTAGCGTTTGGGGCCTGTGTCTGGGATTTGGGCCCTGTCTCGAACCACTGGGGCTTTGTCCTGGGTTTTGGAGCCTGCCTCTAGAGTTCAGGGCCTGTGATTAGGCTTTTGGGGTCTGTGTCTGGGGGCCGGTATCTGGGGGCAAGGGGGGAGCTGCTTGTAGACCCTTGGGACCAGCATTGAGGGGGTTGGGAGCTGACTCTACACCTTTGGGGCCTGCTTCCAGGGCGGAGGGGGGTTGAGACCAGCATCTGGGGGAGGGGTGGGAGCTCTTTGTATTCCTTTGGAGCCTGTGTCCGGGGGGGGGGGGGAAGGGGAGGGTTGGTTGGGAGCTGCTTGTACACTGTTGGAGCCTGGGTTGAGGGAGGAGGTTTGGAGCTGCTTCTACACCTTTGGGCCTGGCATCGGGGGTAGGGGGTTGGGTGCTGGTTGTAGGGGCCTGTGTTTGGGGGGGGGGGCTTGGGACCTGCGTCTGGGGGAGGGGTGGGAGCTGCTTGTACACCTTTGGGGCCTGCATCTGTGGGGGGTCAGGGCCTGTGTCTAGCGGGCTGGGAACTGCTTGTACAATGTAGGAATCTGTTTCTGCAGGGTGGCTGGGAGCTGTTTGTACAACTTTGGGGCCAGCATCTGGGGGTGGCTGGGAGCTGCCTGTACACTGTAGGGGCCTGTGTTTGTGGGGGGCTTGGGGGCCTCCCTCGGGGCGGGGGGGGAGGGTTGGGAGCTGCTTGTATAGGGTAGGGGGCCTGCCTGGCAGGGGTTGGGAGCTGCTTGTAGAATTTGGGTCGCTGTGTCTGGGGGGGCAGTTGGGGTCTGTGTCTCAGGGGTGTTGGGAACTGGTTGTACACCTTTGGGTCCTGTCTCTGGGGGGGAGCTACTTGTACACTTTTGGGGTCTGTATTTGAGGGGGGTTGGGAGCTGCTTGTGCACTTTTGGACCTATGTTTAGGCTGGTTGGGAGTTGCTCATGCATTCTAGGTGCCTCCCTTTTGAGAAGGGTTGGGGCCTGCATCTGTGGGTGGTTGGGAGCTGCTTGTACACTATAGGGGCCATGGTCTTGGAGGGGGGTCTGGGCTGTTTATACACCTTTGTGGCCTGTGTTTGTGGGGGGGGTGGTGGGCCTGTGCCTGGGGAAGTTGGGAGCTGTTTGTTCACTCTAGGAGCCTCCATTTGGGGGTCTTTGGGGCCTCCCTTTGAGGGGGAGGGAGTTGGGAGTTGGTTGTACACCTCCGCATCCCATGTCTTGGGGGGGGTGGGGGGAGTGGGACCGGTCTCTGAAGGGGCGGGTTGTGAGCTGCTTGTACACCTGTGTCGGGGGGAGGGTAGGGGGGTTGGCGGGGGGCGGGTCCGGGTCTTGGGCCAGTGTCTGGGTGGAGTCCAGTTCTTGGGAGGGGGGTGGTGGGGTAGGAGCTGCTTGTGGGCAGTTGGGGTCTGCATCTGGGTGTGGTTGGTGCCTGCTTCTGTTGGCAGTTTGGGGCCTGCTTGTAGACTTGTGCAGCCTGGGTTTGGGGGCTTTTCTGTAACGTTTGGGGCCTGCATTTTTGCTTTGGGATGCATCTTGAGCTTTTGAGGCCTAGCAGTAGCGTTTGGGGCCTGCATCTGGGGCTTTTCTGTAGCATTTTGGTTGCGTATTTGTGATTTGGGGCCTGTATCGTGGGTTTTGCCTTTTTTGTAGTTTCCATCTTTGTGTGTGTGTGTTTCGTTGTTGGTTGTCTGGGGTTAGGGGCAGTTTGGGGTTTGGATTAAGGTCAGTGTCATTAGCGTTAGGGGGTTGATAATAAGGGTTAGGGTTGTGGTTAGAGTTGTTAGGTTTAAGGGGAATAAGGATTTCAGGGTAAGGGGATCAAGGTTGTGGGAATAAAAATGTTGTTTTTGCGCAGTTACATCCTGTAGAGGGAAGGAAGGTGGTATTGAGATATGCTTGCAGTGATAAGACAGCTTAACAGTGTGAAATGAGTTCATCTGATTCGTGTCAATATGGAACAATGCTAGGGCCGCATGATATGATGAAAAGTCTGAGAAAACCAGAGTGGTTAATATATATAGTTCTTGTATCTTGCAAAGGAATGGTCCAGCAATTCGGGTCAATAGGGGATAAGAGAACAAAGGGGTTTCAGAATAACTGCTAACTTTTACAACTGTTGCATGGGACACTATGCAAGTGTCTGCCATCCAGCCAAGATGGACAAAGGAGATGGACAAGAGAAAAGCCTGGGAGGAAGACTACGAGCCTTCAGTACGAGCGGCCCCCAGAGGGACCACCGGAGACTGATAACGCCTGCACCAGTGGGAGGGTTTGGATTCTGGGAACTAATTAGAATAACCCTGCCTTTTGTAGAAGTAGTAATGAATATGTATTAGCCTAGCAGCATAAAAACCAGCCGCCTGATGTAACTTGTGTGCGTCTTGGTGGAGCAGAGACTCCTGGCGCACCCAGCGCTGCTTGCTTACCTCTATTCCTTTAATAAATCATAAACATTAATTGTAAGCCTATTTGGGACCCAGTCATTTATTACAAGTGGGTGCTCGTCCGGGAGGGCTTTGGTTCCTGATTTCTGGTTTGATCTAGGAGAGGCACCCCCACCATTTGGTGGCTGCTGTTTGAGTCAGGTCGGAACTAATGGCATCTTGAACCTGAATAAAGGTAAGCAAAGTTTCTGATTCTTTTTTTCAGCTCCCTCGCCAGCTGCAGCACTATATTTTGCCCGTAATTGTGTGTGTGAAGATCCGAACAAAGATGACGGAGTCGTAAGCATTTAAAGCGTATACCGTTCGGTTGGGCGGGGTTCGGTTGCCTGTGTGTGTAAGAGTGTGACTGAGATGGAACTTAGTTCCGAAGCGATTGTGGAGGTCTTCTAACCGCGGTTCCAATCTCCCGCGAGGGACTTGGCCGGTGAAGGACCGAAGGGATTCCTATAGGATTTGTGGGTGTGTGATAGGTCCTCGACCCCCTGCAAGACACTCTTACTAAGGTAACCAAGGGCTGTGGGAATTGCCATAGTAAACTTCCTAGATGGGTCAGACAAAATCGAAGACCAGAGACCAGAAGAAAGGGAGCAAATTACCAGTCATACCACCAGAAAGTCCATTAGGAATAACGATTAGAAATTGGAATGATAGGGACCCCAGAAAAGGAAAAAGTAAATTAAAAATGGTCCAGTATTGTGTGACAGAATGGCCAAAGGAGCCTTTAAGACTACATGTCTTTTGGCCTGTTTTTGGATCCTTCGAAGACTGGATTTGCCAGGCCTTAAATATCCATGTTAATTCAAAGGAACCTTTTAGCCAGGAAGAAAGTGATTATGCAGGATTATGGATCAGGAGGACTTCACGTCCTTTTCCAGCCTCAATATTTACACTAAAAGCAGGTAAGAAATTTGAAGAACAAGAAGAACGTGAAAAAGAAAAAGAAGATAAACGTGAGCCGTTGGATAAGCTACCACCTCCATATCCTAACAATCCACCCCCGGCGGCTCCCCCTCTGGTGGCTGTGGTATCGCCACCAGTACCACCATTGCCCCATCTTCCACCACCAACAGCACCAGAATTAGACCGACCTCCGGCCGCATGCAGGAGAAGTAGGACAGACGTATCTGAGAGGGCTTCTCTATATCCCTTAAGGGAGGTAACTGGTGTATAACTGGTGCGCGTCTTGGTGGAGCAGAGACTCCCGGCGTACCCAGCACTGTTTGCTTACCTCTATTCATTCAGTGAATTGTAAACTTTGATTGTAATCCTATTTGGGACTTTTATTTATTATAACAGACAACCTTGTAAAACGCAGACAACCAGAATCCTTACAGCAATTAGGTGGAAATCACGGCGTAAGAAACATTACCACCTCAAAGAGTAAAAACCTCAAAAGAAATGTGACTTGTAACAGGCCAGCAGCTGTGTATTTTCTGTGAAGCACCAGCTAGATTATGAACCTTGAATAGCACAGTTAAAGGGGAAACAGGGGAGGGTCCCGGTCCTCGGCAGAAAAAAAAAGTGTATAAACTGTGTATGGAATTAGTAGGCACCCTCCTGCTTGTGGGACACCCGCCATTGTAATCTCGAATAATAATGCTACTGTACAGAGATCCTCGACTCAGCCTATGCTATTTGCTACAGATTGATTCAGGGTTTTAAGGTTTCAGGGACTGGGCACTAGGGTTGGGTTTCAGGGTAAGGGGTTTCAGGGTTTATGTTTAGGATTTTAAGGTTTTTAGGGTTGGAGTTTTAATGGTTAGGGTTTTAAGGTTTTGGGGGTTAGGGTTTTAAGGGTTTCAGGGTTAGCGTGTTAGGGTATTAGAGTTTTTTGGGTTGTAGTGTTGATATGTTTTTTAGGGTTAGAGTCTTAAGGTTTTATTTTTGGTCAGTTATTTACGGTTAGGGTTTTAAGATCTTTTTTTTTTTTTTTTTTTTTTTTTTCAGGTTAGGTTCTCCAGGTCCAGGGTTTTGAGTATCCTAATTTTGGGGGTTTGGATTTTGAGCATCTTAATTTTGGGGGTTAGGCTTTTGTGTGCCCTAATTTTTTGGGATCGGCTTTCAAGCATCCTAAGTAGTTGGGTTAGGGTTTTGAGCATCTTAATATTTTGGGTCTGGGTAATGAGCATCCTCAGTTTTCAGGATAGGGTTTTGAGCATCTTAATGTTTCCAGGATAGGGTTTGGAGCGTCCTAATGTTTTGGGTTGGGGCTTTGAGCGTCCTAATGTTTTTGGGTTAGGGTTTGGAGCGTCCTAAATTTTCAGGATAGGGTTCTGAGCATCTCAGTGTTTCCAGGATAGGGTTTTGAGCGTCCTAAGTTTTGGGATAGGTCTTTGAGCTTCCTAATGTTTTCCGGATAGGGTTTGGAGCATCTTAATGTTTTGGGTTTGGGTTTTGAGCATCCTGTTTTCGGGATAGGGTTTGGAGCGTCCTAGTGTTTTCGGGATAGGGTTTGGAGCGTCCAAAGTGTTATAAGTTGCCCCCTTAATTAATTTTCAGAGAGCATTGTATTAATCATAGAAAGGAATTTATTGAGTAAGCAAACATCAAGCAAAACAGCACTGGGCAGCCGGGGAGTCTCAGCTCCGCCAACGGCACGCACCTCACCCCTGCCAGGATCCCTTTTTATACCTTGCTAATTCCGGGATTACGCAGCACATCCTGGTATATTCTGCGACTGTGCGCACTGTTGCGCGCAAAAGAATTTTTAAGAATTTAAATCTCTTTAAAAAGAAAATTAAGCAAAAGAATTTTCATAGTGTCTAGGCAAGCATTATGCAGCTCCTTACTTCAGCAGGGAGCTTTCGCAACTCCCGCTCCTCAAACAGAACTCCTTGTTTTTATAATACAAAAGACAATGAACAAACATTTATGGTGTATTACCCTAAGTTTTTGGGTTAGGGCTTTTTGCGTCTTAATGTTTTGGGGTTAGGGTTTGGAGCGCCCTAAGTTTTTGGGCTAGGGCTTTGAGCATTCCTAACGTTTTGGGTTGGGTTTGGGTTTTGAGCATCCTAAGATTTTGGGTTAGGGGTTTTAGGCATAGGTCTTCAGGGGTTTAGTGTGGTAAATAGTTTGGGTCAGGTCTGTAGGGGTTTCGAGGTTTTTTGCATGTTAGGGCTTGAGGCTTTTTTTGTAAGGGCGGTGAGGGTTCCAGTGAGTGCTGGTAAATGCAGTTCTCGAGCACTCGGCCTGTGATTGGCCATGCTGGCTGTGCGGGGAATGCTGGTAGGTGTAGTTTTCCGACACTGGGAGGCCATGTTGTGTGCCCAGAGCATGCCGGGAAATGTAGTTGTCGGATTCGGGACTTCCGGGAGGCCATGTTGAATGCCCAGAGCATACCGGGAGATGTAGTTCTCGGGAACTAGGGTTAGGGTTAGGGGCTAGGGCTGGGGCTAGAGTTAGGGTTTCGGGTGAGGGTTGGGGTTGGGGGTTATTGTTAGGGTTAGTGGTTTAGGGTTAGGCTTAGAGGGTTATGGTTAGGGATAGGTTAGGGGTAGGTTTAGAGGGTTAGGGTAAGGGGTTGGGACTGTGGTTAGGCTTAGGGTGAGAGTATTAGGGTTAGGGTTCGGGTTCAGATTAGGGTATGGGTAAGGGTTCGGGCAAAGGTAAGTGTTAGGGTAAGGCTAAGGGTAAGGCTTAGGGTGAGGATAAGGTTTAGGGAAAGGGTTAGGTTTAGGGTAAGGGTTGGGGTAAGGGTTAGGGTAAGGGTAAGAGTTAGGGTAAAGGATAGAGTAATGGTAAGTATAAGGGCAGGGTAAGGATTAGGGTAAGGGTAAGGATTAGGGTTAGGTTTAGGGTAAGAATAAGGGTAAGCTAATGGTTAGGATAAGGGTAAGGGTTAGGGTAAAGGTTTTCATTTGTTAAAGCTGAAACGCAGTATGCAATCTGGGACGTCACAGCCAGAGCTGCCTATGGCAAGGTGCAAGAGGAAAAGATGGAGCAGATGTTCTACTCCTAGTTTTTTCTTTATACGTAAATAAAAGTTTGAGCTAATTCCAGTTGGAAGAGTTCCAATTACTTGCTTGGTCATAATGTCTTTTAATATTGAAAGCTGCAGCAAAAGCATGGGGATTTTTGCTTCTAGAAACACCCTAGTTCTCTTGTCTGCACTATGCATGCTTTTGAGCTAAAACTGATTAAAAAATAAAAAGAAAAATCACACACACACACACACACAAAAAAAAAAAAAAAAAAAAAAAAACGCACCACAGCTGCTGCTGCTCTCTTCCTACTTCCTTGTGCTTTGCCCCTACCCTTCCCAGGTGATTGGGTTTGGGTGCTAGTCGGGGCCAAATGGTATATGAGTCCCAGGCATCCCCTCAGAGAGCTCATTCTGCTTGGGCTGCTCTTTGGGGTGTTTGTTTTTCCTTCGGTCAGTTGCAGGCTTCTTCAGGTGGATGATAGTTTATGGACTGATGCGTTTCCAAGTAGCGAGGGGTACGCACATCTTTTTGAGGTAACAGCTAGTAGGATCTGTTAGAATAAACTAATGTAGTATTGATGCCTTTATTGCATGCAGTTCTTTATCAGGTGAGTAACTGTTGCGAGTAACTGAAGTCAATGTTACTTGGTGTGTTTGCTATGCAGTGCCTGTGCAGACTATTGCACGAGACACAGCTTTCTGACATCTGGCCCAGCAACTACTAAATAAGGGGAGGGGAGAAGCTGAAGAACGACCAAAGGACAAAGCCTGGGAGGAAGACTACGAGCCTTCAGTACGAGCGGCCCCCAGAGGGACCACCGGAGACTGATAACGCCTGCACCAGTGGGAGGGTTTGGATTCTGGGAACTAATTAGAATAACCCTGCCTTTTGTAGAAGTAGTAATGAATATGTATTAGCCTAGCAGCATAAAAACCAGCCGCCTGATGTAACTTGTGTGCATCTTGGTGGAGCAGAGACTCCTGGCGCACCCAGCGCTGCTTGCTTACCTCTATTCCTTAAATAAATCATAAACATTAATTGTAAGCCTATTTGGGACTCGGTCATTTATTACAAGTGGGACCTCCCGATGGGTAGAAGCTCTCGGGATAGCTCGGGATGCTGAGGCGTGGTGCTGCAAGGAGGTTGGTGGTCGGTGGCGAATTGGGAGGGGGCGAGGCGGCGGGTGGTCGGTGGCTTCTGTGGAAAAGGCGCTTGTATGGGGGGCTGCGCGTTCAGAGGAACCTTGACAGGCTGCAGATAGGGGCAGGCAGGAACCTTTTGAAGTTCGGGAGAGGGAAATGCCAAGCCCTACCCCTAGGGAGAAACACCTCTGTTTACCAGCACTGGCTAGCTCGATACTGAATAAGCATTTCTTCATGGAAGGGGTGCTTTGCTATTAGAACAGGCTGCCCGGGGAAGTGGTAAGAGACCCGATCCTTAAAAGTATTGAAGAGACATGTGGACATAGCCCGGGAGTCCGGCCTCCGGCAGGGCGGGAGCTGGCTCTTCCGAGCCGCTGTGCTCCGGTCTTGTGCGACGCGTTTGCAAGCAGCACCGGGTGCCGGGTCCGACATCGGACGGTTCGGGGACGGCGATTCCGGGGCCGTCGGCTAGCGGGGGCCGGCTATCTCGTGTCCCGGGGATCCGAATTCAGGGGGCGTGGGGGCCGGCCGTGCAGTGAAGCGGGGGGCTGGCGTCCGCCGGCTTCCCAGAGAGTGGGCTTTCGGTCCCGTGCGGTTCGGTGGCCGGCCGTCCCGAAACCCTGCGCACCGGTCTTGTGCTAGACTCAGCGGGGTCCGGGGCCGATCTCGGCTTCTCGGGGCCGGCGGTCCGTAGCAGCTGGGCTCCCAAGAGCTTCTGGGCTCCCAAGCGTCGCCCAAGACCGGATCCCAGAGAATCGGGACGGCCGGCCACACCGCTGCGACTAGCACAAGCGTCTCCCGACAACGGAGCCCAGGGGCTTGCGAGGGTCAGATTCCGCGCCCCGGGATAGAGAAACGGGGAGCGCGGGTCGGCCGGCCGCAGCTTCGCACGGGACCGAACCCCCTGTCTCCGGGACGGCCAGACCCCGAGCCGGCAGACAGCAGCCTCCCGCTTCACGGCACAGTCGACCCCCAACCCGCCCGAGTTCTGATCGCCGGGACACGGGACAGCCGGCCGCGCCGCCCGAGGCCGGACACCTGGAGCCCGGGACCGCCGTCCCTGACAAAGCCAAAGTCGGACCCGGACCCCGGTGCGGCTAGCACACGCGTCGCCCAGGACCGCAGCCTAGGACCTCGGGACGGTCGCATCCCGCGCCTCCGGCAGGAGCTACCCGGGAGGGCAGGACGGCCTGCCGCAGCTCCGCAAGAGACCGAACCTGCTGGATTCCGGGACGGCCAGAGCCCGAGCCGGTGGGCAGCAGCCTCCCGCTTCACGGCTCGGCAGTGAAGCTCACGGTTCATCGCCCGGCTCACGGTTCGTCGCCCGACTTCGGACCCACGGGACAGCCGGCACCCGCGCCGCCGGAGGCCGGACACACGGGCTATGGGATCGCCGTCCCCGAACCGCACGAAGTCACACACGGTCTCCGGTGCGTCCAGCACACGCATCGCAAAGACCGGAGCCCAGATTATAGGATCAGCCAGCCCCGCACCGCCCGAGGTCGGACCGGCAACCCGGTGCGCTTGGCACATGCGTCGCCCAAGAACGGCGCCCAGGGCCGCGGGATGGTCGTGCGTCACGCAGCCCGAGTTCGGACCCCCGGAACACGGGACAGCCGGCACCCGCGCCACCGGAGGACAGAATCCCGTGCCCCGGGGGGATCACCGTCCTCAACGCGCCCGAAGTCGGCTCCGGACCTCGCTGCGTCTGGCACACGCCTCGCCCAAGACCGGAGCACGGTTTCTAGGGACAGACAGCTCCAGAGCCGTCCGAGGTCGTACCGGGAACCCGGTGCGGTTGACACATGCGTCGCCAAAGACCGGAGCCCTGGGAAGCGTGATGGCCGGACCCCACGCAGCCCGAGTTCGGACCCACGGGACACGGGACAGCCGGCACCCGTGCCTGGCTCTTGGGGACTTGGAAGGAGTACTGATGCTGTGCCAGCACTATGCAGCAATAGACACAACACTGGAGTGATTTCAGTGTTGTTCCAGCTACGAGTGCAGAGTACAGCACTGTGCGGGCTGCTGCAGGGAAAAGGTGACTCCAGCTCAGACAGCCCCAACACACGGGGGCCGGGTCCGACCTCGGGCGGCGCGGGGCTGGCTGATCCTATAATCTGGGCTCCGGTTTTTGCGATGCGTGTGCTGGACGCACCGGAGACCGTGTGTGACTTCGTGCGGTTCGGGGACGGCGATCCCATAGCCCGTGTGTCCGGCCTCCGGCGGCGCGGGTGCCGGCTGTCCCGTGGGTCCGAAGTCGGGCGACGAACCGTGAGCCGGGCGATGAACCGTGAGCTTCACTGCCGAGCCGTGAAGCGGGAGGCTGCTGCCCACCGGCTCGGGCTCTGGCCGTCCCGGAATCCAGCAGGTTCGGTCCCTTGCGGAGCTGCGGCAGGCCGTCCTGCCCTCCCGGGTAGCTCCTGCCGGAGGCGCGGGATGCGACCGTCCCGAGGTCCTAGGCTGCGGTCCTGGGCGACGCGTGTGCTAGCCGCACCGGGGTCCGGGTCCGACTTTGGCTTTGTCAGGGACGGCGGTCCCGGGCTCCAGGTGTCCGGCCTCGGGCGGCGCGGCCGGCTGTCCCGTGTCCCGGCGATCAGAACTCGGGCGGGTTGGGGGTCGACTGTGCCGTGAAGCGGGAGGCTGCTGTCTGCCGGCTCGGGGTCTGGCCGTCCCGGAGACAGGGGGTTCGGTCCCGTGCGAAGCTGCGGCCGGCCGACCCGCGCTCCCCGTTTCTCTATCCCGGGGCGCGGAATCTGACCCTCGCAAGCCCCTGGGCTCCGTTGTCGGGAGACGCTTGTGCTAGTCGCAGCGGTGTGGCCGGCCGTCCCGATTCTCTGGGATCCGGTCTTGGGCGACGCTTGGGAGCCCAGAAGCTCTTGGGAGCCCAGCTGCTACGGACCGCCGGCCCCGAGAAGCCGAGATCGGCCCCGGACCCCGCTGAGTCTAGCACAAGACCGGTGCGCAGGGTTTCGGGACGGCCGGCCACCGAACCGCACGGGACCGAAAGCCCACTCTCTGGGAAGCCGGCGGACGCCAGCCCCCCGCTTCACTGCACGGCCGGCCCCCACGCCCCCTGAATTCGGATCCCCGGGACACGAGATAGCCGGCCCCCGCTAGCCGACGGCCCCGGAATCGCCGTCCCCGAACCGTCCGATGTCGGACCCGGCACCCGGTGCTGCTTGCAAACGCGTCGCACAAGACCGGAGCACAGCGGCTCGGAAGAGCCAGCTCCCGCCCTGCCGGAGGCCGGACTCCCGGGCTATGTCCACATGTCTCTTCAATACTTTTAAGGATCGGGTCTCTTACCACTTCCCCGGGCAGCCTGTTCTAATAGCAAAGCACCCCTTCCATGAAGAAATGCTTATTCAGTATCGAGCTAGCCAGTGCTGGTAAACAGAGGTGTTTCTCCCTAGGGGTAGGGCTTGGCATTTCCCTCTCCCGAACTTCAAAAGGTTCCTGCCTGCCCCTATCTGCAGCCTGTCAAGGTTCCTCTGAACGCGCAGCCCCCCATACAAGCGCCTTTTCCACAGAAGCCACCGACCACCCGCCGCCTCGCCCCCTCCCAATTCGCCACCGACCACCAACCTCCTTGCAGCACCACGCCTCAGCATCCCGAGCTATCCCGAGAGCTTCCACCCATCGGGAGGTCCCACTTGTAATAAATGACCGAGTCCCAAATAGGCTTACAATTAATGTTTATGATTTATTAAAGGAATAGAGGTAAGCAAGCAGCGCTGGGTGCGCCAGGAGTCTCTGCTCCACCAAGACGCACACAAGTTACATCAGGCGGCTGGTTTTTATGCTGCTAGGCTAATACATATTCATTACTACTTCTACAAAAGGCAGGGTTATTCTAATTAGTTCCCAGAATCCAAACCCTCCCACTGGTGCAGGCGTTATCAGTCTCCGGTGGTCCCTCTGGGGGCCGCTCGTACTGAAGGCTCGTAGTCTTCCTCCCAGGCTTTGTCCTTTGGTCGTTCTTCAGCTTCTCCCCTCCCCTTATTTAGTAGTTGCTGGGCCAGATGTCAGAAAGCTGTGTCTCGTGCAATAGTCCGCACAGGCACTGCATAGCAAACACACCAAGTAACATTGACTTCAGTTACTCGCAACAGTTACTCACCTGATAAAGAACTGCATGCAATAAAGGCACCAAGTACTACATCAGTTTATTCTAACAGATCCTACTAGCTGTTACCTCAAAAAGATGTGCGTACCCCTCGCTACTTGGAAACGCATCAGACCATAAACTATCATCCACCTGAAGAAGCCTGCAACTGACCGAAGGAAAAAAAAACACCCCAAAGAGCAGCCCAAGCAGAATGAGCTCTCTGAGGGGATGCCTGGGACTCATATACCATTTGGCCCCCGACTAGCACCCAAACCCAATCACCTGGGAAGGGTAGGGGCAAAGCACAAGGAAGTAGGAAGAGAGCAGCAGCAGCTGTGGTGCGTTTTTTTTTTTTTTTTTTTTTTTTTGTGTGTGTGTGTGTGTGTGATTTTTCTTTTTATTTTTTAATCAGTTTTAGCTCAAAAGCATGCATAGTGCAGACAAGAGAACTAGGGTGTTTCTAGAAGCAAAAATCCCCATGCTTTTGCTGCAGCTTTCAATATTAAAAGACATTATGACCAAGCAAGTAATTGGAACTCTTCCAACTGGAATTAGCTCAAACTTTTATTTACGTATAAAGAAAAAACTAGGAGTAGAACATCTGCTCCATCTTTTCCTCTTGCACCTTGCCATAGGCAGCTCTGGCTGTGACGTCCCAGATTGCATACTGCGTTTCAGCTTTAACAAATGAAAACCTTTACCCTAACCCTTACCCTTATCCTAACCATTAGCTTACCCTTATTCTTACCCTAAACCTAACCCTAATCCTTACCCTTACCCTAATCCTTACCCTACCCTTATACTTACCATTACTCTATCCTTTACCCTAACTCTTACCCTTACCCTAACCCTTACCCCAACCCTTACCCTAAACCTAACCCTTTCCCTAAACCTTATCCTCACCCTAAGCCTTACCCTTAGCCTTACCCTAACACTTACCTTTGCCCTAACCCTTACCCGTACCCTAATCTGAACCCGAACCCTAACCCTAATACTCTCACCCTAACCCTTACCCTAAGCCTAACCACAGTCCCAACCCCTTACCCTAACCCTCTAAACCTACCCCTAACCATAACCCTCTAAGCCTAACCCTAAACCACGAACCCTAACAATAACCCCCAACCCCAACCCTCACCCGAAACCCTAACTCTAGCCCCAGCCCTAGCCCCTAACCCTAACCCTAGTTCCCGAGAACTACATCTCCCAGCATGCTCTGGGCACACAACATGGCCTCCCAGTGCCGGAAAACTACACCTACCAGCATTCCCCGCACAGCCAGCATGGCCAATCACAGGCCGAGTGCTCGAGAACTGCATTTACCAGCACTCACTGGAACCCTCACCGCCCTTACAAAAAAAGCCTCAAGCCCTAACATGCAAAAAACCTCGAAACCCCTACAGACCTGACCCAAACTATTTACCACACTAAACCCCTGAAGACCTATGCCTAAAACCCCTAACCCAAAATCTTAGGATGCTCAAAACCCAAACCCAACCCAAAACGTTAGGAATGCTCAAAGCCCTAGCCCAAAAACTTAGGGCGCTCCAAACCCTAACCCCAAAACATTAAGACGCAAAAAGCCCTAACCCAAAAACTTAGGGTAATACACCATAAATGTTTGTTCATTGTCTTTTGTATTATAAAAACAAGGAGTTCTGTTTGAGGAGCGGGAGTTGCGAAAGCTCCCTGCTGAAGTAAGGAGCTGCATAATGCTTGCCTAGACACTATGAAAATTCTTTTGCTTAATTTTCTTTTTAAAGAGATTTAAATTCTTAAAAATTCTTTTGCGTGCAACAGTGCGCACAGTCGCAGAATATACCAGGATGTGCTGCGTAATCCCGGAATTAGCAAGGTATAAAAAGGGATCCTGGCAGGGGTGAGGTGCGTGCCGTTGGCGGAGCTGAGACTCCCCGGCTGCCCAGTGCTGTTTTGCTTGATGTTTGCTTACTCAATAAATTCCTTTCTATGATTAATACAATGCTCTCTGAAAATTAATTAAGGGGGCAACTTATAACACTTTGGACGCTCCAAACCCTATCCCGAAAACACTAGGACGCTCCAAACCCTATCCCGAAAACAGGACACTCAAAGCCCTAACCCAAAAACATTAGGATGCTCCAAGCCCTAACCCAAAAACATTCGGACGCTCAAAACCCAAACCCAAAACATTAAGATGCTCCAAACCCTATCCGGAAAACATTAGGAAGCTCAAAGACCTATCCCAAAAACTTAGGACGCTCAAAACCCTATCCTGGAAACACTGAGATGCTCAGAACCCTATCCTGAAAATTTAGGACGCTCCAAACCCTAACCCAAAAACATTAGGACGCTCAAAGCCCCAACCCAAAACATTAGGACGCTCCAAACCCTATCCTGGAAACATTAAGATGTTCAAAACCCTATCCTGAAAACTGAGGATGCTCATTACCCAGACCCAAAATATTAAGATGCTCAAAACCCTAACCCAACTACTTAGGATGCTTGAAAGCCGATCCCAAAAAATTAGGGCACACAAAAGCCTAACCCCCAAAATTAAGATGCTCAAAATCCAAACCCCCAAAATTAGGATACTCAAAACCCTGGACCTGGAGAACCTAACCTGAAAAAAAAAAAAAAAAAAAAATCTTAAAACCCTAACCGTAAATAACTGACCAAAAATAAAACCTTAAGACTCTAACCCTAAAAAACATACCAACACTACAACCCAAAAAACTCTAATACCCTAACACGCTAACCCTGAAACCCTTAAAACCCTAACCCCCAAATCCTTAAAACCCTAACCGTTAAAACTCCAACCCTAAAAACCTTAAAATCCTAAACATAAACCCTGAAACCCCTTACCCTGAAACCCAACCCTAGTGCCCAATCCCTGAAACCTTAAAATCCTGAGTCAATCTGTAGCAAATAGCATAGGCTGAGTCGAGGATCTCAGCACAGTAGCATTATTATTCGAGATTACAATGGCGGGTGTCCCACAAGCAGGAGGGTGCCTACTAATTCCATACACAGTTTATACACTTTTTTTTTCTGCCGAGGACCGGGACCCTCCCCTGTTTCCCCTTTAACTGTGCTATTCAAGGTTCATAATCTAGCTGGTGCTTCACAGAAAATACACAGCTGCTGGCCTGTTATAAGTCACATTTCTTTTGAGGTTTTTACTCTTTGAGGTGGTAATGTTTCTTACGCCGTGATTTCCACCTAATTGCTGTAAGGATTCTGGTTGTCTGCGTTTTACAAGGTTGTCTGTTATAATAAATAAAAGTCCCAAATAGGATTACAATCAAAGTTTACAATAGACTGAATGAATAGAGGTAAGCAAACAGTGCTGGGTACGCCGGGAGTCTCTGCTCCACCAAGACGCGCACCAGTTATACACCAGTTACCTCCCTTAAGGGATATAGAGAAGCCCTCTCAGATACATCCGTCCTACTTCTCCTGCATGCGGCCAGAGGTCGGTCTAATTCTGGTGCTGTTGGTGGTGGAAGCTGGGGCAACGGTGGTACTGGTGGCGATACCACAGCCACCGGAGGGGGAGCCGCCGGGGGTGGATTGTTAGGATATGGAGGTGGTAGCTTATCCAACGGCTCACGTTTATCTTCTTTTTCTTTTTCATGTTCTTCTTGTTCTTCAAATTTCTTACCTGCTTTTAGTGTAAATATTGAGGCTGGAAAAGGACGTGAAGTCCTCCTGATCCATAATCCTGCATAATCACTTTCTTCCTGGCTAAAAGGTTCCTTTGAATTAACATGGATATTTAAGGCCTGGCAAATCCAGTCTTCGAAGGATCCAAAAACAGGCCAAAAGACATGTAGTCTTAAAGGCTCCTTTGGCCATTCTGTCACACAATACTGGACCATTTTTAATTTACTTTTTCCTTTTCTGGGGTCCCTATCATTCCAATTTCTAATCGTTATTCCTAATGGACTTTCTGGTGGTGTGACTGGTAATTTGCTCCCTTTCTTCTGGTCTCTGGTCTTCGATTTTGTCTGACCCATCTAGGAAGTTTACTATGGCAATTCCCACAGCCCTTGGTTACCTTAGTAAGAGTGTCTTGCAGGGGGTCGAGGACCTATCACACACCCACAAATCCTATAGGAATCCCTTCGGTCCTTCACCGGCCAAGTCCCTCGCGGGAGATTGGAACCGCGGTTAGAAGACCTCCACAATCGCTTCGGAACTAAGTTCCATCTCAGTCACACTCTTACACACACAGGCAACCGAACCCCGCCCAACCGAACGGTATACGCTTTAAATGCTTACGACTCCGTCATCTTTGTTCGGATCTTCACACACACAATTACGGGCAAAATATAGTGCTGCAGCTGGCGAGGGAGCTGAAAAAAAGAATCAGAAACTTTGCTTACCTTTATTCAGGTTCAAGATGCCATTAGTTCCGACCTGACTCAAACAGCAGCCACCAAATGGTGGGGGTGCCTCTCCTAGATCAAACCAGAAATCAGGAACCAAAGCCCTCCCGGATGAGCGCCCACTTGTAATAAATGACTGGGTCCCAAATAGGCTTACAATTAATGTTTATGATTTATTAAAGGAATAGAGGTAAGCAAGCAGCGCTGGGTGCGCCAGGAGTCTCTGCTCCACCAAGACGCACACAAGTTACATCAGGCGGCTGGTTTTTATGCTGCTAGGCTAATACATATTCATTACTACTTCTACAAAAGGCAGGGTTATTCTAATTAGTTCCCAGAATCCAAACCCTCCCACTGGTGCAGGTGTTATCAGTCTCCGGTGGTCCCTCTGGGGGCCGCTCGTACTGAAGGCTCGTAGTCTTCCTCCCAGGCTTTTCTCTTGTCCATCTCCTTTGTCCATCTTGGCTGGATGGCAGACACTTGCATAGTGTCCCATGCAACAGTTGTAATAGTTAGCAGTTATTCTGAAACCCCTTTGTTCTCTTATCCTCTATTGACCCGAATTGCTGGACCATTCCTTTGCAAGATACAAGAACTATATATATTAACCACTCTGGTTTTCTCAGACTTTTCATCATATCTTGCGGCCCTAGCATTGTTCCATATTGACACGAATCAGATGAACTCATTTCACACTGTTAAGCTGTCTTATCACTGCAAGCATATCTCAATACCACCTTCCTTCCCTCTACAGGATGTAACTGCGCAAAAACAACATTTTTATTCCCACAACCTTGATCCCCTTACCCTGAAATCCTTATTCCCCTTAAACCTAACAACTCTAACCACAACCCTAACCCTTATTATCAACCCCCTAACGCTAATGACACTGACCTTAATCCAAACCCCAAACTGCCCCTAACCCCAGACAACCAACAACGAAACACACACACACAAAGATGGAAACTACAAAAAAGGCAAAACCCACGATACAGGCCCCAAATCACAAATACGCAACCAAAATGCTACAGAAAAGCCCCAGATGCAGGCCCCAAATGCTACTGCTAGGCCTCAAAAGCTCAAGATGCATCCCAAAGCAAAAATGCAGGCCCCAAACGTTACAGAAAAGCCCCCAAACCCAGGCTGCACAAGTCTACAAGCAGGCCCCAAACTGCCAACAGAAGCAGGCACCAACCACACCCAGATGCAGACCCCAACTGCCCACAAGCAGCTCCTACCCCACCACCCCCTCCCAAGAACTGGACTCCACCCAGACACTGGCCCAAGACCCGGACCCGCCCCCCGCCAACCCCCCTACCCTCCCCCCGACACAGGTGTACAAGCAGCTCACAACCCGCCCCTTCAGAGACCGGTCCCACTCCCCCCACCCCCCCCCAAGACATGGGATGCGGAGGTGTACAACCAACTCCCAACTCCCTCCCCCTCAAAGGGAGGCCCCAAAGACCCCCAAATGGAGGCTCCTAGAGTGAACAAACAGCTCCCAACTTCCCCAGGCACAGGCCCACCACCCCCCCCACAAACACAGGCCACAAAGGTGTATAAACAGCCCAGACCCCCCTCCAAGACCGTGGCCCCTATAGTGTACAAGCAGCTCCCAACCACCCACAGATGCAGGCCCCAACCCTTCTCAAAAGGGAGGCACCTAGAATGCATGAGCAACTCCCAACCAGCCTAAACATAGGTCCAAAAGTGCACAAGCAGCTCCCAACCCCCCTCAAATACAGACCCCAAAAGTGTACAAGTAGCTCCCCCCAAGAGACAGGACCCAAAGGTGTACAACCAGTTCCCAACACCCCTGAGACACAGGCCCCAACTGCCCCCCCAGACACAGCGACCCAAATTCTACAAGCAGCTCCCAACCCCTGCCAGGCAGGCCCCCTACCCTATACAAGCAGCTCCCAACCCTCCTCCCCCGCCCCGAGGGAGGCCCCCAAGCCCCCCACAAACACAGGCCCCTACAGTGTACAGGCAGCTCCCAGCCACCCCCAGATGCTGGCCCCAAAGTTGTACAAACAGCTCCCAGCCACCCTGCAGAAACAGATTCCTACATTGTACAAGCAGTTCCCAGCCCGCTAGACACAGGCCCTGACCCCCCACAGATGCAGGCCCCAAAGGTGTACAAGCAGCTCCCACCCCTCCCCCAGACGCAGGTCCCAAGCCCCCCCCCCAAACACAGGCCCCTACAACCAGCACCCAACCCCCTACCCCCGATGCCAGGCCCAAAGGTGTAGAAGCAGCTCCAAACCTCCTCCCTCAACCCAGGCTCCAACAGTGTACAAGCAGCTCCCAACCAACCCTCCCCTTCCCCCCCCCACCCCCCCCCCCGGACACAGGCTCCAAAGGAATACAAAGAGCTCCCACCCCTCCCCCAGATGCTGGTCTCAACCCCCTCCCGCCCCCAGAAGCAGGCCCCAAAGGTGTAGAGTCAGCTCCCAACCCCCTCAATGCTGGCCCCAAGGGTCTACAAGCAGCTCCCCCCTTGCCCCCAGATACCGGCCCCCAGACACAGACCCCAAAAGCCTAATCACAGGCCCTGAACTCTAGAGGCAGGCTCCAAAACCCAGGACAAAGCCCCAGTGGTTCGAGACAGGGCCCAAATCCCAGACACAGGCCCCAAACGCTAAACATATGCCAAAAAAAGTATTAGTGCTGGTGCCAAATGTTACAGACAGGCCCAAAAGCCCGAGATGCTCAAGGCTGAGACGTAACTTGGCTTTCTGAATTACTGGAAAGCAGCTTTCATTCTCAGATAATTGTGTGCAGGCTAGATAGGATGGGGCTTCAGGCACCTCTTCACCTGAGGAAACACACTGCCATCAGGCACCGCTGTGCCAGACAAGCTTGTTCTGCTAGAACACCCTACTCAGATGCACTGTGGCATTCAAGTGAACTGCTTTCATGCAAATATAACGACTTGCAAATGTTACAACCCACCTTGCCTGTGGCACCTGATGAACAGAAGAGTAAGCCACCGCAGCGCTTCAAAACCATCCCTGCACGTGCCGCTCCTTGTCGCTCTCTGGCCTTATCTCATATCCTTATCCACTTCTGTGGAGAGCCTGCCACGGCACCTGCAAAGCAAGACGGACACCTTTCATAGTCACCTTGTGCTACTTGGTCGTTCTGCTCCAACCCAGCTCATGACCAGCCCCTCTTCTTACACAGCTCTTCAGAGTGCAGTGTGCTCCTTAGAGCCTGTGCGAGACACCTGGGAAAGAAAAAGAAACGCATAGGCCGATGCAGCATCCAAAGACGCAGCACAACTAGGTAAGTTACTCTCATCTGCTCCCTTACCTCTGCCGCTTACCAGCCCCCGAGGCAGATGCTTCAATCTACCCTCTTCAAACAGCTACAACACCTCTAAAAGACAAAGAGGGGATGCTTAGAGGAACAGTGAGACCTACAACACAACAACTGCTACATCTGTTCCTCATCTGTACCCTTGCCAGAGGCAGCTCTGCGTGTGACGTCCCAGGTTGTACACTGCGTTACCTAACCCTTACCGTAACCCTTACCCTAACCCTTCTCACCCTTACCATTACCCAAATCCTTACCTTTACTTTTTCCTTACCCTTACTCTTTCCTTTAACCATAACCTTACCCTTACCCTATACCTTACTCCAACCCTTCCCCTTACCTTCCCCTTCCCCTTACACTTAACCTAACCCTTACCCTTCTGCTTCCCCTAAAACCTTACCCTTACCCTTATACTTACCCTGACCCTTTCTATTACCCTTACACTTACTCTTGCCCTAATCCTTGCTTGCACACTTACACTTATCGTAACTCTTACACTTATTCAAACCCCTACTCTAACCCTTACCCTGACCCGTACCCTTACCCTTACCCTTAACGTAAGCCTAAACCTTAAACCTTACCGTAAAGCTTACCCTTTCTGCTACACTTACCCTAAGCCTAAATCTAAACCTTACACTTACCCTTATCCTAACCCTTACCTAAATCTAACCATTACCCTAACCTTCACTCTTACCCTTACCATTATACTTACTTTTACCCTTAACCTAAACCTTACCCCAACCCTTACCCTGACCCTTACATTAACCCTAACCCTTACCCTAACCCTAACCCTTAACCTAAACCTTACACTTAATCTTAACTTAAACCTTACCCTTAAACTAATACATACCCTTACGTTTCCCTCACCATAACCCTAAAATTAACCGTAACCATTACCCTAACACTTATCCTTACCGAACCCTAACCCTAACCCTTACTCTAACTTTTACCCTGACCCGTACCCTTAGACTTCCCCTTCCCCTTCCCCTTCCCCTTCCCCTTCCCCTTCCCCTTCCCCTTCCCCTTCCCCTTCCCCTTCCCCTTCCCCTTCCCCTTCCCCTTCCCCTTCCCCTTCCCCTTCCCCTTCCCCTTCCCCTTCCCCTTCCCCTTCCCCTTCCCCTTACACTTACGGTTACCATTAACCTTACCCTTACCCTAACACTTGTCCTTAACCTAACCCTTACCCTAAACCTTACACTTACTCTTAACCTTAACCTTACCCTTAACATTAAGCTAATACTTACACATGCGTTTTCCTGACTTTAACCCTAAAACTAACCCTAACCATTACCCTAACACTTAACCTTACCCTAACCCTAACCCTAACCCTAACTCTAACACTTACCCTGACCTGTACCCTTACACTTACCCTTACCCTTATACTTACCCTAATTCTTACCCATACCATAACCCATACCCTAACACATATTTGTACCCTTAACCTTACCGTTACCCTTAACCTTACCCTTACCCTTACTCTATCCATTACCCTTACGCTTACCCTTAACATAAACTTTACCCTTGACCTTACCCTTACCATAAGCCATACAACAACACTTACATGTACACTTACGCTTGCACTTACCCTAGCAATTACTCGTACAATTACCCTTACCCTTACGCTAAGCCGAAACCTTAAACCTTACCGTAAACCTTACCCTTTCTGCTACACTTACCCTTAGCCTAAATCTAAACCTTACACTTACCCTTACTGTAACCCTCACCCTTACCGTTACCAATACCCTTACTCTTACCCTTACCCTAACCCTTCTCCTTACACTTACTGTTACCTTTAACATTACCCTTACCCTAACACTTACACTTATCCTTATCCATACCCTTACCCTTACCCTAATCCTTACCCTTAACCTAATCCTAACCCTAAACCTTACCCCAGCCCTTACCCTGACCCTTACATTAACCCTAAACCTTACCCTAAAACTTACACTTACTCTTAACCTTAACCTTACCATTAACATTAACCTAATACTTACGCATACGTTTTCCTGACTTTAACCCTAAAACTAACCCTAACCCTTACCCTAACCCTAACTCTTACCCTTACCCTAACCCTTACTCTAACAGTTACCCTGACCCGTACCCTTACACTTACCCTTACCCTAACCCTTACCCTTACCATAACCCATACCCTAACACGTACTTGTAGCCTTAACCTTACCATTCCCCTTACCCTTACCTTTACTGTCTCTGTTACCCTTACACTTACACTTAACACAAACCTTAACCTTAACCTAACCCTTATCATAAGCCATACAACAACACTTACATGTACACTTACGCTTGCACTTACCCTAGCAATTACTCGTACAATTACCCTTAACCTTACTATTAAGCTAACCCTAAACCTTACCCTTATCCTAACACTTACCCTTATCCTAAACCTTACCCTTTCTGCTACACTTGCCCTTTGCCTAATTCTAAACCTTACCCTAACCCTCACCCTTACCTAAATCTAACCATTACCCTAACCTTCACTCTTACCCTTACCATTATACTTACTTTTACCCTTAACCTAAACCTTACCCCAACCCTTACCCTGACCCTTACATTAACCCTAACCCTTACCCTAACCCTAACCCTTAACCTAAACCTTACACTTAATCTTAACTTTAACCTTACCCTTAAACTAATACATACCCTTACGTTTCCCTCACCATAACCCTAAAATTAACCGTAACCATTACCCTAACACTTATCCTTACCGAACCCTAACCCTAACCCTTACTCTAACTTTTACCCTGACCCGGACCCTTAGACTTCCCCTTTCCCTTCCCCTTACCCTTACACTTACGGTAACCATTAACCTTACCCTTACCCTAACACTTACCCTTACCCTATCCCTTACACTTATCCTTATCCATAAAACTTACCCTTACCCTAACACTTAACCTTAACCTAACCCTAACCCTAAACCTTACCTGAACCCTTACCCTGACCCTTACATTAACCCTTACCCTAAAACTTACACTTAACCTTAACCTTACCCTTAACCTGAACCTAATACTTACCCTTACTTTTCCCTCACCCTCACCCTAAAATTAATCCTAACCATTACACTTACCCTAACCCTTACTCTAACCCTTACCCTTAAAATAACCCATACTCTAACACATACTTCTACCCGTACCCTTACATTACCGTAACCCTTACCCTTACAGTAACCCTTACCTTTACCCTTACCCTTACCCGATCCCATACCCTTAACTTAACACTAATCCTTACCCTTACCCTAACACTTATCCTTACCGTAAACCTTACCCTTTCTGCTACACTTACCCTTAGCCTAAATCTAAACCTTACACTTACCCTTACTGTAACCCTCACCCTTACCGTTGCCAATACCCTTACTCTTACCCTTACCCTAACCCTTCTCCTTACACTTACTGTTACCTTTAACATTACCCTTACCCTAACACTTACACTTATCCTTATCCATACCCTTACCCTTACCCTAATCCTTACCCTTAACCTAATCCTAACCCTAAACCTTACCCCAGCCCTTACCCTGACCCTTACATTAACCCTAACCCTTACCCTAAAACTTACACGTACTCTTAACCTTAACCTTACCATTAACATTAACCTAATACTTACGCATACGTTTTCCTGACTTTAACCCTAAAACTAACCCTAACCCTTACCGTAACCCTAACCCTTACCCTTACCCTAACCCTAACCGTAACTCTAACCCTTACTCTAACAGTTACCCTGACCCGTACCCTTACACTTACCCTTACCCTTACCCTAACCCTTACCCTTACCATAACCCATACCCTAACACGTACTTGTAGCCTTAACCTTACCATTCCCCTTACCCTTACCTTTACTGTCTCTGTTACCCTTACACTTACACTTAACATAAACCTTAACCTTAACCTAACCCGTATCATAAGCCATACAACAACACTTACATGTACACTTACGCTTGCACTTACCCTAGCAATTACTCGTACAATTACCCTTAACCTTACTATTAAGCTAACCCTAAACCTTACCCTTATCCTAACACTTACCCTTATCCTAATCCTTACCCTTTCTGCTACACTTACCCTTTGCCTAATTCTAAACCTTACCCTAACCCTCACCCTTACCTAAATCTAACCATTACCCTAACCTTCACTCTTACCCTTACCATTATACTTACTTTTACCCTTAACCTAAACCTTTACCCCAACCCTTGCCCTGTCCCTTACATTAACCCTAACCCTTACCCTAACCCTAACCCTTACCTAAACCTTACACTTAATCTTAACTTTAACCTTACCCTTAAACTAATACATACCCTTACGTTTCCCTCACCATAACCCTAAAATTAACCGTAACTATTACCCTAACACTTATCCTTATTGAACCCTAACCCTAACCCTTACTCTAATTTTACCCTTACCCGTACCCTTAGACTTCCCCTTCCCCTTAACCTTACCCTTACTCTTCCCCTTACCCTAACCATTACCCTTACACTTACGGTTTCCATTAACCTTACCCTTACCCTAAGAGTTATCCTTACCCTATCCCTTACACTTATCCTTATCCATACAACTTACCCTTACCCTAACACTTAACCTTAACCTAACCCTAACCCTAAAACTTACCTGAACCTTTACCCTTACCCTTACATTAACCCTTACCCTAAAACTTACACTTAACCTTAACCTTACCCTTAACCTGAACCTAATACTTACCCTTACTTTTCCCTCACCCTCACCCTAAAATTAACCCTAACCATTACACTTACCCTAACCCTTACCCTTAACATAACCCATACTCTAACACATACTTCTACCCGTACCCTTACATTACCGTAACCCTTACCCTTACCGTAACCCTTACCCTTACCCTTACCCTTACCCTTACCCTTACCCGATCCCATACCCTTAACCTAACCCTAAACCTTACCCTTACCCTAACACTTACCCTTACCGTAAACCTTACCCTTTCTGCTACACTTACCCTTAGCCTAAATCTAAACCTTACACTTACCCTTAGCCTAACCCTCCCCCTTACCATTACCCATACCCTTATTCTTACCCTTACCGTAACCCTTACCTTTACACTTACGGTTACCATTAACCTTACCCTTACCCTGACCCTTACATTAACCCTAACCCTTACCCTAAACCTTACACTTACTCTTAACCTTAACCTTACCCTTAACATTAACCTAATACTTACACATGCGTTTTCCTGACTTTAACCCTAAAACTAACCCTAACCCTTACCCTAACACTTAACCTTATCCTAACCCTAACCCTAACCCTTACTCTAACACTTACCCTGACCTGTACACTTAAACTTACCCTTACCCTTATACTTACCCTAATTCTTACCCATACCATAACCCATACCCTAACACATATTTGTACCCTTAACCTTACCGTTACCCTTAACCTTACCTTTACCCTTACTCTATCCGTTACACTTACGCTTACACTTAACATAAACCTTACCCTTGACCTTACCCTTACCATAAGCCATACAACAACACTTACATGTACACTTACGCTTGCACTTACCCTAGCAATTACTCGTACAATTACCCTTACCCTTACCCTTAACCTAAGCCGAAACCTTAAACCTTACAGTTAACCTTACCCTTTCTGCTACACTTACCCTTAGCCTAAATCTAAACCTTACACTTACCCTTACTGTAACCCTCACCCTTATCATTACCAATACTCTTACTCTTACCCTTACCCTAACCCTTCTCCTTACACTTACTGTTACCTTTAACATTACCCTTACCCTAACACTTACACTTATCCTTATCCATACCCTTACCCTTACCCTAATCCTTACCCTTAACCTAAGCCTAACCCTAAACCTTACCCCAGCCCTTACCCTGACCCTTACATTAACCCTAGCCCTTACCCTAAAACTTACACTTACTCTTAACCTTAACCTTACCCTTAACATTAACCTAATACTTACGCATACGTTTTCCTGACTTTAACCCTAAAACTAACCCTAACCCTTACCCTAACCCTAACCCTTACCCTTACCCTAACCCTAACCGTAAGTCTAACCCTTACTCTAACCCTTACCCTGACCCGTACCCTTACACTTACCCTTACCCTAACCCATACCCTAACACGTACTTGTAGCCTTAACCTTACCATTCCCCTTACCCTTACCTTTACTGTCTCTGTTACCCTTACACTTACACTTAACACAAACCTTAACCTTAACCTAACCCTTATCATAAGCCATACAACAACACTTACATGTACACTTACGCTTGCACTTACCCTAGCAATTACTCGTACAATTACCCTTAACCTTACTATTAAGCTAACCCTAAACCTTACCCTTATCCTAACACTTACCCTTATCCTAAACCTTACCCTTTCTGCTACACTTGCCCTTTGCCTAATTCTAAACCTTACCCTAACCCTCACCCTTACCTAAATCTAACCATTACCCTAACCTTCATTCTTACCCTTACCATTATACTTACTTTTACCCTTAACCTAAACCTTACCCCAACCCTTACCCTGACCCTTACATTAACCCTAACCCTTACCCTAACCCTAACCCTTAACCTAAACCTTACACTTAATCTTAACTTAAACCTTACCCTTAAACTAATACATACCCTTACGTTTCCCTCACCATAACCCTAAAATTAACCGTAACCATTACCCTAACACTTATCCTTACCGAACCCTCACCCTAACCCTTACTCTAACTTTTACCCTGACCCGGACCCTTAGACTTCCCCTTTCCCTTCCCCTTACCCTTACACTTACGGTTACCATTAACCTTACCCTTACCCTAACACTTACCCTTACCCTATCCCTTACACTTATCCTTATCCATACAACTTACGCTTACCCTAACACTTAACCTTAACCTAACCCTAACCCTAAACCTTACCTGAACCCTTACCCTGACCCTTACATTAACCCTTACCCTAAAACTTACACTTAACCTTATCCTTACCCTTAACCTTAACCTAATTCTTACCCTTACTTTTCCCTCACCCTCACCCTAAAATTAACCCTAACCATTACACTTACCCTAACCCTTACCCTTAACATAACCCATACTCTAACACATACTTCTACCCATACCCGTACCCTTACCGTAACCCTTACCCTTACCCTTACCGTAACCCTTACCCTTACCCTTACCCTTACCCTTACCCTTACCCTTACCAGATCCCATACCCTTAACTTAACCCTAAACCTTACCCTTATCCTAACACTTACCCTTACCGTAAACCTTACCCTTTCTGCTACATAAGTGTAGCACTCCCTTACCCTTAGCCTAAATCTAAACCTTACACTTACCCTTAGCCTAACCCTCCCCCTTACCATTACCCATACCCTTATTCTTACCCTTACCGTAACCCTTACCTTTACACTTACGGTTACCATTAACCTTACCCTTACCCTGACCCTTACATTAACCCTAACCCTTACCCTAAACCTTACACTTACTCTTAACCTTAACCTTACCCTTAACATTAACCTAATACTTACACATGCGTTTTCCTGACTTTAACCCTAAAACTAACCCTAACCCTTACCCTAACACTTAACCTTACCCTAACCCTAACCCTTACTCTAACCCTTACCCTGACCTGTACCCTTACCCTTACCCTTACCCTTACCCTTACCCTTAACCTAAGCCGAAACCTTAATGCTTACAGTAAACCTTACCCTTTCTGCTACACTTACCCTTAGCCTAAATCTAAACATTACACTTACCCTTACTGTAACCCTCACCCTTACCGTTGCCAATACCCTTACTCTTACCCTTACCCTAACCCTTCTCCTTACACTTACTGTTACCTTTAACATTACCCTTACCCTAACACTTACACTTATCCTTATCCATACCCTTACCCTTACCCTAATCCTTACCCTTAACCTAAGCCTAACCCTAAACCTTACCCCAGCCCTTACCCTGACCCTTACATTAACCCTACCCTTACCCTAAAACTTACACTTACTCTTAACCTTAACCTTACCCTTAACATTAACCTAATACTTACGCATACGTTTTCCTGACTTTAACCCTAAAACTAACCCTAACCCTTACCCTAACCCTAACCCTTACCCTTACCCTAACCCTTACTCTAACAGTTACCCTGACCCATACCCTTACACTTACCCTTACCATAACCCATACCCTAACACGTACTTGTAGCCTTAACCTTACCATTCCCCTTACCCTTACCTTTACTGTCTCTGTTACCCTTACACTTACACTTAACATAAACCTTAACCTTAACCTAACCATTATCATAAGCCATACAACAACACTTACATGTACACTTACGCTTGCACTTACCCTAGCAATTACTCGTACAATTACCCTTAACCTTACTATTAAGCTAACCCTAAACCTTACCCTTATCCTAACACTTACCCTTATCCTAAACCTTACCCTTTCTGCTACACTTACCCTTTGCCTAATTCTAAACCTTACCCTAACCCTCACCCTTACCTAAATCTAACCATTACCCTAACCTTCACTCTTACCCTTACCATTATACTTACTTTTACCCTTAACCTAAACCTTTACCCCAACCCTTACCCTGTCCCTTACATTAACCCTAACCCTTACCCTAATCCTAACCCTTACCCTAAACCTTACACTTACTCTTAACCTTAACCTTACCCTTAACATTAACCTAATACTTACGCATGCGTTTTCCTGACTTTAACCCTAAAACTAACCCTAACCCTTACCCTAACACTTAACCTTACCCTAACCCTAACCCTAACCCTTACTCTAACACTTACCCTGACCTGTACCCTTAAACTTACCCTTACCCTTATACTTACCCTAATTCTTACCCATACCATAACCCATACCCTAACACATATTTGTACCCTTAACCTTACCGTTACCCTTAACCTTACCTTTACCCTTACTCTATCCGTTACACTTACGCTTACACTTAACATAAACCTTACCCTTGACCTTACCCTTACCATAAGCCATACAACAACACTTACATGTACACTTACACTTAAACTTACCCTAGCAATTACTCGTACAATTACCCTTACCCTTACCCTTAACCTAAGCCGAAACCTTAAACCTTACAGTTAACCTTACCCTTTCTGCTACACTTACCCTTAGCCTAAATCTAAACCTTACACTTACGCTTACTGTAACCCTCACCCTTATCATTACCAATACTCTTACTCTTACCCTTACCCTAACCCTTCTCCTTACACTTACTGTTACCTTTAACATTACCCTTACCCTAACACTTACACTTATCCTTATCCATACCCTTACCCTTACCCTAATCCTTACCCTTAACCTAAGCCTAACCCTAAACCTTACCCCAGCCCTTACCCTGACCCTTACATTAACCCTAACCCTTACCCTAATCCTAACCCTTACCCTAAACCTTACACTTACTCTTAACCTTAACCTTACCCTTAACATTAACCTAATACTTACGCATGCGTTTTCCTGACTTTAACCCTAAAACTAACCCTAACCCTTACCCTAACCCTAACCCTTACCCTTACCCTAACCCTAACCGTAAGTCTAACCCTTACTCTAACCCTTACCCTGACCCGTACCCTTACACTTACCCTTACCCTAACCCATACCCTAACACGTACTTGTAGCCTTAACCTTACCATTCCCCTTACCCTTACCTTTACTGTCTCTGTTACCTTTACACTTACACTTAACATAAACCTTAACCTTAACCTAACCCTTATCATAAGCCATACAACAACACTTACATGTACACTTACGCTTGCACTTACCCTAGCAATTACTCGTACAATTATCCTTAACCTTACTATTAAGCTAACCCTAAACCTTACCCTTATCTTAACACTTACCCTTATCCTAAACCTTACCCTTTCTGCTACACTTACCCTTTGCCTAATTCTAAACCTTACCCTAACCCTCACCCTTACCTAAAGCTAACCATTACCCTAACCTTCATTCTTACCCTTACCATTATACTTACTTTTACCCTTAACCTAAACCTTACCCCAACCCTTACCCTGACCCTTACATTAACCCTAACCCTTACCCTAACCCTAACCCTTAACCTAAACCTTACACTTAATCTTAACTTTAACCTTACCCTTAAACTAATACATACCCTTACGTTTCCCTCACCATAACCCTAAAATTAACCGTAACTATTACCCTAACACTTATCCTTACCGAACCCTAACCCTAACCCTTACTCTAACTTTTACCCTGACCCGTACCCTTAGACTTCCCCTTCCCCTTCCCCTTCCCCTTACCCTTACACTTACGGTAACCATTAACCTTACCCTTACCCTAACACTTACCCTTACCCTATCCCTTACACTTATCCTTATCCATACAACTTACGCTTACCCTAACACTTAACCTTAACCTAACCCTAACCCTAAACCTTACCTGAACCCTTACCCTGACCCTTACATTAACCCTTACCCTAAAACTTACACTTAACCTTAACCTTACCCTTAACCTTAACCTAATACTTACCCTTACTTTTCCCTCACCCTCACCCTAAAATTAACCCTAACCATTACACTTACCCTAACCCTTACTCTAACCCTTACCCTTAACATAACCCATACTCTAACACATACTTCTACCCGTACCCTTACATTACCGTAACCCTTACCCTTACCCTTACCGTAACCCTTACCCTTACCCTTACCCTTACCCGATCCCATACCCTTAACCTAACCCTAAACCTTACCCTTACCCTAACACTTACCCTTACCGTAAACCTTACCCTTTCTGCTACACTTACCCTTAGCCTAAATCTAAACCTTACACTTACCCTTAGCCTAACCCTCCCCCTTACCATTACCCATACCCTTATTCTTACCCTTACCGTAACCCTTACCTTTACACTTACGGTTACCATTAACCTTACCCTTACCCTGACCCTTACATTAACCCTAACCCTTGCCCTAAACCTTACACTTACTCTTAACCTTAACCTTACCCTTAACATTAACCTAATACTTACACATCCGTTTTCCTGACTTTAACCCTAAAACTAACCCTTACCCTAACACTTAACCTTACCCTAACCCTAACCCTTACTCTAACCCTTACCCTGAGCTGTACCCTGACCCTTACCCTTACCCTTATACTCACCCTAATTCTTACCCATACCATAACCCATACCCTAACACATATTTGTACCCTTAACCTTACCGTTACCCTTAACCCTACCCTTACCCTTACTCAATCCGTTACCCTTACGCTTACCCTTAACATAAACCTTACCCTTGACCTTACCCTTACCATAAGCCATACAACAACACTTACATGTACACTTACACTTAAACTTACCCTAGCAATTACTCGTCTTTGGGAGGAAGACCCCGAGTCTTCCTCACAGTGTACTTTTCACCTTTGGTCAGGAATCTGCTGAATTGGCATGTTTCTTAATTGCAAGAGCTGGTTGTTGCTAATTCTCCCGTTTGTTGTATCTTTATAATGAATTCCAATGTCCAGTTTCGAGATTTATAGTCCTTACATTCGTTTCTCTGTCCGCCTGCCGCTTCCTTATCATGAGTTCCAGTGTCTTGTTTCGAGGTATACAGTCCTTGTCTGGGGATTGTCCTTGCCTCCCCAATACCTCCTTAATCAATCCCCCCTTTTCTTTTCCCATGCAAATTCTTTTGCATCAGATACTTTCATTATTTACAGTAACACAACAAAGCAGGCATCTAAACAACATGCACACAAATATTCCTAACACTACTAATACGATTAGAGCAATGAATACTTGTTTCAACCATTGGAAATTGGGCAACCAGGAGGTTCACTTATTCCATAGTTCACTAAAACTCCAGGAAAGATCATCTTTACTGATCTCATGTAGGATCCTTGTCTGCTTCCATATTTCTTCCAGGTCGGTAGAGATCCTTCCACTCTGATCTACATACATACAACAACTTGTGTTTATTACTGTACAGACTCCCCCTTGAGTGGCCAGTAACAAGTCTAGGGCCATCCGATTTTGTAATACTACCTGTGATAAACTAGATATCTCTTCTTGTTGAGCCTTTATAGCATCCAGAATTTTGTTTTCTAACTTCTCTATAATTGCAGAAATATTAACTATTGCCTTTTCCAATTCACTCACTCCTAACCATGGGATAAACCATCGCACAAAACTATGAAAAGGGGTGTGTCTCTCTACCAATGGATTGTTAATTTTTCATCTGATTCTCCGGATATGATTTCTCAAGTAACCTCGAGGCACTACATCATGTACTGTCATATTGGGGACTACCGCTCCAAGAGTGCAAGTTCCCTTCCAATTCTCAGGCAAGACCTTACGGGCTCTATCATTGCATAGCCAATACCACCCTTTTCCTTCTGGAACCGTCCAGCTGGTTGAATTTGCCCAGCCGCTAGTCGGACTAATATCAATTGTTCAATTACAAGATGTCTGATTTCCCACATAAGTAGTATCCGTATTTATACAATGCTGTTTTCCTATACCCTTAGGCGGGTTACACCTTTGTACACATACATAATAGGATTCTAACGGCACGAAGCTACTCACTTCTAGTTCCAAAACTGCTTAATATTTTCGACCCCAAGATGTGTTTTCCCACAAATTAGTCCAAGATAAGTTTGCAGGCAAGGGAATCCCAATTAACGATACACCCTTATTCCCATGCTGTGGCAGATGGGTGCATACCCAACAGTTCGTCTTATTAGTTACTTGAGAAATTGTTTGTATTAAGGTCAGGTGTAAGTTCTCATCCCAAGTTGCCCACCCCAAATCCGAGAACCGCACCCCTGCAATCATTAGGATCTGGAAAACCGTAATTTTGTTGGTCCAATTGGAGTGGTGGTCCATATCCTCGCCGGGGCCTTCTTCACCCTTGAATTGTGGATCCAAGCTGCTTGCTTCTTAATCTTAATGGCGGTGTGTGTTGTCAATAATACTTGGTATGGTCCCATCCACTTTCCTTCCATTTTTCCTGTAGGGGTTGTCCTGAAAAAGTCTTTATATATATATAATCCCCGAGCTTAAAGGGGTGGATTGGTTGATCCAACCCTCTAGCCCTGGTCCCTAAAACAAATTTATGTACTTTATTTAATTGTTTCTGAAGTTCAGTTATATAAGCATATAAATATTCTGATCCTAACTGCGTTAGGTCCTCTCCACTCAATAGAAATTGCTATGGCCTTCCATATAAGATTTTGAAGGGACTCAAATTTCCTTTTATTCTAGGTTTAACTCTAATTCCAAGTAATGCTAAAGGGAGGGATTGAGGCCATGACAAATTAGCTTCTTATCCAATTTTAGCTATTTATTGTTTAATTAAATGGTTCATTTTTTCTACCTGTCCACTTGCCTGTGGTCTATAAGGAGTATGCAGTTGCCAATCTATCTTTAGAATCTTACTTATCTGTTCTACCACTCGTGCACAAAAATGTGAAACTCTATCAGAAGACATTGCTACTAGAATCCCAAAGCATGGTATTATTTCATTTAACAAGATTTGAACTACTTCTCTTGCTTTGTTTGTTTGACAGGGAAAGGCTTCAGGCCTTCCTGAAAACGTGTCAGTCAGAACCAGTAAATAATGATACCCCCCTTTTCTAGGGAGTTCTGAAAAATCAATTTGCCACTGTTGCCCCGAATAATTTCCTTTACCGATTATTCCAAATTTTATTCTATTCTTGGTATTGGGGTTATTGTGTAAGCAAATGCTACATTGTTGAGTTACTTGTTTTATCATATCGTCCCACTAATGTCTGACTCAGGCTCTTATGCAGTGTGCCAGCTCCCCAGTGCGTTTTATTGTGTTCTGTAAGAACTATGGGCCATGTCAAACTAGAGGGTATTACTATGTGATTATCTTTTAAATATACTCATCCATCTGGTTTCATTTTACCTTTCAAATCTTCAATTAATTTTAAGTCTTCTTTTGTATAATTTGGATATAGTTTGGATTTTACCGTCTGGTAGCAAAGACAATGCCTTCACCTCAGTTATTTCAGCTGCCTGCTTAGCCTCTGCCAATCGATTTTCCAATTTCAAAATCGGTGTTCCCCTTTTGGTGTCCCTGACAATGCACGATAGCTACCTTTTCTGGTTGTTTTACAGCCTCTAACAATTTTAAAATTTCTTCAGCATACTTTGTGTTTTCACTGAGCGGTCAGCAATCCATGTTCTTTCCAAATTGCTCCATGAGCATGTACCACGCCGAATGTATTTCACAGAATTTCTAGGTTGGAAGAGACCTCAAGGTCATCGAGTCCAACCTCCAACCTAACGCTAACAGCCCTCCACTAAACCATATCCCTAAGCTCTACATCTAAACGTCTTTTGAAGACTTCCAGGGACGGTGACTCCACCACTTCCCTGGGCAGCCTGTTCCAATGTCTAACAACCCTTTCAGTGAAGAAGTTCTTCCTAACATCTAACCTAAAACTCCCCTGGCTCAACTTAAGCCCATTCCCCCTCGTCCTGTCACCAGGCACGTGGGAGAACAGGCCAACCCCCACCTCGCTACAGCAATATATTATTGTTATATAAGTATTGTATATAAGTATAAGTATTGTATATAAGTATTGTATATAAGTATATTTTATATATGTATATTGTATATGTATATTTTTTATATGTATATTGTATATAAGTATTGTATATAAGTATATTTAGAATCTGTCCAAATATTTACCCTTTTTCCCGCTGCCAGTTCCAATGCTCTCGTGAGAGCAACTATCTCCGCCTTTTGAGCTGATGTTCCAGGGGGTAAAGGCTTAGACTCGATTACCTGCTGAGTAGTTGTTATAGCATATCCAGCTTTACGTTGTCTTTGCGTAACAAAACTGCTCCCATCCGTGAACCAAGTTTCTTCCGCATCTTCCATGGGCTCCTCCTTAAGGTCTGGTCGGCTGGAATACACAGTCTCTATAGTTTCTAAACAATCGTGAATCACAGGTTGTGCCGGAGCATCACTAAGAAAAGAGGCTAGATTCACAATATTAATGATCACAATTTCCACGTCGTCCTGTTCTACCAATATTGCTTGATATTTCAAAATCACCAATTCTTGTTTAAGTTGTTTAAAGACTTTTTGTGCTTCTCCAGTCCAGACTAACTTTGACTGGTTAATCTTTATCAATTCACATAGAGGCTTTACCAATAGTCCATCATTATAAATCCAAAGGCGACACCAACCTGTCATTCCTAAAAAGGTTTGTAGCTCCTTTACCATTTGAGGTTCTGGAGTCCGGCAAATGACTTCCTTATGTTCAGTTCCTAGTTCTCGTTGTCCTTCCGAAATGTCAAATCCCAGATAGGTCACACTTTGTTGAGCCAGCTGGACTTTCTGTCAAGAGACTTGAGATCCATTTAAACCCAGAAAATTAAGACGACTTATAGTGCATTGAATACAACTCCCTTTAGTCTCGGTAGCTATTAAGAGATCATCTACATATTGTAACAAAGCACCTTCAGTGTCCGGAGGTATCCATGTTTCGAGTTCCCTTGCTAATTGGTTTCCAAAAATAGTGGGGCTATTCTTGAATCCTTGAGGTAGTCATGTCCACGTAAGCTGCGTCTTTCTGCCTGAATCGGGATTTTCCCATTCAAAGGCGAATAGGTTTTGGCTTTCTGTGGCTAAGCCTAGGCAGAAGAAGGCATCTTTTAAATCCAGTACGGTAAACCAGACTTGACTATTCTTTAATTTAGTCAGCAAAGTATAAGGGTTTGCCACTACTGGATGTATATCCTCAGTGATTTTATTTATGGCCCTCAAATCCTGAACTAGCCTATAGCTTTTTCATCTGCCTTTTTAATTGGCAATATGGGTGCATTGTATTCTGATTCGCATTCAATCAATAATCCATACTGTAAAAATTTATCAATCATCTCTTTAATTCCTTTCCTATCTTCTATCCTCAAAGGATATTACTTAACCTTAACGGGTTTCTCTCCTGGCTTTAATTTAATAATTATTAAGGTCACATTTTTAGCTCTTCCAGGGACTTCGCTAGCCCAAACTCCTGGACATACTTGATCTGTGATCTCTAAAGGTATTTCACTTTTAGGGTCAGTTTGTATTAGTGCCAAGCTTAACACATTTATTAGTTGTTCTTCTCCTCTTCTTAATTCCATTTTCCCTTTTTCAAAGACAATTTCTGCTCCTACTTGCTCTAATAAATCTCTACCTAAGAGTGCCCATGAGGAGCTAGGCATAGGTAAAAATCTGTGTATGCCCCATTGTTTCCCTAACTTGTACTTCAAAGGTTCACAAAAATAAGCCTTTTCGGTTACACCTTGTCCTGGTTTCAGTTAGAACAGAGTTAATTTTCTTCCTAGTAGCTGGTAGAATGCTATGTTTTGGCTTAGGATGAGAAGAGTGCTGATAACACCCCGATGTTTCAACTGTTGCAGAGCAATGCTTATACCAGGCCAAGGACATCTCAGCTTCTTGCTCTGTCCTGCCAACAGGCAGGCTGGGGGTGCAGTAAGAGCTGGGAGGGGACAGACCCAGGACAGATGACCCAAACTAGCCAAAGGGGTATTCCATAGCATCTGACGTCAGGCTAAACAATACATAGGGGTGGCTAGCCAGGGGGAGGGGGCCGGACTGCTCGGGCTTAGGCTGGGCATCGGTCAGCGGGTGGTGAGCAATTGCATTGTGCATCACTTGTTTGTACACATTATTAGTAATGGTACTATTATCATCATTGTATCATTATTATTATTATTATTATTATTATTATTATTATTATTATTATTATTATTATTTTGTCTTATTAAACTGTCTTTATCTCAACTCACGGGCTTCACTTTCCATTTCTCTCCCCCGTCCCAGAGAGGGAGGGGGAGGGGGAGCGAACAGCTGCGTGGTGTTGAGCTGCCGGCCGGGTTAAACCACGACACACCTTTTACCCTAACATAATAATTCTGTGAAGGCATTAATGCTTGATTTAGAACTGAATACGTTGCCCCATAGCAATAAGAAATTTCACTTCCATTCCTCCCCTAGCTTCATTATAACCAGTGGAGGATCCGCTAGGGTAGATTCCCCAGGTCCCCGTTATTCCTGTTGAAATCAGGGGTTGATTACCCTAGGAAAAGGCTAGTCAATTTGTCCTCCAAAGCCAGGTCCAAACCGTTTTGTTTTATTTATTTATTTATTGATTTATTTATTTTCATTACATTTTGGAGTTGGTCCAAACATTCCATAGGGGTTTCTTTTAGACCTTGTTGGAAGTATATTCTCAATTCCCAATTCATCCAGGTTTTAGTATTTACTTAACCGTTCATAATTTTCAGGATGATTCGGGTCTTAGTGGGGGTCGGTCAGGGGAATGCAATTGTCCACAGTTCCCTGAACGGTCCCATCAGCAATCTGAGCTCGCACATGAACTCAGGTTGTTTTAAGAGTTGACCTCTTTTCTGTTTCTGTGACAACTCCCTCGGACCGATCATGGTCCCTTTGCCCTAAAGGGCTAACACCCATGATTTTAAGATCTCTGCCTCGGGCAGAGGCAGAACTATTAACATTCCTACATCCTCTTTCCCTGCTCATTCAACTTCAAACACCTTTAACACTTTCAACAACCCTTTTAACACTTCCTTTATCTTTCTCCAGCCTGTACTTCTCTAATGCCAACATCAAAGGTTCAGTCAGGGGCCAACTTAATTCCGTACCTTTTCCCACCAAGATGCTGAAACATCAGTATACAACATTTCATCCTGTTCTGCTTCTCAAAAAACAACATTAACTGTAGCAAAATATTAGAGTTTAAAGTTCCATTTAGGGGCCACTTTTCTCCACATTCCAGCTTATAAAGCGGCCACCACTGATTACGATATTTTATCAATGTTTTCCTGTTCACACTTCCACCGGCAGATCCTCCAATATCCTTCCAGTGACTTCAAACACATCCTAACACACTTTTCTTTACAATTTCACTGCTTGTTTGCCCCCCCAGTTTCCAGTTTACACTTTCAGAATACACATGTTACTTACAAAAGCGTATCACAAAACGTATCACTCACAAAAATACGGGCACGCAATATCTTTCAGTAGCGATGCCACAAAACTACTATTACCAGCAATATTGCCAAAATCACAGTAACAATAGTCAGAGTCAAATTCCACATGTGATAAGTCAGAAAACCAAACTGTGTAACACCGTAACCATATCTTTCTTAGAACAATGCCACGAACCTACTATTACCACCAGGAAAATAGCCAAAATCGCAGTAACAATAACCAGAGTTAAATACCATACTCCATGAGTCAGAAAACCGAAATAGACAACACAATTCCAGATGGACCTTAAAGCGAGCTCCTTCCTTAAGGTCCCCAAACATGTACTTATGGTGCTAACCACAAAGTATATACCAAACACTGCCTCGCAGAAGATCACCTTCTGACTTACAGACAGTTCCAGATGACCGGTCTACCAGAAAACCAAACCAGAAGAAAGAATATACTCACTTACAATGATGGGGTCCTTGTCTGCCTCCGCAGTGATCCGGTGAGTCGAGGAGTCCCTCCGGGAAATCCCGGGGGTACCCTAGGGAGTCCTGTTCCCAGCAGGTCCTGCAGTCCGGCAGAGAGGTTGTCCCACCTGGGTCGCCAAATTGATTCAAAGATCGAAGCTGAAATTCCTTTAAGTGGTATATTCTTTATTGCAGCACTGGATACACGGGGGATCTCTCCACCTATCATGCATACCCAAAGCAGAAAGCAGTCTTGAATTTATACAATCAATCTATCAATATTCTACAAGCACCTATACATATGCATTACCTATCCCCGCCTTCCCTCGCTTCTCATGCTAATTAGCCTTTTGGCACCTTGCGCCTGCGCAGAGCCTTCCAAGAATTGTGGGCAGGGGTCTTTGGGACGTGGGCAGGGGTCTTTGGGAGGAAGACCCCGAGTCTTCCTCACAGTGTACTTTTCACCTTTGGTCAGGAATCTGCTGAATTGGCATGTTTCTTAATTGCAAGAGCTGGTTGTTGCTAATTCTCCCGTTTGTTGTATCTTTATAATGAATTCCAATGTCCAGTTTCGAGATTTATAGTCCTTACATTCGTTTCTCTGTCCGCCTGCCGCTTCCTTATCATGAGTTCCAGTGTCTTGTTTCGAGATATACAGTCCTTGTCTGGGGATTGTCCTTGCCTCCCCAATACCTCCTTAATCAATCCCCCCTTTTCTTTTCCCATGCAAATTCTTTTGCATCAGATACTTTCATTATTTACAGTAACACAACAAAGCAGGCATCTAAACAACATGCACACAAATATTCCTAACACTACTAATACGATTAGAGCAATGAATACTTGTTTCAACCATTGGAAATTGGGCAACCAGGAGGTTAACTTATTCCATAGTTCACTAAAACTCCAGGAAAGATCATCTTTACTGATCTCATGTAGGATCCTTGTCTGCTTCCAGATTTCTTCCAGGTCGGTAGAGATCCTTCCACTCTGATCTACATACATACAACAACTTGTGTTTATTACTGTACAGACTCCCCCTTGAGTGGCCAGTAACAAGTCTAGGGCCATCCGATTTTGTAATACTACCTGTGATAAACTAGATATCTCTTCTTGTTCAGCCTTTATAGCATCCAGAATTTTGTTTTCTAACTTCTCTATAATTGCAGAAATATTAACTATTGCCTTTTCCAATTCACTCACTCCTAACCATGGGATAAACCATCGCACAAAACTATGAAAAGGGGTGTGTCTCTCTACCAATGGATTGTTAATTTTTCATCTGATTCTCCGGATATGATTTCTCAAGTAACCTCGAGGCACTACATCATGTACTGTCATATTGGGGACTACCGCTCCAAGAGTGCAAGTTCCCTTCCAATTCTCAGGCAAGACCTTAAGGGCTGTATCATTGCATAGCCAATACCACCCTTTTCCTTCTGGAACCGTCCAGCTGGTTGAATTTGCCCAGCCGCTAGTCGTACTAATATCAATTGTTCAATTACAAGATGTCTGATTTCCCACATAAGTAGTATCCGTATTTATACAATGCTGTTTTCCTATACCCTTTGGCGGGTTACACCTTTGTACACATACATAATAGGATTCTAACGGCACGAAGCTACTCACTTCTAGTTCCAAAACTGCTTAATATTTTCGACCCCGAGATGTGTTTTCCCACAAATTAGTCCAAGACAAGTTTGCAGGCAAGGGAATCCCAATTAACGATACACACTTATTCCCATGCTGTGGCAGATGGGTGCATACCCAACAGTTCGTCTTATTAGTTACTTGAGAAATTGTTTGTATTAAGGTCAGGTGTAAGTTCTCATCCCAAGTTGCCCACCCCAAATCCGAGAACCGCACCCCTGCAATCATTAGGATCTGGAAAACCGTAATTTTGTTGGTCCAATTGGAGTGGTGGTCCATATCCTCGCCGGGGCCTTCTTCACCCTTGAATTGTGGATCCAAGCTGCTTGCTTCTTAATCTTAATGGCGGTGTGTGTTGTCAGTAATACTTGGTATGGTCCCATCCACTTTCCTTCCATTTTTCCTGTAGGGGTTGTCCTGAAAAAGTCTTTATATATATATAATCCCCGAGCTTAAAGGGGTGGATTGGTTGATCCAACCCTCTAGCCCTGGTCCCTAAAACAAATGTATGTACTTTATTTAATTGTTTCTGAAGTTCAGTTATATAAGCATATAAATATTCTGATCCTAACTGCGTTAGGTCCTCTCCACTCAATAGAAATTGCTATGGCCTTCCATATAAGATTTTGAAGGGACTCAAATTTCCTTTTATTCTAGGTTTAACTCTAATTCCAAGTAATGCTAAAGGGAGGGATTGAGGCCATGACAAATTAGCTTCTTATCCAATTTTAGCTATTTATTGTTTAATTAAATGGTTCATTTTTTCTACCTGTCCACTTGCCTGTGGTCTATAAGGAGTATGCAGTTGCCAATCTAGCTTTAGAATCTTACTTATCTGTTCTACCACTCGTGCACAAAAATGTGAAACTCTATCAGAAGACATTGCTACTAGAATCCCAAAGCATGGTATTATTTCATTTAACAAGACTTGAACCACTTCTCTTGCTTTGTTTGTTTGACAGGGAAAGGCTTCAGGCCTTCCTGAAAACGTGTCAGTCAGAACCAGTAAATAATGATACCCCCCTTTTCTAGGGAGTTCTGAAAAATCAATTTGCCACTGTTGCCCCGAATAATTTCCTTTACCGATTATTCCAAATTTTATTCTATTCTTGGTATTGGGGTTATTGTGTAAGCAAATGCTACATTGTTGAGTTACTTGTTTTATCATATCGTCCCACTAATGTCTGACTCAGGCTCTTATGCAGTGTGCCAGCTCCCCAGTGCGTTTTATTGTGTTCTGTAAGAACTATGGGCCATGTCAAACTAGAGGGTATTACTGTGTGATTATCTTTTAAATATACTCATCCATCTGGTTTCATTTTACCTTTCAAATCTTCAATTAATTTTAAGTCTTCTTTTGTATAATTTGGATATAGTTTGGATTTTACCGTCTGGTATCAAAGACAATGCCTTCACCTCAGTTATTTCAGCTGCCTGCTTAGCCTCTGCCAATCGATTTTCCAGTTTCAAAATCGGTGTTCCCCTTTTGGTGTCCCTGACAATGCACGATAGCTACCTTTTCTGGTTGTTTTACAGCCTCTAACAATTTTAAAATTTCTTCAGCATACTTTGTGTTTTCACTGAGCGGTCAGCAATCCATGGTCTTTCCAAATTGCTCCATGAGCATGTACCACGCCGAATGTATATTTAGAATCTGTCCAAATATTTACCCTTTTTCCCGCTGCCAGTTCCAATGCTCTCGTGAGAGCAACTATCTCCGCCTTTTGAGCTGATGTTCCAGGGGGTAAAGGCTTAGACTCGATTACCTGCTGAGTAGTTGTTATAGCATATCCAGCTTTACGTTGTCTTTGCGTAACAAAACTGCTCCCATCCGTGAACCAAGTTTCTTCCGCATCTTCCATGGGCTCCTCCTTAAGGTCTGGTCGGCTGGAATACACAGTCTCTATAGTTTCTAAACAATCGTGAATCACAGGTTGTGCCGGAGCATCACTAAGAAAAGAGGCTAGATTCACAATATTAATGATCACAATTTCCACGTCGTCCTGTTCTACCAATATTGCTTGATATTTCAAAATCATCAATTCTTGTTTAAGTTGTTTAAAGACTTTTTGTGCTTCTCCAGTCCAGACTAACTTTGACTGGTGAATCTTTATCAATTCACATAGAGGCTTTACCAATAGTCCATCATTATAAATCCAAAGGCGACACCAACCTGTCATTCCTAAAAAGGTTTGTAGCTCCTTTACCATTTGAGGTTCTGGAGTCCGGCAAATGACTTCCTTATGTTCAGTTCCTAGTTCTCGTTGTCCTTCCGAAATGTCAAATCCCAGATAGGTCACACTTTGTTGAGCCAGCTGGACTTTCTGTCAAGAGACTTGAGATCCATTTAAACCCAGAAAATTAAGACGACTTATAGTGCATTGAATACAACCCCCTTTAGTCTCGGTAGCTATTAAGAGATCATCTACATATTGTAACAAAGCACCTTCAGTGTCCGGAGGTATCCATGTTTCGAGTTCCCTTGCTAATTGGTTTCCAAAAATAGTGGGGCTATTCTTGAATCCTTGAGGTAGTCATGTCCACGTAAGCTGCGTCTTTCTGCCTGAATCGGGATTTTCCCATTCAAAGGCGAATAGGTTTTGGCTTTCTGTGGCTAAGCCTAGGCAGAAGAAGGCATCTTTTAAATCCAGTACGGTAAACCAGACTTGACTATTCTTTAATTTAGTCAGCAAAGTATAAGGGTTTGCCACTACTGGATGTATATCCTCAGTGATTTTATTTATGGCCCTCAAATTCTGAACTAGCCTATAGCTTTTTCATCTGCCTTTTTAATTGGCAATATGGGTGCATTGTATTCTGATTCGCATTCAATCAATAATCCATACTGTAAAAATTTATCAATCATCTCTTTAATTCCTTTCCTATCTTCTATCCTCAAAGGATATTACTTAACCTTAACGGGTTTCTCTCCTGGCTTTAATTTAATAATTATTAAGGTCACATTTTTAGCTCTTCCAGGGACTTCGCTAGCCCAAACTCCTGGACATACTTGATCTGTGATCTCTAAAGGTATTTCACTTTTAGGGTCAGTTTGTATTAGTGCCAAGCTTAACACATTTATTAGTTGTTCTTCTCCTCTTCTTAATTCCATTTTCCCTTTTTCAAAGACAATTTCTGCTCCTACTTGCTCTAATAAATCTCTACCTAAGAGTGCCCATGAGGAGCTAGGCATAGGTAAAAATCTGTGTATGCCCCATTGTTTCCCTAACTTGTACTTCAAAGGTTCACAAAAATAAGCCTTTTCGGTTACACCTTGTCCTGGTTTCAGTTAGAACAGAGTTAATTTTCTTCCTAGTAGCTGGTAGAATGCTATGTTTTGGCTTAGGATGAGAAGAGTGCTGATAACACCCCGATGTTTCAACTGTTGCAGAGCAATGCTTATACCAGGCCAAGGACATCTCAGCTTCTTGCTCTGTCCTGCCAACAGGCAGGCTGGGGGTGCAGTAAGAGCTGGGAGGGGACAGACCCAGGACAGGTGACCCAAACTAGCCAAAGGGGTATTCCATAGCATCTGACGTCAGGCTAAACAATACATAGGGGTGGCTAGCCAGGGGGAGGGGGCCGGACTGCTCGGGCTTAGGCTGGGCATCGGTCAGCGGGTGGTGAGCAATTGCATTGTGCATCACTTGTTTGTACACATTATTAGTAGTGGTACTATTATCATCATTGTATTATTATTATTATTATTATTATTATTATTATTATTATTATTATTATTTTTTTTACATTTTATTTTTTAATTATTTTGTCTTATTAAACTGTCTTTATCTCAACTCACAGGCTTCACTTTCCATTTCTCTCCCCCGTCCCAGAGAGGGAGGGGGAGGGGGAGCGAACAGCTGCGTGGTGTTTAGCTGCCGGCCGGGTTAAACCACGACACACCTTTTACGCTAACATAATAATTCTGTGAAGGCATTAATGCTTGATTTAGAACTGAATACGTTGCCCCATAGCAATAAGAAATTTCACTTCCATTCCTCCCCTAGCTTCATTATAACCAGTGGAGGATCCGCTAGGGTAGATTCCCCAGGTCCCCGTTATTCCTGTTGAAATCAGGGGTTGATTACCCTAGGAAAAGGCTAGTCAATTTGTCCTCCAAAGCCAGGTCCAAACCGTTTTGTTTTATTTATTTATTTATTGATTTATTTATTTTCATTACATTTCGGAGTTGGTCCAAACATTCCATAGGGGTTTCTTTTAGACCTTGTTGGAAGCATATTCTCAATTCCCAATTCATCCAGGTTTTAGTATTTACTTAACCGTTCATAATTTTCAGGATGATTCGGGTCTTAGTGGGGGTCGGTCAGGGGAATGCAATTGTCCACAGTTCCCTGAACGGTCCCATCAGCAATCTGAGCTCGCACATGAACTCAGGTTGTTTTAGAGTTGACTGCTTTTCTGTTTCTGTGACAACTCTCTCGGACCGATCATGGTCCCTTTGCCCTAAAGGGCTAACACCCATGATTTTAAGATCTCTGCCTCGGGCAGAGGCAGAACTATTAACATTCCTACATCCTCTTTCCCTGCTCATTCAACTTCAAACACCTTTAACACTTTCAACAACCCTTTTAACACTTCCTTTATCTTTCTCCAGCCTGTACTTCTCTAATGCCAACATCAAAGGTTCAGTCAGGGGCCAACTTAATTCCGTACCTTTTCCCACCAAGATGCTGAAACATCAGTATACAACATTTCATCCTGTTCTGCTTCTCAAAAAACAACATTAACTGTAGCAAAATATTAGAGTTTAAAGTTCCATTTAGGGGCCACTTTTCTCCACATTCCAGCTTATAAAGCGGCCACCACTGATTACGATATTTTATCAATGTTTTCCTGTTCACACTTCCACCGGCAGATCCTCCAATATCCTTCCAGTGACTTAAAACACAGCCTAACACACTTTTCTTTACAATTTCACTGCTCGTTTGCCCCCCCAGTTTCCAGTTTACACTTTCAGAATACACATGTTACTTACAAAAGCGTATCACAAAACGTATCACTCACAAAAATACGGGCACGCAATATCTTTCAGTAGCGATGCCACAAAACTACTATTACCAGCAATATTGCCAAAATCACAGTAACAATAGTCAGAGTCAAATTCCACATGCGATAAGTCAGAAAACCAAACTGTGTAACACCGTAACGATATCTTTCTTAGAACAATGCCACGAACCTACTATTACCACCAGGAAAATAGCCAAAATCGCAGTAACAATAACCAGAGTTAAAAACCATACTCCATGAGTCAGAAAACCGAAATAGACAACACAATTCCAGATGGACCTTAAAGCGAGCTCCTTCCTTAAGGTCCCCAAACATGTACTTATGGTGCTAACCACAAAGTATATACCAAACACTGCCTCGCAGAAGATCACCTTCTGACTTACAGACAGTTCCAGATGACCGGTCTACCAGAAAACCAAACCAGAAGAAAGAATATACTCACTTACAATGATGGGGTCCTTGTCTGCCTCCGCAGTGATCCGGTGAGTCGAGGAGTCCCTCCGGGAAATCCCGGGGGTACCCTAGGGAGTCCTGTTCCCAGCAGGTCCTGCAGTCCGGCAGAGAGGTTGTCCCACCTGGGTCGCCAAATTGATTCAAAGATCGAAGCCGAAATTCCTTTAAGTGGTATATTCTTTATTGCAGCGCTGGATGCACGGGGGATCTCTCCACCTATCGTGCATACCCAAAGCAGAAAGCAGTCTTGAATTTATACAATCAATCTATCAATATTCTACAAGCACCTATACATATGCATTACCTATCCCCGCCTTCCCTCGCTTCTCATGCTAATTAGCCTTTTGGCACCTTGCGCCTGCGCAGAGCCTTCCAAGAATTGTGGGCAGGGGTCTTTGGGACGTGGGCAGGGGTCTTTGGGAGGAAGACCCCGAGTCTTCCTCACAGTGTACTTTTCACCTTTGGTCAGGAATCTGCTGAATTGGCATGTTTCTTAATTGCAAGAGCTGGTTGTTGCTAATTCTCCCATTTGTTGTAGCTTTATAATGAATTCCAATGTCCAGTTTCGAGAGTTATAGTCCTTACATTCGTTTCTCTGTCCGCCTGCCGCTTCCTTATCATGAGTTCCAGTGTCTTGTTTCGAGATAGACAGTCCTTGTCTGGGGATTGTCCTTGCCTCCCCAATACCTCCTTAATCAATCCCCCCTTTTCTTTTCCCATGCAAATTCTTTTGCATCAGATACTTTCATTATTTACAGTAACACAACAAAGCAGGCATCTAAACAACATGCACACAAATATTCCTAACACTACTAATACGATTAGAGCAATGAATACTTGTTTCAACCATTGGAAATTGGGCAACCAGGAGGTTCACTTATTCCATAGTTCACTAAAACTCCAGGAAAGATCATCTTTACTGATCTCATGTAGGATCCTTGTCTGCTTCCATATTTCTTCCAGGTCGGTAGAGATCCTTCCACTCTGATCTACATACATACAACAACTTGTGTTTATTACTGTACAGACTCCCCCTTGAGTGGCCAGTAACAAGTCTAGGGCCATCCGATTTTGTAATACTACCTGTGATAAACTAGATATCTCTTCTTGTTGAGCCTTTATAGCATCCAGAATTTTGTTTTCTAACTTCTCTATAATTGCAGAAATATTAACTATTGCCTTTTCCAATTCACTCACTCCTAACCATGGGATAAACCATCGCACAAAACTATGAAAAGGGGTGTGTCTCTCTACCAATGGATTGTTAATTTTTCATCTGATTCTCCGGATATGATTTCTCAAGTAACCTCGAGGCACTACATCATGTACTGTCATATTGGGGACTACCGCTCCAAGAGTGCAAGTTCCCTTCCAATTCTCAGGCAAGACCTTACGGGCTGTATCATTGCATAGCCAATACCACCCTTTTCCTTCTGGAACCGTCCAGCTGGTTGAATTTGCCCAGCCGCTAGTCGTACTAATATCAATTGTTCAATTACAAGATGTCTGATTTCCCACATAAGTAGTATCCGTATTTATACAATGCTGTTTTCCTATACCCTTCGGCGGGTTACACCTTTGTACACATACATAATAGGATTCTAACGGCATGAAGCTACTCACTTCTAGTTCCAAAACTGCTTAATATTTTTGACCCCAAGATGTGTTTTCCCACAAATTAGTCCAAGACAAGTTTGCAGGCAAGGGAATCCCAATTAACGATACACCCTTATTCCCATGCTGTGGCAGATGGGTGCATACCCAACAGTTCGTCTTATTAGTTACTTGAGAAATTGTTTGTATTAAGGTCAGGTGTAAGTTCTCATCCCAAGTTGCCCACCCCAAATCCGAGAACCGCACCCCTGCAATCATTAGGATCTGGAAAACCGTAATTTTGTTGGTCCAATTGGAGTGGTGGTCCATATCCTCGCCGGGGCCTTCTTCACCCTTGAATTGTGGATCCAAGCTGCTTGCTTCTTAATCTTAATGGCGGTGTGTGTTGTCAATAATACTTGGTATGGTCCCATCCACTTTCCTTCCATTTTTCCTGTAGGGGTTGTCCTGAAAAAGTCTTTGTATATATATAATCCCCGAGCTTCAAGGGGTGGATTGGTTGATCCAACCCTCTAGCCCTGGTCCCTAAAACAAATTTATGTACTTTATTTAATTGTTTCTGAAGTTCAGTTATATAAGCATATAAATATTCTGATCCTAACTGCGTTAGGTCCTCTCCACTCAATAGAAATTGCTATGGCCTTCCATATAAGATTTTGAAGGGACTCAAATTTCCTTTTATTCTAGGTTTAACTCTAATTCCAAGTAATGCTAAAGGGAGGGATTGAGGCCATGACAAATTAGCTTCTTATCCAATTTTAGCTATTTATTGTTTAATTAAATGGTTCATTTTTTCTACCTGTCCACTTGCCTGTGGTCTATAAGGAGTATGCAGTTGCCAATCTAGCTTTAGAATCTTACTTATCTGTTCTACCACTCGTGCACAAAAATGTGAAACTCTATCAGAAGACATTGCTCCTAGAATCCCAAAGCATGGTATTATTTCATTTAACAAGACTTTAACCACTTCTCTTGCTTTGTTTGTTCGACAGGGAAAGGCTTCAGGCCTTCCTGAAAACGTGTCAGTCAGAACCAGTAAATAATGATACCCCCCTTTTCTAGGGAGTTCTGAAAAATCAATTTGCCACTGTTGCCCCGAATAATTTCCTTTACCGATTATTCCAAATTTTATTCTATCCTTGGTATTGGGGTTATTGTGTAAGCAAATGCTACATTGTTGAGTTACTTGTTTTATCATATCGTCCCACTAATGTCTGACTCAGGCTCTTATGCAGTGTGCCAGCTCCCCAGTGCGTTTTATTGTGTTCTGTAAGAACTATGGGCCATGTCAAACTAGAGGGTATTACTATGTGATTATCTTTTAAATATACTCATCCATCTGGTTTCATTTTACCTTTCAAATCTTCAATTAATTTTAAGTCTTCTTTTGTATAATTTGGATATAGTTTGGATTTTACCGTCTGGTAGCAAAGACAATGCCTTCACCTCAGTTATTTCAGCTGCCTGCTTAGCCTCTGCCAATCGATTTTCCAATTTCAAAATCGGTGTTCCCCTTTTGGTGTCCCTGACAATGCACGATAGCTACCTTTTCTGGTTGTTTTACAGCCTCTAACAATTTTAAAATTTCTTCAGCATACTTTGTGTTTTCACTGAGCGGTCAGCAATCCATGTTCTTTCCAAATTGCTCCATGAGCATGTACCACGCCGAATGTATTTCACAGAATTTCTAGGTTGGAAGAGACCTCAAGGTCATCGAGTCCAACCTCCAACCTAACGCTAACAGCCCTCCACTAAACCATATCCCTAAGCTCTACATCTAAACGTCTTTTGAAGACTTCCAGGGACGGTGACTCCACCACTTCCCTGGGCAGCCTGTTCCAATGTCTAACAACCCTTTCAGTGAAGAAGTTCTTCCTAACATCTAACCTAAAACTCCCCTGGCTCAACTTAAGCCCATTCCCCCTCGTCCTGTCACCAGGCACGTGGGAGAACAGGCCAACCCCCACCTCGCTACAGCAATATATTATTGTTATATAAGTATTGTATATAAGTATAAGTATTGTATATAAGTATTGTATATAAGTATATTTTATATATGTATATTGTATATGTATATTTTTTATATGTATATTGTATATAAGTATTGTATATAAGTATATTTAGAATCTGTCCAAATATTTACCCTTTTTCCCGCTGCCAGTTCCAATGCTCTCGTGAGAGCAACTATCTCCGCCTTTTGAGCTCATGTTCCAGGGGGTAAAGGCTTAGACTCGATTACCTGCTGAGTAGTTGTTATAGCATATCCAGCTTTACGTTGTCTTTGCGTAACAAAACTGCTCCCATCCGTGAACCAAGTTTCTTCCGCATCTTCCATGGGCTCCTCCTTAAGGTCTGGTCGGCTGGAATACACAGTCTCTATAGTTTCTAAACAATCGTGAATCACAGGTTGTGCCGGAGCATCACTAAGAAAAGAGGCTAGATTCACAATATTAATGATCACAATTTCCACGTCGTCCTGTTCTACCAATATTGCTTGATATTTCAAAATCATCAATTCTTGTTTAAGTTGTTTAAAGACTTTTTGTGCTTCTCCAGTCCAGACTAACTTTGACTGGTTAATCTTTATCAATTCACATAGAGGCTTTACCAATAGTCCATCATTATAAATCCAAAGGCGACACCAACCTGTCATTCCTAAAAAGGTTTGTAGCTCCTTTACCATTTGAGGTTCTGGAGTCCGGCAAATGACTTCCTTATGTTCAGTTCCTAGTTCTCGTTGTCCTTCCGAAATGTCAAATCCCAGATAGGTCACACTTTGTTGAGCCAGCTGGACTTTCTGTCAAGAGACTTGAGATCCATTTAAACCCAGAAAATTAAGACGACTTATAGTGCATTGAATACAACTCCCTTTAGTCTCGGTAGCTATTAAGAGATCATCTACATATTGTAACAAAGCACCTTCAGTGTCCGGAGGTATCCATGTTTCGAGTTCCCTTGCTAATTGGTTTCCAAAAATAGTGGGGCTATTCTCGAATCCTTGAGGTAGTCATGTCCACGTAAGCTGCGTCTTTCTGCCTGAATCGGGATTTTCCCATTCAAAGGCGAATAGGTTTTGGCTTTCTGTGGCTAAGCCTAGGCAGAAGAAGGCATCTTTTAAATCCAGTACGGTAAACCAGACTTGACTATTCTTTAATTTAGTCAGCAAAGTATAAGGGTTTGCCACTACTGGATGTATATCCTCAGTGATTTTATTTATGGCCCTCAAATCCTGAACTAGCCTATAGCTTTTTCATCTGCCTTTTTAATTGGCAATATGGGTGCATTGTATTCTGATTCGCATTCAATCAATAATCCATACTGTAAAAATTTATCAATCATCTCTTTAATTCCTTTCCTATCTTCTATCCTCAAAGGATATTACTTAACCTTAACGGGTTTCTCTCCTGGCTTTAATTTAATAATTATTAAGGTCACATTTTTAGCTCTTCCAGGGACTTCGCTAGCCCAAACTCCTGGACATACTTGATCTGTGATCTCTAAAGGTATTTCACTTTTAGGGTCAGTTTGTATTAGTGCCAAGCTTAACACATTTATTAGTTGTTCTTCTCCTCTTCTTAATTCCATTTTCCCTTTTTCAAAGACAATTTCTGCTCCTACTTGCTCTAATAAATCTCTACCTAAGAGTGCCCATGAGGAGCTAGGCATAGATAAAAATCTGTGTATGCCCCATTGTTTCCCTAACTTGTACTTCAAAGGTTCACAAAAATAAGCCTTTTCGGTTACACCTTGTCCTGGTTTCAGTTAGAACAGAGTTAATTTTCTTCCTAGTAGCTGGTAGAATGCTATGTTTTGGCTTAGGATGAGAAGAGTGCTGATAACACCCCGATGTTCTAATTGTTGCAGAGCAATGCTTATACCAGGCCAAGGACATCTCAGCTTCTTGCTCTGTCCTGCCAACAGGCAGGCTGGGGGTGCAGTAAGAGCTGGGAGGGGACAGACCCAGGACAGGTGACCCAAACTAGCCAAAGGGGTATTCCATAGCATCTGACGTCAGGCTAAACAATACATAGGGGTGGCTAGCCAGGGGGAGGGGGCCGGACTGCTCGGGGTTAGGCTGGGCATCGGTCAGCGGGTGGTGAGCAATTGCATTGTGCATCACTTGTTTGTACACATTATTAGTAGTGGTACTATTATCATCATTGTATTATTATTATTATTATTATTATTATTATTATTATTATTATTATTATTATTATTATTATTATTATTATTATTTTGTCTTATTAAACTGTCTTTATCTCAACTCACGGGCTTCACTTTCCATTTCTCTCCCCCGTCCCAGAGAGGGAGGGGGAGGGTGAGCGAACAGCTGCGTGGTGTTTAGCTGCCGGCCGGGTTAAACCACGACACACCTTTTACCCTAACATAATAATTCTGTGAAGGCATTAATGCTTGATTTAGAACTGAATACGTTGCCCCATAGCAATAAGAAATTTCACTTCCATTCCTCCCCTAGCTTCATTATAACCAGTGGAGGATCCGTAGGGTAGATTCCCTAGGTCCCCGTTATTCCTGTTGAAATCAGGGGTTGATTACCCTAGGAAAAGGCTAGTCAATTTGTCCTCCAAAGCCAGGTCCAAACCGTTTTGTTTTATTTATTTATTTATTGATTTATTTATTTTCATTACATTTCGGAGTTGGTCCAAACATTCCATAGGGGTTTCTTTTAGACCTTGTTGGAAGCATATTCTCAATTCCCAATTCATCCAGGTTTTAGTATTTACTTAACCGTTCATAATTTTCAGGATGATTCGGGTCTTAGTGGGGGTCGGTCAGGGGAATGCAATTGTCCACAGTTCCCTGAACGGTCCCATCAGCAATCTGAGCTCGCACATGAACTCAGGTTGTTTTAAGAGTTGACCTCTTTTCTGTTTCTGTGACAACTCCCTCGGACCGATCATGGTCCCTTTGCCCTAAAGGGCTAACACCCATGATTTTAAGATCTCTGCCTCGGGCAGAGGCAGAACTATTAACATTCCTACATCCTCTTTCCCTGCTCATTCAACTTCAAACACCTTTAACACTTTCAACAACCCTTTTAACACTTCCTTTATCTTTCTCCAGCCTGTACTTCTCTAATGCCAACATCAAAGGTTCAGTCAGGGGCCAACTTAATTCCGTACCTTTTCCCACCAAGATGCTGAAACATCAGTATACAACATTTCATCCTGTTCTGCTTCTCAAAAAACAACATTAACTGTAGCAAAATATTAGAGTTTAAAGTTCCATTTAGGGGCCACTTTTCTCCACATTCCAGCTTATAAAGCGGCCACCACTGATTACGATATTTTATCAATGTTTTCCTGTTCACACTTCCACCGGCAGATCCTCCAATATCCTTCCAGTGACTTCAAACACATCCTAACACACTTTTCTTTAAAATTTCACTGCTTGTTTGCCCCCCCAGTTTCCAGTTTACACTTTCAGAATACACATGTTACTTACAAAAGCATGTCACAAAACGTATCACTCACAAAAATACGGGCACGCAATATCTTTCAGTAGCAATGTCACAAAACTACTATTACCAGCAATATTGCCAAAATCACAGTAACAATAGTCAGAGTCAAATTCCACATGCGATAAGTCAGAAAACCGAACTGTGTAACACCGTAACGATATCTTTCTTAGAACAATGCCACGAACCTACTATTACCACCAGGAAAATAGCCAAAATCGCAGTAACAATAACCAGAGTTAAATACCATACTCCATGAGTCAGAAAACCGAAATAGACAACACAATTCCAGATGGACCTTAAAGCGAGCTCCTTCCTTAAGGTCCCCAAACATGTACTTATGGTGCTAACCACAAAGTATATACCAAACACTGCCTCGCAGAAGATCACCTACTGACTTACAGACAGTTCCAGATGACCGGTCTACCAGAAAACCAAACCAGAAGAAAGAATATACTCACTTACAATGATGGGGTCCTTGTCTGCCTCCGCAGTGATCCGGTGAGTCGAGGAGTCCCTCCGGGAAATCCCGGGGGTACCCTAGGGAGTCCTGTTCCCAGCAGGTCCTGCAGTCCGGCAGAGAGGTTGTCCCACCTGGGTCGCCAAATTGATTCAAAGATCGAAGCCGAAATTCCTTTAAGTGGTATATTCTTTATTGCAGCGCTGGATGCACGGGGGATCTCTCCACCTATCGTGCATACCCAAAGCAGAAAGCAGTCTTGAATTTATACAATCAATCTATCAATATTCTACAAGCACCTATACATATGCATTACCTATCCCCGCCTTCCCTCGCTTCTCATGCTAATTAGCCTTTTGGCACCTTGCGCCTGCGCAGAGCCTTCCAAGAATTGTGGGCAGGGGTCTTTGGGACGTGGGCAGGGGTCTTTGGGAGGAAGACCCCGAGTCTTCCTCACAGTGTACTTTTCACCTTTGGTCAGGAATCTGCTGAATTGGCATGTTTCTTAATTGCAAGAGCTGGTTGTTGCTAATTCTCCCATTTGTTGTAGCTTTATAATGAATTCCAATGTCCAGTTTCGAGATTTATAGTCCTTACATTCGTTTCTCTGTCCGCCTGCCGCTTCCTTATCATGAGTTCCAGTGTCTTGTTTCGAGGTATACAGTCCTTGTCTGGGGATTGTCCTTGCCTCCCCAATACCTCCTTAATCAATCCCCCCTTTTCTTTTCCCATGCAAATTCTTTTGCATCAGATACTTTCATTATTTACAGTAACACAACAAAGCAGGCATCTAAACAACATGCACACAAATATTCCTAACACTACTAATACGATTAGAGCAATGAATACTTGTTTCAACCATTGGAAATTGGGCAACCAGGAGGTTAACTTATTCCATAGTTCACTAAAACTCCAGGAAAGATCATCTTTACTGATCTCATGTAGGATCCTTGTCTGCTTCCATATTTCTTCCAGGTCGGTAGAGATCCTTCCACTCTGATCTACATACATACAACAACTTGTGTTTATTACTGTACAGACTCCCCCTTGAGTGGCCAGTAACAAGTCTAGGGCCATCCGATTTTGTAATACTACCTGTGATAAACTAGATATCTCTTCTTGTTGAGCCTTTATAGCATCCAGAATTTTGTTTTCTAACTTCTCTATAATTGCAGAAATATTAACTATTGCCTTTTCCAATTCACTCACTCCTAACCATGGGATAAACCATCGCACAAAACTATGAAAAGGGGTGTGTCTCTCTACCAATGGATTGTTAATTTTTCATCTGATTCTCCGGATATGATTTCTCAAGTAACCTCGAGGCACTACATCATGTACTGTCATATTGGGGACTACCGCTCCAAGAGTGCAAGTTCCCTTCCAATTCTCAGGCAAGACCTTAAGGGCTGTATCATTGCATAGCCAATACCACCCTTTTCCTTCTGGAACCGTCCAGCTGGTTGAATTTGCCCAGCCGCTAGTCGTACTAATATCAATTGTTTAATTACAAGATGTCTGATTTCCCACATAAGTAGTATCCGTATTTATACAATGCTGTTTTCCTATACCCTTTGGCGGGTTACACCTTTGTACACATACATAATAGGATTCTAACGGCACGAAGCTACTCACTTCTAGTTCCAAAACTGCTTAATATTTTCGACCCCGAGATGTGTTTTCCCACAAATTAGTCCAAGACAAGTTTGCAGGCAAGGGAATCCCAATTAACGATACACACTTATTCCCATGCTGTGGCAGATGGGTGCATACCCAACAGTTCGTCTTATTAGTTACTTGAGAAATTGTTTGTATTAAGGTCAGGTGTAAGTTCTCATCCCAAGTTGCCCACCCCAAATCCGAGAACCGCACCCCTGCAATCATTAGGATCTGGAAAACCGTAATTTTGTTGGTCCAATTGGAGTGGTGGTCCATATCCTCGCCGGGGCCTTCTTCACCCTTGAATTGTGGATCCAAGCTGCTTGCTTCTTAATCTTAATGGCGGTGTGTGTTGTCAATAATACTTGGTATGGTCCCATCCACTTTCCTTCCATTTTTCCTGTAGGGGTTGTCCTGAAAAAGTCTTTATATATATATAATCCCCGAGCTTAAAGGGGTGGATTGGTTGATCCAACCCTCTAGCCCTGGTCCCTAAAACAAATGTATGTACTTTATTTAATTGTTTCTGAAGTTCAGTTATATAAGCATATAAATATTCTGATCCTAACTGCGTTAGGTCCTCTCCACTCAATAGAAATTGCTATGGCCTTCCATATAAGATTTTGAAGGGACTCAAATTTCCTTTTATTCTAGGTTTAACTCTAATTCCAAGTAATGCTAAAGGGAGGGATTGAGGCCATGACAAATTAGCTTCTTATCCAATTTTAGCTATTTATTGTTTAATTAAATGGTTCATTTTTTCTACCTGTCCACTTGCCTGTGGTCTATAAGGAGTATGCAGTTGCCAATCTAGCTTTAGAATCTTACTTATCTGTTCTACCACTCGTGCACAAAAATGTGAAACTCTATCAGAAGACATTGCTACTAGAATCCCAAAGCATGGTATTATTTCATTTAACAAGACTTGAACCACTTCTCTTGCTTTGTTTGTTTGACAGGGAAAGGCTTCAGGCCTTCCTGAAAACGTGTCAGTCAGAACCAGTAAATAATGATACCCCCCTTTTCTAGGGAGTTCTGAAAAATCAATTTGCCACTGTTGCCCCGAATAATTTCCTTTACCGATTATTCCAAATTTTATTCTATCCTTGGTATTGGGGTTATTGTGTAAGCAAATGCTACATTGTTGAGTTACTTGTTTTATCATATCGTCCCACTAATGTCTGACTCAGGCTCTTATGCAGTGTGCCAGCTCCCCAGTGCGTTTTATTGTGTTCTGTAAGAACTATGGGCCATGTCAAACTAGAGGGTATTACTGTGTGATTATCTTTTAAATATACTCATCCATCTGGTTTCATTTTACCTTTCAAATCTTCAATTAATTTTAAGTCTTCTTTTGTATAATTTGGATATAGTTTGGATTTTACCGTCTGGTAGCAAAGACAATGCCTTCACCTCAGTTATTTCAGCTGCCTGCTTAGCCTCTGCCAATCGATTTTCCAATTTCAAAATCGGTGTTCCCCTTTTGGTGTCCCTGACAATGCACGATAGCTACCTTTTCTGGTTGTTTTACAGCCTCTAACAATTTTAAAATTTCTTCAGCATACTTTGTGTTTTCACTGAGCGGTCAGCAATCCATGTTCTTTCCAAATTGCTCCATGAGCATGTACCACGCCGAATGTATATTTAGAATCTGTCCAAATATTTACCCTTTTTCCCGCTGCCAGTTCCAATGCTCTCGTGAGAGCAACTATCTCCGCCTTTTGAGCTGATGTTCCAGGGGGTAAAGGCTTAGACTCGATTACCTGCTGAGTAGTTGTTATAGCATATCCAGCTTTACGTTGTCTTTGCGTAACAAAACTGCTCCCATCCGTGAACCAAGTTTCTTCCGCATCTTCCATGGGCTCCTCCTTAAGGTCTGGTCGGCTGGAATACACAGTCTCTATAGTTTCTAAACAATCGTGAATCACAGGTTGTGCCGGAGCATCACTAAGAAAAGAGGCTAGATTCACAATATTAATGATCACAATTTCCACGTCGTCCTGTTCTACCAATATTGCTTGATATTTCAAAATCATCAATTCTTGTTTAAGTTGTTTAAAGACTTTTTGTGCTTCTCCAGTCCAGACTAACTTTGACTGGTTAATCTTTATCAATTCACATAGAGGCTTTACCAATAGTCCATCATTATAAATCCAAAGGCGACACCAACCTGTCATTCCTAAAAAGGTTTGTAGCTCCTTTACCATTTGAGGTTCTGGAGTCCGGCAAATGACTTCCTTATGTTCAGTTCCTAGTTCTCGTTGTCCTTCCGAAATGTCAAATCCCAGATAGGTCACACTTTGTTGAGCCAGCTGGACTTTCTGTCAAGAGACTTGAGATCCATTTAAACCCAGAAAATTAAGACGACTTATAGTGCATTGAATACAACTCCCTTTAGTCTCGGTAGCTATTAAGAGATCATCTACATATTGTAACAAAGCACCTTCAGTGTCCGGAGGTATCCATGTTTCGAGTTCCCTTGCTAATTGGTTTCCAAAAATAGTGGGGCTATTCTCGAATCCTTGAGGTAGTCATGTCCACGTAAGCTGCGTCTTTCTGCCTGAATCGGGATTTTCCCATTCAAAGGCGAATAGGTTTTGGCTTTCTGTGGCTAAGCCTAGGCAGAAGAAGGCATCTTTTAAATCCAGTACGGTAAACCAGACTTGACTATTCTTTAATTTAGTCAGCAAAGTATAAGGGTTTGCCACTACTGGATGTATATCCTCAGTGATTTTATTTATGGCCCTCAAATCCTGAACTAGCCTATAGCTTTTTCATCTGCCTTTTTAATTGGCAATATGGGTGCATTGTATTCTGATTCGCATTCAATCAATAATCCATACTGTAAAAATTTATCAATCATCTCTTTAATTCCTTTCCTATCTTCTATCCTCAAAGGATATTACTTAACCTTAACGGGTTTCTCTCCTGGCTTTAATTTAATAATTATTAAGGTCACATTTTTAGCTCTTCCAGGGACTTCGCTAGCCCAAACTCCTGGACATACTTGATCTGTGATCTCTAAAGGTATTTCACTTTTAGGGTCAGTTTGTATTAGTGCCAAGCTTAACACATTTATTAGTTGTTCTTCTCCTCTTCTTAATTCCATTTTCCCTTTTTCAAAGACAATTTCTGCTCCTACTTGCTCTAATAAATCTCTACCTAAGAGTGCCCATGAGGAGCTAGGCATAGATAAAAATCTGTGTATGCCCCATTGTTTCCCTAACTTGTACTTCAAAGGTTCACAAAAATAAGCCTTTTCGGTTACACCTTGTCCTGGTTTCAGTTAGAACAGAGTTAATTTTCTTCCTAGTAGCTGGTAGAATGCTATGTTTTGGCTTAGGATGAGAAGAGTGCTGATAACACCCCGATGTTCTAATTGTTGCAGAGCAATGCTTATACCAGGCCAAGGACATCTCAGCTTCTTGCTCTGTCCTGCCAACAGGCAGGCTGGGGGTGCAGTAAGAGCTGGGAGGGGACAGACCCAGGACAGGTGACCCAAACTAGCCAAAGGGGTATTCCATAGCATCTGACGTCAGGCTAAACAATACATAGGGGTGGCTAGCCAGGGGGAGGGGGCCGGACTGCTCGGGCTTAGGCTGGGCATCGGTCAGCGGGTGGTGAGCAATTGCATTGTGCATCACTTGTTTGTACACATTATTAGTAGTGGTACTATTATCATCATTGTATTATTATTATTATTATTATTATTATTATTATTATTATTATTATTATTATTATTATTATTATTATTATTATTATTTTGTCTTATTAAACTGTCTTTATCTCAACTCACGGGCTTCACTTTCCATTTCTCTCCCCCGTCCCAGAGAGGGAGGGGGAGGGGGAGCGAACAGCTGCGTGGTGTTGAGCTGCCGGCCGGGTTAAACCACGACACACCTTTTACCCTAACATAATAATTCTGTGAAGGCATTAATGCTTGATTTAGAACTGAATACGTTGCCCCATAGCAATAAGAAATTTCACTTCCATTCCTCCCCTAGCTTCATTATAACCAGTGGAGGATCCGTAGGGTAGATTCCCTAGGTCCCCGTTATTCCTGTTGAAATCAGGGGTTGATTACCCTAGGAAAAGGCTAGTCAATTTGTCCTCCAAAGCCAGGTCCAAACCGTTTTGTTTTATTTATTTATTTATTGATTTATTTATTTTCATTACATTTCGGAGTTGGTCCAAACATTCCATAGGGGTTTCTTTTAGACCTTGTTGGAAGCATATTCTCAATTCCCAATTCATCCAGGTTTTAGTATTTACTTAACCGTTCATAATTTTCAGGATGATTTGGGTCTTAGTGGGGGTCGGTCAGGGGAATGCAATTGTCCACAGTTCCCTGAACGGTCCCATCAGCAATCTGAGCTCGCACATGAACTCAGGTTGTTTTAAGAGTTGACCTCTTTTCTGTTTCTGTGACAACTCCCTCGGACCGATCATGGTCCCTTTGCCCTAAAGGGCTAACACCCATGATTTTAAGATCTCTGCCTCGGGCAGAGGCAGAACTATTAACATTCCTACATCCTCTTTCCCTGCTCATTCAACTTCAAACACCTTTAACACTTTCAACAACCCTTTTAACACTTCCTTTATCTTTCTCCAGCCTGTACTTCTCTAATGCCAACATCAAAGGTTCAGTCAGGGGCCAACTTAATTCCGTACCTTTTCCCACCAAGATGCTGAAACATCAGTATACAACATTTCATCCTGTTCTGCTTCTCAAAAAACAACATTAACTGTAGCAAAATATTAGAGTTTAAAGTTCCATTTAGGGGCCACTTTTCTCCACATTCCAGCTTATAAAGCGGCCACCACTGATTACGATATTTTATCAATGTTTTCCTGTTCACACTTCCACCGGCAGATCCTCCAATATCCTTCCAGTGACTTCAAACACATCCTAACACACTTTTCTTTAAAATTTCACTGCTTGTTTGCCCCCCCAGTTTCCGGTTTACACTTTCAGAATACACATGTTACTTACAAAAGCATGTCACAAAACGTATCACTCACAAAAATACGGGCACGCAATATCTTTCAGTAGTGATGTCACAAAACTACTATTACCAGCAATATTGCCAAAATCACAGTAACAATAGTCAGAGTCAAATTCCACATGCGATAAGTCAGAAAACCGAACTGTGTAACACCGTAACGATATCTTTCTTAGAACAATGCCACGAACCTACTATTACCACCAGGAAAATAGCCAAAATCGCAGTAACAATAACCAGAGTTAAATACCATACTCCATGAGTCAGAAAACCGAAATAGACAACACAATTCCAGATGGACCTTAAAGCGAGCTCCTTCCTTAAGGTCCCCAAACATATACTTATGGTGCTAACCACAAAGTATATACCAAACACTGCCTCGCAGAAGATCACCTTCTGACTTACAGACAGTTCCAGATGACCGGTCTACCAGAAAACCAAACCAGAAGAAAGAATATACTCACTTACAATGATGGGGTCCTTGTCTGCCTCCGCAGTGATCCGGTGAGTCGAGGAGTCCCTCCGGGAAATCCCGGGGGTACCCTAGGGAGTCCTGTTCCCAGCAGGTCCTGCAGTCCGGCAGAGAGGTTGTCCCACCTGGGTCGCCAAATTGATTCAAAGATCGAAGCCGAAATTCCTTTAAGTGGTATATTCTTTATTGCAGCGCTGGATGCACGGGGGATCTCTCCACCTATCGTGCATACCCAAAGCAGAAAGCAGTCTTGAATTTATACAATCAATCTATCAATATTCTACAAGCACCTATACATATGCATTACCTATCCCCGCCTTCCCTCGCTTCTCATGCTAATTAGCCTTTTGGCACCTTGCGCCTGCGCAGAGCCTTCCAAGAATTGTGGGCAGGGGTCTTTGGGACGTGGGCAGGGGTCTTTGGGAGGAAGACCCCGAGTCTTCCTCACAGTGTACTTTTCACCTTTGGTCAGGAATCTGCTGAATTGGCATGTTTCTTAATTGCAAGAGCTGGTTGTTGCTAATTCTCCCGTTTGTTGTATCTTTATAATGAATTCCAATGTCCAGTTTCGAGATTTATAGTCCTTACATTCGTTTCTCTGTCCGCCTGCCGCTTCCTTATCATGAGTTCCAGTGTCTTGTTTCGAGATATACAGTCCTTGTCTGGGGACTGTCCTTGCCTCCCCAATACCTCCTTAATCAATCCCCCCTTTTCTTTTCCCATGCAAATTCTTTTGCATCAGATACTTTCATTATTTACAGTAACACAACAAAGCAGGCATCTAAACAACATGCACACAAATATTCCTAACACTACTAATACGATTAGAGCAATGAATACTTGTTTCAACCATTGGAAATTGGGCAACCAGGAGGTTCACTTATTCCATAGTTCACTAAAACTCCAGGAAAGATCATCTTTACTGATCTCATGTAGGATCCTTGTCTGCTTCCAGATTTCTTCCAGGTCGGTAGAGATCCTTCCACTCTGATCAACATACATACAACAACTTGTGTTTATTACTGTACAGACTCCCCCTTGAGTGGCCAGTAACAAGTCTAGGGCCATCCGATTTTGTAATACCAGCTGTGATAAACTAGATATCTCTTCTTGTTGAGCCTTTATAGCATCCAGAATTTTGTTTTCTAACTTCTCTATAATTGCAGAAATATTAACTATTGCCTTTTCCAATTCACTCACTCCTAACCATGGGATAAACCATCGCACAAAACTATGAAAAGGGGTGTGTCTCTCTACCAATGGATTGTTAATTTTTCATCTGATTCTCCGGATATGATTTCTCAAGTAACCTCGAGGCACTACATCATGTACTGTCATATTGGGGACTACCGCTCCAAGAGTGCAAGTTCCCTTCCAATTCTCAGGCAAGACCTTACGGGCTCTATCATTGCATAGCCAATACCACCCTTTTCCTTCTGGAGCCGTCCAGCTGGTTGAATTTGCCCAGCCACTAGTCGTACTAATATCAATTGTTCAATTACAAGATGTCTGATTTCCCACATAAGTAGTATCCGTATTTATACAATGCTGTTTTCCTATACCCTTCGGCGGGTTACACCTTTGTACACATACATAATAGGATTCTAACGGCATGAAGCTACTCACTTCTAGTTCCAAAACTGCTTAATATTTTCGACCCCAAGATGTGTTTTCCCACAAATTAGTCCAAGACAAGTTTGCAGGCAAGGGAATCCCAATTAACGATACACCCTTATTCCCATGCTGTGGCAGATGGGTGCATACCCAACAGTTCGTCTTATTAGTTACTTGAGAAATTGTTTGTATTAAGGTCAGGTGTAAGTTCTCATCCCAAGTTGCCCACCCGAAATCCGAGAACCGCACCCCTGCAATCATTAGGATCTGGAAAACCGTAATTTTGTTGGTCCAATTGGAGTGGTGGTCCATATCCTCGCCGGGGCCTTCTTCACCCTTGAATTGTGGATCCAAGCTGCTTGCTTCTTAATCTTCATGGCGGTGTGTGTTGTCAGTAATACTTGGTATGGTCCCATCCACTTTCCTTCCATTTTTCCTGTAGGGGTTGTCCTGAAAAAGTCTTTATATATATATAATCCCCGAGCTTAAAGGGGTGGATTGGTTGATCCAACCCTCTAGCCCTGGTCCCTAAAACAAATGTATGTACTTTATTTAATTGTTTCTGAAGTTCAGTTATATAAGCATATAAATATTCTGATCCTAACTGCGTTAGGTCCTCTCCACTCAATAGAAATTGCTATGGCCTTCCATATAAGATTTTGAAGGGACTCAAATTTCCTTTTATTCTAGGTTTAACTCTAATTCCAAGTAATGCTAAAGGGAGGGATTGAGGCCATGACAAATTAGCTTCTTATCCAATTTTAGCTATTTATTGTTTAATTAAATGGTTCATTTTTTCTACCTGTCCACTTGCCTGTGGTCTATAAGGAGTATGCAGTTGCCAATCTAGCTTTAGAATCTTACTTATCTGTTCTACCACTCGTGCACAAAAATGTGAAACTCTATCAGAAGACATTGCTACTAGAATCCCAAAGCATGGTATTATTTCATTTAACAAGACTTTAACCACTTCTCTTGCTTGGTTTGTTCGACAGGGAAAGGCTTCAGGCCTTCCTGAAAATGTGTCAGTCAGAACCAGTAAATAATGATACCCCCCTTTTCTAGGGAGTTCTGAAAAATCAATTTGCCACTGTTGCCCCGAATAATTTCCTTTACCGATTATTCCAAATTTTATTCTATCCTTGGTATTGGGGTTATTGTGTAAGCAAATGCTACATTGTTGAGTTACTTGTTTTATCATATCGTCCCACTAATGTCTGACTCAGGCTCTTATGCAGTGTGCCAGCTCCCCAGTGCGTTTTATTGTGTTCTGTAAGAACTATGGGCCATGTCAAACTAGAGGGTATTACTATGTGATTATCTTTTAAATATACTCATCCATCTGGTTTCATTTTACCTTTCAAATCTTCAATTAATTTTAAGTCTTCTTTTGTATAATTTGGATATAGTTTGGATTTTACCGTCTGGTAGCAAAGACAATGCCTTCACCTCAGTTATTTCAGCTGCCTGCTTAGCCTCTGCCAACCGATTTTCCAATTTCAAAATCGGTGTTCCCCTTTTGGTGTCCCTGACAATGCACGATAGCTACCTTTTCTGGTTGTTTTACAGCCTCTAACAATTTTAAAATTTCTTCAGCATAATTTGTGTTTTCACTGAGCGGTCAGCAATCCATGTTCTTTCCAAATTGCTCCATGAGCATGTACCACGCCGAATGTATATTTAGAATCTGTCCAAATATTTACCCTTTTTCCCGCTGCCAGTTCCAATGCTCTCGTGAGAGCAACTATCTCCGCCTTTTGAGCTGATGTTCCAGGGGGTAAAGGCTTAGACTCGATTACCTGCTGAGTAGTTGTTATAGCATATCCAGCTTTACGTTGTCTTTGCGTAACAAAACTGCTCCCATCCGTGAACCAAGTTTCTTCCGCATCTTCCATGGGCTCCTCCTTAAGGTCTGGTCGGCTGGAATACACAGTCTCTATAGTTTCTAAACAATCGTGAATCACAGGTTGTGCCGGAGCATCACTAAGAAAAGAGGCTAGATTCACAATATTAATGATCACAATTTCCACGTCGTCCTGTTCTACCAATATTGCTTGATATTTCAAAATCATCAATTCTTGTTTAAGTTGTTTAAAGACTTTTTGTGCTTCTCCAGTCCAGACTAACTTTGACTGGTTAATCTTTATCAATTCACATAGAGGCTTTACCAATAGTCCATCATTATAAATCCAAAGGCGACACCGACCTGTCATTCCTAAAAAGGTTTGTAGCTCCTTTACCATTTGAGGTTCTGGAGTCCGGCAAATGACTTCCTTATGTTCAGTTCCTAGTTCTCGTTGTCCTTCCGAAATGTCAAATCCCAGATAGGTCACACTTTGTTGAGCCAGCTGGACTTTCTGTCAAGAGACTTGAGATCCATTTAAACCCAGAAAATTAAGACGACTTATAGTGCATTGAATACAACTCCCTTTAGTCTCGGTAGCTATTAAGAGATCATCTACATATTGTAACAAAGCACCTTCAGTGTCCGGAGGTATCCATGTTTCGAGTTCCCTTGCGAATTGGTTTCCAAAAATAGTGGGGCTATTCTTGAATCCTTGAGGTAGTCATGTCCACGTAAGCTGCGTCTTTCTGCCTGAATCGGGATTTTCCCATTCAAAGGCGAATAGGTTTTGGCTTTCTGTGGCTAAGCCTAGGCAGAAGAAGGCATCTTTTAAATCCAGTACGGTAAACCAGACTTGACTATTCTTTAATTTAGTCAGCAAAGTATAAGGGTTTGCCACTACTGGATGGATATCCTCAGTGATTTTATTTATGGCCCTCAAATCCTGAACTAGCCTATAGCTTTTTCATCTGCCTTTTTAATTGGCAATATGGGTGCATTGTATTCTGATTCGCATTCAATCAATAATCCATACTGTAAAAATTTATCAATCATCTCTTTAATTCCTTTCCTATCTTCTATCCTCAAAGGATATTACTTAACCTTAACGGGTTTCTCTCCTGGCTTTAATTTAATAATTATTAAGGTCACATTTTTAGCTCTTCCAGGGACTTCGCTAGCCCAAACTCCTGGACATACTTGATCTGTGATCTCTAAAGGTATTTCACTTTTAGGGTCAGTTTGTATTAGTGCCAAGCTTAACACATTTATTAGTTGTTCTTCTCCTCTTCTTAATTCCATTTTCCCTTTTTCAAAGACAATTTCTGCTCCTACTTGCTCTAATAAATCTCTACCTAAGAGTGCCCATGAGGAGCTAGGCATAGATAAAAATCTGTGTATGCCCCATTGTTTCCCTAACTTGTACTTCAAAGGTTCACAAAAATAAGCCTTTTCGGTTACACCTTGTCCTGGTTTCAGTTAGAACAGAGTTAATTTTCTTCCTAGTAGCTGGTAGAATGCTATGTTTTGGCTTAGGATGAGAAGAGTGCTGATAACACCCCGATGTTTTAACTGTTGCAGAGCAGTGCTTATACCAGGCCAAGGACATCTCAGCTTCTTGCTCTGTCCTGCCAACAGGCAGGCTGGGGGTGCAGTAAGAGCTGGGAGGGGACAGACCCAGGACAGGTGACCCAAACTAGCCAAAGGGGTATTCCATAGCATCTGACGTCAGGCTAAACAATACATAGGGGTGGCTAGCCAGGGGGAGGGGGCCGGACTGCTCGGGCTTAGGCTGGGCATCGGTCAGCGGGTGGTGAGCAATTGCATTGTGCATCACTTGTTTGTACACATTATTAGTAGTGGTACTATTATCATCATTGTATTATTATTATTATTATTATTATTATTATTATTATTATTATTATTATTATTATTATTATTATTATTATTATTTTGTCTTATTAAACTGTCTTTATCTCAACTCACGGGCTTCACTTTCCATTTCTCTCCCCCGTCCCAGAGAGGGAGGGGGAGGGGGAGCGAACAGCTGCGTGGTGTTTAGCTGCCGGCCGGGTTAAACCACGACACACCTTTTACCCTAACATAATAATTCTGTGAAGGCATTAATGCTTGATTTAGAACTGAATACGTTGCCCCATAGCAATAAGAAATTTCACTTCCATTCCTCCCCTAGCTTCATTATAACCAGTGGAGGATCTGCTAGGGTAGATTCCCCAGGTCCCCGTTATTCTTGTTGAAATCAGGGGTTGATTACCCTAGGAAAAGGCTAGTCAATTTGTCCTCCAAAGCCAGGTCCAAACCGTTTTGTTTTATTTATTTATTTATTGATTTATTTATTTTCATTACATTTCGGAGTTGGTCCAAACATTCCATAGGGGTTTCTTTTAGACCTTGTTGGAAGCATATTCTCAATTCCCAATTCATCCAGGTTTTAGTATTTACTTAACCGTTCATAATTTTCAGGATGATTCGGGTCTTAGTGGGGGTCGGTCAGGGGAATGCAATTGTCCACAGTTCCCTGAACGGTCCCATCAGCAATCTGAGCTCGCACATGAACTCAGGTTGTTTTAGAGTTGACTGCTTTTCTGTTTCTGTGACAACTCTCTCGGACCGATCATGGTCCCTTTGCCCTAAAGGGCTAACACCCATGATTTTAAGATCTCTGCCTCGGGCAGAGGCAGAACTATTAACATTCCTACATCCTCTTTCCCTGCTCATTCAACTTCAAACACCTTTAACACTTTCAACAACCCTTTTAACACTTCCTTTATCTTTCTCCAGCCTGTACTTCTCTAATGCCAACATCAAAGGTTCAGTCAGGGGCCAACTTAATTCCGTACCTTTTCCCACCAAGATGCTGAAACATCAGTATACAACATTTCATCCTGTTCTGCTTCTCAAAAAACAACATTAACTGTAGCAAAATATTAGAGTTTAAAGTTCCATTTAGGGGCCACTTTTCTCCACATTCCAGCTTATAAAGCGGCCACCACTGATTACGATATTTTATCAATGTTTTCCTGTTCACACTTCCACCGGCAGATCCTCCAATATCCTTCCAGTGACTTCAAACACATCCTAACACACTTTTCTTTACAATTTCACTGCTTGTTTGCCCCCCCAGTTTCCAGTTTACACTTTCAGAATACACATGTTACTTACAAAAGCGTATCACAAAACGTATCACTCACAAAAATACGGGCACGCAATATCTTTCAGTAGCGATGCCACAAAACTACTATTACCAGCAATATTGCCAAAATCACAGTAACAATAGTCAGAGTCAAATTCCACATGCGATAAGTCAGAAAACCAAACTGTGTAACACCGTAACCATATCTTTCTTAGAACAATGCCACGAACCTACTATTACCACCAGGAAAATAGCCAAAATCGCAGTAACAATAACCAGAGTTAAATACCATACTCCATGAGTCAGAAAACCGAAATAGACAACACAATTCCAGATGGACCTTAAAGCGAGCTCCTTCCTTAAGGTCCCCAAACATGTACTTATGGTGCTAACCACAAAGTATATTCCAAACACTGCCTCACAGAAGATCACCTTCTGACTTACAGACAGTTCCAGATGACCGGTCTACCAGAAAACCAAACCAGAAGAAAGAATATACTCACTTACAATGATGGGGTCCTTGTCTGCCTCCGCAGTGATCCGGTGAGTCGAGGAGTCCCTCCGGGAAATCCCGGGGGTACCCTAGGGAGTCCTGTTCCCAGCAGGTCCTGCAGTCCGGCAGAGAGGTTGTCCCATCTGGGTCGCCAAATTGATTCAAAGATCGAAGCCGAAATTCCTTTAAGTGGTATATTCTTTATTGCAGCGCTGGATGCAAGGGGGATCTCTCCACCTATCGTGCATACCCAAAGCAGAAAGCAGTCTTGAATTTATACAATCAATCTATCAATATTCTACAAGCACCTATACATATGCATTACCTATCCCCGCCTTCCCTCGCTTCTCATGCTAATTAGCCTTTTGGCACCTTGCGCCTGCGCAGAGCCTTCCAAGAATTGTGGGCAGGGGTCTTTGGGACGTGGGCAGGGGTCTTTGGGAGGAAGACCCCGAGTCTTCCTCACAGTGTACTTTTCACCTTTGGTCAGGAATCTGCTGAATTGGCATGTTTCTTAATTGCAAGAGCTGGTTGTTGCTAATTCTCCCGTTTGTTGTAGCTTTATAATGAATTCCAATGTCCAGTTTCGAGATTTATAGTCCTTACATTCGTTTCTCTGTCCGCCTGCCGCTTCCTTATCATGAGTTCCAGTGTCTTGTTTCGAGATAGACAGTCCTTGTCTGGGGATTGTCCTTGCCTCCCCAATACCTCCTTAATCAATCCCCCCTTTTCTTTTCCCATGCAAATTCTTTTGCATCAGATACTTTCATTATTTACAGTAACACAACAAAGCAGGCATCTAAACAACATGCACACAAATATTCCTAACACTACTAATACGATTAGAGCAATGAATACTTGTTTCAACCATTGGAAATTGGGCAACCAGGAGGTTAACTTATTCCATAGTTCACTAAAACTCCAGGAAAGATCATCTTTACTGATCTCATGTAGGATCCTTGTCTGCTTCCATATTTCTTCCAGGTCGGTAGAGATCCTTCCACTCTGATCTACATACATACAACAACTTGTGTTTATTACTGTACAGACTCCCCCTTGAGTGGCCAGTAACAAGTCTAGGGCCATCCGATTTTGTAATACTACCTGTGATAAACTAGATATCTCTTCTTGTTGAGCCTTTATAGCATCCAGAATTTTGTTTTCTAACTTCTCTATAATTGCAGAAATATTAACTATTGCCTTTTCCAATTCACTCACTCCTAACCATGGGATAAACCACCGCACAAAACTATGAAAAGGGGTGTGTCTCTCTACCAATGGATTGTTAATTTTTCATCTGATTCTCCGGATATGATTTCTCAAGTAACCTCGAGGCACTACATCATGTACTGTCATATTGGGGACTACCGCTCCAAGAGTGCAAGTTCCCTTCCAATTCTCAGGCAAGACCTTACGGGCTCTATCATTGCATAGCCAATACCACCCTTTTCCTTCTGGAACCGTCCAGCTGGTTGAATTTGCCCAGCCGCTAGTCGGACTAATATCAATTGTTCAATTACAAGATGTCTGATTTCCCACATAAGTAGTATCCGTATTTATACAATGCTGTTTTCCTATACCCTTCGGCGGGTTACACCTTTGTACACATACATAATAGGATTCTAACGGCATGAAGCTACTCACTTCTAGTTCCAAAACTGCTTAATATTTTCGACCCCAAGATGTGTTTTCCCACAAATTAGTCCAAGACAAGTTTGCAGGCAAGGGAATCCCAATTAACGATACACCCTTATTCCCATGCTGTGGCAGATGGGTGCATACCCAACAGTTCGTCTTATTAGTTGCTTGAGAAATTGTTTGTATTAAGGTCAGGTGTAAGTTCTCATCCCAAGTTGCCCACCCCAAATCCGAGAACCGCACCCCTGCAATCATTAGGATCTGGAAAACCGTAATTTTGTTGGTCCAATTGGAGTGGTGGTCCATATCCTCGCCGGGGCCTTCTTCACCCTTGAATTGTGGATCCAAGCTGCTTGCTTCTTAATCTTAATGGCGGTGTGTGTTGTCAGTAATACTTGGTATGGTCCCATCCACTTTCCTTCCATTTTTCCTGTAGGGGTTGTCCTGAAAAAGTCTTTATATATATATAATCCCCGAGCTTCAAGGGGTGGATTGGTTGATCCAACCCTCTAGCCCTGGTCCCTAAAACAAATGTATGTACTTTATTTAATTGTTTCTGAAGTTCAGTTATATAAGCATATAAATATTCTGATCCTAACTGCGTTAGGTCCTCTCCACTCAATAGAAATTGCTATGGCCTTCCATATAAGATTTTGAAGGGACTCAAATTTCCTTTTATTCTAGGTTTAACTCTAATTCCAAGTAATGCTAAAGGGAGGGATTGAGGCCATGACAAATTAGCTTCTTATCCAATTTTAGCTATTTATTGTTTAATTAAATGGTTCATTTTTTCTACCTGTCCACTTGCCTGTGGTCTATAAGGAGTATGCAGTTGCCAATCTAGCTTTAGAATCTTACTTATCTGTTCTACCACTCGTGCACAAAAATGTGAAACTCTATCAGAAGACATTGCTCCTAGAATCCCAAAGCATGGTATTATTTCATTTAACAAGACTTTAACCACTTCTCTTGCTTTGTTTGTTCGACAGGGAAAGGCTTCAGGCCTTCCTGAAAACGTGTCAGTCAGAACCAGTAAATAATGATACCCCCCTTTTCTAGGGAGTTCTGAAAAATCAATTTGCCACTGTTGCCCCGAATAATTTCCTTTACCGATTATTCCAAATTTTATTCTATCCTTGGTTTTGGGGTTATTGTGTAAGCAAATGCTACATTGTTGAGTTACTTGTTTTATCATATCGTCCCACTAATGTCTGACTCAGGCTCTTATGCAGTGTGCCAGCTCCCCAATCCGTTTTATTGTGTTCTGTAAGAACTATGGGCCATGTCAAACTAGAAGGTATTACTATGTGATTATCTTTTAAATATACTCATCCATCTGGTTTCATTTTACCTTTCAAATCTTCAATTAATTTTAAGTCTTCTTTTGTATAATTTGGATATAGTTTGGATTTTACCGTCTGGTAGCAAAGACAATGCCTTCACCTCAGTTATTTCAGCTGCCTGCTTAGCCTCTGCCAATCGATTTTCCAATTTCAAAATCGGTGTTCCCCTTTTGGTGTCCCTGACAATGCACGATAGCTACCTTTTCTGGTTGTTTTACAGCCTCTAACAATTTTAAAATTTCTTCAGCATACTTTGTGTTTTCACTGAGCGGTCAGCAATCCATGTTCTTTCCAAATTGCTCCATGAGCATGTACCATGCCGAATGTATTTCACAGAATTTCTAGGTTGGAAGAGACCTCAAGGTCATCGAGTCCAACCTCCAACCTAACGCTAACAGCCCTCCACTAAACCATATCCCTAAGCTCTACATCTAAACGTCTTTTGAAGACTTCCAGGGACGGTGACTCCACCACTTCCCTGGGCAGCCTGTTCCAATGTCTAACAACCCTTTCAGTGAAGAAGTTCTTCCTAACATCTAACCTAAAACTCCCCTGGCTCAACTTAAGCCCATTCCCCCTCGTCCTGTCACCAGGCACGTGGGAGAACAGGCCAACCCCCACCTCGCTACAGCAATATATTATTGTTATATAAGTATTGTATATAAGTATAAGTATTGTATATAAGTATTGTATATAAGTATATTTTATATATGTATATTGTATATGTATATTTTTTATATGTATATTGTATATAAGTATTGTATATAAGTATATTTAGAATCTGTCCAAATATTTACCCTTTTTCCCGCTGCCAGTTCCAATGCTCTCGTGAGAGCAACTATCTCCGCCTTTTGAGCTCATGTTCCAGGGGGTAAAGGCTTAGACTCGATTACCTGCTGAGTAGTTGTTATAGCATATCCAGCTTTACGTTGTCTTTGCGTAACAAAACTGCTCCCATCCGTGAACCAAGTTTCTTCCGCATCTTCCATGGGCTCCTCCTTAAGGTCTGGTCGGCTGGAATACACAGTCTCTATAGTTTCTAAACAATCGTGAATCACAGGTTGTGCCGGAGCATCACTAAGAAAAGAGGCTAGATTCACAATATTAATGATCACAATTTCCACGTCGTCCTGTTCTACCAATATTGCTTGATATTTCAAAATCATCAATTCTTGTTTAAGTTGTTTAAAGACTTTTTGTGCTTCTCCAGTCCAGACTAACTTTGACTGGTTAATCTTTATCAATTCACATAGAGGCTTTACCAATAGTCCATCATTATAAATCCAAAGGCGACACCAACCTGTCATTCCTAAAAAGGTTTGTAGCTCCTTTACCATTTGAGGTTCTGGAGTCCGGCAAATGACTTCCTTATGTTCAGTTCCTAGTTCTCGTTGTCCTTCCGAAATGTCAAATCCCAGATAGGTCACACTTTGTTGAGCCAGCTGGACTTTCTGTCAAGAGACTTGAGATCCATTTAAACCCAGAAAATTAAGACGACTTATAGTGCATTGAATACAACTCCCTTTAGTCTCGGTAGCTATTAAGAGATCATCTACATATTGTAACAAAGCACCTTCAGTGTCCGGAGGTATCCATGTTTCGAGTTCCCTTGCTAATTGGTTTCCAAAAATAGTGGGGCTATTCTTGAATCCTTGAGGTAGTCATGTCCACGTAAGCTGCGTCTTTCTGCCTGAATCGGGATTTTCCCATTCAAAGGCGAATAGGTTTTGGCTTTCTGTGGCTAAGCCTAGGCAGAAGAAGGCATCTTTTAAATCCAGTACGGTAAACCAGACTTGACTATTCTTTAATTTAGTCAGCAAAGTATAAGGGTTTGCCACTACTGGATGTATATCCTCAGTGATTTTATTTATGGCCCTCAAATCCTGAACTAGCCTATAGCTTTTTCATCTGCCTTTTTAATTGGCAATATGGGTGCATTGTATTCTGATTCGCATTCAATCAATAATCCATACTGTAAAAATTTATCAATCATCTCTTTAATTCCTTTCCTATCTTCTATCCTCAAAGGATATTACTTAACCTTAACGGGTTTCTCTCCTGGCTTTAATTTAATAATTATTAAGGTCACATTTTTAGCTCTTCCAGGGACTTCGCTAGCCCAAACTCCTGGACATACTTGATCTGTGATCTCTAAAGGTATTTCACTTTTAGGGTCAGTTTGTATTAGTGCCAAGCTTAACACATTTATTAGTTGTTCTTCTCCTCTTCTTAATTCCATTTTCCCTTTTTCAAAGACAATTTCTGCTCCTACTTGCTCTAATAAATCTCTACCTAAGAGTGCCCATGAGGAGCTAGGCATAGATAAAAATCTGTGTATGCCCCATTGTTTCCCTAACTTGTACTTCAAAGGTTCACAAAAATAAGCCTTTTCGGTTACACCTTGTCCTGGTTTCAGTTAGAACAGAGTTAATTTTCTTCCTAGTAGCTGGTAGAATGCTATGTTTTGGCTTAGGATGAGAAGAGTGCTGATAACACCCCGATGTTTTAACTGTTGCAGAGCAGTGCTTATACCAGGCCAAGGACATCTCAGCTTCTTGCTCTGTCCTGCCAACAGGCAGGCTGGGGGTGCAGTAAGAGCTGGGAGGGGACAGACCCAGGACAGGTGACCCAAACTAGCCAAAGGGGTATTCCATAGCATCTGACGTCAGGCTAAACAATACATAGGGGTGGCTAGCCAGGGGGAGGGGGCCGGACTGCTCGGGCTTAGGCTGGGCATCGGTCAGCGGGTGGTGAGCAATTGCATTGTGCATCACTTGTTTGTACACATTATTAGTAGTGGTACTATTATCATCATTGTATTATTATTATTATTATTATTATTATTATTATTATTATTATTATTATTATTATTATTATTATTTTGTCTTATTAAACTGTCTTTATCTCAACTCACGGGCTTCACTTTCCATTTCTCTCCCCCGTCCCAGAGAGGGAGGGGGAGGGGGAGCGAACAGCTGCGTGGTGTTTAGCTGCCGGCCGGGTTAAACCACGACACACCTTTTACCCTAACATAATAATTCTGTGAAGGCATTAATGCTTGATTTAGAACTGAATACGTTGCCCCATAGCAATAAGAAATTTCACTTCCATTCCTCCCCTAGCTTCATTATAACCAGTGGAGGATCCGCTAGGGTAGATTCCCCAGGTCCCCGTTATTCCTGTTGAAATCAGGGGTTGATTACCCTAGGAAAAGGCTAGTCAATTTGTCCTCCAAAGCCAGGTCCAAACCGTTATGTTTTATTTATTTATTTATTGATTTATTTATTTTCATTACATTTCGGAGTTGGTCCAAACATTCCATAGGGGTTTCTTTTAGACCTTGTTGGAAGCATATTCTCAATTCCCAATTCATCCAGGTTTTAGTATTTACTTAACCGTTCATAATTTTCAGGATGATTCGGGTCTTAGTGGGGGTCGGTCAGGGGAATGCAATTGTCCACAGTTCCCTGAACGGTCCCATCAGCAATCTGAGCTCGCACATGAACTCAGGTTGTTTTAAGAGTTGACTGCTTTTCTGTTTCTGTGACAACCCTCTCGGACCGATCATGGTCCCTTTGCCCTAAAGGGCTAACACCCATGATTTTAAGATCTCTGCCTCGGGCAGAGGCAGAACTATTAACATTCCTACATCCTCTTTCCCTGCTCATTCAACTTCAAACACCTTTAACACTTTCAACAACCCTTTTAACACTTCCTTTATCTTTCTCCAGCCTGTACTTCTCTAATGCCAACATCAAAGGTTCAGTCAGGGGCCAACTTAATTCCGTACCTTTTCCCACCAAGATGCTGAAACATCAGTATACAACATTTCATCCTGTTCTGCTTCTCAAAAAACAACATTAACTGTAGCAAAATATTAGAGTTTAAAGTTCCATTTAGGGGCCACTTTTCTCCACATTCCAGCTTATAAAGCGGCCACCACTGATTACGATATTTTATCAATGTTTTCCTGTTCACACTTCCACCGGCAGATCCTCCAATATCCTTCCAGTGACTTCAAACACATCCTAACACACTTTTCTTTACAATTTCACTGCTTGTTTGCCCCCCCAGTTTCCAGTTTACACTTTCAGAATACACATGTTACTTACAAAAGCGTATCACAAAACGTATCACTCACAAAAATACGGGCACGCAATATCTTTCAGTAGCGATGCCACAAAACTACTATTACCAGCAATATTGCCAAAATCACAGTAACAATAGTCAGAGTCAAATTCCACATGCGATAAGTCAGAAAACCAAACTGTGTAACACCGTAACCATATCTTTCTTAGAACAATGCCACGAACCTACTATTACCACCAGGAAAATAGCCAAAATCGCAGTAACAATAACCAGAGTTAAATACCATACTCCATGAGTCAGAAAACCGAAATAGACAACACAATTCCAGATGGACCTTAAAGCGAGCTCCTTCCTCAAGGTCCCCAAACATGTACTTATGGTGCTAACCACAAAGTATATACCAAACACTGCCTCGCAGAAGATCACCTTCTGACTTACAGACAGTTCCAGATGACCGGTCTACCAGAAAACCAAACCAGAAGAAAGAATATACTCACTTACAATGATGGGGTCCTTGTCTGCCTCCGCAGTGATCCGGTGAGTCGAGGAGTCCCTCCGGGAAATCCTGGGGGTACCCTAGGGAGTCCTGTTCCCAGCAGGTCCTGCAGTCCGGCAGAGAGGTTGTCCCATCTGGGTCGCCAAATTGATTCAAAGATCGAAGCCGAAATTCCTTTAAGTGGTATATTCTTTATTGCAGCGCTGGATGCACGGGGGATCTCTCCACCTATCGTGCATACCCAAAGCAGAAAGCAGTCTTGAATTTATACAATCAATCTATCAATATTCTACAAGCACCTAGACATATGCATTACCTATCCCCGCCTTCCCTCGCTTCTCATGCTAATTAGCCTTTTGGCACCTTGCGCCTGCGCAGAGCCTTCCAAGAATTGTGGGCAGGGGTCTTTGGGACGTGGGCAGGGGTCTTTGGGAGGAAGACCCCGAGTCTTCCTCACAGTGTACTTTTCACCTTTGGTCAGGAATCTGCTGAATTGGCATGTTTCTTAATTGCAAGAGCTGATTGTTGCTAATTCTCCCGTTTGTTGTATCTTTATAATGAATTCCAATGTCCAGTTTCGAGATTTATAGTCCTTACATTCGTTTCTCTGTCCGCCTGCCGCTTCCTTATCATGAGTTCCAGTGTCTTGTTTCGAGATATACAGTCCTTGTCTGGGGATTGTCCTTGCCTCCCCAATACCTCCTTAATCAATCCCCCCTTTTCTTTTCCCATGCAAATTCTTTTGCATCAGATACTTTCATTATTTACAGTAACACAACAAAGCAGGCATCTAAACAACATGCACACAAATATTCCTAACACTACTAATACGATTAGAGCAATGAATACTTGTTTCAACCATTGGAAATTGGGCAACCAGGAGGTTAACTTATTCCATAGTTCACTAAAACTCCAGGAAAGATCATCTTTACTGATCTCATGTAGGATCCTTGTCTGCTTCCATATTTCTTCCAGGTCGGTAGAGATCCTTCCACTCTGATCTACATACATACAACAACTTGTGTTTATTACTGTACAGACTCCCCCTTGAGTGGCCAGTAACAAGTCTAGGGCCATCCGATTTTGTAATACTACCTGTGATAAACTAGATATCTCTTCTTGTTGAGCCTTTATAGCATCCAGAATTTTGTTTTCTAACTTCTCTATAATTGCAGAAATATTAACTATTGCCTTTTCCAATTCACTCACTCCTAACCATGGGATAAACCACCGCACAAAACTATGAAAAGGGGTGTGTCTCTCTACCAATGGATTGTTAATTTTTCATCTGATTCTCCGGATATGATTTCTCAAGTAACCTCGAGGTACTACATCATGTACTGTCATATTGGGGACTACCGCTCCAAGAGTGCAAGTTCCCTTCCAATTCTCAGGCAAGACCTTACGGGCTGTATCATTGCATAGCCAATACCACCCTTTTCCTTCTGGAACCGTCCAGCTGGTTGAATTTGCCCAGCCGCTAGTCGGACTAATATCAATTGTTCAATTACAAGATGTCTGATTTCCCACATAAGTAGTATCCGTATTTATACAATGCTGTTTTCCTATACCCTTCGGCGGGTTACACCTTTGTACACATACATAATAGGATTCTAACGGCACGAAGCTACTCACTTCTAGTTCCAAAACTGCTTAATATTTTCGACCCCAAGATGTGTTTTCCCACAAATTAGTCCAAGATAAGTTTGCAGGCAAGGGAATCCCAATTAACGATACACCCTTATTCCCATGCTGTGGCAGATGGGTGCATACCCAACAGTTCGTCTTATTAGTTACTTGAGAAATTGTTTGTATTAAGGTCAGGTGTAAGTTCTCATCCCAAGTTGCCCACCCCAAATCCGAGAACCGCACCCCTGCAATCATTAGGATCTGGAAAACCGTAATTTTGTTGGTCCAATTGGAGTGGTGGTCCATATCCTCGCCGGGGCCTTCTTCACCCTTGAATTGTGGATCCAAGCTGCTTGCTTCTTAATCTTAATGGCGGTGTGCTGTCAGTAATACTTGGTATGGTCCCACCCACTTTCCTTCCATTTTTCCTGCACGGGTTGTCCTGAAAAAGTCTTTATATATATATAATCCCCGAGCTTAAAGGGGTGGATTGGTTGATCCAACCCTCTAGCCCTGGTCCCTAAAACAAATGTATGTACTTTATTTAATTGTTTCTGAAGTTCAGTTATATAAGCATATAAATATTCTGATCCTAACTGCGTTAGGTCCTCTCCACTCAATAGAAATTGCTATGGCCTTCCATATAAGATTTTGAAGGGACTCAAATTTCCTTTTATTCTAGGTTTAACTCTAATTCCAAGTAATGCTAAAGGGAGGGATTGAGGCCATGACAAATTAGCTTCTTATCCAATTTTAGCTATTTATTGTTTAATTAAATGGTTCATTTTTTCTACCTGTCCACTTGCCTGTGGTCTATAAGGAGTATGCAGTTGCCAATCTAGCTTTAGAATCTTACTTATCTGTTCTACCACTTGTGCACAAAAATGTGAAACTCTATCAGAAGACATTGCTCCTAGAATCCCAAAGCATGGTATTATTTCATTTAACAAGACTTTAACCACTTCTCTTGCTTTGTTTGTTCGACAGGGAAAGGCTTCAGGCCTTCCTGAAAATGTGTCAGTCAGAACCAGTAAATAATGATACCCCCCTTTTCTAGGGAGTTCTGAAAAATCAATTTGCCACTGTTGCCCCGAATAATTTCCTTTACCGATTATTCCAAATTTTATTCTATCCTTGGTATTGGGGTTATTGTGTAAGCAAATGCTACATTGTTGAGTTACTTGTTTTATCATATCGTCCCACTAATGTCTGACTCAGGCTCTTATGCAGTGTGCCAGCTCCCCAATGCGTTTTATTGTGTTCTGTAAGAACTATGGGCCATGTCAAACTAGAGGGTATTACTATGTGGTTATCTTTTAAATATACTCATCCATCTGGTTTCATTTTACCTTTCAAATCTTCAATTAATTTTAAGTCTTCTTTTGTATAATTTGGATATAGTTTGGATTTTACCGTCTGGTAGCAAAGACAATGCCTTCACCTCAGTTATTTCAGCTGCCTGCTTAGCCTCTGCCAATCGATTTTCCAATTTCAAAATCGGTGTTCCCCTTTTGGTGTCCCTGACAATGCACGATAGCTACCTTTTCTGGTTGTTTTACAGCCTCTAACAATTTTAAAATTTCTTCAGCATACTTTGTGTTTTCACTGAGCGGTCAGCAATCCATGTTCTTTCCAAATTGCTCCATGAGCATGTACCACGCCGAATGTATATTTAGAATCTGTCCAAATATTTACCCTTTTTCCCGCTGCCAGTTCCAATGCTCTCGTGAGAGCAACTATCTCCGCCTTTTGAGCTGATGTTCCAGGGGGTAAAGGCTTAGACTCGATTACCTGCTGAGTAGTTGTTATAGCATATCCAGCTTTACGTTGTCTTTGCGTAACAAAACTGCTCCCATCCGTGAACCAAGTTTCTTCCGCATCTTCCATGGGCTCCTCCTTAAGGTCTGGTCGGCTGGAATACACAGTCTCTATAGTTTCTAAACAATCGTGAATCACAGGTTGTGCCGGAGCATCACTAAGAAAAGAGGCTAGATTCACAATATTAATGATCACAATTTCCACGTCGTCCTGTTCTACCAATATTGCTTGATATTTCAAAATCATCAATTCTTGTTTAAGTTGTTTAAAGACTTTTTGTGCTTCTCCAGTCCAGACTAACTTTGACTGGTTAATCTTTATCAATTCACATAGAGGCTTTACCAATAGTCCATCATTATAAATCCAAAGGCGACACCAACCTGCCATTCCTAAAAAGGTTTGTAGCTCCTTTACCATTTGAGGTTCTGGAGTCCGGCAAATGACTTCCTTATGTTCAGTTCCTAGTTCTCGTTGTCCTTCCGAAATGTCAAATCCCAGATAGGTCACACTTTGTTGAGCCAGCTGGACTTTCTGTCAAGAGACTTGAGATCCATTTAAACCCAGAAAATTAAGACGACTTATAGTCCATTGAATACAACTCCCTTTAGTCTCGGTAGCTATTAAGAGATCATCTACATATTGTAACAAAGCACCTTCAGTGTCCGGAGGTATCCATGTTTCGAGTTCCCTTGCTAATTGGTTTCCAAAAATAGTGGGGCTATTCTTGAATCCTTGAGGTAGTCATGTCCACGTAAGCTGCGTCTTTCTGCCTGAATCGGGATTTTCCCATTCAAAGGCGAATAGGTTTTGGCTTTCTGTGGCTAAGCCTAGGCAGAAGAAGGCATCTTTTAAATCCAGTATGGTAAACCAGACTTGACTATTCTTTAATTTAGTCAGCAAAGTATAAGGGTTTGCCACTACTGGATGTATATCCTCAGTGATTTTATTTATGGCCCTCAAATCCTGAACTAGCCTATAGCTTTTTCATCTGCCTTTTTAATTGGCAATATGGGTGCATTGTATTCTGATTCGCATTCAATCAATAATCCATACTGTAAAAATTTATCAATTATCTCTTTAATTCCTTTCCTATCTTCTATCCTCAAAGGATATTACTTAACCTTAACGGGTTTCTCTCCTGGCTTTAATTTAATAATTATTAAGGTCACATTTTTAGCTCTTCCAGGGACTTCGCTAGCCCAAACTCCTGGACATACTTGATCTGTGATCTCTAAAGGTATTTCACTTTTAGGGTCCGTTTGTATTAGTGCCAAGCTTAACACATTTATTAGTTGTTCTTCTCCTCTTCTTAATTCCATTTTCCCTTTTTCAAAGACAATTTCTGCTCCTACTTGCTCTAATAAATCTCTACCTAAGAGTGCCCATGAGGAGCTAGGCATAGATAAAAATCTGTGTATGCCCCATTGTTTCCCTAACTTGTACTTCAAAGGTTCACAAAAATAAGCCTTTTCGGTTACACCTTGTCCTGGTTTCAGTTAGAACAGAGTTAATTTTCTTCCTAGTAGCTGGTAGAATGCTATGTTTTGGCTTAGGATGAGAAGAGTGCTGATAACACCCCGATGTTTTAACTGTTGCAGAGCAGTGCTTATACCAGGCCAAGGACATCTCAGCTTCTTGCTCTGTCCTGCCAACAGGCAGGCTGGGGGTGCAGTAAGAGCTGGGAGGGGACAGACCCAGGACAGGTGACCCAAACTAGCCAAAGGGGTATTCCATAGCATCTGACGTCAGGCTAAACAATACATAGGGGTGGCTAGCCAGGGGGAGGGGGCCGGTCTGCTCGGGCTTAGGCTGGGCATCGGTCAGCGGGTGGTGAGCAATTGCATTGTGCATCACTTGTTTGTACACATTATTAGTAGTGGTACTATTATCATCATTGTATTATTATTATTATTATTATTATTATTATCATCATTATTATTATTATTTTGTCTTATTAAACTGTCTTTATCTCAACTCACGGGCTTCACTTTCCATTTCTCTCCCCCGTCCCAGAGAGGGAGGGGGAGGGGGAGCGAACAGCTGCGTGGTGTTGAGCTGCCGGCCGGGTTAAACCACGACACACCTTTTACCCTAACATAATAATTCTGTGAAGGCATTAATGCTTGATTTAGAACTGAATACGTTGCCCCATAGCAATAAGAAATTTCACTTCCATTCCTCCCCTAGCTTCATTATAACCAGTGGAGGATCCGCTAGGGTAGATTCCCCAGGTCCCCGTTATTCCTGTTGAAATCAGGGGTTGATTACCCTAGGAAAAGGCTAGTCAATTTGTCCTCCAAAGCCAGGTCCAAACTGTTTTGTTTTATTTATTTATTTATTGATTTATTTATTTTCATTACATTTCGGAGTTGGTCCAAACATTCCATAGGGGTTTCTTTTAGACCTTGTTGGAAGCATATTCTCAATTCCCAATTCATCCAGGTTTTAGTATTTACTTAACCGTTCATAATTTTCAGGATGATTTGGGTCTTAGTGGGGGTCGGTCAGGGGAATGCAATTGTCCACAGTTCCCTGAACGGTCCCATCAGCAATCTGAGCTCGCACATGAACTCAGGTTGTTTTAAGAGTTGACCTCTTTTCTGTTTCTGTGACAACTCTCTCGGACCGATCATGGTCCCTTTGCCCTAAAGGGCTAACACCCATGATTTTAAGATCTCTGCCTCGGGCAGAGGCAGAACTATTAACATTCCTACATCCTCTTTCCCTGCTCATTCAACTTCAAACACCTTTAACACTTTCAACAACCCTTTTAACACTTCCTTTATCTTTCTCCAGCCTGTACTTCTCTAATGCCAACATCAAAGGTTCAGTCAGGGGCCAACTTAATTCCGTACCTTTTCCCACCAAGATGCTGAAACATCAGTATACAACATTTCATCCTGTTCTGCTTCTCAAAAAACAACATTAACTGTAGCAAAATATTAGAGTTTAAAGTTCCATTTAGGGGCCACTTTTCTCCACATTCCAGCTTATAAAGCGGCCACCACTGATTACGATATTTTATCAATGTTTTCCTGTTCACACTTCCACCGGCAGATCCTCCAATATCCTTCCAGTGACTTCAAACACATCCTAACACACTTTTCTTTACAATTTCACTGCTTGTTTGCCCCCCCAGTTTCCAGTTTACACTTTCAGAATACACATGTTACTTACAAAAGCGTATCACAAAACGTATCACTCACAAAAATACGGGCACGCAATATCTTTCAGTAGCGATGCCACAAAACTACTATTACCAGCAATATTGCCAAAATCACAGTAACAATAGTCAGAGTCAAATTCCACATGCGATAAGTCAGAAAACCAAACTGTGTAACACCGTAACCATATCTTTCTTAGAACAATGCCACGAACCTACTATTACCACCAGGAAAATAGCCAAAATCGCAGTAACAATAACCAGAGTTAAATACCATACTCCATGAGTCAGAAAACCAAAATAGACAACACAATTCCAGATGGACCTTAAAGCGAGCTCCTTCCTTAAGGTCCCCAAACATATACTTATGGTGCTAACCACAAAGTATATACCAAACACTGCCTTGCAGAAGATCACCTTCTTACTTACAGACAGTTCCAGATGACCGGTCTACCAGAAAACCAAACCAGAAGAAAGAATATACTCACTTACAATGATGGGGTCCTTGTCTGCCTCCGCAGTGATCCGGTGAGTCGAGGAGTCCCTCCGGGAAATCCCGGGGGTACCCTAGGGAGTCCTGTTCCCAGCAGGTCCTGCAGTCCGGCAGAGAGGTTGTCCCATCTGGGTCGCCAAATTGATTCAAAGATCAAAGCCGAAATTCCTTTAAGTGGTATATTCTTTATTGCAGCGCTGGATGCACGGGGGATCTCTCCACCTATCGTGCATACCCAAAGCAGAAAGCAGTCTTGAATTTATACAATCAATCTATCAATATTCTACAAGCACCTATACATATGCATTACCTATCCCCGCCTTCCCTCGCTTCTCATGCTAATTAGCCTTTTGGCACCTTGCGCCTGCGCAGAGCCTTCCAAGAATTGTGGGCAGGGGTCTTTGGGACGTGGGCAGGGGTCTTTGGGAGGAAGACCCCGAGTCTTCCTCACAGTGTACTTTTCACCTTTGGTCAGGAATCTGCTGAATTGGCATGTTTCTTAATTGCAAGAGCTGATTGTTGCTAATTCTCCCGTTTGTTGTATCTTTATAATGAATTCCAATGTCCAGTTTCGAGATTTATAGTCCTTACATTCGTTTCTCTGTCCGCCTGCCGCTTCCTTATCATGAGTTCCAGTGTCTTGTTTCGAGATAGACAGTCCTTGTCTGGGGATTGTCCTTGCCTCCCCAATACCTCCTTAATCAATCCCCCCTTTTCTTTTCCCATGCAAATTCTTTTGCATCAGATACTTTCATTATTTACAGTAACACAACAAAGCAGGCATCTAAACAACATGCACACAAATATTCCTAACACTACTAATACGATTAGAGCAATGAATACTTGTTTCAACCATTGGAAATTGGGCAACCAGGAGGTTAACTTATTCCATAGTTCACTAAAACTCCAGGAAAGATCATCTTTACTGATCTCATGTAGGATCCTTGTCTGCTTCCATATTTCTTCCAGGTCGGTAGAGATCCTTCCACTCTGATCTACATACATACAACAACTTGTGTTTATTACTGTACAGACTCCCCCTTGAGTGGCCAGTAACAAGTCTAGGGCCATCCGATTTTGTAATACTACCTGTGATAAACTAGATATCTCTTCTTGTTGAGCCTTTATAGCATCCAGAATTTTGTTTTCTAACTTCTCTATAATTGCAGAAATATTAACTATTGCCTTTTCCAATTCACTCACTCCTAACCATGGGATAAACCACCGCACAAAACTATGAAAAGGGGTGTGTCTCTCTACCAATGGATTGTTAATTTTTCATCTGATTCTCTGGATATGATTTCTCAAGTAACCTCGAGGCACTACATCATGTACTGTCATATTGGGGACTACCGCTCCAAGAGTGCAAGTTCCCTTCCAATTCTCAGGCAAGACCTTACGGGCTGTATCATTGCATAGCCAATACCACCCTTTTCCTTCTGGAACCGTCCAGCTGGTTGAATTTGCCCAGCCGCTAGTCGTACTAATATCAATTGTTCAATTACAAGATGTCTGATTTCCCACATAAGTAGTATCCGTATTTATACAATGCTGTTTTCCTATACCCTTCGGCGGGTTACACCTTTGTACACATACATAATAGGATTCTAAGGGCACGAAGCTACTCACTTCTAGTTCCAAAACTGCTTAATATTTTCGACCCCAAGATGTGTTTTCCCACAAATTAGTCCAAGACAAGTTTGCAGGCAAGGGAATCCCAATTAACGATACACCCTTATTCCCATGCTGTGGCAGATGGGTGCATACCCAACAGTTCGTCTTATTAGTTACTTGAGAAATTGTTTGTATTAAGGTCAGGTGTAAGTTCTCATCCCAAGTTGCCCACCCCAAATCCGAGAACCGCACCCCTGCAATCATTAGGATCTGGAAAACCGTAATTTTGTTGGTCCAATTGGAGTGGTGGTCCATATCCTCGCCGGGGCCTTCTTCACCCTTGAATTGTGGATTCAAGCTGCTTGCTTCTTAATCTTAATGGCGGTGTGCTGTCAGTAATACTTGGTATGGTCCCATCCACTTTCCTTCCATTTTTCCTGCACGGCTTGTCCTGAAAAAGTCTTTATATATATATAATCCCCGAGCTTCAAGGGGTGGATTGGTTGATCCAACCCTCTAGCCCTGGTCCCTAAAACACATTTATGTACTTTATTTAATTGTTTCTGAAGTTCAGTTATATAAGCATATAAATATTCTGATCCTAACTGCGTTAGGTCCTCTCCACTCAATAGAAATTGCTATGGCCTTCCATATAAGATTTTGAAGGGACTCAAATTTCCTTTTATTCTAGGTTTAACTCTAATTCCAAGTAATGCTAAAGGGAGGGATTGAGGCCATGACAAATTAGCTTCTTATCCAATTTTAGCTATTTATTGTTTAATTAAATGGTTCATTTTTTCTACCTGTCCACTTGCCTGTGGTCTATAAGGAGTATGCAGTTGCCAATCTAGCTTTAGAATCTTACTTAACTGTTCTACCACTTGTGCACAAAAATGTGAAACTCTATCAGAAGACATTGCTACTAGAATCCCAAAGCATGGTATTATTTCATTTAACAAGACTTTAACCACTTCTCTTGCTTTGTTTGTTCGACAGGGAAAGGCTTCAGGCCTTCCTGAAAAATGTGTCAGTCAGAACCAGTAAATAATGATACCCCCCTTTTCTAGGGAGTTCTGAAAAATCAATTTGCCACTGTTGCCCCGAATAATTTCCTTTACCGATTATTCCAAATTTTATTCTATCCTTGGTATTGGGGTTATTGTGTAAGCAAATGCTACATTGTTGAGTTACTTGTTTTATCATATCGTCCCACTAATGTCTGACTCAGGCTCTTATGCAGTGTGCCAGCTCCCCAATGCGTTTTATTGTGTTCTGTAAGAACTATGGGCCATGTCAAACTAGAGGGTATTACTATGTGGTTATCTTTTAAATATACTCATCCATCTGGTTTCATTTTACCTTTCAAATCTTCAATTAATTTTAAGTCTTCTTTTGTATAATTTGGATATAGTTTGGATTTTACCGTCTGGTAGCAAAGACAATGCCTTCACCTCAGTTATTTCAGCTGCCTGCTTAGCCTCTGCCAATCGATTTTCCAATTTCAAAATCGGTGTTCCCCTTTTGGTGTCCCTGACAATGCACGATAGCTACCTTTTCTGGTTGTTTTACAGCCTCTAACAATTTTAAAATTTCTTCAGCATACTTTGTGTTTTCACTGAGCGGTCAGCAATCCATGTTCTTTCCAAATTGCTCCATGAGCATGTACCACGCCGAATGTATATTTAGAATCTGTCCAAATATTTACCCTTTTTCCCGCTGCCAGTTCCAATGCTCTCGTGAGAGCAACTATCTCCGCCTTTTGAGCTGATGTTCCAGGGGGTAAAGGCTTAGACTCGATTACCTGCTGAGTAGTTGTTATAGCATATCCAGCTTTACGTTGTCTTTGCGTAACAAAACTGCTCCCATCCGTGAACCAAGTTTCTTCCGCATCTTCCATGGGCTCCTCCTTAAGGTCTGGTCGGCTGGAATACACAGTCTCTATAGTTTCTAAACAATCGTGAATCACAGGTTGTGCCGGAGCATCACTAAGAAAAGAGGCTAGATTCACAATATTAATGATCACAATTTCCACGTCGTCCTGTTCTACCAATATTGCTTGATATTTCAAAATCATCAATTCTTGTTTAAGTTGTTTAAAGACTTTTTGTGCTTCTCCAGTCCAGACTAACTTTGACTGGTTAATCTTTATCAATTCACATAGAGGCTTTACCAATAGTCCATCATTATAAATCCAAAGGCGACACCAACCTGCCATTCCTAAAAAGGTTTGTAGCTCCTTTACCATTTGAGGTTCTGGAGTCCGGCAAATGACTTCCTTATGTTCAGTTCCTAGTTCTCATTGTCCTTCCGAAATGTCAAATCCCAGATAGGTCACACTTTGTTGAGCCAGCTGGACTTTCTGTCAAGAGACTTGAGATCCATTTAAACCCAGAAAATTAAGACGACTTATAGTCCATTGAATACAACTCCCTTTAGCCTCGGTAGCTATTAAGAGATCATCTACATATTGTAACAAAGCACCTTCAGTGTCCGGAGGTATCCATGTTTCGAGTTCCCTTGCGAATTGGTTTCCAAAAATAGTGGGGCTATTCTTGAATCCTTGAGGTAGTCATGTCCACGTAAGCTGTGTCTTTCTGCCTGAATCGGGATTTTCCCATTCAAAGGCGAATAGGTTTTGGCTTTCTGTGGCTAAGCCTAGGCAGAAGAAGGCATCTTTTAAATCCAGTACGGTAAACCAGACTTGACTATTCTTTAATTTAGTCAGCAAAGTATAAGGGTTTGCCACTACTGGATGGATATCCTCAGTGATTTTATTTATGGCCCTCAAATCCTGAACTAGCCTATAGCTTTTTCATCTGCCTTTTTAATTGGCAATATGGGTGCATTGTATTCTGATTCGCATTCAATCAATAATCCATACTGTAAAAATTTATCAATTATCTCTTTAATTCCTTTCCTATCTTCTAGCCTCAAAGGATATTACTTAACCTTAACGGGTTTCTCTCCTGGCTTTAATTTAATAATTATTAAGGTCACATGTTTAGCTCTTCCAGGGACTTCGCTAGCCCAAACTCCTGGACATACTTGATCTGTGATCTCTAAAGGTATTTCACTTTTAGGGTCCGTTTGTATTAGTGCCAAGCTTAACACATTTATTAGTTGTTCTTCTCCTGTTCTTAATTCCATTTTCCCTTTTTCAAAGACAATTTCTGCTCCTACTTGCTCTAATAAATCTCTACCTAAGAGTGCCCATGAGGAGCTAGGCATAGATAAAAATCTGTGTATGCCCCATTGTTTCCCTAACTTGTACTTCAAAGGTTCACAAAAATAAGCCTTTTCGGTTACACCTTGTCCTGGTTTCAGTTAGAACAGAGTTAATTTTCTTCCTAGTAGCTGGTAGAATGCTATGTTTTGGCTTAGGATGAGAAGAGTGCTGATAACACCCCGATGTTTTAACTGTTGCAGAGCAATGCTTATACCAAGCCAAGGACATCTCAGCTTCTTGCTCTGTCCTGCCAACAGGCAGGCTGGGGGTGCAGTAAGAGCTGGGAGGGGACAGACCCAGGACAGGTGACCCAAACTAGCCAAAGGGGTATTCCATAGCATCTGACGTCAGGCTAAACAATACATAGGGGTGGCTAGCCAGGGGGAGGGGGCCGGACTGCTCGGGCTTAGGCTGGGCATCGGTCAGCGGGTGGTGAGCAATTGCATTGTGCATCACTTGTTTGTACACATTATTAGTAGTGGTACTATTATCATCATTGTATTATTATTATTATTATTATTATTATTATTATTATTATTATTATCATTATTATTATTATTATTTTTTCTTATTAAACTGTCTTTATCTCAACTCACAGGCTTCACTTTCCATTTCTCTCCCCCGTCCCAGAGAGGGAGGGGGAGGGTGAGCGAACAGCTGCGTGGTGTTGAGCTGCCGGCCGGGTTAAACCACGACACACCTTTTACCCTAACATAATAATTCTGTGAAGGCATTAATGCTTGATTTAGAACTGAATACGTTGCCCCATAGCAATAAGAAATTTCACTTCCATTCCTCCCCTAGCTTCATTATAACCAGTGGAGGATCCGCTAGGGTAGATTCCCCAGGTCCCCGTTATTCCTGTTGAAATCAGGGGTTGATTACCCTAGGAAAAGGCTAGTCAATTTGTCCTCCAAAGCCAGGTCCAAACCGTTTTGTTTTATTTATTTATTTATTGATTTATTTATTTTCATTACATTTCGGAGTTGGTCCAAACATTCCATAGGGGTTTCTTTTAGACCTTGTTGGAAGCATATTCTCAATTCCCAATTCATCCAGGTTTTAGTATTTACTTAACCATTCATAATTTTCAGGATGATTCGGGTCTTAGTGGGGGTCGGTCAGGGGAATGCAATTGTCCACAGTTCCCTGAACGGTCCCATCAGCAATCTGAGCTCGCACATGAACTCAGGTTGTTTTAAGAGTTGACCTCTTTTCTGTTTCTGTGACAACTCTCTCGGACCGATCATGGTCCCTTTGCCCTAAAGGGCTAACACCCATGATTTTAAGATCTCTGCCTCGGGCAGAGGCAGAACTATTAACATTCCTACATCCTCTTTCCCTGCTCATTCAACTTCAAACACCTTTAACACTTTCAACAACCCTTTTAACACTTCCTTTATCTTTCTCCAGCCTGTACTTCTCTAATGCCAACATCAAAGGTTCAGTCAGGGGCCAACTTAATTCCGTACCTTTTCCCACCAAGATGCTGAAACATCAGTATACAACATTTCATCCTGTTCTGCTTCTCAAAAAACAACATTAACTGTAGCAAAATATTAGAGTTTAAAGTTCCATTTAGGGGCCACTTTTCTCCACATTCCAGCTTATAAAGCGGCCACCACTGATTACGATATTTTATCAATGTTTTCCTGTTCACACTTCCACCGGCAGATCCTCCAATATCCTTCCAGTGACTTCAAACACATCCTAACACACTTTTCTTTACAATTTCACTGCTTGTTTGCCCCCCCAGTTTCCAGTTTACACTTTCAGAATACACATGTTACTTACAAAAGCGTATCACAAAACGTATCACTCACAAAAATACGGGCACGCAATATCTTTCAGTAGCGATGCCACAAAACTACTATTACCAGCAATATTGCCAAAATCACAGTAACAATAGTCAGAGTCAAATTCCACATGCGATAAGTCAGAAAACCAAACTGTGTAACACCGTAACCATATCTTTCTTAGAACAATGCCACGAACCTACTATTACCACCAGGAAAATAGCCAAAATCGCAGTAACAATAACCAGAGTTAAATACCATACTCCATGAGTCAGAAAACCAAAATAGACAACACAATTCCAGATGGACCTTAAAGCGAGCTCCTTCCTTAAGGTCCCCAAACATATACTTATGGTGCTAACCACAAAGTATATACCAAACACTGCCTTGCAGAAGATCACCTTCTTACTTACAGACAGTTCCAGATGACCGGTCTACCAGAAAACCAAACCAGAAGAAAGAATATACTCACTTACAATGATGGGGTCCTTGTCTGCCTCCGCAGTGATCCGGTGAGTCGAGGAGTCCCTCCGGGAAATCCCGGGGGTACCCTAGGGAGTCCTGTTCCCAGCAGGTCCTGCAGTCCGGCAGAGAGGTTGTCCCATCTGGGTCGCCAAATTGATTCAAAGATCAAAGCCGAAATTCCTTTAAGTGGTATATTCTTTATTGCAGCGCTGGATGCACGGGGGATCTCTCCACCTATCGTGCATACCCAAAGCAGAAAGCAGTCTTGAATTTATACAATCAATCTATCAATATTCTACAAGCACCTATACATATGCATTACCTATCCCCGCCTTCCCTCGCTTCTCATGCTAATTAGCCTTTTGGCACCTTGCGCCTGCGCAGAGCCTTCCAAGAATTGTGGGCAGGGGTCTTTGGGACGTGGGCAGGGGTCTTTGGGAGGAAGACCCCGAGTCTTCCTCACAGTGTACTTTTCACCTTTGGTCAGGAATCTGCTGAATTGGCATGTTTCTTAATTGCAAGAGCTGATTGTTGCTAATTCTCCCGTTTGTTGTATCTTTATAATGAATTCCAATGTCCAGTTTCGAGATTTATAGTCCTTACATTCGTTTCTCTGTCCGCCTGCCGCTTCCTTATCATGAGTTCCAGTGTCTTGTTTCGAGATAGACAGTCCTTGTCTGGGGATTGTCCTTGTCTCCCCAATACCTCCTTAATCAATCCCCCCTTTTCTTTTCCCATGCAAATTCTTTTGCATCAGATACTTTCATTATTTACAGTAACACAACAAAGCAGGCATCTAAACAACATGCACACAAATATTCCTAACACTACTAATACGATTAGAGCAATGAATACTTGTTTCAACCATTGGAAATTGGGCAACCAGGAGGTTAACTTATTCCATAGTTCACTAAAACTCCAGGAAAGATCATCTTTACTGATCTCATGTAGGATCCTTGTCTGCTTCCATATTTCTTCCAGGTCGGTAGAGATCCTTCCACTCTGATCTACATACATACAACAACTTGTGTTTATTACTGTACAGACTCCCCCTTGAGTGGCCAGTAACAAGTCTAGGGCCATCCGATTTTGTAATACTACCTGTGATAAACTAGATATCTCTTCTTGTTGAGCCTTTATAGCATCCAGAATTTTGTTTTCTAACTTCTCTATAATTGCAGAAATATTAACTATTGCCTTTTCCAATTCACTCACTCCTAACCATGGGATAAACCACCGCACAAAACTATGAAAAGGGGTGTGTCTCTCTACCAATGGATTGTTAATTTTTCATCTGATTCTCTGGATATGATTTCTCAAGTAACCTCGAGGCACTACATCATGTACTGTCATATTGGGGACTACCGCTCCAAGAGTGCAAGTTCCCTTCCAATTCTCAGGCAAGACCTTACGGGCTGTATCATTGCATAGCCAATACCACCCTTTTCCTTCTGGAACCGTCCAGCTGGTTGAATTTGCCCAGCCGCTAGTCGTACTAATATCAATTGTTCAATTACAAGATGTCTGATTTCCCACATAAGTAGTATCCGTATTTATACAATGCTGTTTTCCTATACCCTTCGGCGGGTTACACCTTTGTACACATACATAATAGGATTCTAAGGGCACGAAGCTACTCACTTCTAGTTCCAAAACTGCTTAATATTTTCGACCCCAAGATGTGTTTTCCCACAAATTAGTCCAAGACAAGTTTGCAGGCAAGGGAATCCCAATTAACGATACACCCTTATTCCCATGCTGTGGCAGATGGGTGCATACCCAACAGTTCGTCTTATTAGTTACTTGAGAAATTGTTTGTATTAAGGTCAGGTGTAAGTTCTCATCCCAAGTTGCCCACCCCAAATCCGAGAACCGCACCCCTGCAATCATTAGGATCTGGAAAACCGTAATTTTGTTGGTCCAATTGGAGTGGTGGTCCATATCCTCGCCGGGGCCTTCTTCACCCTTGAATTGTGGATCCAAGCTGCTTGCTTCTTAATCTTAATGGCGGTGTGCTGTCAGTAATACTTGGTATGGTCCCATCCACTTTCCTTCCATTTTTCCTGCACGGCTTGTCCTGAAAAAGTCTTTATATATATATAATCCCCGAGCTTCAAGGGGTGGATTGGTTGATCCAACCCTCTAGCCCTGGTCCCTAAAACACATTTATGTACTTTATTTAATTGTTTCTGAAGTTCAGTTATATAAGCATATAAATATTCTGATCCTAACTGCGTTAGGTCCTCTCCACTCAATAGAAATTGCTATGGCCTTCCATATAAGATTTTGAAGGGACTCAAATTTCCTTTTATTCTAGGTTTAACTCTAATTCCAAGTAATGCTAAAGGGAGGGATTGAGGCCATGACAAATTAGCTTCTTATCCAATTTTAGCTATTTATTGTTTAATTAAATGGTTCATTTTTTCTACCTGTCCACTTGCCTGTGGTCTATAAGGAGTATGCAGTTGCCAATCTAGCTTTAGAATCTTACTTAACTGTTCTACCACTTGTGCACAAAAATGTGAAACTCTATCAGAAGACATTGCTACTAGAATCCCAAAGCATGGTATTATTTCATTTAACAAGACTTTAACCACTTCTCTTGCTTTGTTTGTTCGACAGGGAAAGGCTTCAGGCCTTCCTGAAAAATGTGTCAGTCAGAACCAGTAAATAATGATACCCCCCTTTTCTAGGGAGTTCTGAAAAATCAATTTGCCACTGTTGCCCCGAATAATTTCCTTTACCGATTATTCCAAATTTTATTCTATCCTTGGTATTGGGGTTATTGTGTAAGCAAATGCTACATTGTTGAGTTACTTGTTTTATCATATCGTCCCACTAATGTCTGACTCAGGCTCTTATGCAGTGTGCCAGCTCCCCAATGCGTTTTATTGTGTTCTGTAAGAACTATGGGCCATGTCAAACTAGAGGGTATTACTATGTGGTTATCTTTTAAATATACTCATCCATCTGGTTTCATTTTACCTTTCAAATCTTCAATTAATTTTAAGTCTTCTTTTGTATAATTTGGATATAGTTTGGATTTTACCGTCTGGTAGCAAAGACAATGCCTTCACCTCAGTTATTTCAGCTGCCTGCTTAGCCTCTGCCAATCGATTTTCCAATTTCAAAATCGGTGTTCCCCTTTTGGTGTCCCTGACAATGCACGATAGCTACCTTTTCTGGTTGTTTTACAGCCTCTAACAATTTTAAAATTTCTTCAGCATACTTTGTGTTTTCACTGAGCGGTCAGCAATCCATGTTCTTTCCAAATTGCTCCATGAGCATGTACCACGCCGAATGTATATTTAGAATCTGTCCAAATATTTACCCTTTTTCCCGCTGCCAGTTCCAATGCTCTCGTGAGAGCAACTATCTCCGCCTTTTGAGCTCATGTTCCAGGGGGTAAAGGCTTAGACTCGATTACCTGCTGAGTAGTTGTTATAGCATATCCAGCTTTACGTTGTCTTTGCGTAACAAAACTGCTCCCATCCGTGAACCAAGTTTCTTCCGCATCTTCCATGGGCTCCTCCTTAAGGTCTGGTCGGCTGGAATACACAGTCTCTATAGTTTCTAAACAATCGTGAATCACAGGTTGTGCCGGAGCATCACTAAGAAAAGAGGCTAGATTCACAATATTAATGATCACAATTTCCACGTCGTCCTGTTCTACCAATATTGCTTGATATTTCAAAATCATCAATTCTTGTTTAAGTTGTTTAAAGACTTTTTGTGCTTCTCCAGTCCAGACTAACTTTGACTGGTTAATCTTTATCAATTCACATAGAGGCTTTACCAATAGTCCATCATTATAAATCCAAAGGCGACACCAACCTGTCATTCCTAAAAAGGTTTGTAGCTCCTTTACCATTTGAGGTTCTGGAGTCCGGCAAATGACTTCCTTATGTTCAGTTCCTAGTTCTCGTTGTCCTTCCGAAATGTCAAATCCCAGATAGGTCACACTTTGTTGAGCCAGCTGGACTTTCTGTCAAGAGACTTGAGATCCATTTAAACCCAGAAAATTAAGACGACTTATAGTCCATTGAATACAACTCCCTTTAGCCTCGGTAGCTATTAAGAGATCATCTACATATTGTAACAAAGCACCTTCAGTGTCCGGAGGTATCCATGTTTCGAGTTCCCTTGCGAATTGGTTTCCAAAAATAGTGGGGCTATTCTTGAATCCTTGAGGTAGTCATGTCCACGTAAGCTGTGTCTTTCTGCCTGAATCGGGATTTTCCCATTCAAAGGCGAATAGGTTTTGGCTTTCTGTGGCTAAGCCTAGGCAGAAGAAGGCATCTTTTAAATCCAGTACGGTAAACCAGACTTGACTATTCTTTAATTTAGTCAGCAAAGTATAAGGGTTTGCCACTACTGGATGTATATCCTCAGTGATTTTATTTATGGCCCTCAAATCCTGAACTAGCCTATAGCTTTTTCATCTGCCTTTTTAATTGGCAATATGGGTGCATTGTATTCTGATTCGCATTCAATCAATAATCCATACTGTAAAAATTTATCAATTATCTCTTTAATTCCTTTCCTATCTTCTAGCCTCAAAGGATATTACTTAACCTTAACGGGTTTCTCTCCTGGCTTTAATTTAATAATTATTAAGGTCACATGTTTAGCTCTTCCAGGGACTTCGCTAGCCCAAACTCCTGGACATACTTGATCTGTGATCTCTAAAGGTATTTCACTTTTAGGGTCCGTTTGTATTAGTGCCAAGCTTAACACATTTATTAGTTGTTCTTCTCCTGTTCTTAATTCCATTTTCCCTTTTTCAAAGACAATTTCTGCTCCTACTTGCTCTAATAAATCTCTACCTAAGAGTGCCCATGAGGAGCTAGGCATAGATAAAAATCTGTGTATGCCCCATTGTTTCCCTAACTTGTACTTCAAAGGTTCACAAAAATAAGCCTTTTCGGTTACACCTTGTCCTGGTTTCAGTTAGAACAGAGTTAATTTTCTTCCTAGTAGCTGGTAGAATGCTATGTTTTGGCTTAGGATGAGAAGAGTGCTGATAACACCCCGATGTTTTAACTGTTGCAGAGCAATGCTTATACCAAGCCAAGGACATCTCAGCTTCTTGCTCTGTCCTGCCAACAGGCAGGCTGGGGGTGCAGTAAGAGCTGGGAGGGGACAGACCCAGGACAGGTGACCCAAACTAGCCAAAGGGGTATTCCATAGCATCTGACGTCAGGCTAAACAATACATAGGGGTGGCTAGCCAGGGGGAGGGGGCCGGACTGCTCGGGCTTAGGCTGGGCATCGGTCAGCGGGTGGTGAGCAATTGCATTGTGCATCACTTGTTTGTACACATTATTAGTAGTGGTACTATTATCATCATTGTATTATTATTATTATTATTATTATTATTATTATTATTATTATTATTATTATTATTATTATTATTATTATTATTATCATTATTATTATTATTATTTTTTCTTATTAAACTGTCTTTATCTCAACTCACAGGCTTCACTTTCCATTTCTCTCCCCCGTCCCAGAGAGGGAGGGGGAGGGGGAGCGAACAGCTGCGTGGTGTTGAGCTGCCGGCCGGGTTAAACCACGACACACCTTTTACCCTAACATAATAATTCTGTGAAGGCATTAATGCTTGATTTAGAACTGAATACGTTGCCCCATAGCAATAAGAAATTTCACTTCCATTCCTCCCCTAGCTTCATTATAACCAGTGGAGGATCCGCTAGGGTAGATTCCCCAGGTCCCCGTTATTCCTGTTGAAATCAGGGGTTGATTACCCTAGGAAAAGGCTAGTCAATTTGTCCTCCAAAGCCAGGTCCAAACCGTTTTGTTTTATTTATTTATTTATTGATTTATTTATTTTCATTACATTTCGGAGTTGGTCCAAACATTCCATAGGGGTTTCTTTTAGACCTTGTTGGAAGCATATTCTCAATTCCCAATTCATCCAGGTTTTAGTATTTACTTAACCATTCATAATTTTCAGGATGATTCGGGTCTTAGTGGGGGTCGGTCAGGGGAATGCAATTGTCCACAGTTCCCTGAACGGTCCCATCAGCAATCTGAGCTCGCACATGAACTCAGGTTGTTTTAGAGTTGACTGCTTTTCTGTTTCTGTGACAACTCTCTCGGACCGATCATGGTCCCTTTGCCCTAAAGGGCTAACACCCATGATTTTAAGATCTCTGCCTCGGGCAGAGGCAGAACTATTAACATTCCTACATCCTCTTTCCCTGCTCATTCAACTTCAAACACCTTTAACACTTTCAACAACCCTTTTAACACTTCCTTTATCTTTCTCCAGCCTGTACTTCTCTAATGCCAACATCAAAGGTTCAGTCAGGGGCCAACTTAATTCCGTACCTTTTCCCACCAAGATGCTGAAACATCAGTATACAACATTTCATCCTGTTCTGCTTCTCAAAAAACAACATTAACTGTAGCAAAATATTAGAGTTTAAAGTTCCATTTAGGGGCCACTTTTCTCCACATTCCAGCTTATAAAGCGGCCACCACTGATTACGATATTTTATCAATGTTTTCCTGTTCACACTTCCACCGGCAGATCCTCCAATATCCTTCCAGCGACTTAAAACACATCCTAACACACTTTTCTTTAAAATTTCACTGCTTGTTTGCCCCCCCAGTTTCCAGTTTACACTTTCAGAATACACATGTTACTTACAAAAGCATATCACAAAACGTATCACTCACAAAAATACGGGCACGCAATATCTTTCAGTAGCGATGCCACAAAACTACTATTACCAGCAATATTGCCAAAATCACAGTAACAATAGTCAGAGTCAAATTCCACATGCGATAAGTCAGAAAACCAAACTGTGTAACACCGTAACCATATCTTTCTTAGAACAATGCCACGAACCTACTATTACCACCAGGAAAATAGCCAAAATCGCAGTAACAATAACCAGAGTTAAATACCATACTCCATGAGTCAGAAAACCGAAATAGACAACACAATTCCAGATGGACCTTAAAGCGAGCTCCTTCCTTAAGGTCCCCAAACATATACTTATGGTGCTAACCACAAAGTATATACCAAACACTGCCTCGCAGAAGATCACCTTCTGACTTACAGACAGTTCCAGATGACCGGTCTACCAGAAAACCAAACCAGAAGAAAGAATATACTCACTTACAATGATGGGGTCCTTGTCTGCCTCCGCAGTGATCCGGTGAGTCGAGGAGTCCCTCCGGGAAATCCCGGGGGTACCCTAGGGAGTCCTGTTCCCAGCAGGTCCTGCAGTCCGGCAGAGAGGTTGTCCCATCTGGGTCGCCAAATTGATTCAAAGATCGAAGCCGAAATTCCTTTAAGTGGTATATTCTTTATTGCAGCGCTGGATGCAAGGGGGATCTCTCCACCTATCGTGCATACCCAAAGCAGAAAGCAGTCTTGAATTTATACAATCAATCTATCAATATTCTACAAGCACCTATATATATGCATTACCTATCCCCGCCTTCCCTCGCTTCTCATGCTAATTAGCCTTTTGGCACCTTGCGCCTGCGCAGAGCCTTCCAAGAATTGTGGGCAGGGGTCTTTGGGACGTGGGCAGGGGTCTTTGGGAGGAAGACCCCGAGTCTTCCTCACAGTGTACTTTTCACCTTTGGTCAGGAATCTGCTGAATTGGCATGTTTCTTAATTGCAAGAGCTGATTGTTGCTAATTCTCCCGTTTGTTGTATCTTTATAATGAATTCCAATGTCCAGTTTCGAGATTTATAGTCCTTACATTCGTTTCTCTGTCCGCCTGCCGCTTCCTTATCATGAGTTCCAGTGTCTTGTTTCGAGATAGACAGTCCTTGTCTGGGGATTGTCCTTGCCTCCCCAATACCTCCTTAATCAATCCCCCCTTTTCTTTTCCCATGCAAATTCTTTTGCATCAGATACTTTCATTATTTACAGTAACACAACAAAGCAGGCATCTAAACAACATGCACACAAATATTCCTAACACTACTAATACGATTAGAGCAATGAATACTTGTTTCAACCATTGGAAATTGGGCAACCAGGAGGTTAACTTATTCCATAGTTCACTAAAACTCCAGGAAAGATCATCTTTACTGATCTCATGTAGGATCCTTGTCTGCTTCCATATTTCTTCCAGGTCGGTAGAGATCCTTCCACTCTGATCTACATACATACAACAACTTGTGTTTATTACTGTACAGACTCCCCCTTGAGTGGCCAGTAACAAGTCTAGGGCCATCCGATTTTGTAATACTACCTGTGATAAACTAGATATCTCTTCTTGTTGAGCCTTTATAGCATCCAGAATTTTGTTTTCTAACTTCTCTATAATTGCAGAAATATTAACTATTGCCTTTTCCAATTCACTCACTCCTAACCATGGGATAAACCATCGCACAAAACTATGAAAAGGGGTGTGTCTCTCTACCAATGGATTGTTAATTTTTCATCTGATTCTCCGGATATGATTTCTCAAGTAACCTCGAGGCACTACATCATGTACTGTCATATTGGGGACTACCGCTCCAAGAGTGCAAGTTCCCTTCCAATTCTCAGGCAAGACCTTACGGGCTGTATCATTGCATAGCCAATACCACCCTTTTCCTTCTGGAACCGTCCAGCTGGTTGAATTTGCCCAGCCGCTAGTCGTACTAATATCAATTGTTCAATTACAAGATGTCTGATTTCCCACATAAGTAGTATCCGTATTTATACAATGCTGTTTTCCTATACCCTTCGGCGGGTTACACCTTTGTACACATACATAATAGGATTCTAAGGGCACGAAGCTACTCACTTCTAGTTCCAAAACTGCTTAATATTTTCGACCCCAAGATGTGTTTTCCCACAAATTAGTCCAAGACAAGTTTGCAGGCAAGGGAATCCCAAATAACGATACACCCTTATTCCCATGCTATGGCAGATGGGTGCATACCCAACAGTTCGTCTTATTAGTTACTTGAGAAATTGTTTGTATTAAGGTCAGGTGTAAGTTCTCATCCCAAGTTGCCCACCCCAAATCCGAGAACCGCACCCCTGCAATCATTAGGATCTGGAAAACCGTAATTTTGTTGGTCCAATTGGAGTGGTGGTCCATATCCTCGCCGGGGCCTTCTTCACCCTTGAATTGTGGATCCAAGCTGCTTGCTTCTTAATCTTAATGGCGGTGTGCTGCCAGTAATACTTGGTATGGTCCCATCCACTTTCCTTCCATTTTTTCTGCACGGCTTGTCCTGAAAAAGTCTTTATATATATATAATCCCCGAGCTTAAAGGGGTGGATTGGTTGATCCAACCCTCTAGCCCTGGTCCCTAAAACACATTTATGTACTTTATTTAATTGTTTCTGAAGTTCAGTTATATAAGCATATAAATATTCTGATCCTAACTGCGTTAGGTCCTCTCCACTCAATAGAAATTGCTATGGCCTTCCATATAAGATTTTGAAGGGACTCAAATTTCCTTTTATTCTAGGTTTAACTCTAATTCCAAGTAATGCTAAAGGGAGGGATTGAGGCCATGACAAATTAGCTTCTTATCCAATTTTAGCTATTTATTGTTTAATTAAATGGTTCATTTTTTCTACCTGTCCACTTGCCTGTGGTCTATAAGGAGTACGCAGTTGCCAATCTAGCTTTAGAATCTTACTTAACTGTTCTACCACTTGTGCACAAAAATGTGAAACTCTATCAGAAGACATTGCTACTAGAATCCCAAAGCATGGTATTATTTCATTTAACAAGACTTTAACCACTTCTCTTGCTTTGTTTGTTCGACAGGGAAAGGCTTCAGGCCTTCCTGAAAAATGTGTCAGTCAGAACCAGTAAATAATGATACCCCCCTTTTCTAGGGAGTTCTGAAAAATCAATTTGCCACTGTTGCCCCGAATAATTTCCTTTACCGATTATTCCAAATTTTATTCTATCCTTGGTATTGGGGTTATTGTGTAAGCAAATGCTACATTGTTGAGTTACTTGTTTTATCATATCGTCCCACTAATGTCTGACTCAGGCTCTTATGCAGTGTGCCAGCTCCCCAATGCGTTTTATTGTGTTCTGTAAGAACTATGGGCCATGTCAAACTAGAGGGTATTACTATGTGGTTATCTTTTAAATATACTCATCCATCTGGTTTCATTTTACCTTTCAAATCTTCAATTAATTTTAAGTCTTCTTTTGTATAATTTGGATATAGTTTGGATTTTACCGTCTGGTAGCAAAGACAATGCCTTCACCTCAGTTATTTCAGCTGCCTGCTTAGCCTCTGCCAATCGATTTTCCAATTTCAAAATCGGTGTTCCCCTTTTGGTGTCCCTGACAATGCACGATAGCTACCTTTTCTGGTTGTTTTACAGCCTCTAACAATTTTAAAATTTCTTCAGCATACTTTGTGTTTTCACTGAGCGGTCAGCAATCCATGTTCTTTCCAAATTGCTCCATGAGCATGTACCACGCCGAATGTATATTTAGAATCTGTCCAAATATTTACCCTTTTTCCCGCTGCCAGTTCCAATGCTCTCGTGAGAGCAACTATCTCCGCCTTTTGAGCTCATGTTCCAGGGGGTAAAGGCTTAGACTCGATTACCTGCTGAGTAGTTGTTATAGCATATCCAGCTTTACGTTGTCTTTGCGTAACAAAACTGCTCCCATCCGTGAACCAAGTTTCTTCCGCATCTTCCATGGGCTCCTCCTTAAGGTCTGGTCGGCTGGAATACACAGTCTCTATAGTTTCTAAACAATCGTGAATCACAGGTTGTGCCGGAGCATCACTAAGAAAAGAGGCTAGATTCACAATATTAATGATCACAATTTCCACGTCGTCCTGTTCTACCAATATTGCTTGATATTTCAAAATCATCAATTCTTGTTTAAGTTGTTTAAAGACTTTTTGTGCTTCTCCAGTCCAGACTAACTTTGACTGGTTAATCTTTATCAATTCACATAGAGGCTTTACCAATAGTCCATCATTATAAATCCAAAGGCGACACCAACCTGCCATTCCTAAAAAGGTTTGTAGCTCCTTTACCATTTGAGGTTCTGGAGTCCGGCAAATGACTTCCTTATGTTCAGTTCCTAGTTCTCATTGTCCTTCCGAAATGTCAAATCCCAGATAGGTCACACTTTGTTGAGCCAGCTGGACTTTCTGTCAAGAGACTTGAGATCCATTTAAACCCAGAAAATTAAGACGACTTATAGTGCATTGAATACAACTCCCTTTAGTCTCGGTAGCTATTAAGAGATCATCTACATATTGTAACAAAGCACCTTCAGTGTCCGGAGGTATCCATGTTTCGAGTTCCCTTGCTAATTGGTTTCCAAAAATAGTGGGGCTATTCTTGAATCCTTGAGGTAGTCATGTCCACGTAAGCTGTGTCTTTCTGCCTGAATCGGGATTTTCCCATTCAAAGGCGAATAGGTTTTGGCTTTCTGTGGCTAAGCCTAGGCAGAAGAAGGCATCTTTTAAATCCAGTACGGTAAACCAGACTTGACTATTCTTTAATTTAGTCAGCAAAGTATAAGGGTTTGCCACTACTGGATGGATATCCTCAGTGATTTTATTTATGGCCCTCAAATCCTGAACTAGCCTATAGCTTTTTCATCTGCCTTTTTAATTGGCAATATGGGTGCATTGTATTCTGATTCGCATTCAATCAATAATCCATACTGTAAAAATTTATCAATTATCTCTTTAATTCCTTTCCTATCTTCTATCCTCAAAGGATATTACTTAACCTTAACGGGTTTCTCTCCTGGCTTTAATTTAATAATTATTAAGGTCACATTTTTAGCTCTTCCAGGGACTTCGGTAGCCCAAACTCCTGGACATACTTGATCTGTGATCTCTAAAGGTATTTCACTTTTAGGGTCAGTTTGTATTAGTGCCAAGCTTAACACATTTATTAGTTGTTCTTCTCCTGTTCTTAATTCCATTTTCCCTTTTTCAAAGACAATTTCTGCTCCTACTTGCTCTAATAAATCTCTACCTAAGAGTGCCCATGAGGAGCTAGGCATAGATAAAAATCTGTGTATGCCCCATTGTTTCCCTAACTTGTACTTCAAAGGTTCACAAAAATAAGCCTTTTCGGTTACACCTTGTCCTGGTTTCAGTTAGAACAGAGTTAATTTTCTTCCTAGTAGCTGGTAGAATGCTATGTTTTGGCTTAGGATGAGAAGAGTGCTGATAACACCCCGATGTTTTAACTGTTGCAGAGCAATGCTTATACCAAGCCAAGGACATCTCAGCTTCTTGCTCTGTCCTGCCAACAGGCAGGCTGGGGGTGCAGTAAGAGCTGGGAGGGGACAGACCCAGGACAGGTGACCCAAACTAGCCAAAGGGGTATTCCATAGCATCTGACGTCAGGCTAAACAATACATAGGGGTGGCTAGCCAGGGGGAGGGGGCCGGACTGCTCGGGCTTAGGCTGGGCATCGGTCAGCGGGTGGTGAGCAATTGCATTGTGCATCACTTGTTTGTACACATTATTAGTAGTGGTACTATTATCATCATTGTATTATTATTATTATTATTATTATTATTATTATTATTATCATTATTATTATTATTATTTTTTCTTATTAAACTGTCTTTATCTCAACTCACGGGCTTCACTTTCCATTTCTCTCCCCCGTCCCAGAGAGGGAGGGGGAGGGGGAGCGAACAGCTGCGTGGTGTTGAGCTGCCGGCCGGGTTAAACCACGACACACCTTTTACCCTAACATAATAATTCTGTGAAGGCATTAATGCTTGATTTAGAACTGAATACGTTGCCCCATAGCAATAAGAAATTTCACTTCCATTCCTCCCCTAGCTTCATTATAACCAGTGGAGGATCCGCTAGGGTAGATTCCCCAGGTCCCCGTTATTCCTGTTGAAATCAGGGGTTGATTACCCTAGGAAAAGGCTAGTCAATTTGTCCTCCAAAGCCAGGTCCAAACCGTTTTGTTTTATTTATTTATTTATTGATTTATTTATTTTCATTACATTTCGGAGTTGGTCCAAACATTCCATAGGGGTTTCTTTTAGACCTTGTTGGAAGCATATTCTCAATTCCCAATTCATCCAGGTTTTAGTATTTACTTAACTGTTCATAATTTTCAGGATGATTCGGGTCTTAGTGGGGGTCGGTCAGGGGAATGCAATTGTCCACAGTTCCCTGAACGGTCCCATCAGCAATCTGAGCTCGCACATGAACTCAGGTTGTTTTAGAGTTGACTGCTTTTCTGTTTCTGTGACAACTCTCTCGGACCGATCATGGTCCCTTTGCCCTAAAGGGCTAACATCCATGATTTTAAGATCTCTGCCTCGGGCAGAGGCAGAACTATTAACATTCCTACATCCTCTTTCCCTGCTCATTCAACTTCAAACACCTTTAACACTTTCAACAACCCTTTTAACACTTCCTTTATCTTTCTCCAGCCTGTACTTCTCTAATGCCAACATCAAAGGTTCAGTCAGGGGCCAACTTAATTCCGTACCTTTTCCCACCAAGATGCTGAAACATCAGTATACAACATTTCATCCTGTTCTGCTTCTCAAAAAACAACATTAACTGTAGCAAAATATTAGAGTTTAAAGTTCCATTTAGGGGCCACTTTTCTCCACATTCCAGCTTATAAAGCGGCCACCACTGATTACGATATTTTATCAATGTTTTCCTGTTCACACTTCCACCGGCAGATCCTCCAATATCCTTCCAGCGACTTAAAACACATCCTAACACACTTTTCTTTACAATTTCACTGCTTGTTTGCCCCCCCAGTTTCCAGTTTACACTTTCAGAATACACATGTTACTTACAAAAGCGTATCACAAAACGTATCACTCACAAAAATACGGGCACGCAATATCTTTCAGTAGCGATGCCACAAAACTACTATTACCAGCAATATTGCCAAAATCACAGTAACAATAGTCAGAGTCAAATTCCACATGCGATAAGTCAGAAAACCAAACTGTGTAACACCGTAACGATATCTTTCTTAGAACAATGCCACGAACCTACTATTACCACCAGGAAAATAGCCAAAATCGCAGTAACAATAACCAGAGTTAAATACCATACTCCATGAGTCAGAAAACCGAAATAGACAACACAATTCCAGATGGACCTTAAAGCGAGCTCCTTCCTTAAGGTCCCCAAACATATACTTATGGTGCTAACCACAAAGTATATACCAAACACTGCCTCGCAGAAGATCACCTTCTGACTTACAGACAGTTCCAGATGACCGGTCTACCAGAAAACCAAACCAGAAGAAAGGATATACTCACTTACAATGATGGGGTCCTTGTCTGCCTCCGCAGTGATCCGGTGAGTCGAGGAGTCCCTCCGGGAAATCCCGGGGGTACCCTAGGGAGTCCTGTTCCCAGCAGGTCCTGCAGTCCGGCAGAGAGGTTGTCCCATCTGGGTCGCCAAATTGATTCAAAGATCGAAGCCGAAATTCCTTTAAGTGGTATATTCTTTATTGCAGCGCTGGATGCAAGGGGGATCTCTCCACCTATCGTGCATACCCAAAGCAGAAAGCAGTCTTGAATTTATACAATCAATCTATCAATATTCTACAAGCACCTATATATATGCATTACCTATCCCCGCCTTCCCTCGCTTCTCATGCTAATTAGCCTTTTGGCACCTTGCGCCTGCGCAGAGCCTTCCAAGAATTGTGGGCAGGGGTCTTTGGGACGTGGGCAGGGGTCTTTGGGAGGAAGACCCCGAGTCTTCCTCACAGTGTACTTTTCACCTTTGGTCAGGAATCTGCTGAATTGGCATATTTCTTAATTGCAAGAGCTGGTTGTTGCTAATTCTCCCGTTTGTTGTATCTTTATAATGAATTCCAATGTCCGGTTTCGAGATTTATAGTCCTTACATTCGTTTCTCTGTCCGCCTGCCGCTTCCTTATCATGAGTTCCAGTGTCTTGTTTCGAGATAGACAGTCCTTGTCTGGGGATTGTCCTTGCCTCCCCAATACCTCCTTAATCAATCCCCCCTTTTCTTTTCCCATGCAAATTCTTTTGCATCAGATACTTTCATTATTTACAGTAACACAACAAAGCAGGCATCTAAACAACATGCACACAAATATTCCTAACACTACTAATACGATTAGAGCAATGAATACTTGTTTCAACCATTGGAAATTGGGCAACCAGGAGGTTAACTTATTCCATAGTTCACTAAAACTCCAGGAAAGATCATCTTTACTGATCTCATGTAGGATCCTTGTCTGCTTCCATATTTCTTCCAGGTCGGTAGAGATCCTTCCACTCTGATCTACATACATACAACAACTTGTGTTTATTACTGTACAGACTCCCCCTTGAGTGGCCAGTAACAAGTCTAGGGCCATCCGATTTTGTAATACTACCTGTGATAAACTAGATATCTCTTCTTGTTGAGCCTTTATAGCATCCAGAATTTTGTTTTCTAACTTCTCTATAATTGCAGAAATATTAACTATTGCCTTTTCCAAATCACTCACTCCTAACCATGGGATAAACCATCGCACAAAACTATGAAAAGGGGTGTGTCTCTCTACCAATGGATTGTTAATGTTTCATCTGATTCTCTGGATATGATTTCTCAAGTAACCTCGAGGCACTACATCATGTACTGTCATATTGGGGACTACCGCTCCAAGAGTGCAAGTTCCCTTCCAATTCTCAGGCAAGACCTTACGGGCTCTATCATTGCATAGCCAATACCACCCTTTTCCTTCTGGAACCGTCCAGCCGGTTGAATTTGCCCAGCCGCTAGTCGTACTAATATCAATTGTTCAATTACAAGATGTCTGATTTCCCACATAAGTGGTATCCGTATTTATACAATGCTGTTTTCCTATACCCTTAGGCGGGTTACACCTTTGTACACATACATAATAGGATTCTAACGGCATGAAGCTACTCACTTCTAGTTCCAAAACTGCTTAATATTTTTGACCCCAAGATGTGTTTTCCCACAAATTAGTCCAAGATAAGTTTGCAGGCAAGGGAATCCCAATTAACGATACACCCTTATTCCCATGCTGTGGCAGATGGGTGCATACCCAACAGTTTGTCTTATTAGTTACTTGAGAAATTGTTTGTATTAAGGTCAGGTGTAAGTTCTCATCCCAAGTTGCCCACCCCAAATCCGAGAACCGCACCCCTGCAATCATTAGGATCTGGAAAACCGTAATTTTGTTGGTCCAATTGGAGTGGTGGTCCATATCCTCGCCAGGGCCTTCTTCACCCTTGAATTGTGGATCCAAGCTGCTTGCTTCTTAATCTTAATGGCGGTGTGTGTTGTCAGTAATACTTGGTATGGTCCCATCCACTTTCCTTCCATTTTTCCTGCACGGCTTGTCCTGAAAAAGTCTTTATATATATATAATCCCCGAGCTTAAAGGGGTGGATTGGTTGATCCAACCCTCTAGCCCTGGTCCCTAAAACACATTTATGTACTTTATTTAATTGTTCCTGCAGTTCAGTTATATAAGCATATAAATATTCTGATCCTAACTGCGTTAGGTCCTCTCCACTCAATAGAAATTGCTATGGCCTTCCATATAAGATTTTGAAGGGACTCAAATTTCCTTTTATTCTAGGTTTAACTCTAATTCCAAGTAATGCTAAAGGGAGGGATTGAGGCCATGACAAATTAGCTTCTTATCCAATTTTAGCTATTTATTGTTTAATTAAATGGTTCATTTTTTCTACCTGTCCACTTGCCTGTGGTCTATAAGGAGTATGCAGTTGCCAATCTAGCTTTAGAATCTTACTTATCTGTTCTACCACTCGTGCACAAAAATGTGAAACTCTATCAGAAGACATTGCTCCTAGAATCCCAAAGCATGGTATTATTTCATTTAACAAGACTTGAACCACTTCTCTTGCTTTGTTTGTTCGACAGGGAAAGGCTTCAGGCCTTCCTGAAAACGTGTCAGTCAGAACCAGTAAATAATGATACCCCCCTTTTCTAGGGAGTTCTGAAAAATCAATTTGCCACTGTTGCCCCGAATAATTTCCTTTACCGATTATTCCAAATTTTATTCTATCCTTGGTATTGGGGTTATTGTGTAAGCAAATGCTACATTGTTGAGTTACTTGTTTTATCATATCGTCCCACTAATGTCTGACTCAGGCTCTTATGCAGTGTGCCAGCTCCCCAGTGCGTTTTATTGTGTTCTGTAAGAACTATGGGCCATGTCAAACTAGAGGGTATTACTATGTGGTTATCTTTTAAATATACTCATCCATCTGGTTTCATTTTACCTTTCAAATCTTCAATTAATTTTAAGTCTTCTTTTGTATAATTTGGATATAGTTTGGATTTTACCGTCTGGTAGCAAAGACAATGCCTTCACCTCAGTTATTTCAGCTGCCTGCTTAGCCTCTGCCAATCGATTTTCCAATTTCAAAATCGGTGTTCCCCTTTTGGTGTCCCTGACAATGCACGATAGCTACCTTTTCTGGTTGTTTTACAGCCTCTAACAATTTTAAAATTTCTTCAGCATACTTTGTGTTTTCACTGAGCGGTCAGCAATCCATGTTCTTTCCAAATTGCTCCATGAGCATGTACCACGCCGAATGTATATTTAGAATCTGTCCAAATATTTACCCTTTTTCCCGCTGCCAGTTCCAATGCTCTCGTGAGAGCAACTATCTCCGCCTTTTGAGCTGATGTTCCAGGGGGTAAAGGCTTAGACTCGATTACCTGCTGAGTAGTTGTTATAGCATATCCAGCTTTACGTTGTCTTTGCGTAACAAAACTGCTCCCATCCGTGAACCAAGTTTCTTCCGCATCTTCCATGGGCTCCTCCTTAAGGTCTGGTCGGCTGGAATACACAGTCTCTATAGTTTCTAAACAATCGTGAATCACAGGTTGTGCCGGAGCATCACTAAGAAAAGAGGCTAGATTCACAATATTAATGATCACAATTTCCACGTCGTCCTGTTCTACCAATATTGCTTGATATTTCAAAATCATCAATTCTTGTTTAAGTTGTTTAAAGACTTTTTGTGCTTCTCCAGTCCAGACTAACTTTGACTGGTGAATCTTTATCAATTCACATAGAGGCTTTACCAATAGTCCATCATTATAAATCCAAAGGCGACACCAACCTGTCATTCCTAAAAAGGTTTGTAGCTCCTTTACCATTTGAGGTTCTGGAGTCCAGCAAATGACTTCCTTATGTTCAGTTCCTAGTTCTCGTTGTCCTTCCGAAATGTCAAATCCCAGATAGGTCACACTTTGTTGAGCCAGCTGGACTTTCTGTCAGGAGACTTGAGATCCATTTAAACCCAGAAAATTAAGACGACTTATAGTCCATTGAATACAACTCCCTTTAGTCTCGGTAGCTATTAAGAGATCATCTACATATTGTAACAAAGCACCTTCAGTGTCCGGAGGTATCCATGTTTCGAGTTCCCTTGCTAATTGGTTTCCAAAAATAGTGGGGCTATTCTTGAATCCTTGAGGTAGTCATGTCCACGTAAGCTGCGTCTTTCTGCCTGAATCGGGATTTTCCCATTCAAAGGCGAATAGGTTTTGGCTTTCTGTGGCTAAGCCTAGGCAGAAGAAGGCATCTTTTAAATCCAGTACGGTAAACCAGACTTGACTATTCTTTAATTTAGTCAGCAAAGTATAAGGGTTTGCCACTACTGGATGTATATCCTCAGTGATTTTATTTATGGCCCTCAAATCCTGAACTAGCCTATAGCTTTTTCAGCTGCCTTTTTAATTGGCAATATGGGTGCATTGTATTCTGATTCGCATTCAAGCAATAATCCATACTGTAAAAATTTATCAATTATCTCTTTAATTCCTTTCCTATCTTCTATCCTCAAAGGATATTACTTAACCTTAACGGGTTTCTCTCCTGGCTTTAATTTAATAATTATTAAGGTCACATGTTTAGCTCTTCCAGGGACTTCGCTAGCCCAAACTCCTGGACATACTTGATCTGTGATCTCTAAAGGTATTTCACTTTTAGGGTCAGTTTGTATTAGTGCCAAGCTTAACACATTTATTAGTTGTTCTTCTCCTCTTCTTAATTCCATTTTCCCTTTTTCAAAGACAAGTTCTGCTCCTACTTGCTCTAATAAATCTCTACCTAAGAGTGCCCATGAGGAGCTAGGCATAGATAAAAATCTGTGTATGCCCCATTGTTTCCCTAACTTGTACTTCAAAGGTTCACAAAAATAAGCCTTTTCGGTTACACCTTGTCCTGGTTTCAGTTAGAACAGAGTTAATTTTCTTCCTAGTAGCTGGTAGAATGCTATGTTTTGGCTTAGGATGAGAAGAGTGCTGATAACACCCCGATGTTTTAACTGTTGCAGAGCAGTGCTTATACCAGGCCAAGGACATCTCAGCTTCTTGCTCTGTCCTGCCAACAGGCAGGCTGGGGGTGCAGTAAGAGCTGGGAGGGGACAGACCCAGGACAGGTGACCCAAACTAGCCAAAGGGGTATTCCATAGCATCTGACGTCAGGCTAAACAATACATAGGGGTGGCTAGCCAGGGGGAGGGGGCCGGTCTGCTCGGGCTTAGGCTGGGCATCGGTCAGCGGGTGGTGAGCAATTGCATTGTGCATCACTTGTTTGTACACATTATTAGTAGTGGTACTATTATCATCATTGTATTATTATTATTATTATTATTATTATTATTATTATTATTATTATTATTATTATTATTATTATTATTATTATTATTTTGTCTTATTAAACTGTCTTTATCTCAACTCACGGGCTTCACTTTCCATTTCTCTCCCCCGTCCCAGAGAGGGAGGGGGAGGGTGAGCGAACAGCTGCGTGGTGTTGAGCTGCCGGCCGGGTTAAACCACGACACACCTTTTACCCTAACATAATAATTCTGTGAAGGCATTAATGCTTGATTTAGAACTGAATACGTTGCCCCATAGCAATAAGAAATTTCACTTCCATTCCTCCCCTAGCTTCATTATAACCAGTGGAGGATCCGCTAGGGTAGATTCCCCAGGTCCCCGTTATTCCTGTTGAAATCAGGGGTTGATTACCCTAGGAAAAGGCTAGTCAATTTGTCCTCCAAAGCCAGGTCCAAACCGTTTTGTTTTATTTATTTATTGATTTATTTATTTATTTTCATTACATTTCGGAGTTGGTCCAAACATTCCATAGGGGTTTCTTTTAGACCTTGTTGGAAGCATATTCTCAATTCCCAATTCATCCAGGTTTTAGTATTTACTTAACCGTTCATAATTTTCAGGATGATTCGGGTCTTAGTGGGGGTCAGTCAGGGGAATGCAATTGTCCACAGTTCCCTGAACGGTCCCATCAGCAATCTGAGCTCGCACATGAACTCAGGTTGTTTTAAGAGTTGACCTCTTTTCTGTTTCTGTGACAACTCTCTCGGACCGATCATGGTCCCTTTGCCCTAAAGGGCTAACACCCATGATTTTAAGATCTCTGCCTCGGGCAGAGGCAGAACTATTAACATTCCTACATCCTCTTTCCCTGCTCATTCAACTTCAAACACCTTTAACACTTTCAACAACCCTTTTAACACTTCCTTTATCTTTCTCCAGCCTGTACTTCTCTAATGCCAACATCAAAGGTTCAGTCAGGGGCCAACTTAATTCCGTACCTTTTCCCACCAAGATGCTGAAACATCAGTATACAACATTTCATCCTGTTCTGCTTCTCAAAAAACAACATTAACTGTAGCAAGATATTAGAGTTTAAAGTTCCATTTAGGGGCCACTTTTCTCCACATTCCAGCTTATAAAGCGGCCACCACTGATTACGATATTTTATCAATGTTTTCCTGTTCACACTTCCACCGGCAGATCCTCCAATATCCTTCCAGTGACTTCAAACACATCCTAACACACTTTTCTTTAAAATTTCACTGCTTGTTTGCCCCCCCAGTTTCCAGTTTACACTTTCAGAATACACGTGTTACTTACAAAAGCGTATCACAAAACGTATCACTCACAAAAATACGGGCACGCAATATCTTTCAGTAGCGATGTCACAAAACTACTATTACCAGCAATATTGCCAAAATCACAGTAACAATAGTCAGAGTCAAATTCCACATGCGATAAGTCAGAAAACCGAACTGTGTAACACCGTAACCATATCTTTCTTAGAACAATGCCACGAACCTACTATTACCACCAGGAAAATAGCCAAAATCGCAGTAACAATAACCAGAGTTAAATACCATACTCCATGAGTCAGAAAACCGAAATATACAACACAATTCCAGATGGACCTTAAAGCGAGCTCCTTCCTTAAGGTCCCCAAACATGTACTTATGGTGCTAACCACAAAGTATATACCAAACACTGCCTCGCAGAAGATCACCTTCTGACTTACAGACAGTTCCAGATGACTGGTCTACCATAAAACCAAACCAGAAGAAAGAATATACTCACTTACAATGATGGGGTCCTTGTCTGCCTCTGCAATGATCCGGTGAGTCGAGGAGTCCCTCCGGGAAATCCCGGGGGTACCCTAGGGAGTCCTGTTCCCAGCAGGTCCTGCAGTCCGGCAGAGAGGTTGTCCCATCTGGGTTGCCAAATTGATTCAAAGATCGAAGCTGAAATTCCTTTAAGTGGTATATTCTTTATTGCAGCGCTGGATACACGGGGGATCTCTCCACCTATCGTGCATACCCAAAGCAGAAAGCAGTCTTGAATTTATACAATCAATCTACCAATATTCTACAAGCACCTATACATATGCATTACCTATCCCCGCCTTCCCTCGCTTCTCATGCTAATTAGCCTTTTGGCACCTTGCGCCTGCGCAGAGCCTTCCAAGAATTGTGGGCAGGGGTCTTTGGGACGTGGGCAGGGGTCTTTGGGAGGAAGACCCCGAGTCTTCCTCACAGTGTACTTTTCACCTTTGGTCAGGAATCTGCTGAATTGGCATGTTTCTTAATTGCAAGAGCTGGTTGTTGCTAATTCTCCCGTTTGTTGTATCTTTATAATGAATTCCAATGTCCAGTTTCGAGAGTTATAGTCCTTACATTCGTTTCTCTGTCCGCCTGCCGCTTCCTTATCATGAGTTCCAGTGTCTTGTTTCGAGATATACAGTCCTTGTCTGGGGATCGTCCTTGCCTCCCCAATACCTCCTTAATCAATCCCCCCTTTTCTTTTCCCGTGCAAATTCTTTTGCATCAGATACTTTCATTATTTACAGTAACTCAACAAAGCAGGCATCTAAACAACATGCACACAAATATTCCTAACACTACTAATACGATTAGAGCAATGAATACTTGTTTCAACCATTGGAAATTGGGCAACCAGGAGGTTAACTTATTCCATAGTTCACTAAAACTCCAGGAAAGATCATCTTTACTGATCTCATGTAGGATCCTTGTCTGCTTCCAGATTTCTTCCAGGTCGGTAGAGATCCTTCCACTCTGATCTACATACATACAACAACTTGTGTTTATTACTGTACAGACTCCCCCTTGAGTGGCCAGTAACAAGTCTAGGGCCATCCGATTTTGTAATACTACCTGTGATAAACTAGATATCTCTTCTTGTTGAGCCTTTATAGCATCCAGAATTTTGTTTTCTAACTTCTCTATAATTGCAGAAATATTAACTATTGCCTTTTCCAATTCACTCACTCCTAACCATGGGATAAACCACCGCACAAAACTATGAAAAGGGGTGTGTCTCTCTACCAATGGATTGTTAATTTTTCATCTGATTCTCCGGATATGATTTCTCAAGTAACCTCGAGGCACTACATCATGTACTGTCATATTGGGGACTACCGCTCCAAGAGTGCAAGTTCCCTTCCAATTCTCAGGCAAGACCTTACGGGCTCTATCATTGCATAGCCAATACCACCCTTTTCCTTCTGGAACCGTCCAGCTGGTTGAATTTGCCCAGCCGCAAGTCGTACTAATATCAATTGTTCAATTACAAGATGTCTGATTTCCCACATAAGTAGTATCCGTATTTATACAATGCTGTTTTCCTATACCCTTCGGCGGGTTACACCTTTGTACACATACATAATAGGATTCTAACGGCACGAAGCTACTCACTTCTAGTTCCAAAACTGCTTAATATTTTCGACCCCGAGATGTGTTTTCCCACAAATTAGTCCAAGATAAGTTTGCAGGCAAGGGAATCCCAATTAACGATACACCCTTATTCCCATGCTGTGGCAGATGGGTGCATACCCAACAGTTCGTCTTATTAGTTACTTGAGAAATTGTTTGTATTAAGGTCAGGTGTAAGTTCTCATCCCAAGTTGCCCACCCCAAATCCGAGAACCGCACCCCTGCAATCATTAGGATCTGGAAAACCGTAATTTTGTTGGTCCAATTGGAGTGGTGGTCCATATCCTCGCCGGGGCCTTCTTCACCCTTGAATTGTGGATCCAAGCTGCTTGCTTCTTAATCTTAATGGCGGTGTGTGTTGTCAGTAATACTTGGTATGGTCCCATCCACTTTCCTTCCATTTTTCCTGCACGGCTTGTCCTGAAAAAGTCTTTATATATATATAATCCCCGAGCTTAAAGGGGTGGATTGGTTGATCCAACCCTCTAGCCCTGGTCCCTAAAACAAATTTATGTACTTTATTTAATTGTTTCTGAAGTTCAGTTATATAAGCATATAAATATTCTGATCCTAACTGCGTTAGGTCCTCTCCACTCAATAGAAATTGCTATGGCCTTCCATATAAGATTTTGAAGGGACTCAAATTTCCTTTTATTCTAGGTTTAACTCTAATTCCAAGTAATGCTAAAGGGAGGGATTGAGGCCATGACAAATTAGCTTCTTATCCAATTTTAGCTATTTATTGTTTAATTAAATGGTTCATTTTTTCTACCTGTCCACTTGCCTGTGGTCTATAAGGAGTATGCAGTTGCCAATCTAGCTTTAGAATCTTACTTATCTGTTCTACCACTCGTGCACAAAAATGTGAAACTCTATCAGAAGACATTGCTCCTAGAATCCCAAAGCATGGTATTATTTCATTTAACAAGACTTGAACCACTTCTCTTGCTTTGTTTGTTCGACAGGGAAAGGCTTCAGGCCTTCCTGAAAACGTGTCAGTCAGAACCAGTAAATAATGATACCCCCCTTTTCTAGGGAGTTCTGAAAAATCAATTTGCCACTGTTGCCCCGAATAATTTCCTTTACCGATTATTCCAAATTTTATTCTATCCTTGGTATTGGGGTTATTGTGTAAGCAAATGCTACATTGTTGAGTTACTTGTTTTATCATATCGTCCCACTAATGTCTGACTCAGGCTCTTATGCAGTGTGCCAGCTCCCCAGTGCGTTTTATTGTGTTCTGTAAGAACTATGGGCCATGTCAAACTAGAGGGTATTACTATGTGATTATCTTTTAAATATACTCATCCATCTGGTTTCATTTTACCTTTCAAATCTTCAATTAATTTTAAGTCTTCTTTTGTATAATTTGGATATAGTTTGGATTTTACCGTCTGGTAGCAAAGACAATGCCTTCACCTCAGTTATTTCAGCTGCCTGCTTAGCCTCTGCCAATCGATTTTCCAATTTCAAAATCGGTGTTCCCCTTTTGGTGTCCCTGACAATGCACGATAGCTACCTTTTCTGGTTGTTTTACAGCCTCTAACAATTTTAAAATTTCTTCAGCATACTTTGTGTTTTCACTGAGCGGTCAGCAATCCATGTTCTTTCCAAATTGCTCCATGAGCATGTACCACGCCGAATGTATATTTAGAATCTGTCCAAATATTTACCCTTTTTCCCGCTGCCAGTTCCAATGCTCTCGTGAGAGCAACTATCTCCGCCTTTTGAGCTGATGTTCCAGGGGGTAAAGGCTTAGACTCGATTACCTGCTGAGTAGTTGTTATAGCATATCCAGCTTTACGTTGTCTTTGCGTAACAAAACTGCTCCCATCCGTGAACCAAGTTTCTTCCGCATCTTCCATGGGCTCCTCCTTAAGGTCTGGTCGGCTGGAATACACAGTCTCTATAGTTTCTAAACAATCGTGAATCACAGGTTGTGCCGGAGCATCACTAAGAAAAGAGGCTAGATTCACAATATTAATGATCACAATTTCCACGTCGTCCTGTTCTACCAATATTGCTTGATATTTCAAAATCATCAATTCTTGTTTAAGTTGTTTAAAGACTTTTTGTGCTTCTCCAGTCCAGACTAACTTTGACTGGTGAATCTTTATCAATTCACATAGAGGCTTTACCAATAGTCCATCATTATAAATCCAAAGGCGACACCAACCTGTCATTCCTAAAAAGGTTTGTAGCTCCTTTACCATTTGAGGTTCTGGAGTCCAGCAAATGACTTCCTTATGTTCAGTTCCTAGTTCTCGTTGTCCTTCCGAAATGTCAAATCCCAGATAGGTCACACTTTGTTGAGCCAGCTGGACTTTCTGTCAGGAGACTTGAGATCCATTTAAACCCAGAAAATTAAGACGACTTATAGTCCATTGAATACAACTCCCTTTAGTCTCGGTAGCTATTAAGAGATCATCTACATATTGTAACAAAGCACCTTCAGTGTCCGGAGGTATCCATGTTTCGAGTTCCCTTGCTAATTGGTTTCCAAAAATAGTGGGGCTATTCTTGAATCCTTGAGGTAGTCATGTCCACGTAAGCTGCGTCTTTCTGCCTGAATCGGGATTTTCCCATTCAAAGGCGAATAGGTTTTGGCTTTCTGTGGCTAAGCCTAGGCAGAAGAAGGCATCTTTTAAATCCAGTACGGTAAACCAGACTTGACTATTCTTTAATTTAGTCAGCAAAGTATAAGGGTTTGCCACTACTGGATGTATATCCTCAGTGATTTTATTTATGGCCCTCAAATCCTGAACTAGCCTATAGCTTTTTCAGCTGCCTTTTTAATTGGCAATATGGGTGCATTGTATTCTGATTCGCATTCAAGCAATAATCCATACTGTAAAAATTTATCAATTATCTCTTTAATTCCTTTCCTATCTTCTATCCTCAAAGGATATTACTTAACCTTAACGGGTTTCTCTCCTGGCTTTAATTTAATAATTATTAAGGTCACATGTTTAGCTCTTCCAGGGACTTCGCTAGCCCAAACTCCTGGACATACTTGATCTGTGATCTCTAAAGGTATTTCACTTTTAGGGTCAGTTTGTATTAGTGCCAAGCTTAACACATTTATTAGTTGTTCTTCTCCTCTTCTTAATTCCATTTTCCCTTTTTCAAAGACAAGTTCTGCTCCTACTTGCTCTAATAAATCTCTACCTAAGAGTGCCCATGAGGAGCTAGGCATAGATAAAAATCTGTGTATGCCCCATTGTTTCCCTAACTTGTACTTCAAAGGTTCACAAAAATAAGCCTTTTCGGTTACACCTTGTCCTGGTTTCAGTTAGAACAGAGTTAATTTTCTTCCTAGTAGCTGGTAGAATGCTATATTTTGGCTTAGGATGAGAAGAGTGCTGATAACACCCCGATGTTTTAACTGTTGCAGAGCAGTGCTTATACCAGGCCAAGGACATCTCAGCTTCTTGCTCTGTCCTGCCAACAGGCAGGCTGGGGGTGCAGTAAGAGCTGGGAGAGGACAGACCCAGGACAGGTGACCCAAACTAGCCAAAGGGGTATTCCATAGCATCTGACGTCAGGCTAAACAATACATAGGGGTGGCTAGCCAGGGGGAGGGGGCCGGTCTGCTCGGGCTTAGGCTGGGCATCGGTCAGCGGGTGGTGAGCAATTGCATTGTGCATCACTTGTTTGTACACATTATTAGTAGTGGTACTATTATCATCATTGTATTATTATTATTATTATTATTATTATTATTATTATTATTATTATTATTATTATTATTATTTTGTCTTATTAAACTGTCTTTATCTCAACTCACGGGCTTCACTTTCCATTTCTCTCCCCCGTCCCAGAGAGGGAGGGGGAGGGTGAGCGAACAGCTGCGTGGTGTTTAGCTGCCGGCCGGGTTAAACCACGACACACCTTTTACCCTAACATAATAATTCTGTGAAGGCATTAATGCTTGATTTAGAACTGAATACGTTGCCCCATAGCAATAAGAAATTTCACTTCCATTCCTCCCCTAGCTTCATTATAACCAGTGGAGGATCCGCTAGGGTAGATTCCCCAGGTCCCCGTTATTCCTGTTGAAATCAGGGGTTGATTACCCTAGGAAAAGGCTAGTCAATTTGTCCTCCAAAGCCAGGTCCAAACCGTTTTGTTTTATTTATTTATTGATTTATTTATTTATTTTCATTACATTTCGGAGTTGGTCCAAACATTCCATAGGGGTTTCTTTTAGACCTTGTTGGAAGCATATTCTCAATTCCCAATTCATCCAGGTTTTAGTATTTACTTAACCGTTCATAATTTTCAGGATGATTCGGGTCTTAGTGGGGGTCAGTCAGGGGAATGCAATTGTCCACAGTTCCCTGAACGGTCCCATCAGCAATCTGAGCTCGCACATGAACTCAGGTTGTTTTAAGAGTTGACCTCTTTTCTGTTTCTGTGACAACTCTCTCGGACCGATCATGGTCCCTTTGCCCTAAAGGGCTAACACCCATGATTTTAAGATCTCTGCCTCGGGCAGAGGCAGAACTATTAACATTCCTACATCCTCTTTCCCTGCTCATTCAACTTCAAACACCTTTAACACTTTCAACAACCCTTTTAACACTTCCTTTATCTTTCTCCAGCCTGTACTTCTCTAATGCCAACATCAAAGGTTCAGTCAGGGGCCAACTTAATTCCGTACCTTTTCCCACCAAGATGCTGAAACATCAGTATACAACATTTCATCCTGTTCTGCTTCTCAAAAAACAACATTAACTGTAGCAAAATATTAGAGTTTAAAGTTCCATTTAGGGGCCACTTTTCTCCACATTCCAGCTTATAAAGCGGCCACCACTGATTACGATATTTTATCAATGTTTTCCTGTTCACACTTCCACCGGCAGATCCTCCAATATCCTTCCAGTGACTTCAAACACATCCTAACACACTTTTCTTTAAAATTTCACTGCTTGTTTGCCCCCCCAGTTTCCAGTTTACACTTTCAGAATACACGTGTTACTTACAAAAGCGTATCACAAAACGTATCACTCACAAAAATACGGGCACGCAATATCTTTCAGTAGCGATGTCACAAAACTACTATTACCAGCAATATTGCCAAAATCACAGTAACAATAGTCAGAGTCAAATTCCACATGCGATAAGTCAGAAAACCGAACTGTGTAACACCGTAACCATATCTTTCTTAGAACAATGCCACGAACCTACTATTACCACCAGGAAAATAGCCAAAATCGCAGTAACAATAACCAGAGTTAAATACCATACTCCATGAGTCAGAAAACCGAAATATACAACACAATTCCAGATGGACCTTAAAGCGAGCTCCTTCCTTAAGGTCCCCAAACATGTACTTATGGTGCTAACCACAAAGTATATACCAAACACTGCCTCGCAGAAGATCACCTTCTGACTTACAGACAGTTCCAGATGACTGGTCTACCATAAAACCAAACCAGAAGAAAGAATATACTCACTTACAATGATGGGGTCCTTGTCTGCCTCTGCAATGATCCGGTGAGTCGAGGAGTCCCTCCGGGAAATCCCGGGGGTACCCTAGGGAGTCCTGTTCCCAGCAGGTCCTGCAGTCCGGCAGAGAGGTTGTCCCATCTGGGTTGCCAAATTGATTCAAAGATCGAAGCTGAAATTCCTTTAAGTGGTATATTCTTTATTGCAGCGCTGGATACACGGGGGATCTCTCCACCTATCGTGCATACCCAAAGCAGAAAGCAGTCTTGAATTTATACAATCAATCTACCAATATTCTACAAGCACCTATACATATGCATTACCTATCCCCGCCTTCCCTCGCTTCTCATGCTAATTAGCCTTTTGGCACCTTGCGCCTGCGCAGAGCCTTCCAAGAATTGTGGGCAGGGGTCTTTGGGACGTGGGCAGGGGTCTTTGGGAGGAAGACCCCGAGTCTTCCTCACAGTGTACTTTTCACCTTTGGTCAGGAATCTGCTGAATTGGCATGTTTCTTAATTGCAAGAGCTGGTTGTTGCTAATTCTCCCGTTTGTTGTATCTTTATAATGAATTCCAATGTCCAGTTTCGAGATTTATAGTCCTTACATTCGTTTCTCTGTCCGCCTGCCGCTTCCTTATCATGAGTTCCAGTGTCTTGTTTCGAGATATACAGTCCTTGTCTGGGGATCGTCCTTGCCTCCCCAATACCTCCTTAATCAATCCCCCCTTTTCTTTTCCCGTGCAAATTCTTTTGCATCAGATACTTTCATTATTTACAGTAACTCAACAAAGCAGGCATCTAAACAACATGCACACAAATATTCCTAACACTACTAATACGATTAGAGCAATGAATACTTGTTTCAACCATTGGAAATTGGGCAACCAGGAGGTTAACTTATTCCATAGTTCACTAAAACTCCAGGAAAGATCATCTTTACTGATCTCATGTAGGATCCTTGTCTGCTTCCAGATTTCTTCCAGGTCGGTAGAGATCCTTCCACTCTGATCTACATACATACAACAACTTGTGTTTATTACTGTACAGACTCCCCCTTGAGTGGCCAGTAACAAGTCTAGGGCCATCCGATTTTGTAATACTACCTGTGATAAACTAGATATCTCTTCTTGTTGAGCCTTTATAGCATCCAGAATTTTGTTTTCTAACTTCTCTATAATTGCAGAAATATTAACTATTGCCTTTTCCAATTCACTCACTCCTAACCATGGGATAAACCACCGCACAAAACTATGAAAAGGGGTGTGTCTCTCTACCAATGGATTGTTAATTTTTCATCTGATTCTCCGCATATGATTTCTCAAGTAACCTCGAGGCACTACATCATGTACTGTCATATTGGGGACTACCGCTCCAAGAGTGCAAGTTCCCTTCCAATTCTCAGGCAAGACCTTACGGGCTCTATCATTGCATAGCCAATACCACCCTTTTCCTTCTGGAACCGTCCAGCTGGTTGAATTTGCCCAGCCGCAAGTCGTACTAATATCAATTGTTCAATTACAAGATGTCTGATTTCCCACATAAGTAGTATCCGTATTTATACAATGCTGTTTTCCTATACCCTTCGGCGGGTTACACCTTTGTACACATACATAATAGGATTCTAACGGCACGAAGCTACTCACTTCTAGTTCCAAAACTGCTTAATATTTTCGACCCCGAGATGTGTTTTCCCACAAATTAGTCCAAGATAAGTTTGCAGGCAAGGGAATCCCAATTAACGATACACCCTTATTCCCATGCTGTGGCAGATGGGTGCATACCCAACAGTTCGTCTTATTAGTTACTTGAGAAATTGTTTGTATTAAGGTCAGGTGTAAGTTCTCATCCCAAGTTGCCCACCCCAAATCCGAGAACCGCACCCCTGCAATCATTAGGATCTGGAAAACCGTAATTTTGTTGGTCCAATTGGAGTGGTGGTCCATATCCTCGCCGGGGCCTTCTTCACCCTTGAATTGTGGATCCAAGCTGCTTGCTTCTTAATCTTAATGGCGGTGTGTGTTGTCAGTAATACTTGGTATGGTCCCATCCACTTTCCTTCCATTTTTCCTGCACGGCTTGTCCTGAAAAAGTCTTTATATATATATAATCCCCGAGCTTAAAGGGGTGGATTGGTTGATCCAACCCTCTAGCCCTGGTCCCTAAAACAAATTTATGTACTTTATTTAATTGTTTCTGAAGTTCAGTTATATAAGCATATAAATATTCTGATCCTAACTGCGTTAGGTCCTCTCCACTCAATAGAAATTGCTATGGCCTTCCATATAAGATTTTGAAGGGACTCAAATTTCCTTTTATTCTAGGTTTAACTCTAATTCCAAGTAATGCTAAAGGGAGGGATTGAGGCCATGACAAATTAGCTTCTTATCCAATTTTAGCTATTTATTGTTTAATTAAATGGTTCATTTTTTCTACCTGTCCACTTGCCTGTGGTCTATAAGGAGTATGCAGTTGCCAATCTAGCTTTAGAATCTTACTTATCTGTTCTACCACTCGTGCACAAAAATGTGAAACTCTATCAGAAGACATTGCTCCTAGAATCCCAAAGCATGGTATTATTTCATTTAACAAGACTTGAACCACTTCTCTTGCTTTGTTTGTTCGACAGGGAAAGGCTTCAGGCCTTCCTGAAAACGTGTCAGTCAGAACCAGTAAATAATGATACCCCCCTTTTCTAGGGAGTTCTGAAAAATCAATTTGCCACTGTTGCCCCGAATAATTTCCTTTACCGATTATTCCAAATTTTATTCTATCCTTGGTATTGGGGTTATTGTGTAAGCAAATGCTACATTGTTGAGTTACTTGTTTTATCATATCGTCCCACTAATGTCTGACTCAGGCTCTTATGCAGTGTGCCAGCTCCCCAGTGCGTTTTATTGTGTTCTGTAAGAACTATGGGCCATGTCAAACTAGAGGGTATTACTATGTGATTATCTTTTAAATATACTCATCCATCTGGTTTCATTTTACCTTTCAAATCTTCAATTAATTTTAAGTCTTCTTTTGTATAATTTGGATATAGTTTGGATTTTACCGTCTGGTAGCAAAGACAATGCCTTCACCTCAGTTATTTCAGCTGCCTGCTTAGCCTCTGCCAATCGATTTTCCAATTTCAAAATCGGTGTTCCCCTTTTGGTGTCCCTGACAATGCACGATAGCTACCTTTTCTGGTTGTTTTACAGCCTCTAACAATTTTAAAATTTCTTCAGCATACTTTGTGTTTTCACTGAGCGGTCAGCAATCCATGTTCTTTCCAAATTGCTCCATGAGCATGTACCACGCCGAATGTATATTTAGAATCTGTCCAAATATTTACCCTTTTTCCCGCTGCCAGTTCCAATGCTCTCGTGAGAGCAACTATCTCCGCCTTTTGAGCTGATGTTCCAGGGGGTAAAGGCTTAGACTCGATTACCTGCTGAGTAGTTGTTATAGCATATCCAGCTTTACGTTGTCTTTGCGTAACAAAACTGCTCCCATCCGTGAACCAAGTTTCTTCCGCATCTTCCATGGGCTCCTCCTTAAGGTCTGGTCGGCTGGAATACACAGTCTCTATAGTTTCTAAACAATCGTGAATCACAGGTTGTGCCGGAGCATCACTAAGAAAAGAGGCTAGATTCACAATATTAATGATCACAATTTCCACGTCGTCCTGTTCTACCAATATTGCTTGATATTTCAAAATCACCAATTCTTGTTTAAGTTGTTTAAAGACTTTTTGTGCTTCTCCAGTCCAGACTAACTTTGACTGGTGAATCTTTATCAATTCACATAGAGGCTTTACCAATAGTCCATCATTATAAATCCAAAGGCGACACCAACCTGTCATTCCTAAAAAGGTTTGTAGCTCCTTTACCATTTGAGGTTCTGGAGTCCGGCAAATGACTTCCTTATGTTCAGTTCCTAGTTCTCGTTGTCCTTCCGAAATGTCAAATCCCAGATAGGTCACACTTTGTTGAGCCAGCTGGACTTTCTGTCAAGAGACTTGAGATCCATTTAAACCCAGAAAATTAAGACGACTTATAGTGCATTGAATACAACTCCCTTTAGTCTCGGTAGCTATTAAGAGATCATCTACATATTGTAACAAAGCACCTTCAGTGTCCGGAGGTATCCATGTTTCGAGTTCCCTTGCTAATTGGTTTCCAAAAATAGTGGGGCTATTCTTGAATCCTTGAGGTAGTCATGTCCACGTAAGCTGCGTCTTTCTGCCTGAATCGGGATTTTCCCATTCAAAGGCGAATAGGTTTTGGCTTTCTGTGGCTAAGCCTAGGCAGAAGAAGGCATCTTTTAAATCCAGTACGGTAAACCAGACTTGACTATTCTTTAATTTAGTCAGCAAAGTATAAGGGTTTGCCACTACTGGATGGATATCCTCAGTGATTTTATTTATGGCCCTCAAATCCTGAACTAGCCTATAGCTTTTTCATCTGCCTTTTTAATTGGCAATATGGGTGCATTGTATTCTGATTCGCATTCAATCAATAATCCATACTGTAAAAATTTATCAATTATCTCTTTAATTCCTTTCCTATCTTCTAGCCTCAAAGGATATTACTTAACCTTAACGGGTTTCTCTCCTGGCTTTAATTTAATAATTATTAAGGTCACATTTTTAGCTCTTCCAGGGACTTCGCTAGCCCAAACTCCTGGACATACTTGATCTGTGATCTCTAAAGGTATTTCACTTTTAGGGTCTGTTTGTATTAGTGCCAAGCTTAACACATTTATTAGTTGTTCTTCTCCTCTTCTTAATTCCATTTTCCCTTTTTCAAAGACAATTTCTGCTCCTACTTGCTCTAATAAATCTCTACCTAAGAGTGCCCATGAGGAGCTAGGCATAGATAAAAATCTGTGTATGCCCCATTGTTTCCCTAACTTGTACTTCAAAGGTTCACAAAAATAAGCCTTTTCGGTTACACCTTGTCCTGGTTTCAGTTAGAACAGAGTTAATTTTCTTCCTAGTAGCTGGTAGAATGCTATGTTTTGGCTTAGGATGAGAAGAGTGCTGATAACACCCCGATGTTTTAACTGTTGCAGAGCAGTGCTTATACCAGGCCAAGGACATCTCAGCTTCTTGCTCTGTCCTGCCAACAGGCAGGCTGGGGGTGCAGTAAGAGCTGGGAGGGGACAGACCCAGGACAGGTGACCCAAACTAGCCAAAGGGGTATTCCATAGCATCTGACGTCAGCCTAAACAATACATAGGGGTGGCTAGCCAGGGGGAGGGGGCCGGACTGCTCGGGCTTAGGCTGGGCATCGGTCAGCGGGTGGTGAGCAATTGCATTGTGCATCACTTGTTTGTACACATTATTAGTAGTGGTACTATTATCATCATTGTATTATTATTATTATTATTATTATTATTATTATTATTATTATTGTTGTTGTTGTTGTTGTTGTTGTTGTTATTATTATTATTATTATTATTATTATTTTGTCTTATTAAACTGTCTTTATCTCAACTCACGGGCTTCACTTTCCATTTCTCTCCCCCGTCCCAGAGAGGGAGGGGGAGGGGGAGCGAACAGCTGCGTGGTGTTTAGCTGCCGGCCGGGTTAAACACCTTTTACCCTAACATAATAATTCTGTGAAGGCATTAATGCTTGATTTAGAACTGAATACGTTGCCCCATAGCAATAAGAAATTTCACTTCCATTCCTCCCCTAGCTTCATTATAACCAGTGGAGGATCCGCTAGGGTAGATTCCCCAGGTCCCCGTTATTCCTGTTGAAATCAGGGGTTGATTACCCTAGGAAAAGGCTAGTCAATTTCTCCTCCAAAGCCAGGTCCAAACCGTTTTGTTTTATTTATTTATTGATTGATTTATTTATTTATTTTCATTACATCTCAGAGTTGGTCCAGAAATTCCATAGGGCTTTCTTTTAGACCTTGTTGTAAGCATATTCTCAATTCCCAATTTATCCAGGTTTTAGTATTTACTTAACCGTTCATAATTTTCAGGATGATTCGGGTCTTAGTGGGGGTCGGTCAGGGGAATGCAATTGTCCACAGTTCCCTGAACGGTCCCATCAGCAATCTGAGCTCGCACATGAACTCAGGTTGTTTTAAGAGTTGACCTCTTTTCTGTTTCTGTGACAACTCTCTCGGACCGATCATGGTCCCTTTGCCCTAAAGGGCTAACACCCATGATTTTAAGATCTCTGCCTCGGGCAGAGGCAGAACTATTAACATTCCTACATCCTCTTTCCCTGCTCATTCAACTTCAAACACCTTTGACACTTTCAACAACCCTTTTAACACTTTCTTTATCTTTCTCCAGCCTGTACTTCTCTAATGCCAACATCAAAGGTTCAGTCAGGGGCCAACTTAATTCCGTACCTTTTCCCACCAAGATGCTGAAACATCAGTATACAACATTTCATCCTGTTCTGCTTCTCAAAAAACAACATTAACTGTAGCAAAATATTAGAGTTTAAAGTTCCATTTAGGGGCCACTTTTCTCCACATTCCAGCTTATAAAGCGGCCACCACTGATTACGATATTTTATCAATGTTTTCCTGTTCACACTTCCACCGGCAGATCCTCCAATATCCTTCCAGTGACTTAAAACACAGCCTAACACACTTTTCTTTAAAATTTCACTGCTTGTTTGCCCCCCCAGTTTCCAGTTTACACTTTCAGAATACACATGTTACTTACAAAAGCGTATCACAAAACGTATCACTCACAAAAATACGGGCACGCAATATCTTTCAGTAGCGATGTCACAAAACTACTATTACCAGCAATATTGCCAAAATCACAGTAACAATAGTCAGAGTCAAATTCCACATGCGATAAGTCAGAAAACCGAACTGTGTAACACCGTAACCATATCTTTCTTAGAACAATGCCACGAACCTACTATTACCACCAGGAAAATAGCCAAAATCGCAGTAACAATAACCAGAGTTAAATACCATACTCCATGAGTCAGAAAACCGAAATAGACAACACAATTCCAGATGGACCTTAAAGCGAGCTCCTTCCTTAAGGTCCCCAAACATATACTTATGGTGCTAACCACAAAGTATATACCAAACACTGCCTCGCAGAAGATCACCTTCTGACTTACAGACAGTTCCAGATGACCGGTCTACCAGAAAACCAAACCAGAAGAAAGAATATACTCACTTACAATGATGGGGTCCTTGTCTGCCTCCGCAGTGATCCGGTGAGTCGAGGAGTCCCTCCGGGAAATCCCGGGGGTACCCTAGGGAGTCCTGTTCCCAGCAGGTCCTGCAGTCCGGCAGAGAGGTTGTCCCATCTGGGTCGCCAAATTGATTCAAAGATCGAAGCCGAAATTCCTTTAAGTGGTATATTCTTTATTGCAGCGCTGGATGCACGGGGGATCTCTCCACCTATCGTGCATACCCAAAGCAGAAAGCAGTCTTGAATTTATACAATCAATCTATCAATATTCTACAAGCACCTATACATATGCATTACCTATCCCCGCCTTCCCTCGCTTCTCATGCTAATTAGCCTTTTGGCACCTTGCGCCTGCGCAGAGCCTTCCAAGAATTGTGGGCAGGGGTCTTTGGGACGTGGGCAGGGGTCTTTGGGAGGAAGACCCCGAGTCTTCCTCACAGTGTACTTTTCACCTTTGGTCAGGAATCTGCTGAATTGGCATGTTTCTTAATTGCAAGAGCTGCTTGTTGCTAATTCTCCCGTTTGTTGTATCTTTATAATGAATTCCAATGTCCAGTTTCGAGAGTTATAGTCCTTACATTCGTTTCTCTGTCCGCCTGCCGCTTCCTTATCATGAGTTCCAGTGTCTTGTTTCGAGATATACAGTCCTTGTCTGGGGACTGTCCTTGCCTCCCCAATACCTCCTTAATCAATCCCCCCTTTTCTTTTCCCATGCAAATTCTTTTGCATCAGATACTTTCATTATTTACAGTAACACAACAAAGCAGGCATCTAAACAACATGCACACAAATATTCCTAACACTACTAATACGATTAGAGCAATGAATACTTGTTTCAACCATTGGAAATTGGGCAACCAGGAGGTTCACTTATTCCATAGTTCACTAAAACTCCAGGAAAGATCATCTTTACTGATCTCATGTAGGATCCTTGTCTGCTTCCAGATTTCTTCCAGGTCGGTAGAGATCCTTCCACTCTGATCAACATACATACAACAACTTGTGTTTATTACTGTACAGACTCCCCCTTGAGTGGCCAGTAACAAGTCTAGGGCCATCCGATTTTGTAATACCAGCTGTGATAAACTAGATATCTCTTCTTGTTGAGCCTTTATAGCATCCAGAATTTTGTTTTCTAACTTCTCTATAATTGCAGAAATATTAACTATTGCCTTTTCCAATTCACTCACTCCTAACCATGGGATAAACCATCGCACAAAACTATGAAAAGGGGTGTGTCTCTCTACCAATGGATTGTTAATTTTTCATCTGATTCTCCGCATATGATTTCTCAAGTAACCTCGAGGCACTACATCATGTACTGTCATATTGGGGACTACCGCTCCAAGAGTGCAAGTTCCCTTCCAATTCTCAGGCAAGACCTTACAGGCTGTATCATTGCATAGCCAATACCACCCTTTTCCTTCTGGAACCGTCCAGCTGGCTGAATTTGCCCAGCCGCTAGTCGTACTAATATCAATTGTTCAATTACAAGATGTCTGATTTCCCACATAAGTAGTATCCGTATTTATACAATGCTGTTTTCCTATACCCTTAGGCGGGTTACACCTTTGTACACATACATAATAGGATTCTAACGGCACGAAGCTACTCACTTCTAGTTCCAAAACTGCTTAATATTTTCGACCCCGAGATGTGTTTTCCCACAAATTAGTCCAAGATAAGTTTGCAGGCAAGGGAATCCCAATTAACGATACACCCTTATTCCCATGCTGTGGCAGATGGGTGCATACCCAACAGTTCGTCTTATGAGTTACTTGAGAAATTGTTTGTATTAAGGTCAGGTGTAAGTTCTCATCCCAAGTTGCCCACCCCAAATCCGAGAACCGCACCCCTGCAATCATTAGGATCTGGAAAACCGTAATTTTGTTGGTCCAATTGGAGTGGTGGTCCATATCCTCGCCAGGGCCTTCTTCACCCTTGAATTGTGGATCCAAGCTGCTTGCTTCTTAATCTTAATGGCGGTGTGTGTTGTCAGTAATACTTGGTATGGTCCCATCCACTTTCCTTCCATTTTTCCTGCACGGCTTGTCCTGAAAAAGTCTTTATATATATATAATCCCCGAGCTTAAAGGGGTGGATTGGTTGATCCAACCCTCTAGCCCTGGTCCCTAAAACAAATTTATGTACTTTATTTAATTGTTTCTGAAGTTCAGTTATATAAGCATATAAATATTCTGATCCTAACTGCGTTAGGTCCTCTCCACTCAATAGAAATTGCTATGGCCTTCCATATAAGATTTTGAAGGGACTCAAATTTCCTTTTATTCTAGGTTTAACTCTAATTCCAAGTAATGCTAAAGGGAGGGATTGAGGCCATGACAAATTAGCTTGTTATCCAATTTTAGCTATTTATCGTTTAATTAAATGGTTCATTTTTTCTACCTGTCCACTTGCCTGTGGTCTATAAGGAGTATGCAGTTGCCAATCTAGCTTTAGAATCTTACTTATCTGTTCTGCCACTTGTGCACAAAAATGTGAAACTCTATCAGAAGACATTGCTACTAGAATCCCAAAGCATGCTATTATTTCATTTAACAAGACTTGAACCACTTCTCTTGCTTTGTTTGTTCGACAGGGAAAGGCTTCAGGCCTTCCTGAAAGCGTGTCAGTCAGAACCAGTAAATAATGATACCCCCCTTTTCTAGGGAGTTCTGAAAAATCAATTTGCCACTGTTGCCCCGAATAATTTCCTTTACCGATTATTCCAAATTTTATTCTATCCTTGGTATTGGGGTTATTGTGTAAGCAAATGCTACATTGTTGAGTTACTTGTTTTATCATATCGTCCCACTAATGTCTGACTCAGGCTCTTATGCAGTGTGCCAGCTCCCCAGTGCGTTTTATTGTGTTCTGTAAGAACTATGGGCCATGTCAAACTAGAGGGTATTACTATGTGGTTATCTTTTAAATATACTCATCCATCTGGTTTCTTTTTACCTTTCAAATCTTCAATTAATTTTAAGTCTTCTTTTGTATAATTTGGATATAGTTTGGATTTTACCGTCTGGTAGCAAAGACAATGCCTTCACCTCAGTTATTTCAGCTGCCTGCTTAGCCTCTGCCAATCGATTTTCCAATTTCAAAATCGGTGTTCCCCTTTTGGTGTCCCTGACAATGCATGATAGCTACCTTTTCTGGTTGTTTTACAGCCTCTAACAATTTTAAAATTTCTTCAGCATACTTTGTGTTTTCACTGAGCGGTCAGCAATCCATGTTCTTTCCAAATTGCTCCATGAGCATGTACCACGCCGAATGTATATTTAGAATCTGTCCAAATATTTACCCTTTTTCCCGCTGCCAGTTCCAATGCTCTCGTGAGAGCAACTATCTCCGCCTTTTGAGCTGATGTTCCAGGGGGTAAAGGCTTAGACTCGATTACCTGCTGAGTAGTTGTTATAGCATATCCAGCTTTACGTTGTCTTTGCGTAACAAAACTGCTCCCATCCGTGAACCAAGTTTCTTCCGCATCTTCCATGGGCTCCTCCTTAAGGTCTGGTCGGCTGGAATACACAGTCTCTATAGTTTCTGAACAATCGTGAATCACAGGTTGTGCCGGAGCATCACTAAGAAAAGAGGCTAGATTCACAATATTAATGATCACAATTTCCACGTCGTCCTGTTCTACCAATATTGCTTGATATTTCAAAATCATCAATTCTTGTTTAAGTTGTTTAAAGACTTTTTGTGCTTCTCCAGTCCAGACTAACTTTGACTGGTTAATCTTTATCAATTCACATAGAGGCTTTACCAATAGTCCATCATTATAAATCCAAAGGCGACACCAACCTGTCATTCCTAAAAAGGTTTGTAGCTCCTTTACCATTTGAGGTTCCGGAGTCCGGCAAATGACTTCCTTATGTTCAGTTCCTAGTTCTCGTTGTCCTTCCGAAATGTCAAATCCCAGATAGGTCACACTTTGTTGAGCCAGCTGGACTTTCTGTCAAGAGACTTGAGATCCATTTAAACCCAGAAAATTAAGACGACTTATAGTCCATTGAATACAACTCCCTTTAGTCTCGGTAGCTATTAAGAGATCATCTACATATTGTAACAAAGCACCTTCAGTGTCCGGAGGTATCCATGTTTCGAGTTCCCTTGCTAATTGGTTTCCAAAAATAGTGGGGCTATTCTTGAATCCTTGAGGTAGTCATGTCCACGTAAGCTGCGTCTTTCTGCCTGAATCGGGATTTTCCCATTCAAAGGCGAATAGGTTTTGGCTTTCTGTGGCTAAGCCTAGGCAGAAGAAGGCGTCTTTTAAATCCAGTACGGTAAACCAGACTTGACTATTCTTTAATTTAGTCAGCAAAGTATAAGGGTTTGCCACTACTGGATGGATATCCTCAGTGATTTTATTTATGGCCCTCAAATCCTGAACTAGCCTATAGCTTTTTCATCTGCCTTTTTAATTGGCAATATGGGTGCATTGTATTCTGATTCGCATTCAAGCAATAATCCATACTGTAAAAATTTATCAATTATCTCTTTAATTCCTTTCCTATCTTCTATCCTCAAAGGATATTACTTAACCTTAACGGGTTTCTCTCCTGGCTTTAATTTAATAATTATTAAGGTCACATTTTTAGCTCTTCCAGGGACTTCGCTAGCCCAAACTCCTGGACATACTTGATCTGTGATCTCTAAAGGTATTTCACTTTTAGGGTCAGTTTGTATTAGTGCCAAGCTTAACACATTTATTAGTTGTTCTTCTCCTGTTCTTAATTCCATTTTCCCTTTTTCAAAGACAATTTCTGCTCCTACTTGCTCTAATAAATCTCTACCTAAGAGTGCCCATGAGGAGCTAGGCATAGATAAAAATCTGTGTATGCCCCATTGTTTCCCTAACTTGTACTTCAAAGGTTCACAAAAATAAGCCTTTTCGGTTACACCTTGTCCTGGTTTCAGTTAGAACAGAGTTAATTTTCTTCCTAGTAGCTGGTAGAATGCTATGTTTTGGCTTAGGATGAGAAGAGTGCTGATAACACCCCGATGTTTTAACTGTTGCAGAGCAATGCTTATACCAAGCCAAGGACATCTCAGCTTCTTGCTCTGTCCTGCCAACAGGCAGGCTGGGGGTGCAGTAAGAGCTGGGAGGGGACAGACCCAGGACAGGTGACCCAAACTAGCCAAAGGGGTATTCCATAGCATCTGACGTCAGGCTAAACAATACATAGGGGTGGCTAGCCAGGCGGAGGGGGCCGGACTGCTCGGGGTTAGGCTGGGCATCGGTCAGCAGGTGGTGAGCAATTGCATTGTGCATCACTTGTTTGTACACATTATTAGTAGTGGTACTATTATCATCATTGTATTATTATTATTATTATTATTATTATTATTATTATTATTATTATTATTATTATTATTATTATTTTGTCTTATTAAACTGTCTTTATCTCAACTCACGGGCTTCACTTTCCATTTCTCTCCCCCGTCCCAGAGAGGGAGGGGGAGGGGGAGCGAACAGCTGCGTGGTGTTTAGCTGCCGGCCGGGTTAAACCACGACACACCTTTTACCCTAACATAATAATTCTGTGAAGGCATTAATGCTTGATTTAGAACTGAATACGTTGCCCCATAGCAATAAGAAATTTCACTTCCATTCCTCCCCTAGCTTCATTATAACCAGTGGAGGATCCGCTAGGGTAGATTCCCCAGGTCCCCGTTATTCCTGTTGAAATCAGGGGTTGATTACCCTAGGAAAAGGCTAGTCAATTTGTCCTCCAAAGCCAGGTCCAAACCGTTTTGTTTTATTTATTTATTTATTTATTTATTTATTTTCATTACATCTCAGAGTTGGTCCAAAAATTCCATACGGGTTTCTTTTAGACCTTGTTGGAAGCATATTCTCAATTCCCAATTTATCCAGGTTTTAGTATTTACTTAACCGTTCATAATTTTCAGGATGATTCGGGTCTTAGTGGGGGTCGGTCAGGGGAATGCAATTGTCCACAGTTCCCTGAACGGTCCCATCAGCAATCTGAGCTCGCACATGAACTCAGGTTGTTTTAAGAGTTGACCTCTTTTCTGTTTCTGTGACAACTCTCTCGGACCGATCATGGTCCCTTTGCCCTAAAGGGCTAACACCCATGATTTTAAGATCTCTGCCTCGGGCAGAGGCAGAACTATTAACATTCCTACATCCTCTTTCCCTGCTCATTCAACTTCAAACACCTTTAACACTTTCAACAACCCTTTTAACACTTTCTTTATCTTTCTCCAGCCTGTACTTCTCTAATGCCAACATCAAAGGTTCAGTCAGGGGCCAACTTAATTCCGTACCTTTTCCCACCAAGATGCTGAAACATCAGTATACAACATTTCATCCTGTTCTGCTTCTCAAAAAACAACATTAACTGTAGCAAAATATTAGAGTTTAAAGTTCCATTTAGGGGCCACTTTTCTCCACATTCCAGCTTATAAAGCGGCCACCACTGATTACGATATTTTATCAATGTTTTCCTGTTCACACTTCCACCGGTAGATCCTCCAATATCCTTCCAGTGACTTCAAACACATCCTAACACACTTTTCTTTACAATTTCACTGCTTGTTTGCCCCCCCAGTTTCCAGTTTACACTTTCAGAATACACATGTTACTTACAAAAGCGTATCACAAAACGTATCACTCACAAAAATACGGGCACGCAATATCTTTCAGTAGCGATGTCACAAAACTACTATTACCAGCAATATTGCCAAAATCACAGTAACAATAGTCAGAGTCAAATTCCACATGCGATAAGTCAGAAAACCGAACTGTGTAACACCGTAACCATATCTTTCTTAGAACAATGCCACGAACCTACTATTACCACCAGGAAAATAGCCAAAATCGCAGTAACAATAACCAGAGTTAAATACCATACTCCATGAGTCAGAAAACCGAAATAGACAACACAATTCCAGATGGACCTTAAAGCGAGCTCCTTCCTTAAGGTCCCCAAACATGTACTTATGGTGCTAACCACAAAGTATATACCAAACACTGCCTCGCAGAAGATCACCTTCTGACTTACAGACAGTTCCAGATGACCGGTCTACCAGAAAACCAAACCAGAAGAAAGAATATACTCACTTACAATGATGGGGTCCTTGTCTGCCTCCGCAGTGATCCGGTGAGTCGAGGAGTCCCTCCGGGAAATCCCGGGGATACCCTAGGGAGTCCTGTTCCCAGCAGGTCCTGCAGTCCGGCAGAGAGGTTGTCCCATCTGGGTCGCCAAATTGATTCAAAAATCGAAGGCGAAATTCCTTTAAGTGGTATATTCTTTATTGCAGCGCTGGATGCACGGGGGATCTCTCCACCTATCGTGCATACCCAAAGCAGAAAGCAGTCTTGAATTTATACAATCAATCTATCAATATTCTACAAGCACCTATACATATGCATTACCTATCCCCGCCTTCCCTCGCTTCTCATGCTAATTAGCCTTTTGGCACCTTGCGCCTGCGCAGAGCCTTCCAAGAATTGTGGGCAGGGGTCTTTGGGACGTGGGCAGGGGTCTTTGGGAGGAAGACCCCGAGTCTTCCTCACAGTGTACTTTTCACCTTTGGTCAGGAATCTGCTGAATTGGCATGTTTCTTAATTGCAAGAGCTGGTTGTTGCTAATTCTCCCGTTTGTTGTATCTTTATAATGAATTCCAATGTCCAGTTTCGAGATTTATAGTCCTTACATTCGTTTCTCTGTCCGCCTGCCGCTTCCTTATCATGAGTTCCAGTGTCTTGTTTCGAGATATACAGTCCTTGTCTGGGGACTGTCCTTGCCTCCCCAATACCTCCTTAATCAATCCCCCCTTTTCTTTTCCCATGCAAATTCTTTTGCATCAGATACTTTCATTATTTACAGTAACACAACAAAGCAGGCATCTAAACAACATGCACACAAACATTCCTAACACTACTAATACGATTAGAGCAATGAATACTTGTTTCAACCATTGGAAATTGGGCAACCAGGAGGTTAACTTATTCCATAGTTCACTAAAACTCCAGGAAAGATCATCTTTACTGATCTCATGTAGGATCCTTGTCTGCTTCCAGATTTCTTCCAGGTCGGTAGAGATCCTTCCACTCTGATCAACATACATACAACAACTTGTGTTTATTACTGTACAGACTCCCCCTTGAGTGGCCAGTAACAAGTCTAGGGCCATCCGATTTTGTAATACCAGCTGTGATAAACTAGATATCTCTTCTTGTTGAGCCTTTATAGCATCCAGAATTTTGTTTTCTAACTTCTCTATAATTGCAGAAATATTAACTATTGCCTTTTCCAATTCACTCACTCCTAACCATGGGATAAACCACCGCACAAAACTATGAAAAGGGGTGTGTCTCTCTACCAATGGATTGTTAATTTTTCATCTGATTCTCCGGATATGATTTCTCAAGTAACCTCGAGGCACTACATCATGTACTGTCATATTGGGGACTACCGCTCCAAGAGTGCAAGTTCCCTTCCAATTCTCAGGCAAGACCTTACGGGCTGTATCATTGCATAGCCAATACCACCCTTTTCCTTCTGGAACCGTCCAGCTGGCTGAATTTGCCCAGCCGCTAGTCGTACTAATATCAATTGTTCAATTACAAGATGTCTGATTTCCCACATAAGTAGTATCCGTATTTATACAATGCTGTTTTCCTATACCCTTAGGCGGGTTACACCTTTGTACACATACATAATAGGATTCTAACGGCACGAAGCTACTCACTTCTAGTTCCAAAACTGCTTAATATTTTCGACCCCGAGATGTGTTTTCCCACAAATTAGTCCAAGATAAGTTTGCAGGCAAGGGAATCCCAATTAACGATACACCCTTATTCCCATGCTGTGGCAGATGGGTGCATACCCAACAGTTCGTCTTATGAGTTACTTGAGAAATTGTTTGTATTAAGGTCAGGTGTAAGTTCTCATCCCAAGTTGCCCACCCCAAATCCGAGAACCGCACCCCTGCAATCATTAGGATCTGGAAAACCGTAATTTTGTTGGTCCAATTGGAGTGGTGGTCCATATCCTCGCCAGGGCCTTCTTCACCCTTGAATTGTGGATCCAAGCTGCTTGCTTCTTAATCTTAATGGCGGTGTGTGTTGTCAGTAATACTTGGTATGGTCCCATCCACTTTCCTTCCATTTTTCCTGCACGGCTTGTCCTGAAAAAGTCTTTATATATATATAATCCCCGAGCTTAAAGGGGTGGATTGGTTGATCCAACCCTCTAGCCCTGGTCCCTAAAACAAATTTATGTACTTTATTTAATTGTTTCTGAAGTTCAGTTATATAAGCATATAAATATTCTGATCCTAACTGCGTTAGGTCCTCTCCACTCAATAGAAATTGCTATGGCCTTCCATATAAGATTTTGAAGGGACTCAAATTTCCTTTTATTCTAGGTTTAACTCTAATTCCAAGTAATGCTAAAGGGAGGGATTGAGGCCATGACAAATTAGCTTGTTATCCAATTTTAGCTATTTATCGTTTAATTAAATGGTTCATTTTTTCTACCTGTCCACTTGCCTGTGGTCTATAAGGAGTATGCAGTTGCCAATCTAGCTTTAGAATCTTACTTATCTGTTCTGCCACTTGTGCACAAAAATGTGAAACTCTATCAGAAGACATTGCTACTAGAATCCCAAAGCATGCTATTATTTCATTTAACAAGACTTGAACCACTTCTCTTGCTTTGTTTGTTCGACAGGGAAAGGCTTCAGGCCTTCCTGAAAGCGTGTCAGTCAGAACCAGTAAATAATGATACCCCCCTTTTCTAGGGAGTTCTGAAAAATCAATTTGCCACTGTTGCCCCAAATAATTTCCTTTACCGATTATTCCAAATTTTATTCTATTCTTGGTATTGGGGTTATTGTGTAAGCAAATGCTACATTGTTGAGTTACTTGTTTTATCATATCGTCCCACTAATGTCTGACTCAGGCTCTTATGAAGTGTGCCAGCTCCCCAGTGCGTTTTATTGTGTTCTGTAAGAACTATGGGCCATGTCAAACTAGAGGGTATTACTATGTGGTTATCTTTTAAATATACTCATCCATCTGGTTTCATTTTACCTTTCAAATCTTCAATTAATTTTAAGTCTTCTTTTGTATAATTTGGATATAGTTTGGATTTTACCGTCTGGTAGCAAAGACAATGCCTTCACCTCAGTTATTTCAGCTGCCTGCTTAGCCTCTGCCAATCGATTTTCCAATTTCAAAATCGGTGTTCCCCTTTTGGTGTCCCTGACAATGCATGATAGCTACCTTTTCTGGTTGTTTTACAGCCTCTAACAGTTTTAAAATTTCTTCAGCATACTTTGTGTTTTCACTGAGCGGTCAGCAATCCATGGTCTTTCCAAATTGCTCCATGAGCATGTACCATGCCGAATGTATATTTAGAATCTGTCCAAATATTTACCCTTTTTCCCGCTGCCAGTTCCAATGCTCTCGTGAGAGCAACTATCTCCGCCTTTTGAGCTCATGTTCCAGGGGGTAAAGGCTTAGACTCGATTACCTGCTGAGTAGTTGTTATAGCATATCCAGCTTTACGTTGTCTTTGCGTAACAAAACTGCTCCCATCCGTGAACCAAGTTTCTTCCGCATCTTCCATGGGCTCCTCCTTAAGGTCTGGTCGGCTGGAATACACAGTCTCTATAGTTTCTAAACAATCGTGAATCACAGGTTGTGCCGGAGCATCACTAAGAAAAGAGGCTAGATTCACAATATTAATGATCACAATTTCCACGTCGTCCTGTTCTACCAATATTGCTTGATATTTCAAAATCATCAATTCTTGTTTAAGTTGTTTAAAGACTTTTTGTGCTTCTCCAGTCCAGACTAACTTTGACTGGTTAATCTTTATCAATTCACATAGAGGCTTTACCAATAGTCCATCATTATAAATCCAAAGGCGACACCAACCTGTCATTCCTAAAAAGGTTTGTAGCTCCTTTACCATTTGAGGTTCTGGAGTCCGGCAAATGACTTCCTTATGTTCAGTTCCTAGTTCTCGTTGTCCTTCCGAAATGTCAAATCCCAGATAGGTCACACTTTGTTGAGCCAGCTGGACTTTCTGTCAAGAGACTTGAGATCCATTTAAACCCAGAAAATTAAGACGACTTATAGTCCATTGAATACAACTCCCTTTAGTCTCGGTAGCTATTAAGAGATCATCTACATATTGTAACAAAGCACCTTCAGTGTCCGGAGGTATCCATGTTTTGAGTTCCCTTGCTAATTGGTTTCCAAAAATAGTGGGGCTATTCTTGAATCCTTGAGGTAGTAATGTCCACGTAAGCTGTGTCTTTCTGCCTGAATCGGGATTTTCCCATTCAAAGGCGAATAGGTTTTGGCTTTCTGTGGCTAAGCCTAGGCAGAAGAAGGCATCTTTTAAATCCAGTACGGTAAACCAGACTTGACTATTCTTTAATTTAGTCAGCAAAGTATAAGGGTTTGCCACTACTGGATGGATATCCTCAGTGATTTTATTTATGGCCCTCAAATCCTGAACTAGCCTATAGCTTTTTCATCTGCCTTTTTAATTGGCAATATGGGTGCATTGTATTCTGATTCGCATTCAATCAATAATCCATACTGTAAAAATTTATCAATTATCTCTTTAATTCCTTTCCTATCTTCTAGCCTCAAAGGATATTACTTAACCTTAACGGGTTTCTCTCCTGGCTTTAATTTAATAATTATTAAGGTCACATTTTTAGCTCTTCCAGGGACTTCGCTAGCCCAAACTCCTGGACATACTTGATCTGTGATCTCTAAAGGTATTTCACTTTTAGGGTCAGTTTGTATTAGTGCCAAGCTTAACACATTTATTAGTTGTTCTTCTCCTCTTCTTAATTCCATTTTCCCTTTTTCAAAGACAATTTCTGCTCCTACTTGCTCTAATAAATCTCTACCTAAGAGTGCCCATGAGGAGCTAGGCATAGATAAAAATCTGTGTATGCCCCATTGTTTCCCTAACTTGTACTTCAAAGGTTCACAAAAATAAGCCTTTTCGGTTACACCTTGTCCTGGTTTCAGTTAGAACAGAGTTAATTTTCTTCCTAGTAGCTGGTAGAATGCTATGTTTTGGCTTAGGATGAGAAGAGTGCTGATAACACCCCGATGTTTCAATTGTTGCAGAGCAATGCTTATACCAAGCCAAGGACATCTCAGCTTCTTGCTCTGTCCTGCCAACAGGCAGGCTGGGGGTGCAGGAAGAGCTGGGAGGGGACAGACCCAGGACAGGTGACCCAAACTAGCCAAAGGGGTATTCCATAGCATCTGACGTCAGCCTAAACAATACATAGGGGTGGCTAGCCAGGCGGAGGGGGCCGGACTGCTCGGGGTTAGGCTGGGCATCGGTCAGCAGGTGGTGAGCAATTGCATTGTGCATCACTTGTTTGTACACATTATTAGTAGTGGTACTATTATCATCATTGTATTATTATTATTATTATTATTATTATTATTATTATTATTATTATTATTATTATTATTATTATTATTTTGTCTTATTAAACTGTCTTTATCTCAACTCACGGGCTTCACTTTCCATTTCTCTCCCCCGTCCCAGAGAGGGAGGGGGAGGGTGAGCGAACAGCTGCGTGGTGTTTAGCTGCCGGCCGGGTTAAACCACGACACACCTTTTACCCTAACATAATAATTCTGTGAAGGCATTAATGCTTGATTTAGAACTGAATACGTTGCCCCATAGCAATAAGAAATTTCACTTCCATTCCTCCCCTAGCTTCATTATAACCAGTGGAGGATCCGCTAGGGTAGATTCCCCAGGTCCCCGTTATTCCTGTTGAAATCAGGGGTTGATTACCCTAGGAAAAGGCTAGTCAATTTCTCCTCCAAAGCCAGGTCCAAACCGTTTTGTTTTATTTATTTATTTATTTATTTATTTATTTATTTTCATTACATCTCAGAGTTGGTCCAAAAATTCCATACGGGTTTCTTTTAGACCTTGTTGGAAGCATATTCTCAATTCCCAATTTATCCAGGTTTTAGTATTTACTTAACCGTTCATAATTTTCAGGATGATTCGGGTCTTAGTGGGGGTCGGTCAGGGGAATGCAATTGTCCACAGTTCCCTGAACGGTCCCATCAGCAATCTGAGCTCGCACATGAACTCAGGTTGTTTTAAGAGTTGACCTCTTTTCTGTTTCTGTGACAACTCTCTCGGACCGATCATGGTCCCTTTGCCCTAAAGGGCTAACACCCATGATTTTAAGATCTCTGCCTCGGGCAGAGGCAGAACTATTAACATTCCTACATCCTCTTTCCCTGCTCATTCAACTTCAAACACCTTTAACACTTTCAACAACCCTTTTAACACTTTCTTTATCTTTCTCCAGCCTGTACTTCTCTAATGCCAACATCAAAGGTTCAGTCAGGGGCCAACTTAATTCCGTACCTTTTCCCACCAAGATGCTGAAACATCAGTATACAACATTTCATCCTGTTCTGCTTCTCAAAAAACAACATTAACTGTAGCAAAATATTAGAGTTTAAAGTTCCATTTAGGGGCCACTTTTCTCCACATTCCAGCTTATAAAGCGGCCACCACTGATTACGATATTTTATCAATGTTTTCCTGTTCACACTTCCACCGGTAGATCCTCCAATATCCTTCCAGTGACTTAAAACACATCCTAACACACTTTTCTTTACAATTTCACTGCTTGTTTGCCCCCCCAGTTTCCAGTTTACACTTTCAGAATACACATGTTACTTACAAAAGCGTATCACAAAACGTATCACTCACAAAAATACGGGCACGCAATATCTTTCAGTAGCGATGTCACAAAACTACTATTACCAGCAATATTGCCAAAATCACAGTAACAATAGTCAGAGTCAAATTCCACATGCGATAAGTCAGAAAACCGAACTGTGTAACACCGTAACGATATCTTTCTTAGAACAATGCCACGAACCTACTATTATCACCAGGAAAATAGCCAAAATCGCAGTAACAATAACCAGAGTTAAATACCATACTCCATGAGTCAGAAAACCGAAATAGACAACACAATTCCAGATGGACCTTAAAGCGAGCTCCTTCCTTAAGGTCCCCAAACATATACTTATGGTGCTAACCACAACGTATATACCAAACACTGCCTCGCAGAAGATCACCTTCTGACTTACAGACAGTTCCAGATGACCGGTCTACCAGAAAACCAAACCAGAAGAAAGAATATACTCACTTACAATGATGGGGTCCTTGTCTGCCTCCGCAGTGATCCGGTGAGTCGAGGAGTCCCTCCGGGAAATCCCGGGGATACCCTAGGGAGTCCTGTTCCCAGCAGGTCCTGCAGTCCGGCAGAGAGGTTGTCCCATCTGGGTCGCCAAATTGATTCAAAAATCGAAGCCGAAATTCCTTTAAGTGGTATATTCTTTATTGCAGCGCTGGATGCACGGGGGATCTCTCCACCTATCGTGCATACCCAAAGCAGAAAGCAGTCTTGAATTTATACAATCAATCTATCAATATTCTACAAGCACCTATACATATGCATTACCTATCCCCGCCTTCCCTCGCTTCTCATGCTAATTAGCCTTTTGGCACCTTGCGCCTGCGCAGAGCCTTCCAAGAATTGTGGGCAGGGGTCTTTGGGACGTGGGCAGGGGTCTTTGGGAGGAAGACTCCGAGTCTTCCTCACAGTGTACTTTTCACCTTTGGTCAGGAATCTGCTGAATTGGCATGTTTCTTAATTGCAAGAGCTGCTTGTTGCTAATTCTCCTGTTTGTTGTATCTTTATAATGAATTCCAATGTCCAGTTTCGAGATTTATAGTCCTTACATTCGTTTCTCTGTCCGCCTGCCGCTTCCTTATCATGAGTTCCAGTGTCTTGTTTCGAGATATACAGTCCTTGTCTGGGGACTGTCCTTGCCTCCCCAATACCTCCTTAATCAATCCCCCCTTTTCTTTTCCCATGCAAATTCTTTTGCATCAGATACTTTCATTATTTACAGTAACACAACAAAGCAGGCATCTAAACAACATGCACACAAATATTCCTAACACTACTAATACGATTAGAGCAATGAATACTTGTTTCAACCATTGGAAATTGGGCAACCAGGAGGTTAACTTATTCCATAGTTCACTAAAACTCCAGGAAAGATCATCTTTACTGATCTCATGTAGGATCCTTGTCTGCTTCCAGATTTCTTCCAGGTCGGTAGAGATCCTTCCACTCTGATCTACATACATACAACAACTTGTGTTTATTACTGTACAGACTCCCCCTTGAGTGGCCAGTAACAAGTCTAGGGCCATCCGATTTTGTAATACTACCTGTGATAAACTAGATATCTCTTCTTGTTCAGCCTTTATAGCATCCAGAATTTTGTTTTCTAACTTCTCTATAATTGCAGAAATATTAACTATTGCCTTTTCCAATTCACTCACTCCTAACCATGGGATAAACCATCGCACAAAACTATGAAAAGGGGTGTGTCTCTCTACCAATGGATTGTTAATTTTTCATCTGATTCTCCGCATATGAGTTCTCAAGTAACCTCGAGGCACTACATCATGTACTGTCATATTGGGGACTACCGCTCCAAGAGTGCAAGTCCCCTTCCAATTCTCAGGCAAGACCTTACAGGCTGTATCATTGCATAGCCAATACCACCCTTTTCCTTCTGGAACCGTCCAGCTGGCTGAATTTGCCCAGCCGCTAGTCGTACTAATATCAATTGTTCAATTACAAGATGTCTGATTTCCCACATAAGTAGTATCCGTATTTATACAATGCTGTTTTCCTATACCCTTAGGCGGGTTACACCTTTGTACACATACATAATAGGATTCTAACGGCACGAAGCTACTCACTTCTAGTTCCAAAACTGCTTAATATTTTCGACCCCAAGATGTGTTTTCCCACAAATTAGTCCAAGATAAGTTTGCAGGCAAGGGAATCCCAATTAACGATACACCCTTATTCCCATGCTGTGGCAGATGGGTGCATACCCAACAGTTCGTCTTATGAGTTACTTGAGAAATTGTTTGTATTAAGGTCAGGTGTAAGTTCTCATCCCAAGTTGCCCACCCCAAATCCGAGAACCGCACCCCTGCAATCATTAGGATCTGGAAAACCGTAATTTTGTTGGTCCAATTGGAGTGGTGGTCCATATCCTCGCCAGGGCCTTCTTCACCCTTGAATTGTGGATCCAAGCTGCTTGCTTCTTAATCTTAATGGCGGTGTGTGTTGTCAGTAATACTTGGTATGGTCCCATCCACTTTCCTTCCATTTTTCCTGCACGGCTTGTCCTGAAAAAGTCTTTATATATATATAATCCCCGAGCTTAAAGGGGTGGATTGGTTGATCCAACCCTCTAGCCCTGGTCCCTAAAACAAATTTATGTACTTTATTTAATTGTTTCTGAAGTTCAGTTATATAAGCATATAAATATTCTGATCCTAACTGCGTTAGGTCCTCTCCACTCAATAGAAATTGCTATGGCCTTCCATATAAGATTTTGAAGGGACTCAAATTTCCTTTTATTCTAGGTTTAACTCTATTTCCAAGTAATGCTAAAGGGAGGGATTGAGGCCATGACAAATTAGCTTCTTATCCAATTTTAGCTATTTATCGTTTAATTAAATGGTTCATTTTTTCTACCTGTCCACTTGCCTGTGGTCTATAAGGAGTATGCAGTTGCCAATCTATCTTTAGAATCTTACTTATCTGTTCTGCCACTTGTGCACAAAAATGTGAAACTCTATCAGAAGACATTGCTACTAGAATCCCAAAGCATGCTATTATTTCATTTAACAAGACTTTAACCACTTCTCTTGCTTTGTTTGTTCGACAGGGAAAGGCTTCAGGCCTTCCTGAAAACGTGTCAGTCAGAACCAGTAAATAATGATACCCCCCTTTTCTAGGGAGTTCTGAAAAATCAATTTGACACTGTTGCCCCAAATAATTTCCTTTACCGATTATTCCAAATTTTATTCTATTCTTCGTATTGGGGTTATTGTGTAAGCAAATGCTACATTGTTGAGTTACTTGTTTTATCATATCGTCCCCCTAATGTCTGACTCAGGCTCTTATGAAGTGTGCCAGCTCCCCAGTGCGTTTTATTGTGTTCTGTAAGAACTATGGGCCATGTCAAACTAGAGGGTATTACTATGTGGTTATCTTTTAAATATACTCATCCATCTGGTTTCATTTTACCTTTCAAATCTTCAATTAATTTTAAGTCTTCTTTTGTATAATTTGGATATAGTTTGGATTTTACCGTCTGGTAGCAAAGACAATGCCTTCACCTCAGTTATTTCAGCTGCCTGCTTAGCCTCTGCCAATCGATTTTCCAATTTCAAAATCGGTGTTCCCCTTTTGGTGTCCCTGACAATGCATGATAGCTACCTTTTCTGGTTGTTTTACAGCCTCTAACAGTTTTAAAATTTCTTCAGCATACTTTGTGTTTTCACTGAGCGGTCAGCAATCCATGGTCTTTCCAAATTGCTCCATGAGCATGTACCATGCCGAATGTATATTTAGAATCTGTCCAAATATTTACCCTTTTTCCCGCTGCCAGTTCCAATGCTCTCGTGAGAGCAACTATCTCCGCCTTTTGAGCTCATGTTCCAGGGGGTAAAGGCTTAGACTCGATTACCTGCTGAGTAGTTGTTATAGCATATCCAGCTTTACGTTGTCTTTGCGTAACAAAACTGCTCCCATCCGTGAACCAAGTTTCTTCCGCATCTTCCATGGGCTCCTCCTTAAGGTCTGGTCGGCTGGAATACACAGTCTCTATAGTTTCTAAACAATCGTGAATCACAGGTTGTGCCGGAGCATCACTAAGAAAAGAGGCTAGATTCACAATATTAATGATCACAATTTCCACGTCGTCCTGTTCTACCAATATTGCTTGATATTTCAAAATCATCAATTCTTGTTTAAGTTGTTTAAAGACTTTTTGTGCTTCTCCAGTCCAGACTAACTTTGACTGGTTAATCTTTATCAATTCACATAGAGGCTTTACCAATAGTCTATCATTATAAATCCAAAGGCGACACCAACCTGTCATTCCTAAAAAGGTTTGTAGCTCCTTTACCATTTGAGGTTCCGGAGTCCGGCAAATGACTTCCTTATGTTCAGTTCCTAGTTCTCGTTGTCCTTCCGAAATGTCAAATCCCAGATAGGTCACACTTTGTTGAGCCAGCTGGACTTTCTGTCAAGAGACTTGAGATCCATTTAAACCCAGAAAATTAAGACGACTTATAGTCCATTGAATACAACTCCCTTTAGTCTCGGTAGCTATTAAGAGATCATCTACATATTGTAACAAAGCACCTTCAGTGTCCGGAGGTATCCATGTTTTGAGTTCCCTTGCTAATTGGTTTCCAAAAATAGTGGGGCTATTCTTGAATCCTTGAGGTAGTAATGTCCACGTAAGCTGCGTCTTTCTGCCTGAATCGGGATTTTCCCATTCAAAGGCGAATAGGTTTTGGCTTTCTGTGGCTAAGCCTAGGCAGAAGAAGGCATCTTTTAAATCCAGTACGGTAAACCAGACTTGACTATTCTTTAATTTAGTCAGCAAAGTATAAGGGTTTGCCACTACTGGATGTATATCCTCAGTGATTTTATTTATGGCCCTCAAATCCTGAACTAGCCTATAGCTTTTTCATCTGCCTTTTTAATTGGCAATATGGGTGCATTGTATTCTGATTCGCATTCAAGCAATAATCCATACTGTAAAAATTTATCAATTATCTCTTTAATTCCTTTCCTATCTTCTAGCCTCAAAGGATATTACTTAACCTTAACGGGTTTCTCTCCTGGCTTTAATTTAATAATTATTAAGGTCACATTTTTAGCTCTTCCAGGGACTTCGCTAGCCCAAACTCCTGGACATACTTGATCTGTGATCTCTAAAGGTATTTCACTTTTAGGGTCAGTTTGTATTAGTGCCAAGCTTAACACATTTATTAGTTGTTCTTCTCCTCTTCTTAATTCCATTTTCCCTTTTTCAAAGACAATTTCTGCTCCTACTTGCTCTAATAAATCTCTACCTAAGAGTGCCCATGAGGAGCTAGGCATAGATAAAAATCTGTGTATGCCCCATTGTTTCCCTAACTTGTACTTCAAAGGTTCACAAAAATAAGCCTTTTCGGTTACACCTTGTCCTGGTTTCAGTTAGAACAGAGTTAATTTTCTTCCTAGTAGCTGGTAGAATGCTATGTTTTGGCTTAGGATGAGAAGAGTGCTGATAACACCCCGATGTTTCAATTGTTGCAGAGCAATGCTTATACCAAGCCAAGGACATCTCAGCTTCTTGCTCTGTCCTGCCAACAGGCAGGCTGGGGGTGCAGTAAGAGCTGGGAGGGGACACACCCAGGACAGGTGACCCAAACTAGCCAAAGGGGTATTCCATAGCATCTGACGTCAGCCTAAACAATACATAGGGGTGGCTAGCCAGGCGGAGGGGGCCGGACTGCTCGGGGTTAGGCTGGGCATCGGTCAGCAGGTGGTGAGCAATTGCATTGTGCATCACTTGTTTGTACACATTATTAGTAGTGGTACTATTATCATCATTGTATTATTATTATTATTATTATTATTATTATTATTATTATTATTATTATTATTATTATTTTGTCTTATTAAACTGTCTTTATCTCAACTCACGGGCTTCACTTTCCATTTCTCTCCCCCGTCCCAGAGAGGGAGGGGGAGGGTGAGCGAACAGCTGCGTGGTGTTTAGCTGCCGGCCGGGTTAAACCACGACACACCTTTTACCCTAACATAATAATTCTGTGAAGGCATTAATGCTTGATTTAGAACTGAATACGTTGCCCCATAGCAATAAGAAATTTCACTTCCATTCCTCCCCTAGCTTCATTATAACCAGTGGAGGATCCGCTAGGGTAGATTCCCCAGGTCCCCGTTATTCCTGTTGAAATCAGGGGTTGATTACCCTAGGAAAAGGCTAGTCAATTTCTCCTCCAAAGCCAGGTCCAAACCGTTTTGTTTTATTTATTTATTTATTTATTTATTTATTTTCATTACATCTCAGAGTTGGTCCAAAAATTCCATACGGGTTTCTTTTAGACCTTGTTGGAAGCATATTCTCAATTCCCAATTTATCCAGGTTTTAGTATTTACTTAACCGTTCATAATTTTAAGGATGATTCGGGTCTTAGTGGGGGTCGGTCAGGGGAATGCAATTGTCCACGGTTCCCTGAACGGTCCCATCAGCGATCTGAGCTCGCACATGAACTCAGGTTGTTTTAAGAGTTGACCTCTTTTCTGTTTCTGTGACAACTCTCTCGGACCGATCATGGTCCCTTTGCCCTAAAGGGCTAACACCCATGATTTTAAGATCTCTGCCTCGGGCAGAGGCAGAACTATTAACATTCCTACATCCTCTTTCCCTGCTCATTCAACTTCAAACACCTTTAACACTTTCAACAACCCTTTTAACACTTTCTTTATCTTTCTCCAGCCTGTACTTCTCTAATGCCAACATCAAAGGTTCAGTCAGGGGCCAACTTAATTCCGTACCTTTTCCCACCAAGATGCTGAAACATCAGTATACAACATTTCATCCTGTTCTGCTTCTCAAAAAACAACATTAACTGTAGCAAAATATTAGAGTTTAAAGTTCCATTTAGGGGCCACTTTTCTCCACATTCCAGCTTATAAAGCGGCCACCACTGATTACGATATTTTATCAATGTTTTCCTGTTCACACTTCCACTGGTAGATCCTCCAATATCCTTCCAGTGACTTAAAACACATCCTAACACACTTTTCTTTACAATTTCACTGCTTGTTTGCCCCCCCAGTTTCCAGTTTACACTTTCAGAATACACATGTTACTTACAAAAGCGTATCACAAAACGTATCACTCACAAAAATACGGGCACGCAATATCTTTCAGTAGCGATGTCACAAAACTACTATTACCAGCAATATTGCCAAAATCACAGTAACAATAGTCAGAGTCAAATTCCACATGCGATAAGTCAGAAAACCGAACTGTGTAACACCGTAACCATATCTTTCTTAGAACAATGCCACGAACCTACTATTACCACCAGGAAAATAGCCAAAATCGCAGTAACAATAACCAGAGTTAAATACCATACTCCATGAGTCAGAAAACCGAAATAGACAACACAATTCCAGATGGACCTTAAAGCGAGCTCCTTCCTTAAGGTCCCCAAACATGTACTTATGGTGCTAACCACAAAGTATATACCAAACACTGCCTCGCAGAAGATCACCTTCTGACTTACAGACAGTTCCAGATGACCGGTCTACCAGAAAACCAAACCAGAAGAAAGAATATACTCACTTACAATGATGGGGTCCTTGTCTGCCTCCGCAGTGATCCGGTGAGTCGAGGAGTCCCTCCGGGAAATCCCGGGGATACCCTAGGGAGTCCTGTTCCCAGCAGGTCCTGCAGTCCGGCAGAGAGGTTGTCCCATCTGGGTCGCCAAATTGATTCAAAGATCGAAGCCGAAATTCCTTTAAGTGGTATATTCTTTATTGCAGCGCTGGATGCACGGGGGATCTCTCCACCTATCGTGCATACCCAAAGCAGAAAGCAGTCTTGAATTTATACAATCAATCTATCAATATTCTACAAGCACCTATACATATGCATTACCTATCCCCGCCTTCCCTCGCTTCTCATGCTAATTAGCCTTTTGGCACCTTGCGCCTGCGCAGAGCCTTCCAAGAATTGTGGGCAGGGGTCTTTGGGATGTGGGCAGGGGTCTTTGGGAGGAAGACCCCGAGTCTTCCTCACAGTGTACTTTTCACCTTTGGTCAGGAATCTGCTGAATTGGCATGTTTCTTAATTGCAAGAGCTGCTTGTTGCTAATTCTCCCGTTTGTTGTATCTTTATAATGAATTCCAATGTCCAGTTTCGAGATTTATAGTCCTTACATTCGTTTCTCTGTCCGCCTGCCGCTTCCTTATCATGAGTTCCAGTGTCTTGTTTCGAGATAGACAGTCCTTGTCTGGGGATTGTCCTTGCCTCCCCAATACCTCCTTAATCAATCCCCCCTTTTCTTTTCCCATGCAAATTCTTTTGCATCAGATACTTTCATTATTTACAGTAACACAACAAAGCAGGCATCTAAACAACATGCACACAAATATTCCTAACACTACTAATACGATTAGAGCAATGAATACTTGTTTCAACCATTGGAAATTGGGCAACCAGGAGGTTAACTTATTCCATAGTTCACTAAAACTCCAGGAAAGATCATCTTTACTGATCTCATGTAGGATCCTTGTCTGCTTCCAGATTTCTTCCAGGTCGGTAGAGATCCTTCCACTCTGATCTACATACATACAACAACTTGTGTTTATTACTGTACAGACTCCCCCTTGAGTGGCCAGTAACAAGTCTAGGGCCATCCGATTTTGTAATACTACCTGTGATAAACTAGATATCTCTTCTTGTTGAGCCTTTATAGCATCCAGAATTTTGTTTTCTAACTTCTCTATAATTGCAGAAATATTAACTATTGCCTTTTCCAATTCACTCACTCCTAACCATGGGATAAACCATCGCACAAAACTATGAAAAGGGGTGTGTCTCTCTACCAATGGATTGTTAATTTTTCATCTGATTCTCCGGATACGATTTCTCAAGTAACCTCGAGGCACTACATCATGTACTGTCATATTGGGGACTACCGCTCCAAGAGTGCAAGTTCCCTTCCAATTCTCAGGCAAGACCTTACAGGCTGTATCATTGCATAGCCAATACCACCCTTTTCCTTCTGGAACCGTCCAGCTGGCTGAATTTGCCCAGCCGCTAGTCGTACCAATATCAATTGTTCAATTACAAGATGTCTGATTTCCCACATAAGTAGTATCCGTATTTATACAATGCTGTTTTCCTATACCCTTAGGCGGGTTACACCTTTGTACACATACATAATAGGATTCTAACGGCACGAAGCTACTCACTTCTAGTTCCAAAACTGCTTAATATTTTCGACCCCGAGATGTGTTTTCCCACAAATTAGTCCAAGATAAGTTTGCAGGCAAGGGAATCCCAATTAACGATACACCCTTATTCCCATGCTGTGGCAGATGGGTGCATACCCAACAGTTTGTCTTATTAGTTACTTGAGAAATTGTTTGTATTAAGGTCAGGTGTAAGTTCTCATCCCAAGTTGCCCACCCCAAATCCGAGAACCGCACCCCTGCAATCATTAGGATCTGGAAAACCGTAATTTTGTTGGTCCAATTGGAGTGGTGGTCCATATCCTCGCCGGGGCCTTCTTCACCCTTGAATTGTGGATCCAAGCTGCTTGCTTCTTAATCTTAATGGCGGTGTGTGTTGTCAGTAATACTTGGTATGGTCCCATCCACTTTCCTTCCATTTTTCCTGCACGGCTTGTCCTGAAAAAGTCTTTATATATATATAATCCCCGAGCTTAAAGGGGTGGATTGGTTGATCCAACCCTCTAGCCCTGGTCCCTAAAACAAATTTATGTACTTTATTTAATTGTTTCTGAAGTTCAGTTATATAAGCATATAAATATTCTGATCCTAACTGCGTTAGGTCCTCTCCACTCAATAGAAATTGCTATGGCCTTCCATATAAGATTTTGAAGGGACTCAAATTTCCTTTTATTCTAGGTTTAACTCTAATTCCAAGTAATGCTAAAGGGAGGGATTGAGGCCATGACAAATTAGCTTCTTATCCAATTTTAGCTATTTATCGTTTAATTAAATGGTTCATTTTTTCTACCTGTCCACTTGCCTGTGGTCTATAAGGAGTATGCAGTTGCCAATCTAGCTTTAGAATCTTACTTATCTGTTCTGCCACTTGTGCACAAAAATGTGAAACTCTATCAGAAGACATTGCTACTAGAATCCCAAAGCATGCTATTATTTCATTTAACAAGACTTTAACCACTTCTCTTGCTTTGTTTGTTCGACAGGGAAAGGCTTCAGGCCTTCCTGAAAACGTGTCAGTCAGAACCAGTAAATAATGATACCCCCCTTTTCTAGGGAGTTCTGAAAAATCAATTTGCCACTGTTGCCCCGAATAATTTCCTTTACCGATTATTCCAAATTTTATTCTATTCTTGGTATTGGGGTTATTGTGTAAGCAAATGCTACATTGTTGAGTTACTTGTTTTATCATATCGTCCCACTAATGTCTGACTCAGGCTCTTATGCAGTGTGCCAGCTCCCCAGTGCGTTTTATTGTGTTCTGTAAGAACTATGGGCCATGTCAAACTAGAGGGTATTACTATGTGGTTATCTTTTAAATATACTCATCCATCTGGTTTCATTTTACCTTTCAAATCTTCAATTAATTTTAAGTCTTCTTTTGTATAATTTGGATATACTTTGGATTTTACCGTCTGGTAGCAAAGACAATGCCTTCACCTCAGTTATTTCAGCTGCCTGCTTAGCCTCTGCCAATCGATTTTCCAATTTCAAAATCGGTGTTCCCCTTTTGGTGTCCCTGACAATGCATGATAGCTACCTTTTCTGGTTGTTTTACAGCCTCTAACAGTTTTAAAATTTCTTCAGCATACTTTGTGTTTTCACTGAGCGGTCAGCAATCCATGGTCTTTCCAAATTGCTCCATGAGCATGTACCATGCCGAATGTATATTTAGAATCTGTCCAAATATTTACCCTTTTTCCCGCTGCCAGTTCCAATGCTCTCGTGAGAGCAACTATCTCCGCCTTTTGAGCTCATGTTCCAGGGGGTAAAGGCTTAGACTCGATTACCTGCTGAGTAGTTGTTATAGCATATCCAGCTTTACGTTGTCTTTGCGTAACAAAACTGCTCCCATCCGTGAACCAAGTTTCTTCCGCATCTTCCATGGGCTCCTCCTTAAGGTCTGGTCGGCTGGAATACACAGTCTCTATAGTTTCTAAACAATCGTGAATCACAGGTTGTGCCGGAGCATCACTAAGAAAAGAGGCTAGATTCACAATATTAATGATCACAATTTCCACGTCGTCCTGTTCTACCAATATTGCTTGATATTTCAAAATCATCAATTCTTGTTTAAGTTGTTTAAAGACTTTTTGTGCTTCTCCAGTCCAGACTAACTTTGACTGGTTAATCTTTATCAATTCACATAGAGGCTTTACCAATAGTCTATCATTATAAATCCAAAGGCGACACCAACCTGTCATTCCTAAAAAGGTTTGTAGCTCCTTTACCATTTGAGGTTCTGGAGTCCGGCAAATGACTTCCTTATGTTCAGTTCCTAGTTCTCGTTGTCCTTCCGAAATGTCAAATCCCAGATAGGTCACACTTTGTTGAGCCAGCTGGACTTTCTGTCAAGAGACTTGAGATCCATTTAAACCCAGAAAATTAAGACGACTTATAGTCCATTGAATACAACTCCCTTTAGTCTCGGTAGCTATTAAGAGATCATCTACATATTGTAACAAAGCACCTTCAGTGTCCGGAGGTATCCATGTTTTGAGTTCCCTTGCTAATTGGTTTCCAAAAATAGTGGGGCTATTCTTGAATCCTTGAGGTAGTAATGTCCACGTAAGCTGTGTCTTTCTGCCTGAATCGGGATTTTCCCATTCAAAGGCGAATAGGTTTTGGCTTTCTGTGGCTAAGCCTAGGCAGAAGAAGGCATCTTTTAAATCCAGTACGGTAAACCAGACTTGACTATTCTTTAATTTAGTCAGCAAAGTATAAGGGTTTGCCACTACTGGATGGATATCCTCAGTGATTTTATTTATGGCCCTCAAATCCTGAACTAGCCTATAGCTTTTTCATCTGCCTTTTTAATTGGCAATATGGGTGCATTGTATTCTGATTCGCATTCAATCAATAATCCATACTGTAAAAATTTATCAATTATCTCTTTAATTCCTTTCCTATCTTCTAGCCTCAAAGGATATTACTTAACCTTAACGGGTTTCTCTCCTGGCTTTAATTTAATAATTATTAAGGTCACATTTTTAGCTCTTCCAGGGACTTCGCTAGCCCAAACTCCTGGACATACTTGATCTGTGATCTCTAAAGGTATTTCACTTTTAGGGTCAGTTTGTAATAGTGCCAAGCTTAACACATTTATTAGTTGTTCTTCTCCTGTTCTTAATTCCATTTTCCCTTTTTCAAAGACAATTTCTGCTCCTACTTGCTCTAATAAATCTCTACCTAAGAGTGCCCATGAGGAGCTAGGCATAGATAAAAATCTGTGTATGCCCCATTGTTTCCCTAACTTGTACTTCAAAGGTTCACAAAAATAAGCCTTTTCGGTTACACCTTGTCCTGGTTTCAGTTAGAACAGAGTTAATTTTCTTCCTAGTAGCTGGTAGAATGCTATGTTTTGGCTTAGGATGAGAAGAGTGCTGATAACACCCCGATGTTTCAATTGTTGCAGAGCAATGCTTATACCAAGCCAAGGACATCTCAGCTTCTTGCTCTGTCCTGCCAACAGGCAGGCTGGGGGTGCAGGAAGAGCTGGGAGGGGACACACCCAGGACAGGTGACCCAAACTAGCCAAAGGGGTATTCCATAGCATCTGACGTCAGGCTAAACAATACATAGGGGTGGCTAGCCAGGGGGAGGGGGCCGGACTGCTCGGGGTTAGGCTGGGCATCGGTCAGCGGGTGGTGAGCAATTGCATTGTGCATCACTTGTTTGTACACATTATTAGTAGTGGTACTATTATCATCATTGTATTATTATTATTATTATTATTATTATTATTATTATTATTATTATTATTATTATTATTATTATTATTATTATTATTTTGTCTTATTAAACTGTCTTTATCTCAACTCACGGGCTTCACTTTCCATTTCTCTCCCCCGTCCCAGAGAGGGAGGGGGAGGGTGAGCGAACAGCTGTGTGGTGTTTAGCTGCCGGCCGGGTTAAACCACGACACACCTTTTACCCTAACATAATAATTCTGTGAAGGCATTAATGCTTGATTTAGAACTGAATACGTTGCCCCATAGCAATAAGAAATTTCACTTCCATTCCTCCCCTAGCTTCATTATAACCAGTGGAGGATCCGCTAGGGTAGATTCCCCAGGGCCCCGTTATTCCTGTTGAAATAAGGGGTTGATTACCCTAGGAAAAGGCTAGTCAATTTCTCCTCCAAAGCCAGGTCCAAACCGTTTTGTTTTATTTATTTATTTATTTATTTATTTATTTTCATTACATCTCAGAGTTGGTCCACAAATTCCATAGGGGTTTCTTTTAGACCTTGTTGGAAGCATATTCTCAATTCCCAATTTATCCAGGTTTTAGTATTTACTTAACCGTTCATAATTTTCAGGATGATTCGGGTCTTAGTGGGGGTCGGTCAGGGGAATGCAATTGTCCACAGTTCCCTGAACGGTCCCATCAGCAATCTGAGCTCGCACATGAACTCAGGTTGTTTTAAGAGTTGACTGCTTTTCTGTTTCTGTGACAACTCTCTCGGACCGATCATGGTCCCTTTGCCCTAAAGGGCTAACACCCATGATTTTAAGATCTCTGCCTCGGGCAGAGGCAGAACTATTAACATTCCTACATCCTCTTTCCCTGCTCATTCAACTTCAAACACCTTTAACACTTTCAACAACCCTTTTAACACTTCCTTTATCTTTCTCCAGCCTGTACTTCTCTAATGCCAACATCAAAGGTTCAGTCAGGGGCCAACTTAATTCCGTACCTTTTCCCACCAAGATGCTGAAACATCAGTATACAACATTTCATCCTGTTCTGCTTCTCAAAAAACAACATTAACTGTAGCAAAATATTAGAGTTTAAAGTTCCAGTTAGGGGCCACTTTTCTCCACATTCCAGCTTATAAAGCGGCCACCACTGATTACGATATTTTATCAATGTTTTCCTGTTCACACTTCCACCGGTAGATCCTCCAATATCCTTCCAGTGACTTAAAACACAGCCTAACACACTTTTCTTTAAAATTTCACTGCTTGTTTGCCCCCCCAGTTTCCAGTTTACACTTTCAGAATACACATGTTACTTACAAAAGCGTATCACAAAACGTATCACTCACAAAAATACGGGCACGCAATATCTTTCAGTAGCGATGTCACAAAACTACTATTACCAGCAATATTGCCAAAATCACAGTAACAATAGTCAGAGTCAAATTCCACATGCGATAAGTCAGAAAACCGAACTGTGTAACACCGTAACCATATCTTTCTTAGAACAATGCCACGAACCTACTATTACCACCAGGAAAATAGCCAAAATCGCAGTAACAATAACCAGAGTTAAATACCATACTCCATGAGTCAGAAAACCGAAATAGACAACACAATTCCAGATGGACCTTAAAGCGAGCTCCTTCCTTAAGGTCCCCAAACATATACTTATGGTGCTAACCACAACGTATATACCAAACACTGCCTCGCAGAAGATCACCTTCTGACTTACAGACAGTTCCAGATGACCGGTCTACCAGAAAACCAAACCAGAAGAAAGAATATACTCACTTACAATGATGGGGTCCTTGTCTGCCTCCGCAGTGATCCGGTGAGTCGAGGAGTCCCTCCGGGAAATCCCGGGGATACCCTAGGGAGTCCTGTTCCCAGCAGGTCCTGCAGTCCGGCAGAGAGGTTGTCCCATCTGGGTCGCCAAATTGATTCAAAAATCGAAGCCGAAATTCCTTTAAGTGGTATATTCTTTATTGCAGCGCTGGATGCACGGGGGATCTCTCCACCTATCGTGCATACCCAAAGCAGAAAGCAGTCTTGAATTTATACAATCAATCTATCAATATTCTACAAGCACCTATACATATGCATTACCTATCCCCGCCTTCCCTCGCTTCTCATGCTAATTAGCCTTTTGGCACCTTGCGCCTGCGCAGAGCCTTCCAAGAATTGTGGGCAGGGGTCTTTGGGATGTGGGCAGGGGTCTTTGGGAGGAAGACCCCGAGTCTTCCTCACAGTGTACTTTTCACCTTTGGTCAGGAATCTGCTGAATTGGCATGTTTCTTAATTGCAAGAGCTGCTTGTTGCTAATTCTCCCGTTTGTTGTATCTTTATAATGAATTCCAATGTCCAGTTTCGAGATTTATAGTCCTTACATTCGTTTCTCTGTCCGCCTGCCGCTTCCTTATCATGAGTTCCAGTGTCTTGTTTCGAGATAGACAGTCCTTGTCTGGGGATTGTCCTTGCCTCCCCAATACCTCCTTAATCAATCCCCCCTTTTCTTTTCCCATGCAAATTCTTTTGCATCAGATACTTTCATTATTTACAGTAACACAACAAAGCAGGCATCTAAACAACATGCACACAAATATTCCTAACACTACTAATACGATTAGAGCAATGAATACTTGTTTCAACCATTGGAAATTGGGCAACCAGGAGGTTAACTTATTCCATAGTTCACTAAAACTCCAGGAAAGATCATCTTTACTGATCTCATGTAGGATCCTTGTCTGCTTCCAGATTTCTTCCAGGTCGGTAGAGATCCTTCCACTCTGATCTACATACATACAACAACTTGTGTTTATTACTGTACAGACTCCCCCTTGAGTGGCCAGTAACAAGTCTAGGGCCATCCGATTTTGTAATACCAGCTGTGATAAACTAGATATCTCTTCTTGTTGAGCCTTTATAGCATCCAGAATTTTGTTTTCTAACTTCTCTATAATTGCAGAAATATTAACTATTGCCTTTTCCAATTCACTCACTCCTAACCATGGGATAAACCATCGCACAAAACTATGAAAAGGGGTGTGTCTCTCTACCAATGGATTGTTAATTTTTCATCTGATTCTCCGCATATGATTTCTCAAGTAACCTCGAGGCACTACATCATGTACTGTCATATTGGGGACTACCGCTCCAAGAGTGCAAGTTCCCTTCCAATTCTCAGGCAAGACCTTACAGGCTGTATCACTGCATACCCAATACCACCCTTTTCCTTCTGGAACCGTCCAGCTGGCTGAATTTGCCCAGCCGCTAGTCGTACCAATATCAATTGTTCAATTACAAGATGTCTGATTTCCCACATAAGTAGTATCCGTATTTATACAATGCTGTTTTCCTATACCCTTAGGCGGGTTACACCTTTGTACACATACATAATAGGATTCTAACGGCACGAAGCTACTCACTTCTAGTTCCAAAACTGCTTAATATTTTCGACCCCGAGATGTGTTTTCCCACAAATTAGTCCAAGATAAGTTTGCAGGCAAGGGAATCCCAATTAACGATACACCCTTATTCCCATGCTGTGGCAGATGGGTGCATACCCAACAGTTCGTCTTATGAGTTACTTGAGAAATTGTTTGTATTAAGGTCAGGTGTAAGTTCTCATCCCAAGTTGCCCACCCCAAATCCGAGAACCGCACCCCTGCAATCATTAGGATCTGGAAAACCGTAATTTTGTTGGTCCAATTGGAGTGGTGGTCCATATCCTCGCCAGGGCCTTCTTCACCCTTGAATTGTGGATCCAAGCTGCTTGCTTCTTAATCTTAATGGCGGTGTGTGTTGTCAGTAATACTTGGTATGGTCCCATCCACTTTCCTTCCATTTTTCCTGCACGGCTTGTCCTGAAAAAGTCTTTATATATATATAATCCCCGAGCTTAAAGGGGTGGATTGGTTGATCCAACCCTCTAGCCCTGGTCCCTAAAACAAATTTATGTACTTTATTTAATTGTTTCTGAAGTTCAGTTATATAAGCATATAAATATTCTGATCCTAACTGCGTTAGGTCCTCTCCACTCAATAGAAATTGCTATGGCCTTCCATATAAGATTTTGAAGGGAGTCAAATTTCCTTTTATTCTAGGTTTAACTCTAATTCCAAGTAATGCTAAAGGGAGGGATTGAGGCCATGACAAATTAGCTTCTTATCCAATTTTAGCTATTTATCGTTTAATTAAATGGTTCATTTTTTCTACCTGTCCACTTGCCTGTGGTCTATAAGGAGTATGCAGTTGCCAATCTAGCTTTAGAATCTTACTTATCTGTTCTGCCACTTGTGCACAAAAATGTGAAATTCTATCAGAAGACATTGCTACTAGAATCCCAAAGCATGGTATTATTTCATTTAACAAGACTTTAACCACTTCTCTTGCTTTGTTTGTTCGACAGGGAAAGGCTTCAGGCCTTCCTGAAAACGTGTCAGTCAGAACCAGTAAATAATGATACCCCCCTTTTCTAGGGAGTTCTGAAAAATCAATTTGCCACTGTTGCCCCGAATAATTGCCTTTACCGATTATTCCAAATTTTATTCTATCCTTGGTATTGGGGTTATTGTGTAAGCAAATGCTACATTGTTGAGTTACTTGTTTTATCATATCGTCCCACTAATGTCTGACTCAGGCTCTTATGAAGTGTGCCAGCTCCCCAGTGCGTTTTATTGTGTTCTGTAAGAACTATGGGCCATGTCAAACTAGAGGGTATTACTATGTGGTTATCTTTTAAATATACTCATCCATCTGGTTTCATTTTACCTTTCAAATCTTCAATTAATTTTAAGTCTTCTTTTGTATAATTTGGATATAGTTTGGATTTTACCGTCTGGTAGCAAAGACAATGCCTTCACCTCAGTTATTTCAGCTGCCTGCTTAGCCTCTGCCAATCGATTTTCCAATTTCAAAATCGGTGTTCCCCTTTTGGTGTCCCTGACAATGCATGATAGCTACCTTTTCTGGTTGTTTTACAGCCTCTAACAGTTTTAAAATTTCTTCAGCATACTTTGGGTTTTCACTGAGCGGTCAGCAATCCATGGTCTTTCCAAATTGCTCCATGAGCATGTACCATGCCGAATGTATATTTAGAATCTGTCCAAATATTTACCCTTTTTCCCGCTGCCAGTTCCAATGCTCTCGTGAGAGCAACTATCTCCGCCTTTTGAGCTCATGTTCCAGGGGGTAAAGGCTTAGACTCGATTACCTGCTGAGTAGTTGTTATAGCATATCCAGCTTTACGTTGTCTTTGCGTAACAAAACTGCTCCCATCCGTGAACCAAGTTTCTTCCGCATCTTCCATGGGCTCCTCCTTAAGGTCTGGTCGGCTGGAATACACAGTCTCTATAGTTTCTAAACAATCGTGAATCACAGGTTGTGCCGGAGCATCACTAAGAAAAGAGGCTAGATTCACAATAATAATTATCACAATTTCCACGTCGTCCTGTTCTACCAATATTGCTTGATATTTCAAAATCATCAATTCTTGTTTAAGTTGTTTAAAGACTTTTTGTGCTTCTCCAGTCCAGACTAACTTTGACTGGTGAATCTTTATCAATTCACATAGAGGCTTTACCAATAGTCCATCATTATAAATCCAAAGGCGACACCAACCTGTCATTCCTAAAAAGGTTTGTAGCTCCTTTACCATTTGAGGTTCTGGAGTCCGGCAAATGACTTCCTTATGTTCAGTTCCTAGTTCTCGTTGTCCTTCCGAAATGTCAAATCCCAGATAGGTCACACTTTGTTGAGCCAGCTGGACTTTCTGTCAAGAGACTTGAGATCCATTTAAACCCAGAAAATTAAGACGACTTATAGTCCATTGAATACAACTCCCTTTAGTCTCGGTAGCTATTAAGAGATCATCTACATATTGTAACAAAGCACCTTCAGTGTCCGGAGGTATCCATGTTTCGAGTTCCCTTGCGAATTGGTTTCCAAAAATAGTGGGGCTATTCTTGAATCCTTGAGGTAGTAATGTCCACGTAAGCTGCGTCTTTCTGCCTGAATCGGGATTTTCCCATTCAAAGGCGAATAGGTTTTGGCTTTCTGTGGCTAAGCCTAGGCAGAAGAAGGCATCTTTTAAATCCAGTACGGTAAACCAGACTTGACTATTCTTTAATTTAGTCAGCAAAGTATAAGGGTTTGCCACTACTGGATGGATATCCTCAGTGATTTTATTTATGGCCCTCAAATCCTGAACTAGCCTATAGCTTTTTCATCTGCCTTTTTAATTGGCAATATGGGTGCATTGTATTCTGATTCGCATTCAATCAATAATCCATACTGTAAAAATTTATCAATTATCTCTTTAATTCCTTTCCTATCTTCTAGCCTCAAAGGATATTACTTAACCTTAACGGGTTTCTCTCCTGGCTTTAATTTAATAATTATTAAGGTCACATTTTTAGCTCTTCCAGGGACTTCGCTAGCCCAAACTCCTGGACATACTTGATCTGTGATCTCTAAAGGTATTTCACTTTTAGGGTCAGTTTGTATTAGTGCCAAGCTTAACACATTTATTACTTGTTCTTCTCCTCTTCTTAATTCCATTTTCCCTTTTTCAAAGACAATTTCTGCTCCTACTTGCTCTAATAAATCTCTACCTAAAAGTGCCCATGAGGAGCTAGGCATAGATAAAAATCTGTGTATGCCCCATTGTTTCCCTAACTTGTACTTCAAAGGTTCGCAAAAATAAGCCTTTTCGGTTACACCTTGTCCTGGTTTCAGTTAGAACAGAGTTAATTTTCTTCCTAGTAGCTGGTAGAATGATATGTTTTGGCTTAGGATGAGAAGAGTGCTGATAACACCCCGATGTTTCAATTGTTGCAGAGCAATGCTTATACCAAGCCAAGGACATCTCAGCTTCTTGCTCTGTCCTGCCAACAGGCAGGCTGGGGGTGCAGGAAGAGCTGGGAGGGGACAGACCCAGGACAGGTGACCCAAACTAGCCAAAGGGGTATTCCATAGCATCTGACGTCAGGCTAAACAATACATAGGGGTGGCTAGCCAGGGGGAGGGGGCCGGACTGCTCGGGGTTAGGCTGGGCATCGGTCAGCGGGTGGTGAGCAATTGCATTGTGCATCACTTGTTTGTACACATTATTAGTAGTGGTACTATTATCATCATTGTATTATTATTATTATTATTATCATTATTATTTTTATTATTTTTATTATTTTTATTATTTTTATTATTTTTATTATTTTTATTATTTTTATTATTTTTATTATTTTTATTATTTTGTCTTATTAAACTGTCTTTATCTCAACTCACGGGCTTCACTTTCCATTTCTCTCCCCCGTCCCAGAGAGGGAGGGGGAGCGAACAGCTGCGTGGTGTTTAGCTGCCGGCCGGGTTAAACCACAACACACCTTTTACCCTAACATAATAATTCTGTGAAGGCATTAATGCTTGATTTAGAACTGAATACGTTGCCCCATAGCAATAAGAAATTTCACTTCCATTCCTCCCCTAGCTTCATTATAACCAGTGGAGGATCCGCTAGGGTAGATTCCCCAGGTCCCCGTTATTCCTGTTGAAATCAGGGGTTGATTACCCTAGGAAAAGGCTAGTCAATTTGTCCTCCAAAGCCAGGTCCAAACCGTTTTGTTTTATTTATTTATTTATTGATTTATTTTCATTACATCTCAGAGTTGGTCCAAAAATTCCATAGGGCTTTCTTTTAGACCTTGTTGGAAGCATATTCTCAATTCCCAATTCATCCAGGTTTTAGTATTTACTTAACCGTTCATAATTTTCAGGATGATTCGGGTCTTAGTGGGGGTCGGTCAGGGGAATGCAATTGTCCACAGTTCCCTGAACGGTCCCATCAGCAATCTGAGCTCGCACATGAACTCAGGTTGTTTTAAGAGTTGACTGCTTTTCTGTTTCTGTGACAACTCTCTCGGACCGATCATGGTCCCTTTGCCCTAAAGGGCTAACACCCATGATTTTAAGATCTCTGCCTCGGGCAGAGGCAGGACTATTAACATTCCTACATCCTCTTTCCCTGCTCATTCAACTTCAAACACCTTTAACACTTTCAACAACCCTTTTAACACTTCCTTTATCTTTCTCCAGCCTGTACTTCTCTAATGCCAACATCAAAGGTTCAGTCAGGGGCCAACTTAATTCCGTACCTTTTCCCACCAAGATGCTGAAACATCAGTATACAACATTTCATCCTGTTCTGCTTCTCAAAAAACAACATTAACTGTAGCAAAATATTAGAGTTTAAAGTTCCATTTAGGGGCCACTTTTCTCCACATTCCAGCTTATAAAGCGGCCACCACTGATTACGATATTTTATCAATGTTTTCCTGTTCACACTTCCACCGGTAGATCCTCCAATATCCTTCCAGTGACTTAAAACACATCCTAACACACTTTTCTTTACAATTTCACTGCTTGTTTGCCCCCCCAGTTTCCAGTTTACACTTTCAGAATACACACGTTACTTACAAAAGCGTATCACAAAACGTATCACTCACAAAAATACGGGCACGCAATATCTTTCAGTAGCAATGTCACAAAACTACTATTACCAGCAATATTGCCAAAATCACAGTAACAATAGTCAGAGTCAAATTCCACATGCGATAAGTCAGAAAACCAAACTGTGTAACACCGTAACCATATCTTTCTTAGAACAATGCCACGAACCTACTATTACCACCAGGAAAATAGCCAAAATCGCAGTAACAATAACCAGAGTTAAATACCATACTCCATGAGTCAGAAAACCGAAATAGACAACACAATTCCAGATGGACCTTAAAGCGAGCTCCTTCCTTAAGGTCCCCAAACATGTACTTATGGTGCTAACCACAAAGTATATACCAAACACTGCCTCGCAGAAGATCACCTTCTGACTTACAGACAGTTCCAGATGACCGGTCTACCAGAAAACCAAACCAGAAGAAAGAATATACTCACTTACAATGATGGGGTCCTTGTCTGCCTCCGCAGTGATCCGGTGAGTCGAGGAGTCCCTCCGGGAAATCCCGGGGATACCCTAGGGAGTCCTGTTCCCAGCAGGTCCTGCAGTCCGGCAGAGAGGTTGTCCCATCTGGGTCGCCAAATTGATTCAAAGATCGAAGCCGAAATTCCTTTAAGTGGTATATTCTTTATTGCAGCGCTGGATGCACGGGGGATCTCTCCACCTATCGTGCATACCCAAAGCAGAAAGCAGTCTTGAATTTATACAATCAATCTATCAATATTCTACAAGCACCTATACATGTGCATTACCTATCCCCGCCTTCCCTCGCTTCTCATGCTAATTAGCCTTTTGGCACCTTGCGCCTGCGCAGAGCCTTCCAAGAATTGTGGGCAGGGGTCTTTGGGATGTGGGCAGGGGTCTTTGGGAGGAAGACCCCGAGTCTTCCTCACAGTGTACTTTTCACCTTTGGTCAGGAATCTGCTGAATTGGCATGTTTCTTAATTGCAAGAGCTGCTTGTTGCTAATTCTCCCGTTTGTTGTATCTTTATAATGAATTCCAATGTCCAGTTTCGAGAGTTATAGTCCTTACATTCGTTTCTCTGTCCGCCTGCCGCTTCCTTATCATGAGTTCCAGTGTCTTGTTTCGAGATATACAGTCCTTGTCTGGGGACTGTCCTTGCCTCCCCAATACCTCCTTAATCAATCCCCCCTTTTCTTTTCCCATGCAAATTCTTTTGCATCAGATACTTTCATTATTTACAGTAACACAACAAAGCAGGCATCTAAACAACATGCACACAAATATTCCTAACACTACTAATACGATTAGAGCAATGAATACTTGTTTCAACCATTGGAAATTGGGCAACCAGGAGGTTAACTTATTCCATAGTTCACTAAAACTCCAGGAAAGATCATCTTTACTGATCTCATGTAGGATCCTTGTCTGCTTCCAGATTTCTTCCAGGTCGGTAGAGATCCTTCCACTCTGATCTACATACATACAACAACTTGTGTTTATTACTGTACAGACTCCCCCTTGAGTGGCCAGTAACAAGTCTAGGGCCATCCGATTTTGTAATACCAGCTGTGATAAACTAGATATCTCTTCTTGTTGAGCCTTTATAGCATCCAGAATTTTGTTTTCTAACTTCTCTATAATTGCAGAAATATTAACTATTGCCTTTTCCAATTCACTCACTCCTAACCATGGGATAAACCATCGCACAAAACTATGAAAAGGGGTGTGTCTCTCTACCAATGGATTGTTAATTTTTCATCTGATTCTCCGCATATGATTTCTCAAGTAACCTCGAGGCACTACATCATGTACTGTCATATTGGGGACTACCGCTCCAAGAGTGCAAGTTCCCTTCCAATTCTCAGGCAAGACCTTACAGGCTGTATCATTGCATAGCCAATACCACCCTTTTCCTTCTGGAACCATCCAGCTGGCTGAATTTGCCCAGCCGCTAGTCGTACTAATATCAATTGTTCAATTACAAGATGTCTGATTTCCCACATAAGTAGTATCCGTATTTATACAATGCTGTTTTCCTATACCCTTAGGCGGGTTACACCTTTGTACACATTGTAGTGGGTTTACGTGGCAAGGTTTTGGTAGCAGGGAGCCATAGGGGTGGTTTCTGTGAGAAAGATCTAGAAGCTGCCCCATGTTTGGGAAGGGCCCCATTGTTTTCCAGATCCGAGCCAATAAGCGATGTAGTTTTGCGCCTCTGTGAGAGCATATTTAAGACATGGAAAAAACGCTGCGCCACACAGCAGCCGGGAGAGTGAGAGGAGTGAGGAACAGCCTTGCACCAAGGTCAGTGTAGAAGGAGGGGGAGAGGTGCTCCAGGCGCCGGAGCAGAAGTCCCCTGTGGCCTGTGGTGAGGACCATGGTGAAGCAGGATGTCCCCCTGCAGCCCATGGAGTACCACGGTGGAGCAGGGTTCCACGCTGCAGCCCGTGGAGGAGACCACGGTGGAGCAGGTGGCCCTGCACCGACGGAGGCTGCCGCCTGTGGAAGACCCCTGCCGGAGCAGATTCCGGGCCGGACCTGTAGCCCGTGGAGAGGAGCCCACGCAGGAGCAGGTGATCTGGCAGGAGCTGCTGCCCGTAGGGGAGCCAGGTTGGAGCAGTTTTCTCCTGAGGGATGGACCCCGTGGTACGGACCCATATCTGGAGCAGTTCTGGAAGAGCTGCTGCCTGTGGGAAGCCCACGCCGGATCAGTTCATCAAGGACTGCATCCCGTGGGTGGGACCCCACAGCACAGGGGACGAGAGTGACCGAGAAGGAGCGGCAGAGAAGAAGTGCTGTAGACTGACCATAACCCCCATTCCCCCGTTCCCCTGCGCCGCTCGGGGGGAGGAGGTGGAAGAGGGTGGATGGGGGGGGAAGGTGCTTTTGGTTTTTTTTTTTTTTGTTTTCTCACTTCTCTCGCTTGTTAGTTGTAGGCAATAAATCTTACTATCTCCTTATGCCGAGTCTGTTTTGCCCGTTACAATAATTATTGCGTGATTTTGTCGTCCTTATCTCAATCCTTGAGTCCTTTTCACATATTTTCTCCCCATTCCTCTTTGAGGAGGGGGAGTGAGAGAGCGGCTGTGGTGGAGCTCGGCTGCCCACTCGAGCGGAACCACGACACACATACATAATAGGATTCTAACGGCACGAAGCTACTCACTTCTAGTTCCAAAACTGCTTAATATTTTCGACCCCGAGATGTGTTTCCCAAAAATTAGTCCAAGATAAGTTTGCAGGCAAGGGAATCCCAATTAACGATACACCCTTATTCCCATGCTGTGGCAGATGGGTGCATACCCAACAGTTCGTCTTATGAGTTACTTGAGAAATTGTTTGTATTAAGGTCAGGTGTAAGTTCTCATCCCAAGTTGCCCACCCCAAATCCGAGAACCGCACCCCTGCAATCATTAGGATCTGGAAAACCGTAATTTTGTTGGTCCAATTGGAGTGGTGGTCCATATCCTCGCCAGGGCCTTCTTCACCCTTGAATTGTGGATCCAAGCTGCTTGCTTCTTAATCTTAATGGCGGTGTGTGTTGTCAGTAATACTTGGTATGGTCCCATCCACTTTCCTTCCATTTTTCCTGTAGGGGTTGTCCTGAAAAAGTCTTTATATATATATAATCCCCGAGCTTAAAGGGGTGGATTGGTTGATCCAACCCTCTAGCCCTGGTCCCTAAAACAAATGTATGTACTTTATTTAATTGTTTCTGAAGTTCAGTTATATAAGCATATAAATATTCTGATCCTAACTGCGTTAGGTCCTCTCCACTCAATAGAAATTGCTATGGCCTTCCATATAAGATTTTGAAGGGACTCAAATTTCCTTTTATTCTAGGTTTAACTCTAATTCCAAGTAATGCTAAAGGGAGGGATTGAGGCCATGACAAATTAGCTTCTTATCCAATTTTAGCTATTTATTGTTTAATTAAATGGTTCATTTTTTCTACCTGTCCACTTGCCTGTGGTCTATAAGGAGTATGCAGTTGCCAATCTAGCTTTAGAATCTTACTTATCTGTTCTGCCACTTGTGCACAAAAATGTGAAACTCTATCAGAAGACATTGCTACCAGAATCCCAAAGCATGCTATTATTTCATTTAACAAGACTTGAACCACTTCTCTTGCTTTGTTTGTTCGACAGGGAAAGGCTTCAGGCCTTCCTGAAAACGTGTCAGTCAGAACCAGTTAATAATGATACCCCCCTTTTCTAGGGAGTTCTGAAAAATCAATTTGCCACTGTTGCCCCGAATAATTGCCTTTACCGATTATTCCAAATTTTATTCTATCCTTGGTATTGGGGTTATTGTGTAAGCAAATGCTACATTGTTGAGTTACTTGTTTTATCATATCGTCCCACTAATGTCTGACTCAGGCTCTTATGAAGTGTGCCAGCTCCCCAGTGCGTTTTATTGTGTTCTGTAAGAACTATGGGCCATGTCAAACTAGAGGGTATTACTATGTGGTTATCTTTTAAATATACTCATCCATCTGGTTTCATTTTACCTTTCAAATCTTCAAATAATTTTAAGTCTTCTTTTGTATAATTTGGATATAGTTTGGATTTTACCGTCTGGTAGCAAAGACAATGCCTTCACCTCAGTTATTTCAGCTGCCTGCTTAGCCTCTGCCAATCGATTTTCCAATTTCAAAATCGGTGTTCCCCTTTTGGTGTCCCTGACAATGCATGATAGCTACCTTTTCTGGTTGTTTTACAGCCTCTAACAGTTTTAAAATTTCTTCAGCATACTTTGGGTTTTCACTGAGCGGTCAGCAATCCATGGTCTTTCCAAATTGCTCCATGAGCATGTACCACGCCGAATGTATATTTAGAATCTGTCCAAATATTTACCCTTTTTCCCACTGCCAGTTCCAATGCTCTCGTGAGAGCAACTATCTCCGCCTTTTGAGCTCATGTTCCAGGGGGTAAAGGCTTAGACTCGATTACCTGCTGAGTAGTTGTTATAGCATATCCAGCTTTACGTTGTCTTTGCGTAACAAAACTGCTCCCATCCGTGAACCAAGTTTCTTCCGCATCTTCCATGGGCTCCTCCTTAAGGTCTGGTCGGCTGGAATACACAGTCTCTATAGTTTCTAAACAATCGTGAATCACAGGTTGTGCCGGAGCATCACTAAGAAAAGAGGCTAGATTCACAATATTAATGATCACAATTTCCACGTCGTCCTGTTCTACCAATATTGCTTGATATTTCAAAATCACCAATTCTTGTTTAAGTTGTTTAAAGACTTTTTGTGCTTCTCCAGTCCAGACTAACTTTGACTGGTTAATCTTTATCAATTCACATAGAGGCTTGACCAATAGTCCATCATTATAAATCCAAAGGCGACACCAACCTGTCATTCCTAAAAAGGTTTGTAGCTCCTTTACCATTTGAGGTTCTGGAGTCCGGCAAATGACTTCCTTATGTTCAGTTCCTAGTTCTCGTTGTCCTTCCGAAATGTCAAATCCCAGATAGGTCACACTTTGTTGAGCCAGCTGGACTTTCTGTCAAGAGACTTGAGATCCATTTAAACCCAGAAAATTAAGACGACTTATAGTCCATTGAATACAACTCCCTTTAGTCTCGGTAGCTATTAAGAGATCATCTACATACTACATATTGTAACAAAGCACCTTCAGTGTCCGGAGGTATCCATGTTTTGAGTTCCCTTGCTAATTGGTTTCCAAAAATAGTGGGGCTATTCTTGAATCCTTGAGGTAGTAATGTCCACGTAAGCTGCGTCTTTCTGCCTGAATCGGGATTTTCCCATTCAAAGGCGAATAGGTTTTGGCTTTCTGTGGCTAAGCCTAGGCAGAAGAAGGCATCTTTTAAATCCAGTACGGTAAACCAGACTTGACTATTCTTTAATTTAGTCAGCAAAGTATAAGGGTTTGCCACTACTGGATGGATATCCTCAGTGATTTTATTTATGGCCCTCAAATCCTGAACTAGCCTATAGCTTTTTCATCTGCCTTTTTAATTGGCAATATGGGTGCATTGTATTCTGATTCGCATTCAAGCAATAATCCATACTGTAAAAATTTATCAATTATCTCTTTAATTCCTTTCCTATCTTCTATCCTCAAAGGATATTACTTAACCTTAACGGGTTTCTCTCCTGGCTTTAATTTAATAATTATTAAGGTCACATGTTTAGCTCTTCCAGGGACTTCGCTAGCCCAAACTCCTGGACATACTTGATCTGTGATCTCTAAAGGTATTTCACTTTTAGGGTCAGTTTGTATTAGTGCCAAGCTTAACACATTTATTAGTTGTTCTTCTCCTCTTCTTAATTCCATTTTCCCTTTTTCAAAGACAATTTCTGCTCCTACTTGCTCTAATAAATCTCTACCTAAGAGTGCCCATGAGGAGCTAGGCATAGATAAAAATCTGTGTATGCCCCATTGGTTCCCTAACTTGTACTTCAAAGGTTCACAAAAATAAGCCTTTTCGGTTACACCTTGTCCTGGTTTCAGTTAGAACAGAGTTAATTTTCTTCCTAGGAGCTGGTAGAATGCTATGTTTTGGCATAGGATGAGAAGAGTGCTGATAACACCCCGATGTTTCAATTGTTGCAGAGCAATGCTTATACCAAGCCAAGGACATCTCAGCTTCTTGCTCTGTCCTGCCAACAGGCAGGCTGGGGGTGCAGGAAGAGCTGGGAGGGGACAGACCCAGGACAGGTGACCCAAACTAGCCAAAGGGATATTCCATAGCATCTGACGTCAGGCTAAACAATACATAGGGGTGGCTAGCCAGGCGGAGGGGGCCGGACTGCTTGGGGTTAGGCTGGGCATCGGTCAGCAGGTGGTGAGCAATTGCATTGTGCATCACTTGTTTGTACACATTATTAGTAGTGGTACTATTATCATCATTGTATTATTATTATTATTATTATTATTATTATTATTATTATTATTATTATTATTTTGTCTTATTAAACTGTCTTTATCTCAACTCACGGGCTTCACTTTCCATTTCTCTCCCCCGTCCCAGAGAGGGAGGGGGAGGGGGAGCGAACAGCTGCGTGGTGTTTAGCTGCCGGCCGGGTTAAACCACGACACACCTTTTACCCTAACATAATAATTCTGTGAAGGCATTAATGCTTGATTTAGAACTGAATACGTTGCCCCATAGCAATAAGAAATTTCACTTCCATTCCTCCCCTAGCTTCATTATAACCAGTGGAGGATCCGCTAGGGTAGATTCCCCAGGTCCCCGTTATTCCTGTTGAAATCAGGGGTTGATTACCCTAGGAAAAGGCTAGTCAATTTGTCCTCCAAAGCCAGGTCCAAACCGTTTTGTTTTATTTATTTATTTATTGATTTATTTCACTACATCTCAGAGTTGGTCCAAAAATTCCATAGGGCTTTCTTTTAGACCTTGTTGGAAGCATATTCTCAATTCCCAATTTATCCAGGTTTTAGTATTTACTTAACCGTTCATAATTTTCAGGATGATTCGGGTCTTAGTGGGGGTCGGTCAGGGGAATGCAATTGTCCACAGTTCCCTGAACGGTCCCATCAGCAATCTGAGCTCGCACATGAACTCAGGTTGTTTTAAGAGTTGACCTCTTTTCTGTTTCTGTGACAACTCTCTCGGACCGATCATGGTCCCTTTGCCCTAAAGGGCTAACACCCATGATTTTAAGATCTCTGCCTCGGGCAGAGGCAGAACTATTAACATTCCTACATCCTCTTTCCCTGCTCATTCAACTTCAAACACCTTTAACACTTTCAACAACCCTTTTAACACTTTCTTTATCTTTCTCCAGCCTGTACTTCTCTAATGCCAACATCAAAGGTTCAGTCAGGGGCCAACTTAATTCCGTACCTTTTCCCACCAAGATGCTGAAACATCAGTATACAACATTTCATCCTGTTCTGCTTCTCAAAAAACAACATTAACTGTAGCAAAATATTAGAGTTTAAAGTTCCATTTAGGGGCCACTTTTCTCCACATTCCAGCTTATAAAGCGGCCACCACTGATTACGATATTTTATCAATGTTTTCCTGTTCACACTTCCACCGGTAGATCCTCCAATATCCTTCCAGTGACTTAAAACACATCCTAACACACTTTTCTTTACAATTTCACTGCTTGTTTGCCCCCCCAGTTTCCAGTTTACACTTTCAGAATACACATGTTACTTACAAAAGCGTATCACAAAACGTATCACTCACAAAAATACGGGCACGCAATATCTTTCAGTAGCAATGTCACAAAACTACTATTACCAGCAATATTGCCAAAATCACAGTAACAATAGTCAGAGTCAAATTCCACATGCGATAAGTCAGAAAACCAAACTGTGTAACACCGTAACGATATCTTTCTTAGAACAATGCCACGAACCTACTATTACCACCAGGAAAATAGCCAAAATCGCAGTAACAATAACCAGAGTTAAATACCATACTCCATGAGTCAGAAAACCGAAATAGACAACACAATTCCAGATGGACCTTAAAGCGAGCTCCTTCCTTAAGGTCCCCAAACATGTACTTATGGTGCTAACCACAAAGTATATACCAAACACTGCCTCGCAGAAGATCACCTTCTGACTTACAGACAGTTCCAGATGACCGGTCTACCAGAAAACCAAACCAGAAGAAAGAATATACTCACTTACAATGATGGGGTCCTTGTCTGCCTCCGCAGTGATCCGGTGAGTCGAGGAGTCCCTCCGGGAAATCCCGGGGATACCCTAGGGAGTCCTGTTCCCAGCAGGTCCTGCAGTCCGGCAGAGAGGTTGTCCCATCTGGGTCGCCAAATTGATTCAAAGATCGAAGCCGAAATTCCTTTAAGTGGTATATTCTTTATTGCAGCGCTGGATGCACGGGGGATCTCTCCACCTATCGTGCATACCCAAAGCAGAAAGCAGTCTTGAATTTATACAATCAATCTATCAATATTCTACAAGCACCTATACATATGCATTACCTATCCCCGCCTTCCCTCGCTTCTCATGCTAATTAGCCTTTTGGCACCTTGCGCCTGCGCAGAGCCTTCCAAGAATTGTGGGCAGGGGTCTTTGGGATGTGGGCAGGGGTCTTTGGGAGGAAGACCCCGAGTCTTCCTCACAGTGTACTTTTCACCTTTGGTCAGGAATCTGCTGAATTGGCATGTTTCTTAATTGCAAGAGCTGCTTGTTGCTAATTCTCCCGTTTGTTGTATCTTTATAATGAATTCCAATGTCCAGTTTCGAGATTTATAGTCCTTACATTCGTTTCTCTGTCCGCCTGCCGCTTCCTTATCATGAGTTCCAGTGTCTTGTTTCGAGATATACAGTCCTTGTCTGGGGACTGTCCTTGCCTCCCCAATACCTCCTTAATCAATCCCCCCTTTTCTTTTCCCATGCAAATTCTTTTGCATCAGATACTTTCATTATTTACAGTAACACAACAAAGCAGGCATCTAAACAACATGCACACAAATATTCCTAACACTACTAATACGATTAGAGCAATGAATACTTGTTTCAACCATTGGAAATTGGGCAACCAGGAGGTTAACTTATTCCATAGTTCACTAAAACTCCAGGAAAGATCATCTTTACTGATCTCATGTAGGATCTTTGTCTGCTTCCAGATTTCTTCCAGGTCGGTAGAGATCCTTCCACTCTGATCTACATACATACAACAACTTGTGTTTATTACTGTACAGACTCCCCCTTGAGTGGCCAGTAACAAGTCTAGGGCCATCCGATTTTGTAATACCAGCTGTGATAAACTAGATATCTCTTCTTGTTGAGCCTTTATAGCATCCAGAATTTTGTTTTCTAACTTCTCTATAATTGCAGAAATATTAACTATTGCCTTTTCCAATTCACTCACTCCTAACCATGGGATAAACCATCGCACAAAACTATGAAAAGGGGTGTGTCTCTCTACCAATGGATTGTTAATTTTTCATCTGATTCTCCGCATATGAGTTCTCAAGTAACCTCGAGGCACTACATCATGTACTGTCATATTGGGGACTACCGCTCCAAGAGTGCAAGTTCCCTTCCAATTCTCAGGCAAGACCTTACAGGCTGTATCATTGCATAGCCAATACCACCCTTTTCCTTCTGGAACCATCCAGCTGGCTGAATTTGCCCAGCCGCTAGTCGTACTAATATCAATTGTTCAATTACAAGATGTCTGATTTCCCACATAAGTAGTATCCGTATTTATACAATGCTGTTTTCCTATACCCTTAGGCGGGTTACACCTTTGTACACATTGTAGTGGGTTTACGTGGCAAGGTTTTGGTAGCAGGGAGCCATAGGGGTGGTTTCTGTGAGAAAGATCTAGAAGCTGCCCCATGTTTGGGAAGGGCCCCATTGTTTTCCAGATCCGAGCCAATAAGCGATGTAGTTTTGCGCCTCTGTGAGAGCATATTTAAGACATGGAAAAAACGCTGCGCCACACAGCAGCCGGGAGAGTGAGAGGAGTGAGGAACAGCCTTGCACCAAGGTCAGTGTAGAAGGAGGGGGAGAGGTGCTCCAGGCGCCGGAGCAGAAGTCCCCTGTGGCCTGTGGTGAGGACCATGGTGAAGCAGGATGTCCCCCTGCAGCCCATGGAGTACCACGGTGGAGCAGGGTTCCACGCTGCAGCCCGTGGAGGAGACCACGGTGGAGCAGGTGGCCCTGCACCGACGGAGGCTGCCGCCTGTGGAAGACCCCTGCCGGAGCAGATTCCGGGCCGGACCTGTAGCCCGTGGAGAGGAGCCCACGCAGGAGCAGGTGATCTGGCAGGAGCTGCTGCCCGTAGGGGAGCCAGGTTGGAGCAGTTTTCTCCTGAGGGATGGACCCCGTGGTACGGACCCATATCTGGAGCAGTTCTGGAAGAGCTGCTGCCTGTGGGAAGCCCACGCCGGATCAGTTCATCAAGGACTGCATCCCGTGGGTGGGACCCCACAGCACAGGGGACGAGAGTGACCGAGAAGGAGCGGCAGAGAAGAAGTGCTGTAGACTGACCATAACCCCCATTCCCCCGTTCCCCTGCGCCGCTCGGGGGGAGGAGGTGGAAGAGGGTGGATGGGGGGGGAAGGTGCTTTTGGTTTTTTTTTTTTTTGTTTTCTCACTTCTCTCGCTTGTTAGTTGTAGGCAATAAATCTTACTATCTCCTTATGCCGAGTCTGTTTTGCCCGTTACAATAATTATTGCGTGATTTTCTCGTCCTTATCTCAATCCTTGAGTCCTTTTCACATATTTTCTCCCCATTCCTCTTTGAGGAGGGGGAGTGAGAGAGCGGCTGTGGTGGAGCTCGGCTGCCCACTCGAGCGGAACCACGACACACATACATAATAGGATTCTAACGGCACGAAGCTACTCACTTCTAGTTCCAAAACTGCTTAATATTTTCGACCCCGAGATGTGTTTCCCAAAAATTAGTCCAAGATAAGTTTGCAGGCAAGGGAATCCCAATTAACGATACACCCTTATTCCCATGCTGTGGCAGATGGGTGCATACCCAACAGTTCGTCTTATGAGTTACTTGAGAAATTGTTTGTATTAAGGTCAGGTGTAAGTTCTCATCCCAAGTTGCCCACCCCAAATCCGAGAACCGCACCCCTGCAATCATTAGGATCTGGAAAACCGTAATTTTGTTGGTCCAATTGGAGTGGTGGTCCATATCCTCGCCAGGGCCTTCTTCACCCTTGAATTGTGGATCCAAGCTGCTTGCTTCTTAATCTTAATGGCGGTGTGTGTTGTCAGTAATACTTGGTATGGTCCCATCCACTTTCCTTCCATTTTTCCTGCACGGCTTGTCCTGAAAAAGTCTTTATATATATATAATCCCCGAGCTTAAAGGGGTGGATTGGTTGATCCAACCCTCTAGCCCTGGTCCCTAAAACAAATTTATGTACTTTATTTAATTGTTTCTGAAGTTCAGTTATATAAGCATATAAATATTCTGATCCTAACTGCGTTAGGTCCTCTCCACTCAATAGAAATTGCTATGGCCTTCCATATAAGATTTTGAAGGGACTCAAATTTCCTTTTATTCTAGGTTTAACTCTAATTCCAAGTAATGCTAAAGGGAGGGATTGAGGCCATGACAAATTAGCTTCTTATCCAATTTTAGCTATTTATTGTTTAATTAAATGGTTCATTTTTTCTACCTGTCCACTTGCCTGTGGTCTATAAGGAGTATGCAGTTGCCAATCTAGCTTTAGAATCTTACTTATCTGTTCTGCCACTTGTGCACAAAAATGTGAAACTCTATCAGAAGACATTGCTACCAGAATCCCAAAGCATGCTATTATTTCATTTAACAAGACTTGAACCACTTCTCTTGCTTTGTTTGTTCGACAGGGAAAGGCTTCAGGCCTTCCTGAAAACGTGTCAGTCAGAACCAGTAAATAATGATACCCCCCTTTTCTAGGGAGTTCTGAAAAATCAATTTGCCACTGTTGCCCCGAATAATTGCCTTTACCGATTATTCCAAATTTTATTCTATCCTTGGTATTGGGGTTATTGTGTAAGCAAATGCTACATTGTTGAGTTACTTGTTTTATCATATCGTCCCACTAATGTCTGACTCAGGCTCTTATGCAGTGTGCCAGCTCCCCAGTGCGTTTTATTGTGTTCTGTAAGAACTATGGGCCATGTCAAACTAGAGGGTATTACTATGTGGTTATCTTTTAAATATACTCATCCATCTGGTTTCATTTTACCTTTCAAATCTTCAAATAATTTTAAGTCTTCTTTTGTATAATTTGGATATAGTTTGGATTTTACCGTCTGGTAGCAAAGACAATGCCTTCACCTCAGTTATTTCAGCTGCCTGCTTAGCCTCTGCCAATCGATTTTCCAATTTCAAAATCGGTGTTCCCCTTTTGGTGTCCCTGACAATGCATGATAGCTACCTTTTCTGGTTGTTTTACAGCCTCTAACAGTTTTAAAATTTCTTCAGCATACTTTGGGTTTTCACTGAGCGGTCAGCAATCCATGGTCTTTCCAAATTGCTCCATGAGCATGTACCACGCCGAATGTATATTTAGAATCTGTCCAAATATTTACCCTTTTTCCCGCTGCCAGTTCCAATGCTCTCGTGAGAGCAACTATCTCCGCCTTTTGAGCTCATGTTCCAGGGGGTAAAGGCTTAGACTCGATTACCTGCTGAGTAGTTGTTATAGCATATCCAGCTTTACGTTGTCTTTGCGTAACAAAACTGCTCCCATCCGTGAACCAAGTTTCTTCCGCATCTTCCATGGGCTCCTCCTTAAGGTCTGGTCGGCTGGAATACACAGTCTCTATAGTTTCTAAACGATCGTGAATCACAGGTTGTGCCGGAGCATCACTAAGAAAAGAGGCTAGATTCACAATATTAATGATCACAATTTCCACGTCGTCCTGTTCTACCAATATTGCTTGATATTTCAAAATCATCAATTCTTGTTTAAGTTGTTTAAAGACTTTTTGTGCTTCTCCAGTCCAGACTAACTTTGACTGGTTAATCTTTATCAATTCACATAGAGGCTTTACCAATAGTCCATCATTATAAATCCAAAGGCGACACCAACCTGTCATTCCTAAAAAGGTTTGTAGCTCCTTTACCATTTGAGGTTCTGGAGTCCGGCAAATGACTTCCTTATGTTCAGTTCCTAGTTCTCGTTGTCCTTCCGAAATGTCAAATCCCAGATAGGTCACACTTTGTTGAGCCAGCTGGACTTTCTGTCAAGAGACTTGAGATCCATTTAAACCCAGAAAATTAAGACGACTTATAGTCCATTGAATACAACTCCCTTTAGTCTCGGTAGCTATTAAGAGATCATCTACATACTACATATTGTAACAAAGCACCTTCAGTGTCCGGAGGTATCCATGTTTTGAGTTCCCTTGCTAATTGGTTTCCAAAAATAGTGGGGCTATTCTTGAATCCTTGAGGTAGTAATGTCCACGTAAGCTGTGTCTTTCTGCCTGAATCGGGATTTTCCCATTCAAAGGCGAATAGGTTTTGGCTTTCTGTGGCTAAGCCTAGGCAGAAGAAGGCATCTTTTAAATCCAGTACGGTAAACCAGACTTGACTATTCTTTAATTTAGTCAGCAAAGTATAAGGGTTTGCCACTACTGGATGGATATCCTCAGTGATTTTATTTATGGCCCTCAAATCCTGAACTAGCCTATAGCTTTTTCATCTGCCTTTTTAATTGGCAATATGGGTGCATTGTATTCTGATTCGCATTCAAGCAATAATCCATACTGTAAAAATTTATCAATTATCTCTTTAATTCCTTTCCTATCTTCTATCCTCAAAGGATATTACTTAACCTTAACGGGTTTCTCTCCTGGCTTTAATTTAATAATTATTAAGGTCACATGTTTAGCTCTTCCAGGGACTTCGCTAGCCCAAACTCCTGGACATACTTGATCTGTGATCTCTAAAGGTATTTCACTTTTAGGGTCAGTTTGTATTAGTGCCAAGCTTAACACATTTATTAGTTGTTCTTCTCCTCTTCTTAATTCCATTTTCCCTTTTTCAAAGACAATTTCTGCTCCTACTTGCTCTAATAAATCTCTACCTAAGAGTGCCCATGAGGAGCTAGGCATAGATAAAAATCTGTGTATGCCCCATTGGTTCCCTAACTTGTACTTCAAAGGTTCACAAAAATAAGCCTTTTCGGTTACACCTTGTCCTGGTTTCAGTTAGAACAGAGTTAATTTTCTTCCTAGGAGCTGGTAGAATGCTATGTTTTGGCATAGGATGAGAAGAGTGCTGATAACACCCCGATGTTTCAATTGTTGCAGAGCAATGCTTATACCAAGCCAAGGACATCTCAGCTTCTTGCTCTGTCCTGCCAACAGGCAGGCTGGGGGTGCAGGAAGAGCTGGGAGGGGACAGACCCAGGACAGGTGACCCAAACTAGCCAAAGGGATATTCCATAGCATCTGACGTCAGGCTAAACAATACATAGGGGTGGCTAGCCAGGCGGAGGGGGCCGGACTGCTTGGGGTTAGGCTGGGCATCGGTCAGCAGGTGGTGAGCAATTGCATTGTGCATCACTTGTTTGTACACATTATTAGTAGTGGTACTATTATCATCATTGTATTATTATTATTATTATTATTATTATTATTATTATTATTATTATTATTATTATTATTATTATTATTATTTTGTCTTATTAAACTGTCTTTATCTCAACTCACGGGCTTCACTTTCCATTTCTCTCCCCCGTCCCAGAGAGGGAGGGGGAGGGGGAGCGAACAGCTGCGTGGTGTTTAGCTGCCGGCCGGGTTAAACCACGACACACCTTTTACCCTAACATAATAATTCTGTGAAGGCATTAATGCTTGATTTAGAACTGAATACGTTGCCCCATAGCAATAAGAAATTTCACTTCCATTCCTCCCCTAGCTTCATTATAACCAGTGGAGGATCCGCTAGGGTAGATTCCCCAGGTCCCCGTTATTCCTGTTGAAATCAGGGGTTGATTACCCTAGGAAAAGGCTAGTCAATTTGTCCTCCAAAGCCAGGTCCAAACCGTTTTGTTTGTTTGTTTGTTTGTTTGTTTGTTTTATTTATTTATTTATTTATTTATTTATTTATTTATTTTCATTACATCTCAGAGTTGGTCCAAAAATTCCATAGGGCTTTCTTTTAGACCTTGTTGGAAGCATATTCTCAATTCCCAATTTATCCAGGTTTTAGTATTTACTTAACCGTTCATAATTTTCAGGATGATTCGGGTCTTAGTGGGGGTCGGTCAGGGGAATGCAATTGTCCACAGTTCCCTGAACGGTCCCATCAGCAATCTGAGCTCGCACATGAACTCAGGTTGTTTTAAGAGTTGACTGCTTTTCTGTTTCTGTGACAACTCTCTCGGACCGGACCGATCATGGTCCCTTTGCCCTAAAGGGCTAACACCCATGATTTTAAGATCTCTGCCTCGGGCAGAGGCAGGACTATTAACATTCCTACATCCTCTTTCCCTGCTCATTCAACTTCAAACACCTTTAACACTTTCAACAACCCTTTTAACACTTCCTTTATCTTTCTCCAGCCTGTACTTCTCTAATGCCAACATCAAAGGTTCAGTCAGGGGCCAACTTAATTCCGTACCTTTTCCCACCAAGATGCTGAAACATCAGTATACAACATTTCATCCTGTTCTGCTTCTCAAAAAACAACATTAACTGTAGCAAAATATTAGAGTTTAAAGTTCCATTTAGGGGCCACTTTTCTCCACATTCCAGCTTATAAAGCGGCCACCACTGATTACGATATTTTATCAATGTTTTCCTGTTCACACTTCCACCGGTAGATCCTCCAATATCCTTCCAGTGACTTAAAACACATCCTAACACACTTTTCTTTACAATTTCACTGCTTGTTTGCCCCCCCAGTTTCCAGTTTACACTTTCAGAATACACATGTTACTTACAAAAGCGTATCACAAAACGTATCACTCACAAAAATACGGGCACGCAATATCTTTCAGTAGCGATGCCACAAAACTACTATTACCAGCAATATTGCCAAAATCACAGTAACAATAGTCAGAGTCAAATTCCACATGCGATAAGTCAGAAAACCAAACTGTGTAACACCGTAACCATATCTTTCTTAGAACAATGCCACGAACCTACTATTACCACCAGGAAAATAGCCAAAATCGCAGTAACAATAACCAGAGTTAAATACCATACTCCATGAGTCAGAAAACCGAAATAGACAACACAATTCCAGATGGACCTTAAAGCGAGCTCCTTCCTTAAGGTCCCCAAACATGTACTTATGGTGCTAACCACAAAGTATATACCAAACACTGCCTCGCAGAAGATCACCTTCTGACTTACAGACAGTTCCAGATGACCGGTCTACCAGAAAACCAAACCAGAAGAAAGAATATACTCACTTACAATGATGGGGTCCTTGTCTGCCTCCGCAGTGATCCGGTGAGTCGAGGAGTCCCTCCGGGAAATCCCGGGGATACCCTAGGGAGTCCTGTTCCCAGCAGGTCCTGCAGTCCGGCAGAGAGGTTGTCCCATCTGGGTCGCCAAATTGATTCAAAGATCGAAGCCGAAATTCCTTTAAGTGGTATATTCTTTATTGCAGCGCTGGATGCACGGGGGATCTCTCCACCTATCGTGCATACCCAAAGCAGAAAGCAGTCTTGAATTTATACAATCAATCTATCAATATTCTACAAGCACCTATACATATGCATTACCTATCCCCGCCTTCCCTCGCTTCTCATGCTAATTAGCCTTTTGGCACCTTGCGCCTGCGCAGAGCCTTCCAAGAATTGTGGGCAGGGGTCTTTGGGACGTGGGCAGGGGTCTTTGGGAGGAAGACCCCGAGTCTTCCTCACAGTGTACTTTTCACCTTTGGTCAGGAATCTGCTGAATTGGCATGTTTCTTAATTGCAAGAGCTGCTTGTTGCTAATTCTCCCGTTTGTTGTATCTTTATAATGAATTCCAATGTCCAGTTTCGAGATTTATAGTCCTTACATTCGTTTCTCTGTCCGCCTGCCGCTTCCTTATCATGAGTTCCAGTGTCTTGTTTCGAGATATACAGTCCTTGTCTGGGGATTGTCCTTGCCTCCCCAATACCTCCTTAATCAGCCTGCACACAATTATCTGAGAATGAAAGCTGCTTTCCAGTAATTCAGAAAGCCAAGTTACGTCTCAGCCTTGAGCATCTCGGGCTTTTGGGCCTGTCTGTAACATTTGGCACCAGCACTAATACTTTTTTTGGCATATGTTTAGCGTTTGGGGCCTGTGTCTGGGATTTGGGCCCTGTCTCGAACCACTGGGGTTTTGGAGCCTGCCTCTAGAGTTCAGGGCCTGTGATTAGGCTTTTGGGGTCTGTGTCTGGGGGCCCGTATCTGGGGGCAAGGGGGGAGCTGCTTGTAGACCCTTGGGGCCAGCATTGAGGGGGTTGGGAGCTGACTCTACACCTTTGGGGCCTGCTTCTGGGGGCGGGGGGGGGGTTGAGACCAGCATCTGGGGGAGGGGTGGGAGCTCTTTGTATTCTTTTGGAGCCTGTGTCGGGGGGGGTGGGGGGGGGGGGGGGGGAAGGGGAGGGTTGGTTGGGAGCTGCTTGTACACTGTTGGAGCCTGGGTTGAGGGAGGAGGTTTGGAGCTGCTTCTACACCTTTGGGCCTGGCATCGGGGGTAGGGGGTTGGGTGCTGGTTGTAGGGGCCTGTGTTTGGGGGGGGGGCTTGGGACCTGCGTCTGGGGGAGGGGTGGGAGCTGCTTGTACACCTTTGGGGCCTGCATCTGTGGGGGGTCAGGGCCTGTGTCTAGCGGGCTGGGAACTGCTTGTACAATGTAGGAATCTGTTTCTGCAGGGTGGCTGGGAGCTGTTTGTACAACTTTGGGGCCAGCATCTGGGGGTGGCTGGGAGCTGCCTGTACACTGTAGGGGCCTGTGTTTGTGGGGGCCTTGGGGGCCTCCCTCGGGGGGGGGGGGGGAGGGTTGGGAGCTGCTTGTATAGGGTAGGGGGCCTGCCTGGCAGGGGTTGGGAGCTGCTTGTAGAATTTGGGTTGCTGTGTTTGGGGGGGGGGTTGGGGCCTGTGTCTCAGGGGTGTTGGGAACTGGTTGTACACCTTTGGGTCCTGTCTCTGGGGGGGAGCTACTTGTACCCTTACCATAAGCCGTACTCTAACACATACTTCTACCAGTACCCTTACCGTAACCCTTACCTTTACCCTTACTCTTACCCTTACCAAAGCATTACCCTTACCCTTAACCTTATCCTTACACTTACACTTACCGTAACCCTTACCCTTTCTGCTACACTTACCCTTAGCCTAAATCTAAACCTTACACTTACCCTAACCCTAACACTTACCCTTACCATTACCCATATACTTACTCTTACCCTAACCCTAAATCTTACCCAAACACTTACCCTGACCCTTACATTAACCCTAAACTGTACCCTAAAACTTACACTTAATCTTAACCTTAACCTTACGCTTAACCTTAATCTACTACTTTCCCTTTCTTATCCGTCACCCTACACCTAAAATTAACCCTAATCATTACCCTAACACTTACCCTTACCCTAACCCAAACCCTAATCCTAACTCTAAACCTTACCCTGACTTGTACACTTATCCTTATCCTTACACTTACCCTAACACTTACCCTTACACTTATCCTTATACATATAACTTACCCTTACCCTAAAACTTAACCTTAACCTAACTCTAACCCTAAACCTTACCTTAACCCTTACCCTGACCCTTACATTAACCCTTACCCTTACCCTAAAACTTACACTTACTCTTAACCTTAACCTTACCCTTAACCTTAACCTTAACCTAATACTTACCCTTCCGTTTCCCTCACCCTAACCCTAAAATTAACCCTAACCATTACCCTAACACCTACCCTTACCCTAACCCTTACTCTAACCCTTACAATGACCCGTACCCTTACACATACACTTACACTTACTCTTACCCTAAACCTTACCCTTACCATAAGCCATATTCTAACAAATTCTACCCGTACCCTTACCCTTACCGTAATCCTTACCCTTTATGTTACCCTAAACCTTACCCTTACCCTAACACTTACCCTTATCGTAAACCTTACCCTTTCTGCTACATTTACCATTAGCCTAAATCTAAACCTTACACTTACCCTTACCTTAACCCAATACTTACCCTTACGTTTCCCTCACCCTAACCCTAAAATTAACCCTAACCATTATTCTAACACTTACCCTTACCCTAACCCTAACCCTCACTCTAACCCTTACCCTGACCCATACCCTTACACTCACCCTTACCCTTACATTACCCTAACTCTTACCCATACCATAACCCATACCCTAACACATATTTGTACCCTTAACCTTACCGTTACCCTTACCCTTACTCTATCCGTTACCCTTACGCTTACCCTTAACATAAACCTTACCATTAATCTTACCCTTACGCTAACCCTTACCCTTACCCTATCCCTTACACTTATCCTTATCCATACCCTTAACCTTACCCCAACCCTTACCCTTAAGCTGAACCTAACCCTAAACCTTACCCCAAACCTTTCCCTGAACCTTACATTAACCCTAACCCTTAACCTAAACCTTACACTTACTCTTAACCTTAACCTTACCCTTAACCTGAAGCTAGTACTTAACCTTACATTTTTCTCACCCTAATCCTAAAATTAACCCTAACCATTACCCTAACACTTAACCGTTACACTTACCCTTATTCTATCCGTTACTCTTACACTTTCCCTTAACATAAACCTTACCCTTTACCTTACCCTTACCATAAGCCATACATCAACACTTACATGTACACTTACGCTTACACTTACCCTAGCAATTACTCGTACAATTACCCTTAACCTAACCATAAACATTAAGGATAAGCTTAAGGGTCACCCTTAAGGTTAACGTTATCCTAACACTTACACTTAAGTTCAGGGTAAGGGTTAGAGTAAGGGTAAGTGTTAGGGTAATGGTTAGGCTAATTTTAGGTTTAGGGTGAGGGAAACGGAAGGGTAAGTATTAGGTTAAGTTTAAGGATAAGGTTAACAGTTATGGTAAGGGTTAGGTTTAATGTAAGGGTAAGGGTTTGGGAAATGTTTAGGATAAGGGTAAGAGAAGGGATAATGGTAAGGGTAAGGATGATGTTTAGTGTAAGGGTTAGATTTAGTTAAGGGTAAGGGTTAGTGTAAGTTTAAGAGTAAGGGTAAGTGTAAGGGTATGTGTAAAAGTACGGGTAATTGTAAGGGTTTGAGTAAGGGTTAGGGTAAGGGTAAGTGTTAGGGTAATGGTTAGGGTTAATTTTAGGGTTAGGGTGAGGGAAATGTAAGAGTAAGTATTAGGTTACAGCTAAGGTTAAGGTTAAGAGTAAGTGTAAGGTTTAGGGTAAGGGTTAGGGTTAATGTAAGGGTCAAGGTAAGGGTTGGGGTAAGGTTTAGGGTAAGGGTTAGGTTAAGGATAAGTGTTAGGGTAAGGGTAAGGTTAATGGTAACCGTAAGTGTAAAGGTAAGGGTTAGGGTAAGGGTAAGAATAAGGGTATGGGTAATGGTAAAGGCGAGGGTTGGGCTAAGGGTAAGTGTAAGGTTTAGATTTAGGCTAAGGGTAAGTGTAGCAGAAAGGGTAAGCTTTACGGTAAGGGTAAGTGTTAGGATAAGGGTAAGGTTTAGGGTTAGGTTAAGGGTAAGGGATAGGGTAAGGGTAAGGGTAACGGTAAGGGTAACGGTAACGGTAAGGGTAAGGGTAAGGGTAAGGGTAAGGGTAAGGGTAAGGGTAAGGGTAAGGGTAACGGTAACGGTAAGGGTAAGGGTTACGGTAAGGGTAAGGGTACGGGTAGAAGTATGTATTAGAGTATGGGTTATGGTAAGGGTAAGGGTTAGAGTAAGGGTTGGGGTAAGGGTAATGGTTAGGGTTAATTTTAGGGTTAGGGTGAGGGAAAAGTAAGGGTAAGTATTAGGTTAAGGTTAAGGGTAAGGTTAAGGTTAAGTTTTAGGGTTAGGGTTAATGTAAGGGTCAGGGTAAGGGTTCAGGTAAGGTTTAGGGTTAGGGTTAGGTTAAGGTTAAGTTGTAGGGTAAGGGTAAGGTTAATGGTAACCGTAAGTGTAAGGGTAAGGGTTAGGGTAAGGGTATGAGTAAGGGGAAGGGGAAGGGGAAGTCTACGGTTCCGGGTCAGGGTAAAAGTTAGAGTAAGGGTTAGGGTTAGGTAAGGATAAGTGTTCGGGTAATGGTTACGGTTAATTTTAGGGTTATGGTGAGGGAAACGTAAGGGTATGTATTAGTTTAAGGGTAAGGTTAAAGTTAAGATTAAGTGTAAGGTTTAGGTTAAGGGTTAGGATTAGAGTTAGGGTTAGGGTAAGGGTTAGGGTTAATGTAAGGGCCAGGGTAAGGGTTGGGGTAAGGTTTAGGTTAAGGGTAAAAGTAAGTATAATGGTAAGGGTAAGGGTGAGAGTTAGGGTAATGGTTAGATTCAGGTAAGGGTGAGGGTTAGGGTAAGGTTTAGAATTAGGCAAAGGGTAAGTGTAGCAAAAAGGGTAAGGTTTAGGATAAGGGTAAGTGTTAGGATAAGGGTAAGGTTTAGGGTTAGCTTAATAGTAAGGTTAAGGGTAATTGTACGAGTAATTGCTAGGGTAAGTGCAAGCGTAAGTGTACATGTAACTGTTGTTGTATGGCTTATGATAAGGGTGTGAGGAATGTTTTAACAATTCATGTCCATAAAGAACAATTCTGTTTGAATCCTTTCTGCCTCTGGGCCCTGCACTGGCAATTTAATTCTTGAACCTCAGCTGCAGTGTGCCCCAGTCTCCCCCTCATTCTAGTCAATTTATCACTCCTTAAATTTATGAACCTGTTTGCTTTTGTTATTCCGGACTTCTATTTCTAACACTGCTATAGATGTGTCTGTGAATGGCTGGGGAAGAATGTTTTAATTACTTGTGAAGCTGTTTGTGTTTGATGTCTGGGAGTTTCAGAACAACTGATAACAACTAGTGACTGTTATGGGATACTATGCGGATCTTTGGTATCTGGTTAGGGGGGCCGAGAGATTAAGAGGAAGGAAAAAGAAGCTGAAGGACGGCTGGGAGACAAGACTTGAGGAGAATGTTCTATAAACTTGGTATGGTGCCAAGTAAGTACAAAGGGGGAGAGGAAGACTACGAGCCTTCAGCATGAAAGACCCCTAGAGACCCCCAGAAGAGACCCCAGAGGAGACTGCGCATGCTCCAGTAGGAGAGACTGCACCCCGGAAGCTAATTTTAATAATCTATTTTTTTTAGAAGCAGTAATGAATATGTATTAGTCTAGGAGCATAAAAATCAGCTGCTTGATGTAACCGGTGTGCGTCCTGGTGGAGCGGAGACTCCGGGTGCACCCAGCGCTGTTTGCTTACCTCTATTCCTTTATATTCTTTCAAAAAATCCTATTTTTTTATTTAATCCTAATTTGAATCCTGAGCCATTTATAACAAGGGTTAGGTTAACTTTAAGGTTTATGTTAAGTGTAAGTGTAAGGGTAACGGAGACAGTAAAGGTAAGGGTAAGGGGAATGGTAAGGTTAAGGCTACAAGTACGTGTTAGGGTATGGGTTATGGTAAGGGTAAGGGTTAGGGTAAGGGTAAGTGTTAGGGTAATGGTTAGGGTTAATTTTAGGGTTAGGGTGAGAGAAACATAAGGGTAAGTGTTAGGGTAATAGTTAAGGGTAAGGTTAAGGTTAAGAGTAAGTGTAAGTTTTAGGGTAAGGGTTAGGGTTAATGTAAGGGTCAGGGTAAGGGCTGGGGTAAGGTTTAGGGTTAGGGTTAGGTTAAGGGTAAGGATTAGGGTAAGGGTAAGGGTATGGATAAGGATAAGTGTAAGTGTTAGGGTAAGGGTAATGTTAAAGGTAACAGTAAGTGTAAGGAGAAGGGTTAGGGTAAGGGTAAGAGTAAGGGTATTGGCAACGGTAAGGGTGAGGGTTACAGTAAGGGTAAGTGTAAGGTTTAGATTTAGGCTAAGAGTAAGTGTAGCAGAAAGGGTAAGGTTTACTGTAAGGTTTAAGGTTTCGGCTTAGGTTAAGGGTAAGGGTAAGGGTAATTGTACGAGTAATTGCTAGGGTAAGTGCAAGCGTAAGTGTACATGTAAGTGTTGTTGCAGGGCTTATGGTAAGGGTAAGGTCAAGGGTAAGGTTTATGTTAAGGGTAAGCGTAAGGGTAACGGATAGAGTAAGGGTAAGGGTAAGGTTTAGGGTACAAATATGTGTTAGGGTATGGGTTATGGTATGGGTAAGAATTAGGGTAAGTATAAGGGTAAGGGTAAGTGTAAGGGTACAGGTCAGGGTAAGGGTTAGAGTAAGGGTTAGGGTTAGGGTTAGGGTAAGAGTAAGGGTAAGGGTTAGGGTAAGGGTTAGTTTTAGGGTTAAAGTCAGGAAAACGTATGCGTAAGTATTAGGTTAATGTTAAGGGTAAGGTTAAGGTTAAAAGTAAGTGTAAGGTTTAGGGTAAGGGTTAGGGTTAATGTAAGGGTCAGGGTAAGGGTTGGGGTAAGGTTTAGGGTAAGGGTTAGGTTAAGGATAAGTGTTAGGGTAAGGGTAAGGTTAATGGTAACCGTAAGTGTAAAGGTAAGGGTTAGGGTAAGGGTAAGAATAAGGGTATGGGTAATGGTAAGGGCGACGGTTAGGCTAAGGGTAAGTGTAAGGTTTAGATTTAGGCTAAGGGTAAGTGTAGCAGAAAGGGTAAGGTTTACGGTAAGGGTAAGTGTTAGGATAAGGGTAAGGTTTAGGGTCAGGTTAAGGGTAACGGATAGGGTAAGGGTAAGGTTAAGGGTAACGGTAACGGTAAGGGTAAGGGTTACGGTAAGGGTACGGGTACGGGTAGAAGTATGTGTTAGAGTATGGGTTATGGTTAGGGTAAGGGTAAGTGTTGGGGTAATGGTTAGGGTTAATTTTAGGGTTAGGGTGAGGGAAAAGTAAGGGTAAGTATTAGGTTAAGGTTAAGGGTAAGGTTAAGGTTAAGTTTTAGGGTTAGGGTTAATGTAAGGGTCAGGGTAAGGGTTCAGGTAAGGTTTAGGGTTAGGGTTAGGTTAAGGTTAAGTGTTAGGGTAAGCGTAAGTTGTATGGATAAGGATAAGTGTAAGGGATAGGGTAAGGGTAAGTGTTAGGGGAAGGGTAAGGTTAATGGTAAACGTAAGTGTAAGGGTAAGGGTTAGGGTAAGGGGAAGAGTAAGGGTAAGGGTAGGGGTAGTCTAAGGTTATGGGTCAGGGTTAAAAGTTAGAGTAAGGGTTAGGGTTAGGGTTAGGTAAGGATAAGTGTTAGGGTAATGGTTACGGTTAATTTTAGGGTTATGTTGAGGGAACATAGCATCAGTGCGCGCAGTCGCAGAACATACCAGGATGTGCTGCGTAATCCCAGAATTAGCAAGGTATAAAAAGGGACCCTGGCAGGGGTAAGGTGCATGCCGTTGGCGGAGATGAGACTCCCCGGCTGCCCAGTGCTGTTTTGCTTGATGTTTGCTTACTCAATAAATTCCTTTCTATGATTAATACAATGCTCTCTGAAAATTAATTAAGGGGGCAACTTATAACACTTTGGACGCTCAAAACCCAAACCCAAAAACTTTGGACGCTCCAAACCCTATCCCGAAAACACTAGGACGCTCCAAACCCTATCCCGAAAACAGGACGCTCAAAGCCCTAACCCAAAAACATTAGGATGCTCCAAGCCCTAACCCAAAAACATTCGGACGCTCAAAACCCAAACCCAAAACATTAAGATGCTCCAAACCCTATCCGGAAAACATTAGGAAGCTCAAAGACCTATCCCAAAAACTTAGGACGCTCAAAACCCTATCCTGGAAACACTGAGATGCTCAGAACCCTATCCTGAAAATTTAGGACGCTCCAAACCCTAACCCAAAAACATTAGGACGCTCAAAGCCCCAACCCAAAACATTAGGACGCTCCAAACCCTATCCTGGAAACATTAAGATGCTCAAAACCCTATCCTGAAAACTGAGGATGCTCATTACCCAGACCCAAAATATTAAGATGCTCAAAACCCTAACCCAACTACTTAGGATGCTTGAAAGCCTATCCCAAAAAATTAGGGCGCACAAAAGCCTAACCCCAAAAATTAAGATGCTCAAAATCCAAACCCCCAAAATTAGGATACTCAAAACCCTGGACCTGAAGAACCTAACCTGAAAAAAAAAAAAAAAAAAAAAAAAGATCTTAAAACCCTAACCATAAATAACTGACCAAAAATAAAACCTTAAGACTCTAACCCTAAAAAACATATCAACACTACAACCCAAAAAACTCTAATACCCTAACACACTAACCCTGAAACCCTTAAAACCCTAACCGTTAAAACTCCAACCCTAAAAACCTTAAAATCCTAAACATAAACCCTGAAACCCCTTACCCTGAAACCCAACCCTAGTGCCCAATCCCTGAAACCTTAAAACCCTGAATCAATCTGTAGCAAATAGCATAGGCTGAGTCGAGGATCTCAGTACAGTAGCATTATTATTCGAGATTACAATGGCGGGTGTCCCACAAGCAGGAGGGTGCCTACTAACTCCATACACAGTTTATACACTTTTTTTTTCTGCCGAGGACCGGGACCCTCCCCTGTTTCCCCTTTAACTGTGCTATTCAAGGTTCATAATCTAGCTGGTGCTTCACAGAAAATACACAGCTGCTGGCCTGTTACAAGTCACATTTCTTTTGAGGTTTTTACTCTTTGAGGTGGTAATGTTTCTTACGCCGTGATTTCCACCTAATTGCTGTAAGGATTCTGGTTGTCTGCGTTTTACAAGGTTGTCTGTTATAATAAATAAAAGTCCCAAATAGGATTACAATCAAAGTTTACAATTCACTGAATGAATAGAGGTAAGCAAACAGTGCTGGGTACGCCGGGAGTCTCTGCTCCACCAAGACGCGCACCAGTTATACACCAGTTACCTCCCTTAAGGGATATAGAGAAGCCCTCTCAGATACGTCCGTCCTACTTCTCCTGCATGCGGCCAGAGGTCGGTCTAATTCTGGTGCTGTTGGTGGTGGAAGCTGGGGCAACGGTGGTACTGGTGGCGATACCACAGCCACCGGAGGGGGAGCCACCGGGGGTGGATTGTTAGGATATGGAGGTGGTAGCTTATCCAACGGCTCACGTTTATCTTCTTTTTCTTTTTCATGTTCTTCTTGTTCTTCAAATTTCTTACCTGCTTTTAGTGTAAATATTGAGGCTGGAAAAGGACCTGAAGTCCTCCTGATCCATAATCTTGCATAATCACTTTCTTCCTGGCTAAAAGGTTCCTTTGAATTAACATGGATATTTAAGGCCTGGCAAATCCAGTCTTTGAAGGATCCAAAAATAGGCCAAAAGACATGTAGTCTTAAAGGCTCCTTTGGCCATTCTGTCACACAATACTGGACCATTTTTAATTTACTTTTTCCTTTTCTGAGGTCCCTATCATTCCAATTTCTAATCGTTATTCCTAATGGACTTTCTGGTGGTATGACTGGTAATTTGCTCCCTTTCTTCTGGTCTCTGGTCTTCGATTTTGTCTGACCCATCTAGGAATTTTACTATGGCAATTCCCACAGCCCTTGGTTACCTTAGTAAGAGTGTCTTGCAGGGGGTCGAGGACCTATCACACACCCACAAATCCTATAGGAATCCCTTCGGTCCTTCACCGGCCACGTCCCTCACGGGAGATTGAAAACGCGGTTAGAAGACCTCCACAATCGCTTCGGAACTAAGTTCCATCTCAGTCACACTCTTACACACACAGGCAACCAAACCCCACCCAACCGAACGGTATACGCTTTAAATGCTTACGACTCCGTCCTCTTTGTTCGGATCTTCACACACACAATTACGGGCAAAATATAGTGCTGCAGCTGGCAAGGGAGCTGAAAAAAAGAATCAGAAACTTTGCTTAGCTTTATTCAGGTTCAAGATGCCATTAGTTCCGACCTGACTCAAACAGCAGCCACCAAATGGTGGGGGTGCCTCTCCTAGATCAAACCAGGAATCAGGAACCAAAGCCCTCCCGGACGAGCCCCCACTTGTAATAAATGACTGGGTCCCAAATAGGATTGCAATTGAAATTTACAATTTATTAAATGAATAGAGGTAAGCAAGCAGCGCTGGGTGCGCCAGGAGTCTCTGCTCCACCAAGACGCACACCAGTTACATCAGGCGGCTGGTTTTTATGCTGCTAGGCTAATACATATTCATTACTACTTCTACAAAAGGCAGGGTTATTCTAATTAGTTCCCAGAATCCAAACCCTCCCACTGGTGCAGGCGTTATCAGTCTCCGGTGGTCCCTCTGGGGGCCGCTCATACTGAAGGCTCGTAGTCTTCCTCCCAGGCTTTTCTCTTGTCCATCTCCTTTGTCCATCTTGGCTGGATGGCAGACACTTGCATAGTGTCCCATGCAACAGTTGTAATAGCTAGCAGTTATTCTGAAACCCCTTTGTTCTCTTATCCCCTATTGATCCGAATTGCTGGACCATTCCTTTGCAAGATACAAGAACTATATACATTAACCACTCTGGTTTTCTCAGACTTTTCATCATATCATGCGGCCCTAGCATTGTTCCATATTGACACAAATCAGATGAACTCATTTCACACTGTTAAGCTGTCTTATCACTGCAAGCATATCTCAATACCACCTTCCTTCCCTCTACAGGATGTAACTGCGCAAAAACAACATTTTTATTCCCACAACCTTGATCCCCTTACCCTGAAATCCTTATTCCCCTTAAACCTAACAACTCTAACCACAACCCTAACCCTTATTATCAACCCCCTAACGCTAATGACACTGACCTTAATCCAAACCCCAAACTGCCCCTAACCCCAGACAACCAACAACGAAACACACACACATAAAGATGGAAACTACAAAAAAGGCAAAACCCTGCATACAGGCCCCAAATCACAAATACGCAACCAAAATGCTACAGAAAAGCCCCAGATGCAGGCCCCAAATGCTACTGCTAGGCCTCAAAAGCTCAAGATGCATCCCAAAGCAAAAATGCAGGCCCCAAACGTTACAGAAAAGCCCCCAAACCCAGGCTGCACAAGTCTACAAGCAGGCCCCAAACTGCCAACAGAAGCAGGCACCAACCACACCCAGATGCAGACCCCAACTGCCCACAAGCAGCTCCTACCCCACCACCCCCTCCCAAGAACTGGACTCCACCCAGACACTGGCCCAAGACCCGGGCCCGCCCCCCGCCAACCCCTCTACCCTCCCCCCCGACACAGGTGTGCAAGCAGCTCACAACCCGCCCCTTCAGAGACTGGTCCCACTCCCCCCACCTCCCCCAAGACATGGGATGCGGAGGTGTACAACCAACTCCCAACTCCCTCCCCCTCAAAGGGAGGCCCCAAAGACCCCCAAATGGAGGCTCCTAGAGTGAACAAGCACCTCCCAATTCCGCCAGGCACAGGCCCATCCCCCCCCCCCAAACACAGGCCACAAAGGTGTATGAACAGCCCAGACCCCCCTCCAAGACCATGGCCCCTATAGTGTACAAGCAGCTCCCAACCACCCACAGATGCAGGCCCCAACCCTTCTCAAAAGGGAGGCACCTAGAATGCATGAGCAGCTCCCAACCCCCCTAAACATAGGTCCAAAAGTGCACAAGCAGCTCCCAACCCCCCTCAAATACAGACCCCAAAAGTGTACAAGTAGCTCCCCCCCGAGAGACAGGACCCAAAGGTGTACAACCAGTTCCCAACACCCCTGAGACACTGGCCCCAACCCCCCCCCAGACACAGCAACCCAAATTCTACAAGCAGCTCCCAACCCCTGCCAGGCAGGCCCCCTACCCAATACAAGCAGCTCCCAACCCTTCCCCCCCCCCCCCCCCGAAGGGAGGCCCCCACAAACACAGGCCCCTACAGTGTACAGGCAGCTCCCAGCCACCCCCAGATGCTGGCCCCAAAGTTGTACAAACAGCTCCCAGCCACCCTGCAGAAACAGATTCCTACATTGTACAAGCAGTTCCCAGCCCGCTAGACACAGGCCCTGACCCCCCACAGATGCAGGCCCCAAAGGTGTACAAGCAGCTCCCACCCCTCCCCCAGACGCAGGTCCCAAGCCCCCCCCCAAACACAGGCCCCTACAACCAGCACCCAACCCCCTACCCCCGATGCCAGGCCCAAAGGTGTAGAAGCAGCTCCAAACCTCCTCCCTCAACCCAGGCTCCAACAGTGTACAAGCAGCTCCCAACCAACCCTCCCCTTCCCCCCCCCACCCCCACCCCCCCCGACACAGGCTCCAAAAGAATACAAAGAGCTCCCACCCCTCCCCCAGATGCTGGTCTCAACCCCCCCCCCGCCCCCAGAAGCAGGCCCCAAAGGTGTAGAGTCAGCTCCCAACCCCCTCAATGCTGGCCCCAAGGGTCTACAAGCAGCTCCCCCCTTGCCCCCAGATACGGGCCCCCAGACACAGACCCCAAAAGCCTAATCACAGGCCCTGAACTCTAGAGGCAGGCTCCAAAACCCAGGACAAAGCCCCAGTGGTTCGAGACAGGGCCCAAATCCCAGACACAGGCCCCAAACGCTAAACATATGCCAAAAAAAGTATTAGTGCTGGTGCCAAATGTTACAGACAGGCCCAAAAGCCCGAGATGCTCAAGGCTGAGACGTAACTTGGCTTTCTGAATTACTGGAAAGCAGCTTTCATTCTCAGATAATTGTGTGCAGGCTAGATAGGATGGGGCTACAGGCACCTCTTCACCTGAGGAAACACACTGCCATCAGGCACCGCTGTGCCAGACAAGCTTGTTCTGCTAGAACACCCTACTCAGATGCACTGTGGCATTCAAGTGAACTGCTTTCATGCAAATATAACTACTGATGTTACAACCCACCTTGCCTGTGGCACCTGATGAACAGAAGAGGAAGCCACCGCAGCGCTTCAAAACCATCCCTGCACGTGCCGCTCCTTGTCGCTCTCTGGCCTTATCTCATATCCTTATCCACTTCTGTGGAGAGCCTGCCACGGCACCTGCAAAGCAAGACGGACACCTTTCATAGTCACCTTGTGCTACTTGGTCGTTCTGCTCCAACCCAGCTCATGACCAGCCCTTCTTCTTACACAGCTCTTCAGAGTGCAGTTTGCTCCTTTGAGCCTGTGCGAGACACCTGGGAAAGAAAAAGAAACGCATAGGCCGATGCAGCATCCAAAGACACAGCACAACTAGGTAAGTAACTCTCATCTGCTCCCTTACCTCTGCCGCTTACCAGCCCCCGAGGCAGATGCTTCAATCTACCCTCTTCAAACAGCTACAACACCTCTAAAAGACAAAGAGGGGATGCTTAGAGGAACAGTGAGACCTACAACACAACAACTGCTACATCTGTTCCTCATCTGTACCCTTGCCAGAGGCAGCTCTGCGTGTGACGTCCCAGGTTGTACACTGCGTTACCTAACCCTTACCGTAACCCTTACCCTAACCCTTCTCACCCTTACCATTACCCAAATCCTTACCTTTACTTTTTCCTTACCCTTACTCTTTCCTTTAACCATAACCTTACCCTTACCCTATACCTTACTCCAACCCTTCCCCTTACCTTCCCCTTCCCCTTACACTTAACCTAACCCTTACCCTTCTGCTTCCCCTAAAACATATCCTAACACATTCCCTTACCCTTACACTTACCCTAACCCTTTCTATTACCCTTACACTTACTCTTGCCCTAATCCTTGCTTGCACCCTTACACTTATCCTAACCCTTACCCTTACCCATACTCAAACCCTTACTCTAACCCTTACCCTGACCCGTACCCTTACCCTTACCCTTAACCTAAGCCTAAACCTTAAACCTTACTGTAAAGCTTACCCTTTCTGCTACACTTACCCTTAGCCTAAATCTAAACCTTACACTTACCCTTAGCCTAACCCTCACCCTTACCATTACCCATACCCTTATTCTTACCCTTACCCTAACCCTTACCTTTACACTTACGGTTACCATTAACCTTACCCTTACCCTGACACTTATCCTTAACCTAACCCTTACCCTAAACCTTACCCCAACCCTTACCCTGACCCTTCCATTAACCCTAACCCTTACCCTAAACCTTACACTTACTCTTAACCTTAACCTTACCCTTAACATTCACCTAATACTTACGCATACGTTTTCCTGACTTTAACCCTAAAACTAACCCTAACCATTACCCTAACACTTAACCTTAACCTAACCCTAACCCTAACCCTTACTCTAACCCTTACCCTGACCCATACCCTTACACTTACCCTAATTCTTACCCATACCATAACCCATACCCTAACACATATTTGTACCCTTAACCTTACCCTTACCCTTAACCTTACCCTTACCCTTACTCTATCCGTTACCCTTACGCTTACCCTTAACATAAACCTTACCCTTGACCTTACCCTTACCATAAGCCATACAACAACACTTACATGTACACTTACGCTTGCACTTACCCTAGCAATTACTCGTACAATTACCCTTAACCTTACTATTAAGCTAACCCTAAACCTTACCCTTATCCTAACACTTACCCTTATCCTAAACCTTACCCTTTCTGCTACACTTACCCTTTGCCTAATTCTAAACCTTACCCGAACCCGAACCCTTACCTAAATCTAACTAAAATCTAACCATTACCCTAACCCCTCACCCTTACAATATACATATTTTTACCCTTTACCTAAACCTTTACCCCAACCCTTACCTTGACCCTTACATTAACCCTAATCCTTACACTAAACCTTACACTTACTCTTAACCTTAACCTTAGCTGTAACCTAATACTTACTCTTACGTTTCCCTCACCCTAACCCTAAAATTAACCCTAACCATTACCCTAACACTTACCCTTACCCTAACCCTTACTCAAACCCTTACAATTACCCGTACTTTTACACATACCCTTACACTTACCCTTACTCTTAAACTTACACTAACCCTTACCCTTAACTAAATCTAACCCTTACACTAAACATCATCCTTACCCTTACCATTATCCCTTCTCTTACCCTTATCCTAAACATTTCCCAAACCCTTACCCTTACATTAAACCTAACCCTTACCATAACTGTTAACCTTATCCTTAAACTTAACCTAATACTTACCCTTCCGTTTCCCTCACCCTAAACCTAAAATTAGCCTAACCATTACCCTAACACTTACCCTTACTCTAACCCTTACCCTGAACTTAAGTGTAAGTGTTAGGATAACGTTAACCTTAAGGGTGACCCTTAAGCTTATCCTTAATGTTTATGGTTAGGTTAAGGGTAATTGTACGAGTAATTGCTAGGGTAAGTGTAAGCGTAAGTGTACATGTAAGTGTTGATGTATGGCTTATGGTAAGGGTAAGGTAAAGGGTAAGGTTTATGTTAAGGGAAAGTGTAAGAGTAACGGATAGAATAAGGGTAAGTGTAACGGTTAAGTGTTAGGGTAATGGTTAGGGTTAATTTTAGGATTAGGGTGAGAAAAATGTAAGGTTAAGTACTAGCTTCAGGTTAAGGGTAAGGTTAAGGTTAAGAGTAAGTGTAAGGTTTAGGTTAAGGGTTAGGGTTAATGTAAGGTTCAGGGAAAGGTTTGGGGTAAGGTTTAGGGTTAGGTTCAGCTTAAGGGTAAGGGTTGGGGTAAGGTTAAGGGTATGGATAAGGATAAGTGTAAGGGATAGGGTAAGGGTAAGGGTTAGCGTAAGGGTAAGATTAATGGTAAGGTTTATGTTAAGGGTAAGCGTAAGGGTAACGGATAGAGTAAGGGTAAGGGTAACGGTAAGGTTAAGGGTACAAATATGTGTTAGGGTATGGGTTATGGTATGGGTAAGAGTTAGGGTAATGTAAGGGTAAGGGTGAGTGTAAGGGTATGGGTCAGGGTAAGGGTTAGAGTGAGGGTTAGGGTTAGGGTAAGGGTAAGTGTTAGAATAATGGTTAGGGTTAATTTTAGGGTTAGGGTGAGGGAAACGTAAGGGTAAGTATTGGGTTAAGGTAAGGGTAAGTGTAAGGTTTAGATTTAGGCTAATGGTAAATGTAGCAGAAAGGGTAAGGTTTACGATAAGGGTAAGTGTTAGGGTAAGGGTAAGGTTTAGGGTAACATAAAGGGTAAGGATTACGGTAAGGGTAAGGGTACGGGTAGAATTTGTTAGAATATGGCTTATGGTAAGGGTAAGGTTTAGGGTAAGAGTAAGTGTAAGTGTATGTGTAAGGGTACGGGTCATTGTAAGGGTTAGAGTAAGGGTTAGGGTAAGGGTAGGTGTTAGGGTAATGGTTAGGGTTAATTTTAGGGTTAGGGTGAGGGAAACGGAAGGGTAAGTATTAGGTTAAGGTTAAGGTTAAGGGTAAGGTTAAGGTTAAGAGTAAGTGTAAGTTTTAGGGTAAGGGTAAGGGTTAATGTAAGGGTCAGGGTAAGGGTTAAGGTAAGGTTTAGGGTTAGAGTTAGGTTAAGGTTAAGTTTTAGGGTAAGGGTAAGTTATATGTATAAGGATAAGTGTAAGGGTAAGTGTTAGGGTAAGTGTAAGGATAAGGATAAGTGTACAAGTCAGGGTAAGGTTTAGAGTTAGGATTAGGGTTTGGGTTAGGGTAAGGGTAAGTGTTAGGGTAATGGTTAGGGTTAATTTTAGGTGTAGGGTGACGGATAAGAAAGGGAAAGTAGTAGGTTAAGGTTAAGGGTAAGGTTAAGGTTAAGATTAAGTGTAAGTTTTAGGGTACGGTTTAGGGTTAATGTAAGGGTCAGGGTAAGTGTTTGGGTAAGATTTAGAGTTAGGGTAAGAGTAAGTATATGGGTAATGGTAAGGGTAAGTGTTAGGGTAAGTGTAAGGTTTAGATTTAGGCTAAGGGTAAGTGTAGCAGAAAGGGTAAGGGTTACGGTAAGTGTAAGTGTAAGGATAAGGTTAAGGTTTAGGCTTACGTTAAGGGTAAGGGTAATGCTTTGGTAAGGGTAAGAGTAAGGGTAAAGGTAAGGGTTACGGTAAGGGTACTGGTAGAAGTATGTGTTAGAGTACGGCTTATGGTAAGGGTACAAGTAGCTCCCCCCCAGAGACAGGACCCAAAGGTGTACAACCAGTTCCCAACACCCCTGAGACACAGGCCCCAACCCCCCCCCCCAAACACAGCAACCCAAATTCTACAAGCAGCTCCCAACCCCTGCCAGGCAGGCCCCCTACCCTATACAAGCAGCTCCCAACCCTCCCCCCCCCCCCCTCGAGGGAGGCCCCCAAGGCCCCCACAAACACAGGCCCCTACAGTGTACAGGCAGCTCCCAGCCACCCTGCAGAAACAGATTCCTACATTGTACAAGCAGTTCCCAGCCCGCTAGACACAGGCCCTGACCCCCCACAGATGCAGGCCCCAAAGGTGTACAAGCAGCTCCCACCCCTCCCCCAGACGCAGGTCCCAAGCCTCCCCCCCAAACACAGGCCCCTACAACCAGCACCCAACCCCCTACCCCCGATGCCAGGCCCAAAGGAGTAGAAGCAGCTCCAAACCTCCTCCCTCAACCCAGGCTCCAACAGTGTACAAGCAGCTCCCAACCAACCCTCCCCTTCCCCCCCCCCACCCCCACCCCCCCGACACAGGCTCCAAAGGAATACAAAGAGCTCCCACCCCTCCCCCAGATGCTGGTCTCAACCCCCCCCCGCCCCCAGAAGCAGGCCCCAAAGGTGTAGAGTCAGCTCCCAACCCCCTCAATGCTGGCCCCAAGGGTCTACAAGCAGCTCCCCCCTTGCCCCCAGATACCGGCCCCCAGACACAGACCCCAAAAGCCTAATCACAGGCCCTGAACTCTAGAGGCAGGCTCCAAAACCCAGGACAAAGCCCCAGTGGTTCGAGACAGGGCCCAAATCCCAGACACAGGCCCCAAACGCTAAACATATGCCAAAAAAAGTATTAGTGCTGGTGCCAAAAGTTACAGACAGACTCAAAAGCCCAAGATGCTCAAGGCTGAGACGTAACTTGGCTTTCTGAATTACTGGAAAGCAGCTTTCATTCTCAGATAATTGTGTGCAGGCTGATTGAGGAGGTATTGGGGAGGCAAGGACAATCCCCAGACAAAGACTGTATATCTCGAAACAAGACACTGGAACTCATGATAAGGAAGCGGCAGGCGGACAGAGAAACGAATGTAAGGACTATAACTCTCGAAACTGGACATTGGTATTCATTATAAAGATACAACAAACGGGAGAATTAGCAACAACCAGCTCTTGCAATTAAGAAACATGCCAATTCAGCAGATTCCTGACCAAAGGTGAAAAGTACACTGTGAGGAAGACTCGGGGTCTTCCTCCCAAAGACCCCTGCCCACGTCCCAAAGACCCCTGCCCACAATTCTTGGAAGGCTCTGCGCAGGCGCAAGGTGCCAAAAGGCTAATTAGCATGAGAAGCGAGGGAAGGCGGGGATAGGTAATGCATATGTCTAGGTGCTTGTAGAATATTGATAGATTGATTGTATAAATTCAAGACTGCTTTCTGCTTTGGGTATGCACGATAGGTGGAGAGATCCCCCGTGCATCCAGCGCTGCAATAAAGAATATACCACTTAAAGGAATTTCGGCTTCGATCTTTGAATCAATTTGGCGACCCAGATGGGACAACCTCTCTGCCGGACCACAGGACCCGCTGGGAACAGGACTCCCTAGGGTACCCCCGGGATTTCCCGGAGGGACTCCTCGACTCACCGGATCACTGCGGAGGCAGACAAGGACCCCATCATTGTAAGTGAGTATATTCTTCATTCTGGTTTGGTTTTCTGGTAGACCGGTCATCTGGAACTGTCTGTAAGTCAGAAGGTGATCTTCTGCGAGGCAGTGTTTGGTATATACGTTGTGGTTAGCACCATAAGTACATGTTTGGGGACCTTAAGGAAGGAGCTCGCTTTAAGGTCCATCTGGAATTGTGTTGTCTATTTCGGTTTTCTGACTCATGGAGTATGGTATTTAACTCTGGTTATTGTTACTGCGATTTTGGCTATTTTCCTGGTGGTAATAGTAGGTTCGTGGCATTGTTATAAGAAAGATATCGTTACGGTGTTACACAGTTCGGTTTTCTGACTTATCGCATGTGGAATTTGACTCTGACTATTGTTACTGTGATTTTGGCAATATTGCTGGTAATAGTAGTTTTGTGGCATCGCTACTGAAAGATATTGCGTGCCCGTATTTTTGTGAGTGATACGTTTTGTGATACGCTTTTGTAAGTAACATGTGTATTCTGAAAGTGTAAACTGGAAACTGGGGGGGCAAACAAGCAGTGAAATTTTAAAGAAAAGTGTGTCAGGCTGTGTTTTAAGTCACTGGAAGGATATTGGAGGATCTGCCGGTGGAAGTGTGAACAGGAAAACATTGATAAAATATCGTAATCAGTGGTGGCCGCTTTATAAGCTGGAATGTGGAGAAAAGTGGCCCCTAACTGGAACTTTAAACTCTAATATTTTGCTACAGTTAATGTTGTTTTTTGAGAAGCAGAACAGGATGAAATGTTGTATACTGATGTTTCAGCATCTTGGTGGGAAAAGGTACGGAATTAAGTTGGCCCCTGACTGAACCTTTGATGTTGGCATTAGAGAAGTACAGGCTGGAGAAAGATAAAGGAAGTGTTAAAAGGGTTGTTGAAAGTGTTAAAGGTGTTTGAAGTTGAATGAGCAGGGAAAGAGGATGTAGGAATGTTAATAGTTCTGCCTCTGCCCGAGGCAGAGATCTTAAAATCATGGGTGTTAGCCCTTTAGGGCAAAGGGACCATGATCGGTCCGGTCCGAGAGAGTTGTCACAGAAACAGAAAAGCAGTCAACTCTTAAAACAACCTGAGTTCATGTGCGAGCTCGGATTGCTGATGGGACCGTTCAGGGAACTGTGGACAATTGCATTCCCCTGACCGACCCCCACTAAGACCCGAATCATCCTGAAAATTATGAACGGTTAAGTAAATACTAAAACCTGGATGAATTGGGAATTGAGAATATGCTTCCAACAAGGTCTAAAAGAAAGCCCTATGGAATTTTTGGACCAACTCTGAAATGTAAAGAAAATAAATAAATAAATAAATAAATAAATCAATAAATAAATAAAACAAAACAAAACGGTTTGGACCTGGCTTTGGAGGACAAATTGACTAGCCTTTTCCTAGGGTAATCAACCCCTGATTTCAACAGGAATAACGGGGACCTGGGGAATCTACCCTAGCGGATCCTCCACTGGTTATAATGAAGCTAGGGGAGGAATGGAAGTGAAATTTCTTATTGCTATGGGGCAACGTATTCAGTTCTAAATCAAGCATTAATGCCTTCACAGAATTATTATGTTAGGGTAAAAGGTGTGTCGTGGTTTAACCCGGCCGGCAGCTAAACACCACGCAGCTGTTCGCTCACCCTCCCCCTCCCTCTCTGGGACGGGGGAGAGAAATGGAAAGTGAAGCCCGTGAGTTGAGATAAAGACAGTTTAATAGGACAAAATAATAATAATAATAATAATAATAATAATAATAATAATAATAATAATAATAATAATACAATGATGATAATAGTACCACTACTAATAATGTGTACAAACAAGTGATGCACAATGCAATTGCTCACCACCCGCTGACCGATGCCCAGCCTAACCCCGAGCAGTCCGGCCCCCTCCCCCTGGCTAGCCACCCCTATGTATTGTTTAGCCTGACGTCAGATGCTATGGAATACCCCTTTGGCTAGTTTGGGTCACCTGTCCTGGGTGTGTCCCCTCCCAGCTCTTACTGCACCCCCAGCCTGCCTGTTGGCAGGACAGAGCAAGAAGCTGAGATGTCCTTGGCTTGGTATAAGCATTGCTCTGCAACAATTGAAACATCGGGGTGTTATCAGCACTCTTCTCATCCCAAGCCAAAACATAGCATTCTACCAGCTACTAGGAAGAAAATTAACTCTGTTCTAACTGAAACCAGGACAAGGTGTAACCGAAAAGGCTTATTTTTGTGAACCTTTGAAGTACAAGTTAGGGAAACAATGGGGCATACACAGATTTTTATCTATGCCTAGCTCCTCATGGGCACTCTTAGGTAGAGATTTATTAGAGCAAGTAGGAGCAGAAATTGTCTTTGAAAAAGGGAAAATGGAATTAAGAAGAGGAGAAGAACAACTAATAAATGTGTTAAGCTTGGCACTAATACAAACTGACCCTAAAAGTGAAATACCTTTAGAGATCACAGATCAAGTATGTCCAGGAGTTTGGGCTACCGAAGTCCCTGGAAGAGCTAAAAATGTGACCTTAATACTTATTAAATTAAAGCCAGGAGAGAAACCCGTTAAGGTTAAGTAATATCCTTTGAGGATAGAAGATAGGAAAGGAATTAAAGAGATAATTGATAAATTTTTACAGTATGGATTATTGATTGAATGCGAATCAGAATACAATGCACCCATATTGCCAATTAAAAAGGCAGATGAAAAAGCTATAGGCTAGTTCAGGATTTGAGGGCCATAAATAAAATCACTGAGGATATACATCCAGTAGTGGCAAACCCTTATACTTTGCTGACTAAATTAAAGAATAGTCAAGTCTGGTTTACCGTACTGGATTTAAAAGATGCCTTCTTCTGCCTAGGCTTAGCCACAGAAAGCCAAAACCTATTCGCCTTTGAATGGGAAAATCCCGATTCAGGCAGAAAGACGCAGCTTACGTGGACATTACTACCTCAAGGATTCAAGAATAGCCCCACTATTTTTGGAAACCAATTAGCAAGGGAACTCAAAACATGGATACCTCCGGACACTGAAGGTGCTTTGTTACAATATGTAGTATGTAGATGATCTCTTAATAGCTATTTAGACTAAAGGGAGTTGTATTCAATGGACTATAAGTCATCTTAATTTTCTGGGTTTAAATGGATATCAAGTCTCTTGACAGAAAGTCCAGCTGGCTCAACAAAGTGTGACCTATCTGGGATTTGACATTTCGGAAGGACAACGAGAACTAGGAACTGAACATAAGGAAGTCATTTGCCGGACTCCAGAACCTCAAATGGTAAAGGAGCTACAAACCTTTTTAGGAATGACAGGTTGGTGTCGCCTTTGGATTTATAATGATGGACTATTGGTAAAGCCTCTATGTGAATTGATAAAGATTAACCAGTCAAAGTTAGTCTGGACTGGAGAAGCACAAAAAGTCTTTAAACAACTTAAACAAGAATTGATGATTTTGAAATATCAAGCAATATTGGTAGAACAGGACGACGTGGAAATTGTGATCATTAATATTGTGAATCTAGCCTCTTTTCTTAGTGATGCTCCGGCACAACCTGTGATTCACGATCGTTTAGAAACTATAGAGACTGTGTATTCCAGCCGACCAGACCTTAAGGAGGAGCCCATGGAAGATGCGGAAGAAACTTGGTTCACGGATGGGAGCAGTTTTGTTACGCAAAGACAACGTAAAGCTGGATATGCTATAACAACTACTCAGCAGGTAATCGAGTCTAAGCCTTTACCCCCTGGAACATGAGCTCAAAAGGCGGAGATAGTTGCTCTCACGAGAGCATTGGAACTGGCAGCGGGAAAAAGGGTAAATATTTGGACAGATTCTAAATATACATTCGGCGTGGTACATGCTCATGGAGCAATTTGGAAAGACCATGGATTGCTGACCGCTCAGTGAAAACACAAAGTATGCTGAAGAAATTTTAAAATTGTTAGAGGCTGTAAAACAACCAGAAAAGGTAGCTATCATGCATTGTCAGGGACACCAAAAGGGGAACACCGATTTTGAAATTGGAAAATCGATTGGCAGAGGCTAAGCAGGCAGCTGAAATAACTGAGGTGAAGGCATTGTCTTTGCTACCAGACGGTAAAATCCAAACTATATCCAAATTATACAAAAGAAGACTTAAAATTAATTGAAGATTTGAAAGGTAAAATGAAACCAGATGGATGAGTATATTTAAAAGATAACCACATAGTAATACCCTCTAGTTTGACATGGCCCATAGTTCTTACAGAACACAATAAAACGCACTGGGGAGCTGGCACACTGCATAAGAGCCTGAGTCAGACATTAGTGGGACGATATGATAAAACAAGTAACTCAACAATGTAGCATTTGCTTACACAATAACCCCAATACCAAGGATAGAATAAAATTTGGAATAATCGGTAAAGGCAATTATTCGGGGCAACAGTGGCAAATTGATTTTTCAGAACTCCCTAGAAAAGGGGGGTATCATTATTTACTGGTTCTGACTGACACGTTTTCAGGAAGGCCTGAAGCCTTTCCCTGTCGAACAAACAAAGCAAGAGAAGTGGTTCAAGTCTTGTTAAATGAAATAATAGCATGCTTTGGGATTCTAGGAGCAATGTCTTCTGATAGAGCTTCACATTTTTGTGCACAAGTGGTAGAACAGATAAGTAAGATTCTAAAGATAGATTGGCAACTGCATACTCCTTATAGACCACAGGCAAGTGGACAGGTAGAAAAAATGAACCATTTAATTAAACAATAAATAGCTAAAATTGGATAAGAAGCTAATTTGTCGTGGCCTCAATCCCTCCCTTTAGCATTACTTGGAATTAGAGTTAAACCTAGAATAAAAGGAAATTTGACTCCCTTCAAAATCTTATATGCAAGGCCATAGCAATTTCTATTTAGTGGAGAGGACCTAACGCAGTTAGGATCAGAATATTTATATGCTTATATAACTGAACTTCAGAAACAATTAAATAAAGTACATACATTTGTTTTAGGGACCAGGGCTAGAGGGTTGGATCAACCAATCCACCCCTTGAAGCTCGGGGATTATATATATATAAAGACTTTTTCAGGACAACCCGTGCAGGAAAAATGGAAGGAAAGTGGATGGGACCATACCAAGTATTACTGACAACACACACCGCCATGAAGATTAAGAAGCAAGCAGCTTGGATCCACAATTCAAGGGTGAAGAAGGCCCTGGCGAGGATATGGACCACCACTCCAATTGGACCAACAAAATTACGGTTTTCCAGATCCTAATGATTGCAGGGGTGCGGTTCTCGGATTTGGGGTGGGCAACTTGGGATGAGAACTTACACCTGACCTTAATACAAACAATTTCTCAAGTAACTCATAAGACGAACTGTTGGGTATGCACCCATCTGCCACAGCATGGGAATAAGGGTGTATCGTTAATTGGGATTCCCTTGCCTGCAAACTTATCTTGGACTAATTTGTGGGAAAACACGTCTTGGGGTTGAAAATATTAAGCAGTTTTGGAACTAGAAGTGAGTAGCTTCGTGCCGTTAGAATCCTATTATGTATGTGTACAAAGGTGTAACCCGCCTAAGGGTATAGGAAAACAGCATTGTATAAATACGGTGTCGTGGTTTAACCCGACCGGCAGCTAAACACCACGCAGCCGTTCGCTCACCCTCCCCCCTCCCTCTCTGGGACGGGGGAGAGAAATGGAAGGTGAAGCCCGTGAGTTGAGATAAAGACAGTTTAATAAGACAGGGAAAAAAAAAATAACAAAAATAATAATAACAATAATAATAATGATGATACAATGGGGATAATACGAAAGTAATAATAGTATGTACAAACAAGTGATGCACAATGCAATTGCTCACCACCCGCTGACCGATGCCCAGCCTAACCCCGAGCAGTCCGGCCCCCTCCCCCCGGCTAGCCACCCCTATATATTGTTTAGCATGACGTCAGATGGTATGGAATACCCCTTTGGCTAGTTTGGGTCACCTGTCCTGGGTCTGTCCCCTCCCAGCTCTTACTGCACCCCCCAGCCTGCCCGTTGGCAGGACAGAGCAAAGGCTGAGATGTCCTTGGCTTAGTATAAGCACTGCTCTGCAACAATTAAAGCATCGGGGTGTTATCAGCACTCTTCTCATTCTAAGCCAAAACACAGCATTTCACCAGCTACTAGGAAGAAAATTAATTATGTGCTAACTGAAACCAGGACATCTATCCACCCCTTATTCCATACCATTTATGTCATGCTCAGGTTACACTCTTTTCCATACATTCTAATTAGTCACCTATAGTAATCATGGTAGTGATAACATACAGTATAATATACTATTTAACATGGTGCAATTCAGTTCATGGGCTATTCTCACCCAGTATTAAATCTCCTTGAGGTACACACCGGACCTCTCCGTTCTTTTGCATCACCCACCAAGTATATCCAGGTCCCTGAGCGAAAACAATTCCACGAATAGGTTTGCCTTTTCCTGAGGCAGGAGTAGCCCAGACTGTTTTACCCAGCATATTTTTTACATGCACTACAGGAACTTTATCCCCATCTACAGTACGTAACAGGTTTGATTGGGCAGGTCCAGCTCGGTTGGTAGATCCCCTAGTATTGACTAACCAGGTGGCCTTTGCCAAATGCGTATCCCAGTTTTTGAACGTCCCAGCGCCCATTGCTTTCAAGGTAGTCTTTAACAGGCCATTGTATCGTTCAACTTTCCCGGAGGCTGGTGCATGATAGGGGATGTGATACACCCATTCAATACCATGTTCTTTGGCCCAAGTGTCTATAAGGTTGTTTCGGAAGTGAGTCCCATTATCTGATTCTATTCTTTCTGGGGTGCCATGTCGCCATAGGACTTGCTTTTCAAGGCCCAGGATGGTGTTCCGGGCGGTAGCATGAGGCACAGGATATGTTTCCAGCCATCCGGTGGTTGCTTCCACCATTGTAAGTACGTGGCGCTTGCCATTGCGAGTTTGAGGGAGTGTGATGTAATCAATCTGCCAGGCCTCTCCATATTTATATTTCAGCCATCGTCCTCCATACCAAAGAGGCTTTGACCGTTTGGCTTGCTTGATTGCAGCACATGTTTCACAGTCATGAATAACCTGTGCTATAGCGTCCATGGTCAAGTCCACCCCTCGATCACGAGCCCATCTGTATGTTGCAGGAACTGGGACTGGAGTAGCGGCCGGAGCTGGAACTGGAGCGACTGCAGGAACTGGGACTGGAGCAGCTGCAGGAGCTGGGACTGGAGCGGCTGCAGGAGCTGGGACTGGAGCGGCTGCAGGAGCTGGGACTGGAGCGGCTGCAGAATCCACCGTAGGGGTCACAGTGGCCGTTGGATCTGTCACAGGGTTTGGAGTGGCCGCAGGGTCTGTCACTAAGTTGACAGCAGTATCAATGGCAGCTCGATACGCATGAGCCAGGCCCCAGCACGTTACAATGATTTGTGTTACTTTGGAACTGCCAGAATCATTACACCTTTTTTTCAAGCATTCTGCCAGTTTTTGAGGATTTTGCCATTGTTCAGGGGTGAATTTCCAACACACTGGGGGTGCCAACTGCTCTAGATGCCTGCCCATATCCACCCATACTCCCTGCCACCCACAACTATACTGCCTCCGGGCAGATCTCCGGATGAGCTTCATAAGTAGTTGTTTAACTTTAAGCAGAATCTGAAGTGCATTCATGAGGCAGAACAACAAGACTATGGTATTCTGAGTATTCCAGAAATATTCAATATCTTGGAGAGCTATTGTGACAAGCTCAGGGGATAAGAGGGTGGTGAAGGAGGAAGGCAGAGTGACCCAGGAGGATACAGGGGTGGTGAAGGAGAAAGGGAGAGTAAGCAAGTAAGGAAAAATATCCTCCCCTTTCCCCTCCACAGATTGACTCTCTAATGGAGAAAAACAATAGGTATAATTGCTAATAGTTCCCAAGATGCTGTTTCCAAAGTACAGAGTCCACGATGTTACTGAGTATAAATACCAAGTTAGAGTCATGACCAGATATTTTATCGTCTCATAAGCCATTGCTATAACACTTAGTACCATAATGGTCTGAAACCAGGGCCCGGAGAGGAGAAACAACACTACAGAGAGCAAATACGGAAAATAATGTACTATAATACTCAATTTGGAAAACAGGCGCAGCAGAGTTGTGATTAAAGCAATCAGCATCATGACAAGTGACTATTAAGCAGGTCTAATCCTTACACCAATTTCAGTTTAACACACTCTGATCAGATCTGCCGTTATCTCAACCTTTCGGGCCCCACGTTGGGCGCCAAAAAGACTGTCGTGGTTTAACCCGACCGGCAGCTAAACACCACGCAGCCGTTCGCTCACCCTCCCCCCTCCCTCTCTGGGACGGGGGAGAGAAATGGAAGGTGAAGCCCGTGAGTTGAGATAAAGACAGTTTAATAAGACAGGGAAAAAAAAAATAACAAAAATAATAATAACAATAATAATAATGATGATACAATGGGGATAATACGAAAGTAATAATAGTATGTACAAACAAGTGATGCACAATGCAATTGCTCACCACCCGCTGACCGATGCCCAGCCTAACCCCGAGCAGTCCGGCCCCCTCCCCCCGGCTAGCCACCCCTATATATTGTTTAGCATGACGTCAGATGGTATGGAATACCCCTTTGGCTAGTTTGGGTCACCTGTCCTGGGTCTGTCCCCTCCCAGCTCTTACTGCACCCCCCAGCCTGCCCGTTGGCAGGACAGAGCAAAGGCTGAGATGTCCTTGGCTTAGTATAAGCACTGCTCTGCAACAATTAAAGCATCGGGGTGTTATCAGCACTCTTCTCATTCTAAGCCAAAACACAGCATTTCACCAGCTACTAGGAAGAAAATTAATTCTGTGCTAACTGAAACCAGGACATACGGATACTACTTATGTGGGAAATCAGACATCTTGTAATTGAACAATTGATATTAGTCCGACTAGCGGCTGGGCAAATTCAACCAGCTGGACGGTTCCAGAAGGAAAAGGGTGGTATTGGCTATGCAATGATACAGCCCGTAAGGTCTTGCCTGAGAATTGGAAGGGAACTTGCACTCTTGGAGCGGTAGTCCCCAATATGACAGTACATGATGTAGTGCCTCGAGGTTACTTGAGAAATCATATCCGGAGAATCAGATGAAAAATTAACAATCCATTGGTAGAGAGACACACCCCTTTTCATAGTTTTGTGCGATGGTTTATCCCATGGTTAGGAGTGAGTGAATTGGAAAAGGCAATAGTTAATATTTCTGCAATTATAGAGAAGTTAGAAAACAAAATTCTGGATGCTATAAAGGCTCAACAAGAAGAGATATCTAGTTTATCACAGGTCGTATTACAAAATCGGATGGCCCTAGACTTGTTACTGGCCACTCAAGGGGGAGTCTGTACAGTAATAACCACAAGTTGTTGTATGTATGTAGATCAGAGTGGAAGGATCTCTACCGACCTGGAAGAAATCTGGAAGCAGACAAGGATCCTACATGAGATCAGTAAAGATGATCTTTCCTGGAGTTTTAGTGAACTATGGAATAAGTTAACCTCCTGGTTGCCCAATTTCCAATGGTTGAAACAAGTATTCATTGCTCTAATCGTATTGGTAGTGTTAGGAATATTTGTGTGCATGTTGTTTAGATGCCTGCTTTGTTGTGTTACTGTAAATAATGAAAGTATCTGATGCAAAAGAATTTGCATGGGAAAAGAAAAGGGGGGATTGATTAAGGAGGTATTGGGGAGGCAAGGACAATCCCCAGACAAGGACTGTCTATCTCGAAACAAGACACTGGAACTCATGATAAGGAAGCGGCAGGCGGACAGAGAAACGAATGTAAGGACTATAACTCTCGAAACTGGACATTGGAATTCATTATAAAGATACAACAAACGGGAGAATTAGCAACAAGCAGCTCTTGCAATTAAGAAACATGCCAATTCAGCAGATTCCTGACCAAAGGTGAAAAGTACACTGTGAGGAAGACTCGGGGTCTTCCTCCCAAAGACCCCTGCCCACGTCCCAAAGACCCCTGCCCACAATTCTTGGAAGGCTCTGCGCAGGCGCAAGGTGCCAAAAGGCTAATTAGCATGAGAAGCGAGGGAAGGCGGGGATAGGTAATGCATATGTCTAGGTGCTTGTAGAATATTGATAGATTGATTGTATAAATTCAAGACTGCTTTCTGCTTTGGGTATGCACGATAGGTGGAGAGATCCCCCGTGTATCCAGCGCTGCAATAAAGAATATACCGCTTAAAGGAATTTCGGCTTCGATCTTTGAATCAGTTTGGCGACCCAGATGGGACAACCTCTCTGCCAGACCACAGGACCCGCTGGGAACAGGACTCCCTAGGGTACCCCCGGGATTTCCCGGAGGGACTCCTCGACTCACCGGATCACTGCGGAGGCAGACAAGGACCCCATCATTGTAAGTGAGTATATTCTTTATTCTGGTTTGGTTTTCTGGTAGACCGGTCATCTGGAACTGTCTGTAAGTCAGAAGGTGATCTTCTGCGAGGCAGTGTTTGGTATATACTTTGTGGTTAGCACCATAAGTACATGTTTGGGGACCTTAAGGAAGGAGCTCGCTTTAAGGTCCATCTGGAATTGTGTTGTCTATTTCGGTTTTCTGACTCATGGAGTATGGTATTTAACTCTGGTTATTGTTACTGCGATTTTGGCTATTTTCCTGGTGGTAATAGTAGGTTCGTGGCATTGTTCTAAGAAAGATATGGTTACGGTGTTACACAGTTCAGTTTTCTGACTTATCGCATGTGGAATTTGACTCTGACTATTGTTACTGTGATTTTGGCAATATTGCTGGTAATAGTAGTTTTGTGGCATCGCTACTGAAAGATATTGCGTGCCCGTATTTTTGTGAGTGATACGTGTTGTGATACGCTTTTGTAAGTAACATGTGTATTCTGAAAGTGTAAACTGGAAACTGGGGGGGCAAACAAGCAGTGAAATTTTAAAGAAAAGTGTGTCAGGATGTGTTTTAAGTCACTGGAAGGATATTGGAGGATCTGCCGGTGGAAGTGTGAAGAGGAAAACATTGATAAAATATCGTAATCAGTGGTGGCCGCTTTATAAGCTGGAATGTGGAGAAAAGTGGCCCCTAACTGGAACTTTAAACTCTAATATTTTGCTACAGTTAATGTTGTTTTTTGAGAAGCAGAACAGGATGAAATGTTGTATACTGATGTTTCAGCATCTTGGTGGGAAAAGGTACGGAATTAAGTTGGCCCCTGACTGAACCTTTGATGTTGGCATTAGAGAAGTACAGGCTGGAGAAAGATAAAGGAAGTGTTAAAAGGGTTGTGGAAAGTGTTAAAGGTGTTTGAAGTTGAATGAGCAGGGAAAGAGGATGTAGGAATGTTAATAGTTCTGCCTCTGCCCGAGGCAGAGATCTTAAAATCATGGGTGTTAGCCCTTTAGGGCAAAGGGACCATGATCGGTCTGGTCCGAGAGAGTTGTCAGAGAAACAGAAAAGCAGTCAACTCTTAAAACAACCTGAGTTCATGTGCGAGCTCAGATTGCTGATGGGACCGTTCAGGGAACTGTGGACAATTGCATTCCCCTGACCAACCCCCACTAAGACCCGAATCATCCTGAAAATTATGAACGGTTAAGTAAATACTAAAACCTGGATGAATTGGGAATTGAGAATATGCTTCCAACAAGGTCTAAAAGAAACCCCTATGGAATTTTTGTACCAACTCTGAGATGCAATGAAAATAAATAAATAAATAAATAAATAAATAAAACAAAACGGTTTGGACCTGGCTTTGGAGGACAAATTGACTAGCCTTTTCCTAGGGTAATCAACCCCTGATTTCAACAGGAATAACGGGGACCTGGGGAATCTACCCTAGCGGATCCTCCACTGGTTATAATGAAGCTAGGGGAGGAATGGAAGTGAAATTTCTTATTGCTATGGGGCAACGTATTCAGTTCTAAATCAAGCATTAATGCCTTCACAGAATTATTATGTTAGGGTAAAAGGTGTGTCGTGGTTTAACCCGGCCGGCAGCTAAACACCACGCAGCTGTTCACTCCCCCTCCCCCTCCCTCTCTGGGACGGGGGAGAGAAATGGAAAGTGAAGCCCGTGAGTTGAGATAAAGACAGTTTAATAAGACAAAATAATAATAATAATAATAATAATAATAATAATAATAATAATAATACAATGATGATAATAGTACCACTACTAATAATGTGTACAAACAAGTGATGCACAATGCAATTGCTCACCACCCGCTGACCGATGCCCAGCCTAACCCCGAGCAGTCCGGCCCCCTCCCCCTGGCTAGCCACCCCTATGTATTGTTTAGCCTGACGTCAGATGCTATGGAATACCCCTTTGGCTAGTTTGGGTCACCTGTCCTGGGTGTGTCCCCTCCCAGCTCTTCCTGCACCCCCAACCTGACTGTTGGCAGGACAGAGCAAGGAGCTGAGATGTCCTTGGCTTGGTATAAGCATTGCTCTGCAACAATTAAAACATCGGGGTGTTATCAGCACTCTTCTCATCCTAAGCCAAAACATAGCATTCTACCAGCTCCTAGGAAGAAAATTAACTCTGTTCTAACTGAAACCAGGACAAGGTGTAACCGAAAAGGCTTATTTTTGTGAACCTTTGAAGTACAAGTTAGGGAAACAATGGGGCATACACAGATTTTTATCTATGCCTAGCTCCTCATGGGCACTCTTAGGTAGAGATTTATTAGAGCAAGTAGGAGCAGAAATTGTCTTTGAAAAAGGGAAAATGGAATTAAGAAGAGGAGAAGAACAACTAATAAATGTGTTAAGCTTGGCACTAATACAAACTGACCCTAAAAGTGAAATACCTTTAGAGATCACAGATCAAGTATGTCCAGGAGTTTGGGCTAGCGAAGTCCCTGGAAGAGCTAAAAATGTGACCTTAATACTTATTAAATTAAAGCCAGGAGAGAAACCCGTTAAGGTTAAGTAATATCCTTTGAGGATAGAAGATAGGAAAGGAATTAAAGAGATAATTGATAAATTTTTACAGTATGGATTATTGATTGAATGCGAATCAGAATACAATGCACCCATATTGCCAATTAAAAAGGCAGATGAAAAAGCTATAGGCTAGTTCAGGATTTGAGGGCCATAAATAAAATCACTGAGGATATACATCCAGTAGTGGCAAACCCTTATACTTTGCTGACTAAATTAAAGACTAGTCAAGTCTGGTTTACCGTACTGGATTTAAAAGATGCCTTCTTCTGCCTAGGCTTAGCCACAGAAAGCCAAAACCTATTCGCCTTTGAATGGGAAAATCCCGATTCAGGCAGAAAGACGCAGCTTACGTGGACATTACTACCTCAAGGATTCAAGAATAGCCCCACTATTTTTGGAAACCAATTAGCAAGGGAACTCGAAACATGGATACCTCCGGACACTGAAGGTGCTTTGTTACAATATGTAGTATGTAGATGATCTCTTAATAGCTACCGAGACTAAAGGGAGTTGTATTCAATGGACTATAAGTCGTCTTAATTTTCTGGGTTTAAATGGATATCAAGTCTCTTGACAGAAAGTCCAGCTGGCTCAACAAAGTGTGACCTATCTGGGATTTGACATTTCGGAAGGACAACGAGAACTAGGAACTGAACATAAGGAAGTCATTTGCCGGACTCCAGAACCTCAAATGGTAAAGGAGCTACAAACCTTTTTAGGAATGACAGGTTGGTGTCGCCTTTGGATTTATAATGATGGACTATTGGTAAAGCCTCTATGTGAATTGATAAAGATTAACCAGTCAAAGTTAGTCTGGACTGGAGAAGCACAAAAAGTCTTTAAACAACTTAAACAAGAATTGATGATTTTGAAATATCAAGCAATATTGGTAGAACAGGACGACGTGGAAATTGTGATCATTAATATTGTGAATCTAGCCTCTTTTCTTAGTGATGCTCCGGCACAACCTGTGATTCACGATCGTTTAGAAACTATAGAGACTGTGTATTCCAGCCGACCAGACCTTAAGGAGGAGCCCATGGAAGATGCGGAAGAAACTTGGTTCACGGATGGGAGCAGTTTTGTTACGCAAAGACAACGTAAAGCTGGATATGCTATAACAACTACTCAGCAGGTAATCGAGTCTAAGCCTTTACCCCCTGGAACATCAGCTCAAAAGGCGGAGATAGTTGCTCTCACGAGAGCATTGGAACTGGCAGCGGGAAAAAGGGTAAATATTTGGACAGATTCTAAATATACATTCGGCGTGGTACATGCTCATGGAGCAATTTGGAAAGACCATGGATTGCTGACCGCTCAGTGAAAACACAAAGTATGCTGAAGAAATTTTAAAATTGTTAGAGGCTGTAAAACAACCAGAAAAGGTAGCTATCATGCATTGTCAGGGACACCAAAAGGGGAACACCGATTTTGAAATTGGAAAATCGATTGGCAGAGGCTAAGCAGGCAGCTGAAATAACTGAGGTGAAGGCATTGTCTTTGATACCAGATGGTAAAATCCAAACTATATCCAATTTATACAAAAGAAGACTTAAAATTAATTGAAGATTTGAAAGGTAAAATGAAACCAGATGGATGAGTATATTTAAAAGATAAGCACATAGTAATACCCTCTAGTTTGACATGGCCCATAGTTCTTACAGAACACAATAAAACGCACTGGGGAGCTGGCACACTGCATAAGAGCCTGAGTCAGACATTAGTGGGACGATATGATAAAACAAGTAACTCAACAATGTAGCATTTGCTTACACAATAACCCCAATACCAAGAATAGAATAAAATTTGGAATAATCGGTAAAGGAAATTATTCGGGGCAACAGTGGCAAATTGATTTTTCAGAACTCCCTAGAAAAGGAGGGTATCATTATTTACTGGTTCTGACTGACACGTTTTCAGGAAGGCCTGAAGCCTTTCCCTGTCGAACAAACAAAGCAAGAGAAGTGGTTAAAGTCTTGTTAAATGAAATAATAGCATGCTTTGGGATTCTAGTAGCAATGTCTTCTGATAGAGTTTCACATTTTTGTGCACAAGTGGTAGAACAGATAAGTAAGATTCTAAAGATAGATTGGCAACTGCATACTCCTTATAGACCACAGGCAAGTGGACAGGTAGAAAAAATGAACCATTTAATTAAACAATAAATAGCTAAAATTGGATAAGAAGCTAATTTGTCATGGCCTCAATCCCTCCCTTTAGCATTACTTGGAATTAGAGTTAAACCTAGAATAAAAGGAAATTTGAGTCCCTTCAAAATCTTATATGGAAGGCCATAGCAATTTCTATTTAGTGGAGAGGACCTAACGCAGTTAGGATCAGAATATTTATATGCTTATATAACTGAACTTCAGAAACAATTAAATAAAGTACATACATTTGTTTTAGGGACCAGGGCTAGAGGGTTGGATCAACCAATCCACCCCTTGAAGCTCGGGGATTATATATCTATAAAGACTTTTTCAGGACAACCCCTACAGGAAAAATGGAAGGAAAGTGGATGGGACCATACCAAGTATTACTGACAACACACACCGCCATGAAGATTAAGAAGCAAGCAGCTTGGATCCACAATTCAAGGGTGAAGAAGGCCCCGGCGAGGATATGGACCACCACTCCAATTGGACCAACAAAATTACGGTTTTCCAGATCCTAATGATTGCAGGGGTGCAGTTCTCGGATTTGGGGTGGGCAACTTGGGATGAGAACTTACACCTGACCTTAATACAAACAATTTCTCAAGTAACTAATAAGACGAACTGTTGGGTATGCACCCATCTGCCACAGCATGGGAATAAGGGTGTATCGTTAATTGGGATTCCCTTGCCTGCAAACTTATCTTGGACTAATTTGTGGGAAAACACATCTTGGGGTCGAAAATATTAAGCAGTTTTGGAACTAGAAGTGAGTAGCTTCGTGCCGTTAGAATCCTATTATGTATGTGTACAAAGGTGTAACCCGCCTAAGGGTATAGGAAAACAGCATTGTATAAATACGGATACTACTTATGTGGGAAATCAGACATCTTGTAATTGAACAATTGATATTAGTCCGACTAGCGGCTGGGCAAATTCAACCAGCTGGACGGTTCCAGAAGGAAAAGGGTGGTATTGGCTATGCAAAGATACAGGCCGTAAGGTCTTGCCTGAGAATTGGAAGGGAACTTGCACTCTTGGAGCGGTGGTCCCCAATATGACAGTACATGATGTAGTGCCTCGAGGTTACTTGAGAACTCATATGCGGAGAATCAGATGAAAAATTAACAATCCATTGGTAGAGAGACACACCCCTTTTCATAGTTTTGTGCGATGGTTTATCCCATGGTTAGGAGTGAGTGAATTGGAAAAGGCAATAGTTAATATTTCTGCAATTATAGAGAAGTTAGAAAACAAAATTCTGGATGCTATAAAGGCTCAACAAGAAGAGATATCTAGTTTATCACAGGTCGTATTACAAAATCGGATGGCCCTAGACTTGTTACTGGCCACTCAAGGGGGAGTCTGTACAGTAATAACCACAAGTTGTTGTATGTATGTAGATCAGAGTGGAAGGATCTCTACCGACCTGGAAGAAATCTGGAAGCAGACAAGGATCCTACATGAGATCAGTAAAGATGATCTTTCATGGAGTTTTAGTGAACTATGGAATAAGTTAACCTCCTGGTTGCCCAATTTCCAATGGTTGAAACAAGTATTCATTGCTCTAATCGTATTAGTAGTGTTAGGAATATTTGTGTGCATGTTGTTTAGATGCCTGCTTTGTTGTGTTACTGTAAATAATGAAAGTATCTGATGCAAAAGAATTTGCATGGGAAAAGAAAAGGGGGGATTGATTAAGGAGGTATTGGGGATGCAAGGACAATCCCCAGACAAGGACTGTCTATCTCGAAACAAGACACTGGAACTCATGATAAGGAAGCGGCAGGCGGACAGAGAAACGAATGTAAGGACTATAACTCTCGAAACTGGACATTGGTATTCATTATAAAGATACAACAAACGGGAGAATTAGCAACAACCAGCTCTTGCAATTAAGAAACATGCCAATTGAGCAGATTCCTGACCAAAGGTGAAAAGTACACTGTGAGGAAGACTCGGGGTCTTCCTCCCAAAGACCCCTGCCCACGTCCCAAAGACCCCTGCCCACAATTCTTGGAAGGCTCTGCGCAGGCGCAAGGTGCCAAAAGGCTAATTAGCATGAGAAGCGAGGGAAGGCGGGGATAGGTAATGCATATGTCTAGGTGCTTGTAGAATATTGATAGATTGATTGTATAAATTCAAGACTGCTTTCTGCTTTGGGTATGCACGATAGGTGGAGAGATCCCCCGTGCATCCAGCGCTGCAATAAAGAATATACCACTTAAAGGAATTTCGGCTTCGATCTTTGAATCAATTTGGCGACCCAGATGGGACAACCTCTCTGCCGGACCGCAGGACCCGCTGGGAACAGGACTCCCTAGGGTACCCCCGGGATTTCCCGGAGGGACTCCTCGACTCACCGGATCACTGCGGAGGCAGACAAGGACCCCATCATTGTAAGTGAGTATATTCTTTCTTCTGGTTTGGTTTTCTGGTAGACCGGTCATCTGGAACTGTCTGTAAGTCAGAAGGTGATCTTCTGCGAGGCAGTGTTTGGTATATACTTTGTGGTTAGCACCATAAGTACATGTTTGGGGACCTTAAGGAAGGAGCTCGCTTTAAGGTCCATCTGGAATTGTGTTGTCTATTTCGGTTTTCTGACTCATGGAGTATGGTATTTAACTCTGGTTATTGTTACTGCGATTTTGGCTATTTTCCTGGTGGTAATAGTAGGTTCGTGGCATTGTTCTAAGAAAGATATGGTTACGGTGTTACACAGTTCGGTTTTCTGACTTATCGCATGTGGAATTTGACTCTGACTATTGTTACTGTGATTTTGGCAATATTGCTGGTTATAGTAGTTTTGTGGCATCGCTACTGAAAGATATTGCGTGCCCGTATTTTTGTGAGTGATACGTGTTGTGATACGCTTTTGTAAGTAACATGTGTATTCTGAAAGTGTAAACTGGAAACTGGGGGGGCAAACAAGCAGTGAAATTTTAAAGAAAAGTGTGTCAGGATGTGTTTTAAGTCACTGGAAGGATATTGGAGGATCTGCCGGTGGAAGTGTGAACAGGAAAACATTGATAAAATATCGTAATCAGTGGTGGCCGCTTTATAAGCTGGAATGTGGAGAAAAGTGGCCCCTAAATGGAACTTTAAACTCTAATATTTTGCTACAGTTAATGTTGTTTTTTGAGAAGCAGAACAGGATGAAATGTTGTATACTGATGTTTCAGCATCTTGGTGGGAAAAGGTACGGAATTAAGTTGGCCCCTGACTGAACCTTTGATGTTGGCATTAGAGAAGTACAGGCTGGAGAAAGATAAAGGAAGTGTTAAAAGGGTTGTTGAAAGTGTTAAAGGTGTTTGAAGTTGAATGAGCAGGGAAAGAGGATGTAGGAATGTTAATAGTTGTGCCTCTGCCCGAGGCAGAGATCTTAAAATCATGGGTGTTAGCCCTTTAGGGCAAAGGGACCATGATCGGTCCGGTCCGAGAGAGTTGTCAGAGAAACAGAAAAGAGGTCAACTCTTAAAACAACCTGAGTTCATGTGCGAGCTCGGATTGCTGATGGGACCGTTCAGGGAACTGTGGACAATTGCATTCCCCTGACCGACCCCCACTAAGACCCGAATCATCCTGAAAATTATGAACGGTTAAGTAAATACTAAAACCTGGATGAATTGGGAATTGAGAATATGCTTCCAACAAGGTCTAAAAGAAAGCCCTATGGAATTTTTGGACCAACTCTGAAATGGAAGGAAAATAAATAAATAAATAAATAAATAAATAAATAAATAAAACAAAACGGTTTGGACCTGGCTTTGGAGGACAAATTGACTAGCCTTTTCCTAGGGTAATCAACCCCTGATTTCAACAGGAATAACGGGGACCTGGGGAATCTACCCTAGCGGATCCTCCACTGGTTATAATGAAGCTAGGGGAGGAATGGAAGTGAAATTTCTTATTGCTATGGGGCAACGTATTCAGTTCTAAATCAAGCATTAATGCCTTCACAGAATTATTATGTTAGGGTAAAAGGTGTGTCGTGGTTTAACCCGGCCGGCAGCTAAACACCACGCAGCTGTTCGCTCCCCCTCCCCCTCCCTCTCTGGGACGGGGGAGAGAAATGGAAAGTGAAGCCCGTGAGTTGAGATAAAGACAGTTTAATAAGACAAAATAATAATAATAATAATAATAATAATAATAATAATAATAATAATAATAATAATAATAATAACAATAATACAATGATGATAATAGTACCACTACTAATAATGTGTACAAATAAGTGATGCACAATGCAATTGCTCACCACCCGCTGACCGATGCCCAGCCTAACCCCGAGCAGTCCGGCCCCCTCCCCCTGCCGAGCCACCCCTATGTATTGTTTAGCCTGACGGCAGGTGCTATGGAATACCCCTTTGGCTAGTTTGGGTCACCTGTCCTGGGTGTGTCCCCTCCCAGCTCTTCCTGCACCCCCAGCCTGCCTGTTGGCAGGACAGAGCAAGAAGCTGAGATGTCCTTGGCTTGGTATAAGCATTGCTCTGCAACAATTAAAACATCGGGGTGTTACCAGCACTCTTCTCATCCTAAGCCAAATCATAGCATTCTACCAGCTACTAGGAAGAAAATTAACTCTGTTCTAACTGAAACCAGGACAAGGTGTAACCAAAAAGGCTTATTTTTGTGAACCTTTGAAGTACAAGTTAGGGAAACAATGGGGCATACACAGATTTTTATCTATGCCTAGCTCCTCATGGGCACTCTTAGGTAGAGATTTATTAGAGCAAGTAGGAGCAGAAATTGTCTTTGAAAAAGGGAAAATGGAATTAAGAACAGGAGAAGAACAACTAATAAATGTGTTAAGCTTGGCACTAATACAAACTGACCCTAAAAGTGAAATACCTTTAGAGATCACAGATCAAGTATGTCCAGGAGTTTGGGCTATCGAAGTCCCTGGAAGAGCTAAAAATGTGACCTTAATACTTATTAAATTAAAGCCAGGAGAGAAACCCGTTAAGGTTAAGTAATATCCTTTGAGGATAGAAGATAGGAAAGGAATTAAAGAGATAATTGATAAATTTTTACAGTATGGATTATTGCTTGAATGCGAATCAGAATACAATGCACCCATATTGCCAATTAAAAAGGCAGCTGAAAAAGCTATAGGCTAGTTCAGGATTTGAGGGCCATAAATAAAATCACTGAGGATATACATCCAGTAGTGGCAAACCCTTATACTTTGCTGACTAAATTAAAGACTAGTCAAGGCTGGTTTACCGTACTGGATTTAAAAGATGCCTTCTTCTGCCTAGGCTTAGCCACAGAAAGCCAAAACCTATTCGCCTTTGAATGGGAAAATCCCGATTCAGGCAGAAAGACGCAGCTTACGTGGACATTACTACCTCAAGGATTCAAGAATAGCCCCACTATTTTTGGAAACCAATTAGCAAGGGAACTCGAAACATGGATACCTCCGGACACTGAAGGTGCTTTGTTACAATATGTAGTATGTAGATGATCTCTTAATAGCTACCGAGACTAAAGGGAGTTGTATTCAATGGACTATAAGTCGTCTTAATTTTCTGGGTTTAAATGGATATCAAGTCTCTTGACAGAAAGTCCAGCTGGCTCAACAAAGTGTGACCTATCTGGGATTTGACATTTCGGAAGGACAACGAGAACTAGGAACTGAACATAAGGAAGTCATTTGCCGGACTCCAGAACCTCAAATGGTAAAGGAGCTACAAACCTTTTTAGGAATGACAGGTTGGTGTCGCCTTTGGATTTATAATGATGGACTATTGGTAAAGCCTCTATGTGAATTGATAAAGATTAACCAGTCAAAGTTAGTCTGGACTGGAGAAGCACAAAAAGTCTTTAAACAACTTAAACAAGAATTGATGATTTTGAAATATCAAGCAATATTGGTAGAACAGGACGACGTGGAAATTGTGATCATTAATATTGTGAATCTAGCCTCTTTTCTTAGTGATGCTCCGGCACAACCTGTGATTCACGATTGTTTAGAAACTATAGAGACTGTGTATTCCAGCCGACCAGACCTTAAGGAGGAGCCCATGGAAGATGCGGAAGAAACTTGGTTCACGGATGGGAGCAGTTTTGTTACGCAAAGACAACGTAAAGCTGGATATGCTATAACAACTACTCAGCAGGTAATCGAGTCTAAGCCTTTACCCCCTGGAACATGAGCTCAAAAGGCGGAGATAGTTGCTCTCACGAGAGCATTGGAACTGGCAGCGGGAAAAAGGGTAAATATTTGGACAGATTCTAAATATACATTCGGCGTGGTACATGCTCATGGAGCAATTTGGAAAGACCATGGATTGCTGACCGCTCAGTGAAAACACAAAGTATGCTGAAGAAATTTTAAAATTGTTAGAGGCTGTAAAACAACCAGAAAAGGTAGCTATCATGCATTGTCAGGGACACCAAAAGGGGAACACCGATTTTGAAACTGGAAAATCGATTGGCAGAGGCTAAGCAGGCAGCTGAAATAACTGAGGTGAAGGCATTGTCTTTGCTACCAGACGGTAAAATCCAAACTATATCCAAATTATACAAAAGAAGACTTAAAATTAATTGAAGATTTGAAAGGTAAAATGAAACCAGATGGATGAGTATATTTAAAAGATAAGCACATAGTAATACCCTCTAGTTTGACATGGCCCATAGTTCTTACAGAACACAATAAAACGCACTGGGGAGCTGGCACACTGCATAAGAGCCTGAGTCAGACATTAGTGGGACGATATGATAAAACAAGTAACTCAACAATGTAGCATTTGCTTACACAATAACCCCAATACCAAGGATAGAATAAAATTTGGAATAATCGGTAAAGGCAATTATTCGGGGCAACAGTGGCAAATTGATTTTTCAGAACTCCCTAGAAAAGGGGGGTATCATTATTTACTGGTTCTGACTGACACGTTTTCAGGAAGGCCTGAAGCCTTTCCCTGTCGAACAAACAAAGCAAGAGAAGTGGTTAAAGTCTTGTTAAATGAAATAATAGCATGCTTTGGGATTCTAGGAGCAATGTCTTCTGATAGAGTTTCACATTTTTGTGCACAAGTGGTAGAACAGATAAGTAAGATTCTAAAGATAGATTGGCAACTGCATACTCCTTATAGACCACAGGCAAGTGGACAGGTAGAAAAAATGAACCATTTAATTAAACAATAAATAGCTAAAATTGGATAAGAAGCTAATTTGTCGTGGCCTCAATCCCTCCCTTTAGCATTACTTGGAATTAGAGTTAAACCTAGAATAAAAGGAAATTTGACTCCCTTCAAAATCTTATATGCAAGGCCATAGCAATTTCTATTTAGTGGAGAGGACCTAACGCAGTTAGGATCAGAATATTTATATGCTTATATAACTGAACTTCAGAAACAATTAAACAAAGTACATAAATTTGTTTTAGGGACCAGGGCTAGAGGGTTGGATCAACCAATTATATATCTATAAAGACTTTTTCAGGACAACCCGTGCAGGAAAAATGGAAGGAAAGTGGATGGGACCATACCAAGTATTACTGACAACACACACCGCCATGAAGATTAAGAAGCAAGCAGCTTGGATCCACAATTCAAGGGTGAAGAAGGCCCCGGCGAGGATATGGACCACCACTCCAATTGGACCAACAAAATTACGGTTTTCCAGATCCTAATGATTGCAGGGGTGCGGTTCTCGGATTTGGGGTGGGCAACTTGGGATGAGAACTTACACCTGACCTTAATACAAACAATTTCTCAAGTAACTCATAAGACGAACTGTTGGGTATGCACCCATCTGCCACAGCATGGGAATAAGGGTGTATCGTTAATTGGGATTCCCTTGCCTGCAAACTTATCTTGGACTAATTTGTGGGAAAACACGTCTTGGGGTCGAAAATATTAAGCAGTTTTGGAACTAGAAGTGAGTAGCTTCGTGCCGTTAGAATCCTATTATGTATGTGTACAAAGGTGTAACCCGCCTAAGGGTATAGGAAAACAGCATTGTATAAATACGGATACTACTTATGTGGGAAATCAGACATCTTGTAATTGAACAATTGATATTAGTCCGACTAGCGGCTGGGCAAATTCAACCAGCTGGACGGTTCCAGAAGGAAAAGGGTGGTATTGGCTATGCAATGATACAGCCCGTAAGGTCTTGCCTGAGAATTGGAAGGGAACTTGCACTCTTGGAGCGGTAGTCCCCAATATGACAGTACATGATGTAGTGCCTCGAGGTTACTTGAGAAATCATATGCGGAGAATCAGATGAAAAATTAACAATCCATTGGTAGAGAGACACACCCCTTTTCATAGTTTTGTGCGATGGTTTATCCCATGGTTAGGAGTGAGTGAATTGGAAAAGGCAATAGTTAATATTTCTGCAATTATAGAGAAGTTAGAAGACAAAATTCTGGATGCTATAAAGGCTCAACAAGAAGAGATATCTAGTTTATCACAGGTCGTATTACAAAATCGGATGGCCCTAGACTTGTTACTGGCCACTCAAGGGGGAGTCTGTACAGTAATAACCACAAGTTGTTGTATGTATGTAGATCAGAGTGGAAGGATCTCTACCGACCTGGAAGAAATCTGGAAGCAGACAAGGATCCTACATGAGATCAGTAAAGATGATCTTTCCTGGAGTTTTAGTGAACTATGGAATAAGTTAACCTCCTGGTTGCCCAATTTCCAATGGTTGAAACAAGTATTCATTGCTCTAATCGTATTAGTAGTGTTAGGAATATTTGTGTGCATGTTGTTTAGATGCCTGCTTTGTTGTGTTACTGTAAATAATGAAAGTATCTGATGCAAAAGAATTTGCATGGGAAAAGAAAAGGGGGGATTGATTAAGGAGGTATTGGGGAGGCAAGGACAATCCCCAGACAAAGACTGTATATCTCGAAACAAGACACTGGAACTCATGATAAGGAAGCGGCAGGCGGACAGAGAAACGAATGTAAGGACTATAACTCTCGAAACTGGACATTGGTATTCATTATAAAGATACAACAAACGGGAGAATTAGCAACAACCAGCTCTTGCAATTAAGAAACATGCCAATTCAGCAGATTCCTGACCAAAGGTGAAAAGTACACTGTGAGGAAGACTCGGGGTCTTCCTCCCAAAGACCCCTGCCCACGTCCCAGAGACCCCTGCCCACAATTCTTGGAAGGCTCTGCGCAGGCGCAAGGTGCCAAAAGGCTAATTAGCATGAGAAGCGAGGGAAGGCGGGGATAGGTAATGCATATGTCTAGGTGCTTGTAGAATATTGATAGATTGATTGTATAAATTCAAGACTGCTTTCTGCTTTGGGTATGCACGATAGGTGGAGAGATCCCCCGTGCATCCAGCGCTGCAATAAAGAATATACCACTTAAAGGAATTTCGGCTTCGATCTTTGAATCAATTTGGCGACCCAGATGGGACAACCTCTCTGCCGGACCACAGGACCCGCTGGGAACAGGACTCCCTAGGGTACCCCCGGGATTTCCCGGAGGGACTCCTCGACTCACCGGATCACTGCGGAGGCAGACAAGGACCCCATCATTGTAAGTGAGTATATTCTTCATTCTGGTTTGGTTTTCTGGTAGACCGGTCATCTGGAACTGTCTGTAAGTCAGAAGGTGATCTTCTGCGAGGCAGTGTTTGGTATATACTTTGTGGTTAGCACCATAAGTACATGTTTGGGGACCTTAAGGAAGGAGCTCGCTTTAAGGTCCATCTGGAATTGTGTTGTCTATTTCGGTTTTCTGACTCATGGAGTATGGTATTTAACTCTGGTTATTGTTACTGCGATTTTGGCTATTTTCCTGGTGGTAATAGTAGGTTCGTGGCATTGTTATAAGAAAGATATCGTTACGGTGTTACACAGTTCGGTTTTCTGACTTATCGCATGTGGAATTTGACTCTGACTATTGTTACTGTGATTTTGGCAATATTGCTGGTAATAGTAGTTTTGTGGCATCGCTACTGAAAGATATTGCGTGCCCGTATTTTTGTGAGTGATACGTTTTGTGATACGCTTTTGTAAGTAACATGTGTATTCTGAAAGTGTAAACTGGAAACTGGGGGGGCAAACAAGCAGTGAAATTTTAAAGAAAAGTGTGTCAGGCTGTGTTTTAAGTCACTGGAAGGATATTGGAGGATCTGCCGGTGGAAGTGTGAACAGGAAAACATTGATAAAATATCGTAATCAGTGGTGGCCGCTTTATAAGCTGGAATGTGGAGAAAAGTGGCCCCTAAATGGAACTTTAAACTCTAATATTTTGCTACAGTTAATGTTGTTTTTTGAGAAGCAGAACAGGATGAAATGTTGTATACTGATGTTTCAGCATCTTGGTGGGAAAAGGTACGGAATTAAGTTGGCCCCTGACTGAACCTTTGATGTTGGCATTAGAGAAGTACAGGCTGGAGAAAGATAAAGGAAGTGTTAAAAGGGTTGTGGAAAGTGTTAAAGGTGTTTGAAGTTGAATGAGCAGGGAAAGAGGATGTAGGAATGTTAATAGTTCTGCCTCTGCCCGAGGCAGAGATCTTAAAATCATGGGTGTTAGCCCTTTAGGGCAAAGGGACCATGATCAGTCCGGTCCGAGAGAGTTGTCAGAGAAACAGAAAAGCAGTCAACTCTTAAAACAACCTGAGTTCATGTGCAAGCTCAGATTGCTGATGGGACCGTTCAGGGAACTGTGGACAATTGCATTCCCCTGACCGACCCCCACTAAGACCCGAATCATCCTGAAAATTATGAACGGTTAAGTAAATACTAAAACCTGGATGAATTGGGAATTGAGAATATGCTTCCAACAAGGTCTAAAAGAAAGCCCTATGGAATTTTTGGACCAACTCTGAGATGCAATGAAAATAAATAAATAAATAAATAAAACAAAACGGTTTGGACCTGGCTTTGGAGGACAAATTGACTAGCCTTTTCCTAGGGTAATCAACCCCTGATTTCAACAGGAATAACGGGGACCTGGGGAATCTACCCTAGCGGATCCTCCACTGGTTATAATGAAGCTAGGGGAGGAATGGAAGTGAAATTTCTTATTGCTATGGGGCAACGTATTCAGTTCTAAATCAAGCATGAATGCCTTCACAGAATTATTATGTTAGGGTAAAAGGTGTGTCGTGGTTTAACCCGGCCGGCAGCTAAACACCACGCAGCTGTTCGCTCCCCCTCCCCCTCCCTCTCTGGGACGGGGGAGAGAAATGGAAAGTGAAGCCCGCGAGTTGAGATAAAGACAGTTTAATAATAATAATAATAATAATAATAATAATAATAATACAATGATGATAATAGTACCACTACTAATAATGTGTACAAACAAGTGATGCACAATGCAATTGCTCACCACCCGCTGACCGATGCCCAGCCTAACCCCGAGCAGTCCGGCCCCCTCCCCCTGGCTAGCCACCCCTATGTATTGTTTAGCCTGACGTCAGATGCTATGGAATACCCCTTTGGCTAGTTTGGGTCACCTGTCCTGGGTGTGTCCCCTCCCAGCTCTTCCTGCACCCCCAACCTGCCTGTTGGCAGGACAGAGCAAGAAGCTGAGATGTCCTTGGCTTGGTATAAGCATTGCTCTGCAACAATTAAAACATCGGGGTGTTATCAGCACTCTTCTCATCCTAAGCCAAAACATAGCATTCTACCAGCTACTAGGAAGAAAATTAACTCTAACTGAAACCAGGACAAGGTGTAACCGAAAAGGCTTATTTTTGTGAACCTTTGAAGTACAAGTTAGGGAAACAATGGGGCATACACAGATTTTTATCTATGCCTAGCTCCTCATGGGCACTCTTAGGTAGAGATTTATTAGAGCAAGTAGGAGCAGAAATTGTCTTTGAAAAAGGGAAAATGGAATTAAGAACAGGAGAAGAACAACTAATAAATGTGTTAAGCTTGGCACTAATACAAACTGACCCTAAAAGTGAAATACCTTTAGAGATCACAGATCAAGTATGTCCAGGAGTTTGGGCTACCGAAGTCCCTGGAAGAGCTAAAAATGTGACCTTAATAATTATTAAATTAAAGCCAGGAGAGAAACCCGTTAAGGTTAAGTAATATCCTTTGAGGATAGAAGATAGGAAAGGAATTAAAGAGATAATTGATAAATTTTTACAGTATGGATTATTGCTTGAATGCGAATCAGAATACAATGCACCCATATTGCCAATTAAAAAGGCAGATGAAAAAGCTATAGGCTAGTTCAGGATTTGAGGGCCATAAATAAAATCACTGAGGATATACATCCAGTAGTGGCAAACCCTTATACTTTGCTGACTAAATTAAAGAATAGTCAAGTCTGGTTTACCGTACTGGATTTAAAAGATGCCTTCTTCTGCCTAGGCTTAGCCACAGAAAGCCAAAACCTATTCGCCTTTGAATGGGAAAATCCCGATTCAGGCAGAAAGACGCAGCTTACGTGGACATTACTACCTCAAGGATTCAAGAATAGCCCCACTATTTTTGGAAACCAATTAGCAAGGGAACTCGAAACATGGATACCTCCGGACACTGAAGGTGCTTTGTTACAATATGTAGTATGTAGATGATCTCTTAATAGCTACCGAGACTAAAGGGAGTTGTATTCAATGGACTATAAGTCGTCTTAATTTTCTGGGTTTAAATGGATCTCAAGTCTCTTGACAGAAAGTCCAGCTGGCTCAACAAAGTGTGACCTATCTGGGATTTGACATTTCGGAAGGACAACGAGAACTAGGAACTGAACATAAAGAAGTCATTTGCCGGACTCCAGAACCTCAAATGGTAAAGGAGCTACAAACCTTTTTAGGAATGACAGGTTGGTGTCGCCTTTGGATTTATAATGATGGACTATTGGTAAAGCCTCTATGTGAATTGATAAAGATTAACCAGTCAAAGTTAGTCTGGACTGGAGAAGCACAAAAAGTCTTTAAACAACTTAAACAAGAATTGATGATTTTGAAATATCAAGCAATATTGGTAGAACAGGACGACGTGGAAATTGTGATCATTAATATTGTGAATCTAGCCTCTTTTCTTAGTGATGCTCCGGCACAACCTGTGATTCACGATTGTTTAGAAACTATAGAGACTGTGTATTCCAGCCGACCAGACCTTAAGGAGGAGCCCATGGAAGATGCGGAAGAAACTTGGTTCACGGATGGGAGCAGTTTTGTTACGCAAAGACAACGTAAAGCTGGATATGCTATAACAACTACTCAGCAGGTAATCGAGTCTAAGCCTTTACCCCCTGGAACATGAGCTCAAAAGGCGGAGATAGTTGCTCTCACGAGAGCATTGGAACTGGCAGCGGGAAAAAGGGTAAATATTTAGATAGATTCTAAATATACATTCGGCACGGTACATGCTCATGGAGCAATTTGGAAAGACCATGGATTGCTGACCGCTCAGTGAAAACACAAAGTATGCTGAAGAAATTTTAAAATTGTTAGAGGCTGTAAAACAACCAGAAAAGGTAGCTATCATGCATTGTCAGGGACACCAAAAGGGGAACACCGATTTTGAAATTGGAAAATCGATTGGCAGAGGCTAAGCAGGCAGCTGAAATAACTGAGGTGAAGGCATTGTCTTTGCTACCAGACGGTAAAATCCAAACTATATCCAAATTATACAAAAGAAGACTTAAAATTAATTGAAGATTTGAAAGGTAAAATGAAACCAGATGGATGAGTATATTTAAAAGATAACCACATAGTAATACCCTCTAGTTTGACATGGCCCATAGTTCTTACAGAACACAATAAAACGCACTGGGGAGCTGGCACACTGCATAAGAGCCTGAGTCAGACATTAGTGGGACGATATGATAAAACAAGTAACTCAACAATGTAGCATTTGCTTACACAATAACCCCAATACCAAGGATAGAATAAAATTTGGAATAATCGGTAAAGGCAATTATTCGGGGCAACAGTGGCAAATTGATTTTTCAGAACTCCCTAGAAAAGGGGGGTATCATTATTTACTGGTTCTGACTGACACGCTTTCAGGAAGGCCTGAAGCCTTTCCCTGTCGAACAAACAAAGCAAGAGAAGTGGTTAAAGTCTTGTTAAATGAAATAATAGCATGCTTTGGGATTCTAGGAGCAATGTCTTCTGATAGAGTTTCACATTTTTGTGCACAAGTGGTAGAACAGATAAGTAAGATTCTAAAGATAGATTGGCAACTGCATACTCCTTATAGACCACAGGCAAGTGGACAGGTAGAAAAAATGAACCATTTAATTAAACAATAAATAGCTAAAATTGGATAACAAGCTAATTTGTCGTGGCCTCAATCCCTCCCTTTAGCATTACTTGGAATTAGAGTTAAACCTAGAATAAAAGGAAATTTGACTCCCTTCAAAATCTTATATGCAAGGCCATAGCAATTTCTATTTAGTGGAGAGGACCTAACGCAGTTAGGATCAGAATATTTATATGCTTATATAACTGAACTTCAGAAACAATTAAATAAAGTACATACATTTGTTTTAGGGACCAGGGCTAGAGGGTTGGATCAACCAATCCACCCCTTGAAGCTCGGGGATTATATATCTATAAAGACTTTTTCAGGACAACCCGTGCAGGAAAAATGGAAGGAAAGTGGATGGGACCATACCAAGTATTACTGACAACACACACCGCCATGAAGATTAAGAAGCAAGCAGCTTGGATCCACAATTCAAGGGTGAAGAAGGCCCCGGCGAGGATATGGACCACCACTCCAATTGGACCAACAAAATTACGGTTTTCCAGATCCTAATGATTGCAGGGGTGCGGTTCTCGGATTTGGGGTGGGCAACTTGGGATGAGAACTTACACCTGACCTTAATACAAACAATTTCTCAAGTAACTCATAAGACGAACTGTTGGGTATGCACCCATCTGCCACAGCATGGGAATAAGGGTGTATCGTTAATTGGGATTCCCTTGCCTGCAAACTTATCTTGGACTAATTTGTGGGAAAACACGTCTTGGGGTCGAAAATATTAAGCAGTTTTGGAACTAGAAGTGAGTAGCTTCGTGCCGTTAGAATCCTATTATGTATGTGTACAGAGGTGTAACCTGCCTAAGGGTATAGGAAAACAGCATTGTATAAATACGGATACTACTTATGTGGGAAATCAGACATCTTGTAATTGAACAATTGATATTAGTCCGACTAGCGGCTGGGCAAATTCAACCAGCTGGACGGTTCCAGAAGGAAAAGGGTGGTATTGGCTATGCAATGATACAGCCCGTAAGGTCTTGCCTGAGAATTGGAAGGGAACTTGCACTCTTGGAGCGGTAGTCCCCAATATGACAGTACATGATGTAGTGCCTCGAGGTTACTTGAGAAATCATATGCGGAGAATCAGATGAAAAATTAACAATCCATTGGTAGAGAGACACACCCCTTTTCATAGTTTTGTGCGATGGTTTATCCCATGGTTAGGAGTGAGTGAATTGGAAAAGGCAATAGTTAATATTTCTGCAATTATAGAGAAGTTAGAAGACAAAATTCTGGATGCTATAAAGGCTCAACAAGAAGAGATATCTAGTTTATCACAGGTCGTATTACAAAATCGGATGGCCCTAGACTTGTTACTGGCCACTCAAGGGGGAGTCTGTACAGTAATAAACACAAGTTGTTGTATGTATGTAGATCAGAGTGGAAGGATCTCTACCGACCTGGAAGAAATCTGGAAGCAGACAAGGATCCTACATGAGATCAGTAAAGATGATCTTTCCTGGAGTTTTAGTGAACTATGGAATAAGTTAACCTCCTGGTTGCCCAATTTCCAATGGTTGAAACAAGTATTCATTGCTCTAATCGTATTAGTAGTGTTAGGAATATTTGTGTGCATGTTGTTTAGATGCCTGCTTTGTTGTGTTACTGTAAATAATGAAAGTATCTGATGCAAAAGAATTTGCATGGGAAAAGAAAAGGGGGGATTGATTAAGGAGGTATTGGGGAGGCAAGGACAATCCCCAGACAAGGACTGTCTATCTCGAAACAAGACACTGGAACTCATGATAAGGAAGCGGCAGGCGGACAGAGAAACGAATGTAAGGACTATAACTCTCGAAACTGGACATTGGAATTCATTATAAAGATACAACAAACGGGAGAATTAGCAACAACCAGCTCTTGCAATTAAGAAACATGCCAATTCAGCAGATTCCTGACCAAAGGTGAAAAGTACACTGTGAGGAAGACTCGGGGTCTTCCTCCCAAAGACCCCTGCCCACGTCCCAAAGACCCCTGCCCACAATTCTTGGAAGGCTCTGCGCAGGCGCAAGGTGCCAAAAGGCTAATTAGCATGAGAAGCGAGGGAAGGCGGGGATAGGTAATGCATATGTATAGGTGCTTGTAGAATATTGATAGATTGATTGTATAAATTCAAGACTGCTTTCTGCTTTGGGTATGCACGATAGGTGGAGAGATCCCCCGTGTATCCAGCGCTGCAATAAAGAATATACCGCTTAAAGGAATTTCGGCTTCGATCTTTGAATCAGTTTGGCGACCCAGATGGGACAACCTCTCTGCCGGACCACAGGACCTGCTGGGAACAGGACTCCCTAGGGTACCCCCGGGATTTCCCGGAGGGACTCCTCGACTCACCGGATCACTGCGGAGGCAGACAAGGACCCCATCATTGTAAGTGAGTATATTCTTTCTTCTGGTTTGGTTTTCTGGTAGACCGGTCATCTGGAACTGTCTGTAAGTCAGAAGGTGATCTTCTGCGAGGCAGTGTTTGGTATATACTTTGTGGTTAGCACCATAAGTACATGTTTGGGGACCTTAAGGAAGGAGCTCGCTTTAAGGTCCATCTGGAATTGTGTTGTCTATTTCGGTTTTCTGACTCATGGAGTATGGTATTTAACTCTGGTTATTGTTACTGCGATTTTGGCTATTTTCCTGGTGGTAATAGTAGGTTCGTGGCATTGTTATAAGAAAGATATCGTTACGGTGTTACACAGTTCGGTTTTCTGACTTATCGCATGTGGAATTTGACTCTGACTATTGTTACTGTGATTTTGGCAATATTGCTGGTAATAGTAGTTTTGTGGCATCGCTACTGAAAGATATTGCGTGCCCGTATTTTTGTGAGTGATACGTGTTGTGAAACGCTTTTGTAAGTAACATGTGTATTCTGAAAGTGTAAACTGGAAACTGGGGGGGCAAACAAGCAGTGAAATTTTAAAGAAAAGTGTGTCAGGATGTGTTTTAAGTCACTGGAAGGATATTGGAGGATCTGCCGGTGGAAGTGTGAACAGGAAAACATTGATAAAATATCGTAATCAGTGGTGGCCGCTTTATAAGCTGGAATGTGGAGAAAAGTTGCCCCTAAATGGAACTTTAAACTCTAATATTTTGCTACATTTAATGTTGTTTTTTGAGAAGCAGAACAGGATGAAATGTTGTATACTGATGTTTCAGCATCTTGGTGGGAAAAGGTAGGGAATTAAGTTGGCCCCTGACTGAACCTTTGATGTTGGCATTAGAGAAGTACAGGCTGGAGAAAGATAAAGGAAGTGTTAAAAGGGTTGTGGAAAGTGTTAAAGGTGTTTGAAGTTGAATGAGCAGGGAAAGAGGATGTAGGAATGTTAATAGTTCTGCCTCTGCCCGAGGCAGAGATCTTAAAATCATGGGTGTTAGCCCTTTAGGGCAAAGGGACCATGATCGGTCCGGTCCGAGAGAGTTGTCACAGAAACAGAAAAGCAGTCAACTCTTAAAACAACCTGAGTTCATGTGCGAGCTCGGATTGCTGATGGGACCGTTCAGGGAACTGTGGACAATTGCATTCCCCTGACCGACCCCCACTAAGACCCGAATCATCCTGAAAATTATGAACGGTTAAGTAAATACTAAAACCTGGATGAATTGGGAATTGAGAATATGCTTCCAACAAGGTCTAAAAGAAAGCCCTATGGAATTTTTGGACCAACTCTGAGATGCAATGAAAATAAATAAATAAATAAATAAAACAAAACGGTTTGGACCTGGCTTTGGAGGACAAATTGACTAGCCTTTTCCTAGGGTAATCAACCCCTGATTTCAACAGGAATAACGGGGACCTGGGGAATCTACCCTAGCGGATCCTCCACTGGTTATAATGAAGCTAGGGGAGGAATGGAAGTGAAATTTCTTATTGCTATGGGGCAACGTATTCAGTTCTAAATCAAGCATGAATGCCTTCACAGAATTATTATGTTAGGGTAAAAGGTGTGTCGTGGTTTAACCCGGCCGGCAGCTAAACACCACGCAGCTGTTCGCTCACCCTCCCCCTCCCTCTCTGGGACGGGGGAGAGAAATGGAAAGTGAAGCCCGTGAGTTGAGATAAAGACAGTTTAATTAGAAAAAAAAAAAAATAATAATAATAATAATACAATGATGATAATAGTACCACTACTAATAATGTGTACAAATAAGTGATGCACAATGCAATTGCTCACCACCCGCTGACCGATGCCCAGCCTAACCCCGAGCAGTCCGGCCCCCTCCCCCTGCCGAGCCACCCCTATGTATTGTTTAGCCTGACGGCAGGTGCTATGGAATACCCCTTTGGCTAGTTTGGGTCACCTGTCCTGGGTGTGTCCCCTCCCAGCTCTTCCTGCACCCCCAGCCTGCCTGTTGGCAGGACAGAGCAAGAAGCTGAGATGTCCTTGGCTTGGTATAAGCACTGCTCTGCAACAATTAAAACATCGGGGTGTTACCAGCACTCTTCTCATCCTTAGCCAAATCATAGCATTCTACCAGCTACTAGGAAGAAAATTAACTCTGTTCTAACTGAAACCAGGACAAGGTGTAACCGAAAAGGCTTATTTTTGTGAACCTTTGAAGTACAAGTTAGGGAAACAATGGGGCATACACAGATTTTTATCTATGCCTAGCTCCTCATGGGCACTCTTAGGTAGAGATTTATTAGAGCAAGTAGGAGCAGAAATTGTCTTTGAAAAAGGGAAAATGGAATTAAGAACAGGAGAAGAACAACTAATAAATGTGTTAAGCTTGGCACTAATACAAACTGACCCTAAAAGTGAAATACCTTTAGAGATCACAGATCAAGTATGTCCAGGAGTTTGGGCTATCGAAGTCCCTGGAAGAGCTAAAAATGTGACCTTAATACTTATTAAATTAAAGCCAGGAGAGAAACCCGTTAAGGTTAAGTAATATCCTTTGAGGATAGAAGATAGGAAAGGAATTAAAGAGATAATTGATAAATTTTTACAGTATGGATTATTGCTTGAATGCGAATCAGAATACAATGCACCCATATTGCCAATTAAAAAGGCAGATGAAAAAGCTATAGGCTAGTTCAGGATTTGAGGGCCATAATAAAATCACTGAGGATATACATCCAGTAGTGGCAAACCCTTATACTTTGCTGACTAAATTAAAGAATAGTCAAGGCTGGTTTACCGTACTGGATTTAAAAGATGCCTTCTTCTGCCTAGGCTTAGCCACAGAAAGCCAAAACCTATTCGCCTTTGAATGGGAAAATCCCGATTCAGGCAGAAAGACGCAGCTTACGTGGACATTACTACCTCAGGGATTCAAGAATAGCCCCACTATTTTTGGAAACCAATTAGCAAGGGAACTCGAAACATGGATGCCTCCGGACACTGAAGGTGCTTTGTTACAATATGTAGTATGTAGATGATCTCTTAATAGCTACCGAGACTAAAGGGAGTTGTATTCAATGGACTATAAGTCGTCTTAATTTTCTGGGTTTAAATGGATATCAAGTCTCTTGACAGAAAGTCCAGCTGGCTCAACAAAGTGTGACCTATCTGGGATTTGACATTTCGGAAGGACAACGAGAACTAGGAACTGAACATAAGGAAGTCATTTGCCGGACTCCAGAACCTCAAATGGTAAAGGAGCTACAAACCTTTTTAGGAATGACAGGTTGGTGTCGCCTTTGGATTTATAATGATGGACTATTGGTAAAGCCTCTATGTGAATTGATAAAGATTCACCAGTCAAAGTTAGTCTGGACTGGAGAAGCACAAAAAGTCTTTAAACAACTTAAACAAGAATTGATGATTTTGAAATATCAAGCAATATTGGTAGAACAGGACGACGTGGAAATTGTGATCATTAATATTGTGAATCTAGCCTCTTTTCTTAGTGATGCTCCGGCACAACCTGTGATTCACGATTGTTTAGAAACTATAGAGACTGTGTATTCCAGCCGACCAGACCTTAAGGAGGAGCCCATGGAAGATGCGGAAGAAACTTGGTTCACGGATGGGAGCAGTTTTGTTACGCAAAGACAACGTAAAGCTGGATATGCTATAACAACTACTCAGCAGGTAATCGAGTCTAAGCCTTTACCCCCTGGAACATCAGCTCAAAAGGCGGAGATAGTTGCTCTCACGAGAGCATTGGAACTGGCAGCGGGAAAAAGGGTAAATATTTGGATAGATTCTAAATATACATTCGGCGTGGTACATGCTCATGGAGCAATTTGGAAAGACCATGGATTGCTGACCGCTCAGTGAAAACACAAAGTATGCTGAAGAAATTTTAAAATTGTTAGAGGCTGTAAAACAACCAGAAAAGGTAGCTATCATGCATTGTCAGGGACACCAAAAGGGGAACACCGATTTTGAAATTGGAAAATCGATTGGCAGAGGCTAAGCAGGCAGCTGAAATAACTGAGGTGAAGGCATTGTCTTTGATACCAGATGGTAAAATCCAAACTATATCCAAATTATACAAAAGAAGACTTAAAATTAATTGAAGATTTGAAAGGTAAAATGAAACCAGATGGATGAGTATATTTAAAAGATAATCACATAGTAATACCCTCTAGTTTGACATGGCCCATAGTTCTTACAGAACACAATAAAACGCACTGGGGAGCTGGCACACTGCATAAGAGCCTGAGTCAGACATTAGTGGGACGATATGATAAAACAAGTAACTCAACAATGTAGCATTTGCTTACACAATAACCCCAATACCAAGAATAGAATAAAATTTGGAATAATCGGTAAAGGAAATTATTCGGGGCAACAGTGGCAAATTGATTTTTCAGAACTCCCTAGAAAAGGAGGGTATCATTATTTACTGGTTCTGACTGACACGTTTTCAGGAAGGCCTGAAGCCTTTCCCTGTCGAACAAACAAAGCAAGAGAAGTGGTTAAAGTCTTGTTAAATGAAATAATAGCATGCTTTGGGATTCTAGTAGCAATGTCTTCTGATAGAGTTTCACATTTTTGTGCACAAGTGGTAGAACAGATAAGTAAGATTCTAAAGATAGATTGGCAACTGCATACTCCTTATAGACCACAGGCAAGTGGACAGGTAGAAAAAATGAACCATTTAATTAAACAATAAATAGCTAAAATTGGATAAGAAGCTAATTTGTCATGGCCTCAATCCCTCCCTTTAGCATTACTTGGAATTAGAGTTAAACCTAGAATAAAAGGAAATTTGAGTCCCTTCAAAATCTTATATGGAAGGCCATAGCAATTTCTATTTAGTGGAGAGGACCTAACGCAGTTAGGATCAGAATATTTATATGCTTATATAACTGAACTTCAGAAACAATTAAATAAAGTACATACATTTGTTTTAGGGACCAGGGCTAGAGGGTTGGATCAACCAATCCACCCCTTGAAGCTCGGGGATTATATATCTATAAAGACTTTTTCAGGACAACCCGTGCAGGAAAAATGGAAGGAAAGTGGATGGGACCATACCAAGTATTACTGACAACACACACCGCCACGAAGATTAAGAAGCAAGCAGCTTGGATCCACAATTCAAGGGTGAAGAAGGCCCCGGCGAGGATATGGACCACCACTCCAATTGGACCAACAAAATTACGGTTTTCCAGATCCTAATGATTGCAGGGGTGCGGTTCTCGGATTTGGGGTGGGCAACTTGGGATGAGAACTTACACCTGACCTTAATACAAACAATTTCTCAAGTAACTAATAAGACGAACTGTTGGGTATGCACCCATCTGCCACAGCATGGGAATAAGGGTGTATCGTTAATTGGGATTCCCTTGCCTGCAAACTTATCTTGGACTAATTTGTGGGAAAACACGTCTTGGGGTCAAAAATATTAAGCAGTTTTGGAACTAGAAGTGAGTAGCTTCGTGCCGTTAGAATCCTATTATGTATGTGTACAAAGGTGTAACCCGCCTAAGGGTATAGGAAAACAGCATTGTATAAATACGGATACTACTTATGTGGGAAATCAGACATCTTGTAATTGAACAATTGATATTAGTCCGACTAGCGGCTGGGCAAATTCAACCAGCTGGACGGTTCCAGAAGGAAAAGGGTGGTATTGGCTATGCAATGATACAGCCCGTAAGGTCTTGCCTGAGAATTGGAAGGGAACTTGCACTCTTGGAGCGGTAGTCCCCAATATGACAGTACATGATGTAGTGCCTCGAGGTTACTTGAGAAATCATATGCGGAGAATCAGATGAAAAATTAACAATCCATTGGTAGAGAGACACACCCCTTTTCATAGTTTTGTGCGATGGTTTATCCCATGGTTAGGAGTGAGTGAATTGGAAAAGGCAATAGTTAATATTTCTGCAATTATAGAGAAGTTAGAAGACAAAATTCTGGATGCTATAAAGGCTCAACAAGAAGAGATATCTAGTTTATCACAGGTAGTATTACAAAATCGGATGGCCCTAGACTTGTTACTGGCCACTCAAGGGGGAGTCTGTACAGTAATAACCACAAGTTGTTGTATGTATGTAGATCAGAGTGGAAGGATCTCTACCGACCTGGAAGAAATCTGGAAGCAGACAAGGATCCTACATGAGATCAGTAAAGATGATCTTTCCTGGAGTTTTAGTGAACTATGGAATAAGTTAACCTCCTGGTTGCCCAATTTCCAATGGTTGAAACAAGTATTCATTGCTCTAATCGTATTAGTAGTGTTAGGAATATTTGTGTGCATGTTGTTTAGATGCCTGCTTTGTTGTGTTACTGTAAATAATGAAAGTATCTGATGCAAAAGAATTTGCATGGGAAAAGAAAAGGGGGGATTGATTAAGGAGGTATTGGGGATGCAAGGACAATCCCCAGACAAGGACTGTCTATCTCGAAACAAGACACTGGAACTCATGATAAGGAAGCGGCAGGCGGACAGAGAAACGAATGTAAGGACTATAACTCTCGAAACTGGACATTGGTATTCATTATAAAGATACAACAAACGGGAGAATTAGCAACAACCAGCTCTTGCAATTAAGAAACATGCCAATTCAGCAGATTCCTGACCAAAGGTGAAAAGTACACTGTGAGGAAGACTCGGGGTCTTCCTCCCAAAGACCCCTGCCCACGTCCCAAAGACCCCTGCCCACAATTCTTGGAAGGCTCTGCGCAGGCGCAAGGTGCCAAAAGGCTAATTAGCATGAGAAGCGAGGGAAGGCGGGGATAGGTAATGCATATGTATAGGTGCTTGTAGAATATTGATAGATTGATTGTATAAATTCAAGACTGCTTTCTGCTTTGGGTATGCACGATAGGTGGAGAGATCCCCCGTGCATCCAGCGCTGCAATAAAGAATATACCACTTAAAGGAATTTCGGCTTCGATCTTTGAATCAATTTGGCGACCCAGATGGGACAACCTCTCTGCCGGACCGCAGGACCCGCTGGGAACAGGACTCCCTAGGGTACCCCCGGGATTTCCCGGAGGGACTCCTCGACTCACCGGATCACTGCGGAGGCAGACAAGGACCCCATCATTGTAAGTGAGTATCTTCTTTATTCTGGTTTGGTTTTCTGGTAGACCGGTCATCTGGAACTGTCTGTAAGTCAGAAGGTGATCTTCTGCGAGGCAGTGTTTGGTATATACTTTGTGGTTAGCACCATAAGTACATGTTTGGGGACCTTAAGGAAGGAGCTCGCTTTAAGGTCCATCTGGAATTGTGTTGTCTATTTCGGTTTTCTGACTCATGGAGTATGGTATTTAACTCTGGCTATTGTTACTGCGATTTTGGCTATTTTCCTGGTGGTAATAGTAGGTTCGTGGCATTGTTATAAGAAAGATATGGTTACGGTGTTACACAGTTCGGTTTTCTGACTTATCGCATGTGGAATTTGACTCTGACTATTGTTACTGTGATTTTGGCAATATTGCTGGTTATAGTAGTTTTGTGGCATCGCTACTGAAAGATATTGCGTGCCCGTATTTTTGTGAGTGATACGTTTTGTGATACGCTTTTGTAAGTAACATGTGTATTCTGAAAGTATAAACTGGAAACTGGGGGGGCAAACAAGCAGTGAAATTTTAAAGAAAAGTGTGTTAGGCTGTGTTTTAAGTCACTGGAAGGATATTGGAGGATCTGCCGGTGGAAGTGTGAACAGGAAAACATTGATAAAATATCGTAATCAGTGGTGGCCGCTTTATAAGCTGGAATGTGGAGAAAAGTGGCCCCTAAATGGAACTTTAAACTCTAATATTTTGCTACAGTTAATGTTGTTTTTTGAGAAGCAGAACAGGATGAAATGTTGTATACTGATGTTTCAGCATCTTGGTGGGAAAAGGTAGGGAATTAAGTTGGCCCCTGACTGAACCTTTGATGTTGGCATTAGAGAAGTACAGGCTGGAGAAAGATAAAGGAAGTGTTAAAAGGGTTGTTGAAAGTGTTAAAGGTGTTTGAAGTTGAATGAGCAGGGAAAGAGGATGTAGGAATGTTAATAGTTCTGCCTCTGCCCGAGGCAGAGATCTTAAAATCATGGGTGTTAGCCCTTTAGGGCAAAGGGACCATGATCGGTCCGGTCCGAGAGAGTTGTCACAGAAACAGAAAAGCAGTCAACTCTTAAAACAACCTGAGTTCATGTGCGAGCTCAGATTGCTGATGGGACCGTTCAGGGAACTGTGGACAATTGCATTCCCCTGACCGACCCCCACTAAGACCCGAATCATCCTGAAAATTATGAACGGTTAAGTAAATACTAAAACCTGGATGAATTGGGAATTGAGAATATGCTTCCAACAAGGTCTAAAAGAAAGCCCTATGGAATTTTTGGACCAACTCTGAGATGCAATGAAAATAAATAAATAAATAAATAAATAAATAAAACAAAACGGTTTGGACCTGGCTTTGGAGGACAAATTGACTAGCCTTTTCCTAGGGTAATCAACCCCTGATTTCAACAGGAATAACGGGGACCTGGGGAATCTACCCTAGCGGATCCTCCACTGGTTATAATGAAGCTAGGGGAGGAATGGAAGTGAAATTTCTTATTGCTATGGGGCAACGTATTCAGTTCTAAATCAAGCATGAATGCCTTCACAGAATTATTATGTTAGGGTAAAAGGTGTGTCGTGGTTTAACCCGGCCGGCAGCTAAACACCACGCAGCTGTTCGCTCACCCTCCCCCTCCCTCTCTGGGACGGGGGAGAGAAATGGAAAGTGAAGCCCGTGAGTTGAGATAAAGACAGTTTAATAAGACAAAATAATAATAATAATAATAATAATAATAATAATAATAATAATAATAATAATAATAATAATAATAATAATAATAATAATGAATACAATGATTATAATAGTACCACTACTAATAATGTGTACAAACAAGTGATGCACAATGCAATTGCTCACCACCCGCTGACCGATGCCCAGCCTAACCCCGAGCAGTCCGGCCCCCTCCCCCTGCCGAGCCACCCCTATGTATTGTTTAGCCTGACGTCAGATGCTATGGAATACCCCTTTGGCTAGTTTGGGTCACCTGTCCTGGGTGTGTCCCCTCCCAGCTCTTCCTGCACCCCCAGCCTGCCTGTTGGCAGGACAGAGCAAGAAGCTGAGATGTCCTTGGCTTGGTATAAGCATTGCTCTGCAACAATTAAAACATCGGGGTGTTATCAGCACTCTTCTCATCCTAAGCCAAAACATAGCATTCTACCAGCTACTAGGAAGAAAATTAACTCTAACTGAAACCAGGACAAGGTGTAACCGAAAAGGCTTATTTTTGTGAACCTTTGAAGTACAAGTTAGGGAAACAATGGGGCATACACAGATTTTTATCTATGCCTAGCTCCTCATGGGCACTCTTAGGTAGAGATTTATTAGAGCAAGTAGGAGCAGAAATTGTCTTTGAAAAAGGGAAAATGGAATTAAGAACAGGAGAAGAACAACTAATAAATGTGTTAAGCTTGGCACTAATACAAACTGACCCTAAAAGTGAAATACCTTTAGAGATCACAGATCAAGTATGTCCAGGAGTTTGGGCTACCGAAGTCCCTGGAAGAGCTAAAAATGTGACCTTAATACTTATTAAATTAAAGCCAGGAGAGAAACCCGTTAAGGTTAAGTAATATCCTTTGAGGATAGAAGATAGGAAAGGAATTAAAGAGATAATTGATAAATTTTTACAGTATGGATTATTGCTTGAATGCGAATCAGAATACAATGCACCCATATTGCCAATTAAAAAGGCAGATGAAAAAGCTATAGGCTAGTTCAGGATTTGAGGGCCATAAATAAAATCACTGAGGATATACGTCCAGTAGTGGCAAACCCTTATACTTTGCTGACTAAATTAAAGACTAGTCAAGGCTGGTTTACCGTACTGGATTTAAAAGATGCCTTCTTCTGCCTAGGCTTAGCCACAGAAAGCCAAAACCTATTCGCCTTTGAATGGGAAAATCCCGATTCAGGCAGAAAGACGCAGCTTACGTGGACATTACTACCTCAAGGATTCAAGAATAGCCCCACTATTTTTGGAAACCAATTAGCAAGGGAACTCGAAACATGGATGCCTCCGGACACTGAAGGTGCTTTGTTACAATATGTAGTATGTAGATGATCTCTTAATAGCTACCGAGACTAAAGGGAGTTGTATTCAATGGACTATAAGTCGTCTTAATTTTCTGGGTTTAAATGGATCTCAAGTCTCTTGACAGAAAGTCCAGCTGGCTCAACAAAGTGTGACCTATCTGGGATTTGACATTTCGGAAGGACAACGAGAACTAGGAACTGAACATAAGGAAGTCATTTGCCGGACTCCAGAACCTCAAATGGTAAAGGAGCTACAAACCTTTTTAGGAATGACAGGTTGGTGTCGCCTTTGGATTTATAATGATGGACTATTGGTAAAGCCTCTATGTGAATTGATAAAGATTCACCAGTCAAAGTTAGTCTGGACTGGAGAAGCACAAAAAGTCTTTAAACAACTTAAACAAGAATTGATGATTTTGAAATATCAAGCAATATTGGTAGAACAGGACGACGTGGAAATTGTGATCATTAATATTGTGAATCTAGCCTCTTTTCTTAGTGATGCTCCGGCACAACCTGTGATTCACGATTGTTTAGAAACTATAGAGACTGTGTATTCCAGCCGACCAGACCTTAAGGAGGAGCCCATGGAAGATGCGGAAGAAACTTGGTTCACGGATGGGAGCAGTTTTGTTACGCAAAGACAACGTAAAGCTGGATATGCTATAACAACTACTCAGCAGGTAATCGAGTCTAAGCCTTTACCCCCTGGAACATCAGCTCAAAAGGCGGAGATAGTTGCTCTCACGAGAGCATTGGAACTGGCAGCGGGAAAAAGGGTAAATATTTGGATAGATTCTAAATATACATTCGGCGTGGTACATGCTCATGGAGCAATTTGGAAAGACCATGGATTGCTGACCGCTCAGTGAAAACACAAAGTATGCTGAAGAAATTTTAAAATTGTTAGAGGCTGTAAAACAACCAGAAAAGGTAGCTATCATGCATTGTCAGGGACACCAAAAGGGGAACACCGATTTTGAAATTGGAAAATCGATTGGCAGAGGCTAAGCAGGCAGCTGAAATAACTGAGGTGAAGGCATTGTCTTTGATACCAGATGGTAAAATCCAAACTATATCCAATTTATACAAAAGAAGACTTAAAATTAATTGAAGATTTGAAAGGTAAAATGAAACCAGATGGATGAGTATATTTAAAAGATAAGCACATAGTAATACCCTCTAGTTTGACATGGCCCATAGTTCTTACAGAACACAATAAAACGCACTGGGGAGCTGGCACACTGCATAAGAGCCTGAGTCAGACATTAGTGGGACGATATGATAAAACAAGTAACTCAACAATGTAGCATTTGCTTACACAATAACCCCAATACCAAGAATAGAATAAAATTTGGAATAATCGGTAAAGGAAATTATTCGGGGCAACAGTGGCAAATTGATTTTTCAGAACTCCCTAGAAAAGGGGGGTATCATTATTTACTGGTTCTGACTGACACGTTTTCAGGAAGGCCTGAAGCCTTTCCCTGTCGAACAAACAAAGCAAGAGAAGTGGTTAAAGTCTTGTTAAATGAAATAATAGCATGCTTTGGGATTCTAGTAGCAATGTCTTCTGATAGAGTTTCACATTTTTGTGCACAAGTGGTAGAACAGATAAGTAAGATTCTAAAGATAGATTGGCAACTGCATACTCCTTATAGACCACAGGCAAGTGGACAGGTAGAAAAAATGAACCATTTAATTAAACAATAAATAGCTAAAATTGGATAAGAAGCTAATTTGTCATGGCCTCAATCCCTCCCTTTAGCATTACTTGGAATTAGAGTTAAACCTAGAATAAAAGGAAATTTGACTCCCTTCAAAATCTTATATGGAAGGCCATAGCAATTTCTATTTAGTGGAGAGGACCTAACGCAGTTAGGATCAGAATATTTATATGCTTATATAACTGAACTTCAGAAACAATTAAATAAAGTACATACATTTGTTTTAGGGACCAGGGCTAGAGGGTTGGATCAACCAATCCACCCCTTGAAGCTCGGGGATTATATATCTATAAAGACTTTTTCAGGACAACCCGTGCAGGAAAAATGGAAGGAAAGTGGATGGGACCATACCAAGTATTACTGACAACACACACCGCCACGAAGATTAAGAAGCAAGCAGCTTGGATCCACAATTCAAGGGTGAAGAAGGCCCCGGCGAGGATATGGACCACCACTCCAATTGGACCAACAAAATTACGGTTTTCCAGATCCTAATGATTGCAGGGGTGAGGTTCTCGGATTTGGGGTGGGCAACTTGGGATGAGAACTTACACCTGATCTTAATACAAACAATTTCTCAAGTAACTAATAAGACGAACTGTTGGGTATGCACCCATCTGCCACAGCATGGGAATAAGGGTGTATCGTTAATTGGGATTCCCTTGCCTGCAAACTTATCTTGGACTAATTTGTGGGAAAACACATCTTGGGGTCAAAAATATTAAGCAGTTTTGGAACTAGAAGTGAGTAGCTTCGTGCCGTTAGAATCCTATTATGTATGTGTACAAAGGTGTAACCCGCCTAAGGGTATAGGAAAACAGCATTGTATAAATACGGATACTACTTATGTGGGAAATCAGACATCTTGTAATTGAACAATTGATATTAGTCCGACTAGCGGCTGGGCAAATTCAACCAGCTGGACGGTTCCAGAAGGAAAAGGGTGGTATTGGCTATGCAATGATACAGCCCGTAAGGTCTTGCCTGAGAATTGGAAGGGAACTTGCACTCTTGGAGCGGTAGTCCCCAATATGACAGTACATGATGTAGTGCCTCGAGGTTACTTGAGAAATCATATGCGGAGAATCAGATGAAAAATTAACAATCCATTGGTAGAGAGACACACCCCTTTTCATAGTTTTGTGCGATGGTTTATCCCATGGTTAGGAGTGAGTGAATTGGAAAAGGCAATAGTTAATATTTCTGCAATTATAGAGAAGTTAGAAAACAAAATTCTGGATGCTATAAAGGCTCAACAAGAAGAGATATCTAGTTTATCACAGGTCGTATTACAAAATCGGATGGCCCTAGACTTGTTACTGGCCACTCAAGGGGGAGTCTGTACAGTAATAACCACAAGTTGTTGTATGTATGTAGATCAGAGTGGAAGGATCTCTACCGACCTGGAAGAAATCTGGAAGCAGACAAGGATCCTACATGAGATCAGTAAAGATGATCTTTCCTGGAGTTTTAGTGAACTATGGAATAAGTTAACCTCCTGGTTGCCCAATTTCCAATGGTTGAAACAAGTATTCATTGCTCTAATCGTATTAGTAGTGTTAGGAATATTTGTGTGCATGTTGTTTAGATGCCTGCTTTGTTGTGTTACTGTAAATAATGAAAGTATCTGATGCAAAAGAATTTGCATGGGAAAAGAAAAGGGGGGATTGATTAAGGAGGTACTGGGGAGGCAAGGACAATCCCCAGACAAAGACTGTATATCTCGAAACAAGACACTGGAACTCATGATAAGGAAGCGGCAGGCGGACAGAGAAACGAATGTAAGGACTATAACTCTCGAAACTGGACATTGGTATTCATTATAAAGATACAACAAACGGGAGAATTAGCAACAACCAGCTCTTGCAATTAAGAAACATGCCAATTCAGCAGATTCCTGACCAAAGGTGAAAAGTACACTGTGAGGAAGACTCGGGGTCTTCCTCCCAAAGACCCCTGCCCACGTCCCAGAGACCCCTGCCCACAATTCTTGGAAGGCTCTGCGCAGGCGCAAGGTGCCAAAAGGCTAATTAGCATGAGAAGCGAGGGAAGGCGGGGATAGGTAATGCATATGTATAGGTGCTTGTAGAATATTGATAGATTGATTGTATAAATTCAAGACTGCTTTCTGCTTTGGGTATGCACGATAGGTGGAGAGATCCCCCGTGCATCCAGCGCTGCAATAAAGAATATACCACTTAAAGGAATTTCGGCTTCGATCTTTGAATCAATTTGGCGACCCAGATGGGACAACCTCTCTGCCGGACCACAGGACCCGCTGGGAACAGGACTCCCTAGGGTACCCCCGGGATTTCCCGGAGGGACTCCTCGACTCACCGGATCACTGCGGAGGCAGACAAGGACCCCATCATTGTAAGTGAGTATCTTCTTTATTCTGGTTTGGTTTTCTGGTAGACCGGTCATCTGGAACTGTCTGTAAGTCAGAAGGTGATCTTCTGCGAGGCAGTGTTTGGTATATACTTTGTGGTTAGCACCATAAGTACATGTTTGGGGACCTTAAGGAAGGAGCTCGCTTTAAGGTCCATCTGGAATTGTGTTGTCTATTTCGGTTTTCTGACTCATGGAGTATGGTATTTAACTCTGGTTATTGTTACTGCGATTTTGGCTATTTTCCTGGTGGTAATAGTAGGTTCGTGGCATTGTTATAAGAAAGATATCGTTACGGTGTTACACAGTTCGGTTTTCTGACTTATCGCATGTGGAATTTGACTCTGACTATTGTTACTGTGATTTTGGCAATATTGCTGGTAATAGTAGTTTTGTGGCATCGCTACTGAAAGATATTGCGTGCCCGTATTTTTGTGAGTGATACGTGTTGTGATACGCTTTTGTAAGTAACGTGTATTCTGAAAGTGTAAACTGGAAACTGGGGGGGCAAACAAGCAGTGAAATTTTAAAGAAAAGTGTGTTAGGCTGTGTTTTAAGTCACTGGAAGGATATTGGAGGATCTGCCGGTGGAAGTGTGAACAGGAAAACATTGATAAAATATCGTAATCAGTGGTGGCCGCTTTATAAGCTGGAATGTGGAGAAAAGTGGCCCCTAAATGGAACTTTAAACTCTAATATTTTGCTACAGTTAATGTTGTTTTTTGAGAAGCAGAACAGGATGAAATGTTGTATACTGATGTTTCAGCATCTTGGTGGGAAAAGGTAGGGAATTAAGTTGGCCCCTGACTGAACCTTTGATGTTGGCATTAGAGAAGTACAGGCTGGAGAAAGATAAAGGAAGTGTTAAAAGGGTTGTTGAAAGTGTTAAAGGTGTTTGAAGTTGAATGAGCAGGGAAAGAGGATGTAGGAATGTTAATAGTTCTGCCTCTGCCCGAGGCAGAGATCTTAAAATCATGGGTGTTAGCCCTTTAGGGCAAAGGGACCATGATCGGTCCGGTCCGAGAGAGTTGTCACAGAAACAGAAAAGCAGTCAACTCTTAAAACAACCTGAGTTCATGTGCGAGCTCAGATTGCTGATGGGACCGTTCAGGGAACTGTGGACAATTGCATTCCCCTGACCGACCCCCACTAAGACCCGAATCATCCTGAAAATTATGAACGGTTAAGTAAATACTAAAACCTGGATGAATTGGGAATTGAGAATATGCTTCCAACAAGGTCTAAAAGAAAGCCCTATGGAATTTTTGGACCAACTCCGAAATGTAATGAAAATAAATAAATAAATAAATAAATAAATAAAACAAAATGGTTTGGACCTGGCTTTGGAGGACAAATTGACTAGCCTTTTCCTAGGGTAATCAACCCCTGATTTCAACAGGAATAACGGGGACCTGGGGAATCTACCCTAGCGGATCCTCCACTGGTTATAATGAAGCTAGGGGAGGAATGGAAGTGAAATTTCTTATTGCTATGGGGCAACGTATTCAGTTCTAAATCAAGCATTAATGCCTTCACAGAATTATTATGTTAGGGTAAAAGGTGTGTCGTGGTTTAACCCGGCCGGCAGCTAAACACCACGCAGCTGTTCGCTCACCCTCCCCCTCCCTCTCTGGGACGGGGAAGAGAAATGGAAAGTGAAGCCCGCGAGTTGAGATAAAGACAGTTTAATAATAATAATAATAATAATAATAATAATAATAATAATAATAATAATAATAATAATAATAATAATAATAATAATAATACAATGATGATAATAGTACCACTACTAATAATGTGTACAAACAAGTGATGCACAATGCAATTGCTCACCACCCGCTGACCGATGCCCAGCCTAACCCCGAGCAGTCCGGCCCCCTCCCCCTGCCGAGCCACCCCTATGTATTGTTTAGCCTGACATCAGATGCTATGGAATACCCCTTTGGCTAGTTTGGGTCACCTGTCCTGGGTGTGTCCCCTCCCAGCTCTTCCTGCACCCCCAGCCTGCCTGTTGGCAGGACAGAGCAAGAAGCTGAGATGTCCTTGGCTTGCTATAAGCATTGCTCTGCAACAATTGAAACATCGGGGTGTTATCAGCACTCTTCTCATCCTAAGCCAAAACATAGCATTCTACCAGCTACTAGGAAGAAAATTAACTCTGTTCTAACTGAAACCAGGACAAGGTGTAACCAAAAAGGCTTATTTTTGTGAACCTTTGAAGTACAAGTTAGGGAAACAATGGGGCATACACAGATTTTTATCTATGCCTAGCTCCTCATGGGCACTCTTAGGTAGAGATTTATTAGAGCAAGTAGGAGCAGAAATTGTCTTTGAAAAAGGGAAAATGGAATTAAGAACAGGAGAAGAACAACTAATAAATGTGTTAAGCTTGGCACTAATACAAACTGACCCTAAAAGTGAAATACCTTTAGAGATCACAGATCAAGTATGTCCAGGAGTTTGGGCTAGCGAAGTCCCTGGAAGAGCTAAAAATGTGACCTTAATACTTATTAAATTAAAGCCAGGAGAGAAACCCGTTAAGGTTAAGTAATATCCTTTGAGGATAGAAGATAGGAAAGGAATTAAAGAGATAATTGATAAATTTTTACAGTATGGATTATTGCTTGAATGCGAATCAGAATACAATGCACCCATATTGCCAATTAAAAAGGCAGATGAAAAAGCTATAGGCTAGTTCAGGATTTGAGGGCCATAAATAAAATCACTGAGGATATACGTCCAGTAGTGGCAAACCCTTATACTTTGCTGACTAAATTAAAGAATAGTCAAGGCTGGTTTACCGTACTGGATTTAAAAGATGCCTTCTTCTGCCTAGGCTTAGCCACAGAAAGCCAAAACCTATTCGCCTTTGAATGGGAAAATCCCGATTCAGGCAGAAAGACGCAGCTTACGTGGACATTACTACCTCAAGGATTCAAGAATAGCCCCACTATTTTTGGAAACCAATTAGCAAGGGAACTCGAAACATGGATGCCTCCGGACACTGAAGGTGCTTTGTTACAATATGTAGTATGTAGATGATCTCTTAATAGCTACCGAGACTAAAGGGAGTTGTATTCAATGGACTATAAGTCGTCTTAATTTTCTGAGTTTAAATGGATATCAAGTCTCTTGACAGAAAGTCCAGCTGGCTCAACAAAGTGTGACCTATCTGGGATTTGACATTTCGGAAGGACAACGAGAACTAGGAACTGAACATAAGGAAGTCATTTGCCGGACTCCAGAACCTCAAATGGTAAAGGAGCTACAAACCTTTTTAGGAATGACAGGTTGGTGTCGCCTTTGGATTTATAATGATGGACTATTGGTAAAGCCTCTATGTGAATTGATAAAGATTCACCAGTCAAAGTTAGTCTGGACTGGAGAAGCACAAAAAGTCTTTAAACAACTTAAACAAGAATTGATGATTTTGAAATATCAAGCAATATTGGTAGAACAGGACGACGTGGAAATTGTGATAATTATTATTGTGAATCTAGCCTCTTTTCTTAGTGATGCTCCGGCACAACCTGTGATTCACGATTGTTTAGAAACTATAGAGACTGTGTATTCCAGCCGACCAGACCTTAAGGAGGAGCCCATGGAAGATGCGGAAGAAACTTGGTTCACGGATGGGAGCAGTTTTGTTACGCAAAGACAACGTAAAGCTGGATATGCTATAACAACTACTCAGCAGGTAATCGAGTCTAAGCCTTTACCCCCTGGAACATGAGCTCAAAAGGCGGAGATAGTTGCTCTCACGAGAGCATTGGAACTGGCAGCGGGAAAAAGGGTAAATATTTGGACAGATTCTAAATACACATTCGGCGTGGTACATGCTCATGGAGCAATTTGGAAAGACCATGGATTGCTGACCGCTCAGTGAAAACACAAAGTATGCTGAAGAAATTTTAAAATTGTTAGAGGCTGTAAAACAACCAGAAAAGGTAGCTATCATGCATTGTCAGGGACACCAAAAGGGGAACACCGATTTTGAAATTGGAAAATCGATTGGCAGAGGCTAAGCAGGCAGCTGAAATAACTGAGGTGAAGGCATTGTCTTTGATACCAGACGGTAAAATCCAAACTATATCCAAATTATACAAAAGAAGACTTAAAATTAATTGAAGATTTGAAAGGTAAAATGAAACCAGATGAATGAGTATATTTAAAAGATAACCACATAGTAATACCCTCTAGTTTGACATGGCCCATAGTTCTTACAGAACACAATAAAACGCACTGGGGAGCTGGCACACTGCATAAGAGCCTGAGTCAGACATTAGTGGGACGATATGATAAAACAAGTAACTCAACAATGTAGCATTTGCTTACACAATAACCCCAATACCAAGGATAGAATAAAATTTGGAATAATCGGTAAAGGAAATTATTCGGGGCAACAGTGGCAAATTGATTTTTCAGAACTCCCTAGAAAAGGGGGGTATCATTATTTACTGGTTCTGACTGACACGTTTTCAGGAAGGCCTGAAGCCTTTCCCTGTCGAACAAACAAAGCAAGAGAAGTGGTTAAAGTCTTGTTAAATGAAATAATAGCATGCTTTGGGATTCTAGTAGCAATGTCTTCTGATAGAGTTTCACATTTTTGTGCACAAGTGGTAGAACAGATAAGTAAGATTCTAAAGATAGATTGGCAACTGCATACTCCTTATAGACCACAGGCAAGTGGACAGGTAGAAAAAATGAACCATTTAATTAAACAATAAATAGCTAAAATTGGATAACAAGCTAATTTGTCGTGGCCTCAATCCCTCCCTTTAGCATTACTTGGAATTAGAGTTAAACCTAGAATAAAAGGAAATTTGACTCCCTTCAAAATCTTATATGCAAGGCCATAGCAATTTCTATTTAGTGGAGAGGACCTAACGCAGTTAGGATCAGAATATTTATATGCTTATATAACTGAACTTCAGAAACAATTAAACAAAGTACATAAATTTGTTTTAGGGACCAGGGCTAGAGGGTTGGATCAACCAATTATATATCTATAAAGACTTTTTCAGGACAACCCGTGCAGGAAAAATGGAAGGAAAGTGGATGGGACCATACCAAGTATTACTGACAACACACACCGCCATGAAGATTAAGAAGCAAGCAGCTTGGATCCACAATTCAAGGGTGAAGAAGGCCCCGGCGAGGATATGGACCACCACTCCAATTGGACCAACAAAATTACGGTTTTCCAGATCCTAATGATTGCAGGGGTGCGGTTCTCGGATTTGGGGTGGGCAACTTGGGATGAGAACTTACACCTGACCTTAATACAAACAATTTCTCAAGTAACTAATAAGACGAACTGTTGGGTATGCACCCATCTGCCACAGCATGGGAATAAGGGTGTATCGTTAATTGGGATTCCCTTGCCTGCAAACTTATCTTGGACTAATTTGTGGGAAAACACGTCTTGGGGTCAAAAATATTAAGCAGTTTTGGAACTAGAAGTGAGTAGCTTCGTGCCGTTAGAATCCTATTATGTATGTGTACAAAGGTGTAACCCGCCTAAGGGTATAGGAAAACAGCATTGTATAAATACGGATACTACTTATGTGGGAAATCAGACATCTTGTAATTGAACAATTGATATTAGTCCGACTAGCGGCTGGGCAAATTCAACCAGCTGGACGGTTCCAGAAGGAAAAGGGTGGTATTGGCTATGCAATGATACAGCCCGTAAGGTCTTGCCTGAGAATTGGAAGGGAACTTGCACTCTTGGAGCGGTAGTCCCCAATATGACAGTACATGATGTAGTGCCTCGAGGTTACTTGAGAAATCATATGCGGAGAATCAGATGAAAAATTAACAATCCATTGGTAGAGAGACACACCCCTTTTCATAGTTTTGTGCGATGGTTTATCCCATGGTTAGGAGTGAGTGAATTGGAAAAGGCAATAGTTAATATTTCTGCAATTATAGAGAAGTTAGAAAACAAAATTCTGGATGCTATAAAGGCTCAACAAGAAGAGATATCTAGTTTATCACAGGTCGTATTACAAAATCGGATGGCCCTAGACTTGTTACTGGCCACTCAAGGGGGAGTCTGTACAGTAATAACCACAAGTTGTTGTATGTATGTAGATCAGAGTGGAAGGATCTCTACCGACCTGGAAGAAATATGGAAGCAGACAAGGATCCTACATGAGATCAGTAAAGATGATCTTTCATGGAGTTTTAGTGAACTATGGAATAAGTTAACCTCCTGGTTGCCCAATTTCCAATGGTTGAAACAAGTATTCATTGCTCTAATCGTATTAGTAGTGTTAGGAATATTTGTGTGCATGTTGTTTAGATGCCTGCTTTGTTGTGTTACTGTAAATAATGAAAGTATCTGATGCAAAAGAATTTGCATGGGAAAAGAAAAGGGGGGATTGATTAAGGAGGTATTGGGGAGGCAAGGACAATCCCCAGACAAGGACTGTCTATCTCGAAACAAGACACTGGAACTCATGATAAGGAAGCGACAGGCGGACAGAGAAACGAATGTAAGGACTATAACTCTCGAAACTGGACATTGGTATTCATTATAAAGATACAACAAACGGGAGAATTAGCAACAACCAGCTCTTGCAATTAAGAAACATGCCAATTCAGCAGATTCCTGACCAAAGGTGAAAAGTACACTGTGAGGAAGACTCGGGGTCTTCCTCCCAAAGACCCCTGCCCACGTCCCAAAGACCCCTGCCCACAATTCTTGGAAGGCTCTGCGCAGGCGCAAGGTGCCAAAAGGCTAATTAGCATGAGAAGCGAGGGAAGGCGGGGATAGGTAATGCATATGTCTAGGTGCTTGTAGAATATTGATAGATTGATTGTATAAATTCAAGACTGCTTTCTGCTTTGGGTATGCACGATAGGTGGAGAGATCCCCCGTGCATCCAGCGCTGCAATAAAGAATATACCACTTAAAGGAATTTCAGCTTCGATCTTTGAATCAATTTGGCGACCCAGATGGGACAACCTCTCTGCCGGACCACAGGACCCGCTGGGAACAGGACTCCCTAGGGTACCCCCGGGATTTCCCGGAGGGACTCCTCGACTCACCGGATCACTGCGGAGGCAGACAAGGACCCCATCATTGTAAGTGAGTATATTCTTCATTCTGGTTTGGTTTTCTGGTAGACCGGTCATCTGGAACTGTCTGTAAGTCAGAAGGTGATCTTCTGCGAGGCAGTGTTTGGTATATACTTTGTGGTTAGCACCATAAGTACATGTTTGGGGACCTTAAGGAAGGAGCTCGCTTTAAGGTCCATCTGGAATTGTGTTGTCTATTTCGGTTTTCTGACTCATGGAGTATGGTATTTAACTCTGGTTATTGTTACTGCGATTTTGGCTATTTTCCTGGTGGTAATAGTAGGTTCGTGGCATTGTTATAAGAAAGATATCGTTACGGTGTTACACAGTTCGGTTTTCTGACTTATCGCATGTGGAATTTGACTCTGACTATTGTTACTGTGATTTTGGCAATATTGCTGGTAATAGTAGTTTTGTGGCATCGCTACTGAAAGATATTGCGTGCCCGTATTTTTGTGAGTGATACGTTTTGTGATACGCTTTTGTAAGTAACATGTGTATTCTGAAAGTGTAAACTGGAAACTGGGGGGGCAAACAAGCAGTGAAATTTTAAAGAAAAGTGTGTTAGGATGTGTTTTAAGTCACTGGAAGGATATTGGAGGATCTGCCGGTGGAAGTGTGAACAGGAAAACATTGATAAAATATCGTAATCAGTGGTGGCCGCTTTATAAGCTGGAATGTGGAGAAAAGTGGCCCCTAAATGGAACTTTAAACTCTAATATTTTGCTACAGTTAATGTTGTTTTTTGAGAAGCAGAACAGGATGAAATGTTGTATACTGATGTTTCAGCATCTTGGTGGGAAAAGGTAGGGAATTAAGTTGGCCCCTGACTGAACCTTTGATGTTGGCATTAGAGAAATACAGGCTGGAGAAAGATAAAGAAAGTGTTAAAAGGGTTGTTGAAAGTGTTAAAGGTGTTTGAAGTTGAATGAGCAGGGAAAGAGGATGTAGGAATGTTAATAGTTCTGCCTCTGCCCGAGGCAGAGATCTTAAAATCATGGGTGTTAGCCCTTTAGGGCAAAGGGACCATGATCGGTCCGGTCCGAGAGAGTTGTCAGAGAAACAGAAAAGAGGTCAACTCTTAAAACAACCTGAGTTCATGTGCGAGCTCGGATTGCTGATGGGACCGTTCAGGGAACTGTGGACAATTGCATTCCCCTGACCGACCCCCACTAAGACCCGAATCATCCTGAAAATTATGAACGGTTAAGTAAATACTAAAACCTGGATGAATTGGGAATTGAGAATATGCTTCCAACAAGGTCTAAAAGAAAGCCCTATGGAATTTTTGGACCAACTCTGAAATGTAATGAAAATAAATAAATCAATAAATAAATAAATAAAACAAAACGGTTTGGACCTGGCTTTGGAGGACAAATTGACTAGCCTTTTCCTAGGGTAATCAACCCCTGATTTCAACAGGAATAACGGGGACCTAGGGAATCTACCCTAGCGGATCCTCCACTGGTTATAATGAAGCTAGGGGAGGAATGGAAGTGAAATTTCTTATTGCTATGGGGCAACGTATTCAGTTCTAAATCAAGCATTAATGCCTTCACAGAATTATTATGTTAGGGTAAAAGGTGTGTCGTGGTTTAACCCGGCCGGCAGCTAAACACCACGCAGCTGTTCGCTCCCCCTCCCCCTCCCTCTCTGGGACGGGGGAGAGAAATGGAAAGTGAAGCCCGTGAGTTGAGATAAAGACAGTTTAATAAGACAAAATAATAATAATAATAATAATAATAATAATAATAATAATAATAATAATAATAATAATAATAATAATAATACAATGATGATAATAGTACCACTACTAATAATGTGTACAAACAAGTGATGCACAATGCAATTGCTCACCACCCGCTGACCGATGCCCAGCCTAACCCCGAGCAGTCCGGCCCCCTCCCCCTGCCGAGCCACCCCTATGTATTGTTTAGCCTGACGTCAGATGCTATGGAATACCCCTTTGGCTAGTTTGGGTCACCTGTCCTGGGTGTGTCCCCTCCCAGCTCTTCCTGCACCCCCAGCCTGCCTGTTGGCAGGACAGAGCAAGAAGCTGAGATGTCCTTGGCTTGCTATAAGCATTGCTCTGCAACAATTAAAACATCGGGGTGTTACCAGCACTCTTCTCATCCTTAGCCAAATCATAGCATTCTACCAGCTACTAGGAAGAAAATTAACTCTAACTGAAACCAGGACAAGGTGTAACCGAAAAGGCTTATTTTTGTGAACCTTTGAAGTACAAGTTAGGGAAACAATGGGACATACACAGATTTTTATCTATGCCTAGCTCCTCATGGGCACTCTTAGGTAGAGATTTATTAGAGCAAGTAGGAGCAGAAATTGTCTTTGAAAAAGGGAAAATGGAATTAAGAACAGGAGAAGAACAACTAATAAATGTGTTAAGCTTGGCACTAATACAAACTGACCCTAAAAGTGAAATACCTTTAGAGATCACAGATCAAGTATGTCCAGGAGTTTGGGCTACCGAAGTCCCTGGAAGAGCTAAAAATGTGACCTTAATACTTATTAAATTAAAGCCAGGAGAGAAACCCGTTAAGGTTAAGTAATATCCTTTGAGGATAGAAGATAGGAAAGGAATTAAAGAGATAATTGATAAATTTTTACAGTATGGATTATTGCTTGAATGCGAATCAGAATACAATGCACCCATATTGCCAATTAAAAAGGCAGATGAAAAAGCTATAGGCTAGTTCAGGATTTGAGGGCCATAAATAAAATCACTGAGGATATACGTCCAGTAGTGGCAAACCCTTATACTTTGCTGACTAAATTAAAGACTAGTCAAGGCTGGTTTACCGTACTGGATTTAAAAGATGCCTTCTTCTGCCTAGGCTTAGCCACAGAAAGCCAAAACCTATTCGCCTTTGAATGGGAAAATCCCGATTCAGGCAGAAAGACGCAGCTTACGTGGACATTACTACCTCAAGGATTCAAGAATAGCCCCACTATTTTTGGAAACCAATTAGCAAGGGAACTCGAAACATGGATACCTCCGGACACTGAAGGTGCTTTGTTACAATATGTAGTATGTAGATGATCTCTTAATAGCTACCGAGACTAAAGGGAGTTGTATTCAATGGACTATAAGTCGTCTTAATTTTCTGGGTTTAAATGGATCTCAAGTCTCTTGACAGAAAGTCCAGCTGGCTCAACAAAGTGTGACCTATCTGGGATTTGACATTTCGGAAGGACAACGAGAACTAGGAACTGAACATAAGGAAGTCATTTGCCGGACTCCAGAACCTCAAATGGTAAAGGAGCTACAAACCTTTTTAGGAATGGCAGGTTGGTGTCGCCTTTGGATTTATAATGATGGACTATTGGTAAAGCCTCTATGTGAATTGATAAAGATTCACCAGTCAAAGTTAGTCTGGACTGGAGAAGCACAAAAAGTCTTTAAACAACTTAAACAAGAATTGATGATTTTGAAATATCAAGCAATATTGGTAGAACAGGACGACGTGGAAATTGTGATCATTAATATTGTGAATCTAGCCTCTTTTCTTAGTGATGCTCCGGCACGACCTGTGATTCACGATTGTTTAGAAACTATAGAGACTGTGTATTCCAGCCGACCAGACCTTAAGGAGGAGCCCATGGAAGATGCAGAAGAAACTTGGTTCACGGATGGGAGCAGTTTTGTTACGCAAAGACAACGTAAAGCTGGATATGCTATAACAACTACTCAGCAGGTAATCGAGTCTAAGCCTTTACCCCCTGGAACATCAGCTCAAAAGGCGGAGATAGTTGCTCTCACGAGAGCATTGGAACTGGCAGCGGGAAAAAGGGTAAATATTTGGACAGATTCTAAATATACATTCGGCGTGGTACATGCTCATGGAGCAATTTGGAAAGACCATGGATTGCTGACCGCTCAGTGAAAACACAAAGTATGCTGAAGAAATTTTAAAATTGTTAGAGGCTGTAAAACAACCAGAAAAGGTAGCTATCATGCATTGTCAGGGACACCAAAAGGGGAACACCGATTTTGAAATTGGAAAATCGATTGGCAGAGGCTAAGCAGGCAGCTGAAATAACTGAGGTGAAGGCATTGTCTTTGATACCAGACGGTAAAATCCAAACTATATCCAAATTATACAAAAGAAGACTTAAAATTAATTGAAGATTTGAAAGGTAAAATGAAACCAGATGAATGAGTATATTTAAAAGATAACCACATAGTAATACCCTCTAGTTTGACATGGCCCATAGTTCTTACAGAACACAATAAAACGCACTGGGGAGCTGGCACACTGCATAAGAGCCTGAGTCAGACATTAGTGGGACGATATGATAAAACAAGTAACTCAACAATGTAGCATTTGCTTACACAATAACCCCAATACCAAGGATAGAATAAAATTTGGAATAATCGGTAAAGGCAATTATTCGGGGCAACAGTGGCAAATTGATTTTTCAGAACTCCCTAGAAAAGGGGGGTATCATTATTTACTGGTTCTGACTGACACGTTTTCAGGAAGGCCTGAAGCCTTTCCCTGTCGAACAAACAAAGCAAGAGAAGTGGTTAAAGTCTTGTTAAATGAAATAATAGCATGCTTTGGGATTCTAGTAGCAATGTCTTCTGATAGAGTTTCACATTTTTGTGCACAAGTGGTAGAACAGATAAGTAAGATTCTAAAGATAGATTGGCAACTGCATACTCCTTATAGACCACAGGCAAGTGGACAGGTAGAAAAAATGAACCATTTAATTAAACAATAAATAGCTAAAATTGGATAAGAAGCTAATTTGTCGTGGCCTCAATCCCTCCCTTTAGCATTACTTGGAATTAGAGTTAAACCTAGAATAAAAGGAAATTTGACTCCCTTCAAAATCTTATATGCAAGGCCATAGCAATTTCTATTTAGTGGAGAGGACCTAACGCAGTTAGGATCAGAATATTTATATGCTTATATAACTGAACTTCAGAAACAGTTAAATAAAGTACATAAATTTGTTTTAGGGACCAGGGCTAGAGGGTTGGATCAACCAATCCACCCCTTGAAGCTCGGGGATTATATATGTATAAAGACTTTTTCAGGACAACCCGTGCAGGAAAAATGGAAGGAAAGTGGATGGGACCATACCAAGTATTACTGACAACACACACCGCCATGAAGATTAAGAAGCAAGCAGCTTGGATCCACAATTCAAGGGTGAAGAAGGCCCCGGCGAGGATATGGACCACCACTCCAATTGGACCAACAAAATTACGGTTTTCCAGATCCTAATGATTGCAGGGGTGCGGTTCTCGGATTTGGGGTGGGCAACTTGGGATGAGAACTTACACCTGACCTTAATACAAACAATTTCTCAAGTAACTCATAAGACGAACTGTTGGGTATGCACCCATCTGCCACAGCATGGGAATAAGGGTGTATCGTTAATTGGGATTCCCTTGCCTGAAAACTTATCTTGGACTAATTTGTGGGAAAACACATCTCGGGGTCGAAAATATTAAGCAGTTTTGGAACTGGAAGTGAGTAGCTTCGTGCCGTTAGAATCCTATTATGTATGTGTACAAAGGTGTAACCCGCCTAAGGGTATAGGAAAACAGCATTGTATAAATACGGATACTACTTATGTGGGAAATCAGACATCTTGTAATTGAACAATTGATATTAGTACGACTAGCGGCTGGGCAAATTCAACCAGCTGGACGGTTCCAGAAGGAAAAGGGTGGTATTGGCTATGCAATGATACAGCCCGTAAGGTCTTGCCTGAGAATTGGAAGGGAACTTGCACTCTTGGAGCAGTAGTCCCCAATATGACAGTACATGATGTAGTGCCTCGAGGTTACTTGAGAAATCATATCCGGAGAATCAGATGAAAAATTAACAATCCATTGGTAGAGAGACACACCCCTTTTCATAGTTTTGTGCGATGGTTTATCCCATGGTTAGGAGTGAGTGAATTGGAAAAGGCAATAGTTAATATTTCTGCAATTATAGAGAAGTTAGAAAACAAAATTCTGGATGCTATAAAGGCTCAACAAGAAGAGATATCTAGTTTATCACAGGTCGTATTACAAAATCGGATGGCCCTAGACTTGTTACTGGCCACTCAAGGGGGAGTCTGTACAGTAATAACCACAAGTTGTTGTATGTATGTAGATCAGAGTGGAAGGATCTCTACCGACCTGGAAGAAATATGGAAGCAGACAAGGATCCTACATGAGATCAGTAAAGATGATCTTTCATGGAGTTTTAGTGAACTATGGAATAAGTTAACCTCCTGGTTGCCCAATTTCCAATGGTTGAAACAAGTATTCATTGCTCTAATCGTATTAGTAGTGTTAGGAATATTTGTGTGCATGTTGTTTAGATGCCTGCTTTGTTGTGTTACTGTAAATAATGAAAGTATCTGATGCAAAAGAATTTGCATGGGAAAAGAAAAGGGGGGATTGATTAAGGAGGTATTGGGGAGGCAAGGACAATCCCCAGACAAGGACTGTCTATCTCGAAACAAGACACTGGAACTCATGATAAGGAAGCGACAGGCGGACAGAGAAACGAATGTAAGGACTATAACTCTCGAAACTGGACATTGGTATTCATTATAAAGATACAACAAACGGGAGAATTAGCAACAACCAGCTCTTGCAATTAAGAAACATGCCAATTCAGCAGATTCCTGACCAAAGGTGAAAAGTACACTGTGAGGAAGACTCGGGGTCTTCCTCCCAAAGACCCCTGCCCACGTCCCAAAGACCCCTGCCCACAATTCTTGGAAGGCTCTGCGCAGGCGCAAGGTGCCAAAAGGCTAATTAGCATGAGAAGCGAGGGAAGGCGGGGATAGGTAATGCATATGTATAGGTGCTTGTAGAATATTGATAGATTGATTGTATAAATTCAAGACTGCTTTCTGCTTTGGGTATGCACGATAGGTGGAGAGATCCTCCGTGCATCCAGCGCTGCAATAAAGAATATACCACTTAAAGGAATTTCGGCTTCGATCTTTGAATCAATTTGGCGACCCAGATGGGACAACCTCTCTGCCGGACCGCAGGACCTGCTGGGAACAGGACTCCCTAGGGTACCCCCGGGATTTCCCGGAGGGACTCCTCGACTCACCGGATCACTGCGGAGGCAGACAAGGACCCCATCATTGTAAGTGAGTATATTCTTTATTCTGGTTTGGTTTTCTGGTAGACCGGTCATCTGGAACTGTCTGTAAGTCAGAAGGTGATCTTCTGCGAGGCAGTGTTTGGTATATACTTTGTGGTTAGCACCATAAGTACATGTTTGGGGACCTTAAGGAAGGAGCTCGCTTTAAGGTCCATCTGGAATTGTGTTGTCTATTTCGGTTTTCTGACTCATGGAGTATGGTATTTAACTCTGGTTATTGTTACTGTGATTTTGGTTATTTTCCTGGTGGTAATAGTAGGTTCGTGGCATTGTTATAAGAAAGATATCGTTACGGTGTTACACAGTTTGGTTTTCTGACTTATCGCATGTGGAATTTGACTCTGACTATTGTTACTGTGATTTTGGCAATATTGCTGGTAATAGTAGTTTTGTGGCATCGCTACTGAAAGATATTGCGTGCCCGTATTTTTGTGAGTGATACGTTTTGTGATACGCTTTTGTAAGTAACATGTGTATTCTGAAAGTGTAAACTGGAAACTGGGGGGGCAAACAAGCAGTGAAATTTTAAAGAGAAGTGTGTTAGGCTGTGTTTTAAGTCACTGGAAGGATATTGGAGGATCTGCCGGTGGAAGTGTGAACAGGAAAACATTGATAAAATATCGTAATCAGTGGTGGCCGCTTTATAAGCTGGAATGTGGAGAAAAGTGGCCCCTAAATGGAACTTTAAACTCTAATATTTTGCTACAGTTAATGTTGTTTTTTGAGAAGCAGAACAGGATGAAATGTTGTATACTGATGTTTCAGCATCTTGGTGGGAAAAGGTAGGGAATTAAGTTGGCCCCTGACTGAACCTTTGATGTTGGCATTAGAGAAGTACAGGCTGGAGAAAGATAAAGGAAGTGTTAAAAGGGTTGTGGAAAGTGTTAAAGGTGTTTGAAGTTGAATGAGCAGGGAAAGAGGATGTAGGAATGTTAATAGTTCTGCCTCTGCCCGAGGCAGAGATCTTAAAATCATGGGTGTTAGCCCTTTAGGGCAAAGGGACCATGATCGGTCCGGTCCGAGAGAGTTGTCACAGAAACAGAAAAGCAGTCAACTCTTAAAACAACCTGAGTTCATGTGCGAGCTCAGATTGCTGATGGGACCGTTCAGGGAACTGTGGACAATTGCATTCCCCTGACCGACCCCCACTAAGACCCGAATCATCCTGAAAATTATGAACGGTTAAGTAAATACTAAAACCTGGACGAACTGGGAATTGAGAATATGCTTCCAACAAGGTCTAAAAGAAAGCCCTATGGAATTTTTGGACCAACTCTGAAATGTAATGAAAATAAATAAATAAATAAATAAGTAAATAAATAAATAAAACAAAACGGTTTGGACCTGGCTTTGGAGGACAAATTGACTAGCCTTTTCCTAGGGTAATCAACCCCTGATTTCAACAGGAATAACGGGGACCTGGGGAATCTACCCTAGCGGATCCTCCACTGGTTATAATGAAGCTAGGGGAGGAATGGAAGTGAAATTTCTTATTGCTATGGGGCAACGTATTCAGTTCTAAATCAAGCATTAATGCCTTCACAGAATTATTATGTTAGGGTAAAAGGTGTGTCGTGGTTTAACCCGGCCGGCAGCTAAACACCACGCAGCTGTTCGCTCCCCCTCCCCCTCCCTCTCTGGGACGGGGGAGAGAAATGGAAAGTGAAGCCCGTGAGTTGAGATAAAGACAGTTTAATAATAATAACAATAATAATAATAATAATAATAATAATACAATGCTGATAATATTACCACTACTAATAATGTGTACAAACAAGTGATGCACAATGCAATTGCTCACCACCCGCTGACCGATGCCCAGCCTAACCCCGAGCAGTCCGGCCCCCTCCCCCTGGCGAGCCACCCCTATGTATTGTTTAGCCTGACGTCAGATGCTATGGAATACCCCTTTGGCTAGTTTGGGTCACCTGTCCTGGGTGTGTCCCCTCCCAGCTCTTCCTGCACCCCCAGCCTGCCTGTTGGCAGGACAGAGCAAGAAGCTGAGATGTCCTTGGCTTGGTATAAGCATTGCTCTGCAACAATTAAAACATCGGGGTGTTATCAGCACTCTTCTCATCCTAAGCCAAAACATAGCATTCTACCAGCTACTAGGAAGAAAATTAACTCTAACTGAAACCAGGACAAGGTGTAACCGAAAAGGCTTATTTTTGTGAACCTTTGAAGTACAAGTTAGGGAAACAATGGGGAATACACAGATTTTTATCTATGCCTAGCTCCTCATGGGCACTCTTAGGTAGAGATTTATTAGAGCAAGTAGGAGCAGAAATTGTCTTTGAAAAAGGGAAAATGGAATTAAGAACAGGAGAAGAACAACTAATAAATGTGTTAAGCTTGGCACTAATACAAACTGACCCTAAAAGTGAAATACCTTTAGAGATCACAGATCAAGTATGTCCAGGAGTTTGGGCTATAAAGCATATAAATATTCTGATCCTAACTGCGTTAGGTCCTCTCCACTAAATAGAAATTGCTATGGCCTTCCATATAAGATTTTGAAGGGACTCAAATTTCCTTTTATTCTAGGTTTAACTCTAATTCCAAGTAATGCTAAAGGGAGGGATTGAGGCCATGACAAATTAGCTTCTTATCCAATTTTAGCTATTTATTGTTTAATTAAATGGTTCATTTTTTCTACCTGTCCACTTGCCTGTGGTCTATAAGGAGTATGCAGTTGCCAATCTATCTTTAGAATCTTACTTATCTGTTCTACCACTTGTGCACAAAAATGTGAAACTCTATCAGAAGACATTGCTACTAGAATCCCAAAGCATGCTATTATTTCATTTAACAAGACTTTAACCACTTCTCTTGCTTTGTTTGTTCGACAGGGAAAGGCTTCAGGCCTTCCTGAAAATGTGTCAGTCAGAACCAGTAAATAATGATACCCCCCTTTTCTAGGGAGTTCTGAAAAATCAATTTGCCACTGTTGCCCCGAATAATTTCCTTTACCGATTATTCCAAATTTTATTCTATCCTTGGTATTGGGGTTATTGTGTAAGCAAATGCTACATTGTTGAGTTACTTGTTTTATCATATCGTCCCACTAATGTCTGACTCAGGCTCTTATGCAGTGTGCCAGCTCCCCAGTGCGTTTTATTGTGTTCTGTAAGAACTATGGGCCATGTCAAACTAGAGGGTATTACTATGTGGTTATCTTTTAAATATACTCATCCATCTGGTTTCATTTTACCTTTCAAATCTTCAATTAATTTTAAGTCTTCTTTTGTATAATTTGGATATAGTTTGGATTTTACCGTCTGGTAGCAAAGACAATGCCTTCACCTCAGTTATTTCAGCTGCCTGCTTAGCCTCTGCCAATCGATTTTCCAATTTCAAAATCGGTGTTCCCCTTTTGGTGTCCCTGACAATGCATGATAGCTACCTTTTCTGGTTGTTTTACAGCCTCTAACAATTTTAAAATTTCTTCAGCATACTTTGTGTTTTCACTGAGCGGTCAGCAATCCATGGTCTTTCCAAATTGCTCCATGAGCATGTACCACGCCGAATGTATATTTAGAATCTGTCCAAATATTTACCCTTTTTCCCGCTGCCAGTTCCAATGCTCTCGTGAGAGCAACTATCTCCGCCTTTTGAGCTGATGTTCCAGGGGGTAAAGGCTTAGACTCGATTACCTGCTGAGTAGTTGTTATAGCATATCCAGCTTTACGTTGTCTTTGCGTAACAAAACTGCTCCCATCCGTGAACCAAGTTTCTTCCGCATCTTCCATGGGCTCCTCCTTAAGGTCTGGTCGGCTGGAATACACAGTCTCTATAGTTTCTAAACAATCGTGAATCACAGGTCGTGCCGGAGCATCACTAAGAAAAGAGGCTAGATTCACAATATTAATGATCACAATTTCCACGTCGTCCTGTTCTACCAATATTGCTTGATATTTCAAAATCATCAATTCTTGTTTAAGTTGTTTAAAGACTTTTTGTGCTTCTCCAGTCCAGACTAACTTTGACTGGTGAATCTTTATCAATTCACATAGAGGCTTTACCAATAGTCCATCATTATAAATCCAAAGGCGACACCAACCTGTCATTCCTAAAAAGGTTTGTAGCTCCTTTACCATTTGAGGTTCTGGAGTCCGGCAAATGACTTCCTTATGTTCAGTTCCTAGTTCTCGTTGTCCTTCCGAAATGTCAAATCCCAGATAGGTCACACTTTGTTGAGCCAGCTGGACTTTCTGTCAAGAGACTTGAGATCCATTTAAACCCAGAAAATTAAGATGACTTATAGTCCATTGAATACAACTCCCTTTAGTCTCGGTAGCTATTAAGAGATCATCTACATATTGTAACAAAGCACCTTCAGTGTCCGGAGGTATCCATGTTTCGAGTTCCCTTGCTAATTGGTTTCCAAAAATAGTGGGGCTATTCTTGAATCCTTGAGGTAGTAATGTCCACGTAAGCTGCGTCTTTCTGCCTGAATCGGGATTTTCCCATTCAAAGGCGAATAGGTTTTGGCTTTCTGTGGCTAAGCCTAGGCAGAAGAAGGCATCTTTTAAATCCAGTGCGGAAAACCAGACTTGACTATTCTTTAATTTAGTCAGCAAAGTATAAGGGTTTGCCACTACTGGATGTATATCCTCAGTGATTTTATTTATGGCCCTCAAATCCTGAACTACCCTATAGCTTTTTCATCTGCCTTTTTAATTGGCAATATGGGTGCATTGTATTCTGATTCGCATTCAAGCAATAATCCATACTGTAAAAATTTATCAATTATCTCTTTAATTCCTTTCCTATCTTCTATCCTCAAAGGACATTACTTAACCTTAACGGGTTTCTCTCCTGGCTTTAATTTAATAATTATTAAGGTCACATTTTTAGCTCTTCCAGGGACTTCGGTAGCCCAAACTCCTGGACATACTTGATCTGTGATCTCTAAAGGTATTTCACTTTTAGGGTCAGTTTGTATTAGTGCCAAGCTTAACACATTTATTAGTTGTTCTTCTCCTGTTCTTAATTCCATTTTCCCTTTTTCAAAGACAATTTCTGCTCCTGCTTGCTCTAATAAATCTCTACCTAAGAGTGCCCATGAGGAGCTAGGCATAGATAAAAATCTGTGTATGCCCCATTGTTTCCCTAACTTGTACTTCAAAGGTTCACAAAAATAAGCCTTTTTGGTTACACCTTGTCCTGGTTTCAGTTAGAACAGAGTTAATTTTCTTCCTAGTAGCTGGTAGAATGCTATGTTTTGGCTTAGGATGAGAAGAGTGCTGATAACACCCCGATGTTTTAATTGTTGCAGAGCAGTGCTTATACCAAGCCAAGGACATCTCAGCTTCTTGCTCTGTCCTGCCAACAGGCAGGCTGGGGGTGCAGGAAGAGCTGGGAGGGGACACACCCAGGACAGGTGACCCAAACTAGCCAAAGGGGTATTCCATAGCATCTGACGTCAGGCTAAACAATACATAGGGATGGCTCGCCAGGGGGAGGGGGCCGGACTGCTCGGGGTTAGGCTGGGCATCGGTCAGCGGGTGGTGAGCAATTGCATTGTGCATCACTTGTTTGTACACATTATTAGTAGTGGTACTATTATCATCATTGTATTATTATTATTATTATTATTATTATTATTATTTTGTCTTATTAAACTGTCTTTATCTCAACTCACGGGCTTCACTTTCCATTTCTCTCCCCCGTCCCAGAGAGGGAGGGGGAGGGGGAGCGAACAGCTGTGTGGTGTTTAGCTGCCGGCCGGGTTAAACCACGACACACCTTTTACCCTAACATAATAATTCTGTGAAGGCATTAATGCTTGATTTAGAACTGAATACGTTGCCCCATAGCAATAAGAAATTTCACTTCCATTCCTCCCCTAGCTTCATTATAACCAGTGGAGGATCCGCTAGGGTAGATTCCCCAGGTCCCCGTTATTCCTGTTGAAATCAGGGGTTGATTACCCTAGGAAAAGGCTAGTCAATTTGTCCTCCAAAGCCAGGTCCAAACCGTTTTGTTTTATTTATTTATTTATTGATTTATTTTCATTACATTTCAGAGTTGGTCCAAAAATTCCATAGGGCTTTCTTTTAGACCTTGTTGGAAGCATATTCTCAATTCCCAATTCATCCAGGTTTTAGTATTTACTTAACCGTTCATAATTTTCAGGATGATTCGGGTCTTAGTGGGGGTCGGTCAGGGGAATGCAATTGTCCACAGTTCCCTGAACGGTCCCATCAGCAATCTGAGCTCGCACATGAACTCAGGTTGTTTTAAGAGTTGACCTCTTTTCTGTTTCTGTGACAACTCTCTCGGACCGGACCGATCATGGTCCCTTTGCCCTAAAGGGCTAACACCCATGATTTTAAGATCTCTGCCTCAGGCAGAGGCAGAACTATTAACATTCCTACATCCTCTTTCCCTGCTCATTCAACTTCAAACACCTTTAACACTTTCAACAACCCTTTTAACACTTCCTTTATCTTTCTCCAGCCTGTACTTCTCTAATGCCAACATCAAAGGTTCAGTCAGGGGCCAACTTAATTCCATACATTTTCCCACCAAGATGCTGAAACATCAGTATACAACATTTCATCCTGTTCTGCTTCTCAAAAAACAACATTAACTGTAGCAAAATATTAGAGTTTAAAGTTCCATTTAGGAGCTACTTTTCTCCACATTCCAGCTTATAAAGCGGCCACCACTGATTACGATATTTTATCAATGTTTTCCTGTTCACACTTCCACCGGCAGATCCTCCAATATCCTTCCAGTGACTTAAAACACAGCCTAACACACTTCTCTTTAAAATTTCACTGCTTGTTTGCCCCCCCAGTTTCCAGTTTACACTTTCAGAATACACGTTACTTACAAAAGCGTATCACAAAACGTATCACTCACAAAAATACGGGCACGCAATATCTTTCAGTAGCGATGTCACAAAACTACTATTACCAGCAATATTGCCAAATAACAATAGTCAGAGTCAAATTCCACATGCGATAAGTCAGAAAACTGAACTGTGTAACACTGTAACCATATCTTTCTTAGAACAATGCCACGAACCTACTATTACCACCAGGAAAATAGCCAAAATCGCAGTAACAATAACCAGAGTTAAATACCATACTCCATGAGTCAGAAAACCGAAATAGACAACACAATTCCAGATGGACCTTAAAGCGAGCTCCTTCCTTAAGGTCCCCAAACATGTACTTATGGTGCTAACCACAAAGTATATACCAAACACTGCCTCGCAGAAGATCACCTTCTGACTTACAGACAGTTCCAGATGACCGGTCTACCAGAAAACCAAACCAGAATAAAGAATATACTCACTTACAATGATGGGGTCCTTGTCTGCCTCCGCAGTGATCCGGTGAGTCGAGGAGTCCCTCCGGGAAATCCCGGGGGTACCCTAGAGAGTCCTGTTTCCAGCAGGACCTGCGGTCCGGCAGAGAGGTTGTCCCATCCGGGTCGCCAAATTGATTCAAAGATCGAAGCCGAAATTCCTTTAAGTGGTCTATTCTTTATTGCAGCGCTGGATGCATGGGGGATCTCTCCACCTATCGTGCATACCCAAAGCAGAAAGCAGTCTTGAATTTATACAATCAATCTATCAATATTCTACAAGCACCTATACATATGCATTACCTATCCCCGCCTTCCCTCGCTTCTCATGCTAATTAGCCTTTTGGCACCTTGCGCCTGCGCAGAGCCTTCCAAGAATTGTGGGCAGGGGTCTTTGGGACGTGGGCAGGGGTCTTTGGGAGGAAGACCCCGAGTCTTCCTCACAGTGTACTTTTCACCTTTGGTCAGGAATCTGCTGAATTGGCATGTTTCTTAATTGCAAGAGCTGGTTGTTGCTAATTCTCCCGTTTGTTGTATCTTTATAATGAATTCCAATGTCCAGTTTCGAGACTTATAGTCCTTACATTCGTTTCTCTGTCCGCCTGCCGCTTCCTTATCATGAGTTCCAGTGTCTTGTTTCGAGATATACAGTCCTTGTCTGGGGATTGTCCTTGCCTCCCCAATACCTCCTCAATCAATCCCCCCTTTTCTTTTCCCATGCAAATTCTTTTGCATCAGATACTTTCATTATTTACAGTAACACAACAAAGCAGGCATCTAAACAACATGCACACAAATATTCCTAACACTACTAATACGATTAGAGCAATGAATACTCGTTTCAACCATTGGAAATTGGGCAACCAGGAGGTTCACTTATTCCATAGTTCACTAAAACTCCAGGAAAGATCATCTTTACTGATCTCATGTAGGATCCTTGTCTGCTTCCAGATTTCTTCCAGGTCGGTAGAGATCCTTCCACTCTGATCTACATACATACAACAACTTGTGTTTATTACTGTACAGACTCCCCCTTGAGTGGCCAGTAACAAGTCTAGGGCCATCCGATTTTGTAATACGACCTGTGATAAACTAGATATCTCTTCTTGTTGAGCCTTTATAGCATCCAGAATTTTGTTTTCTAACTTCTCTATAATTGCAGAAATATTAACTATTGCCTTTTCCAATTCACTCACTCCTAACCATGGGATAAACCATCGCACAAAACTATGAAAAGGGGTGTGTCTCTCTACCAATGGATTGTTAATTTTTCATCTGATTCTCCGGATATGATTTCTCAAGTAACCTCGAGGCACTACATCATGTACTGTCATATTGGGGACTACCGCTCCAAGAGTGCAAGTTCCCTTCCAATTCTCAGGCAAGACCTTACGGGCTGTATCATTGCATAGCCAATACCACCCTTTTCCTTCTGGAACCGTCCAGCTGGTTGAATTTGCCCAGCCGCTAGTCGGACTAATATCAATTGTTCAATTACAAGATGTCTGATTTCCCACATAAGTAGTATCCGTATTTATACAATGCTGTTTTCCTATACCCTTAGGCGGGTTACACCTTTGTACACATACATAATAGGATTCTAACGGCATGAAGCTACTCACTTCTAGTTCCAAAACTGCTTAATATTTTCGACCCCGAGATGTGTTTTCCCACAAATTAGTCCAAGATAAGTTTGCAGGCAAGGGAATCCCAATTAACGATACACCCTTATTCCCATGCTGTGGCAGATGGGTGCATACCCAACAGTTCGTCTTATTAGTTACTTGAGAAATTGTTTGTATTAAGGTCAGGTGTAAATTCTCATCCCAAGTTGCCCACCCCAAATCTGAGAACCGCACCCCTGCAATCATTAGGATCTGGAAAACCGTAATTTTGTTGGTCCAATTGGAGTGGTGGTCCATATCCTCGCCGGGGCCTTCTTCACCCTTGAATTGTGGATCCAAGCTGCTTGCTTCTTAATCTTCATGGCGGTGTGTGTTGTCAGAAATACTTGGTATGGTCCCATCCACTTTCCTTCCATTTTTCCTGCAGGGGTTGTCCTGAAAAAGTCTTTATATATATATAATCCCCGAGCTTAAAGGGGTGGATTGGTTGATCCAACCCTCTAGCCCTGGTCCCTAAAACAAATGTATGTACTTTATTTAATTGTTTCTGAAGTTCAGTTATATAAGCATATAAATATTCTGATCCTAACTGCGTTAGGTCCTCTCCACTAAATAGAAATTGCTATGGCCTTCCATATAAGATTTTGAAGGGACTCAAATTTCCTTTTATTCTAGGTTTAACTCTAATTCCAAGTAATGCTAAAGGGAGGGATTGAGGCCATGACAAATTAGCTTCTTATCCAATTTTAGCTATTTATTGTTTAATTAAATGGTTCATTTTTTCTACCTGTCCACTTGCCTGTGGTCTATAAGGAGTATGCAGTTGCCAATCTATCTTTAGAATCTTACTTATCTGTTCTATCACTTGTGCACAAAAATGTGAAACTCTATCAGAAGACATTGCTACTAGAATCCCAAAACATGCTATTATTTCATTTAACAAGACTTACCACTTCTCTTGCTTTGTTTGTTCGACAGGGAAAGGCTTCAGGCCTTCCTGAAAACGTGTCAGTCAGAACCAGTAAATAATGATACCCCCCTTTTCTAGGGAGTTCTGAAAAATCAATTTGCCACTGTTGCCCCGAATAATTTCCTTTACCGATTATTCCAAATTTTATTCTATCCTTGGTATTGGGGTTATTGTGTAAGCAAATGCTACATTGTTGAGTTACTTGTTTTATCATATCGTCCCACTAATGTCTGACTCAGGCTCTTATGCAGTGTGCCAGCTCCCCAGTGCGTTTTATTGTGTTCTGTAAGAACTATGGGCCATGTCAAACTAGAGGGTATTACTATGTGCTTATCTTTTAAATATACTCATCCATCTGGTTTCATTTTACCTTTCAAATCTTCAATTAATTTTAAGTCTTCTTTTGTATAATTTGGATATAGTTTGGATTTTACCGTCTGGTAGCAAAGACAATGCCTTCACCTCAGTTATTTCAGCTGCCTGCTTAGCCTCTGCCAATCGATTTTCCAGTTTCAAAATCGGTGTTCCCCTTTTGGTGTCCCTGACAATGCATGATAGCTACCTTTTCTGGTTGTTTTACAGCCTCTAACAATTTTAAAATTTCTTCAGCATACTTTGTGTTTTCACTGAGCGGTCAGCAATCCATGGTCTTTCCAAATTGCTCCATGAGCATGTACCACGCCGAATGTATATTTAGAATCTGTCCAAATATTTACCCTTTTTCCCGCTGCCAGTTCCAATGCTCTCGTGAGAGCAACTATCTCCGCCTTTTGAGCTCATGTTCCAGGGGGTAAAGGCTTAGACTCGATTACCTGCTGAGTAGTTGTTATAGCATATCCAGCTTTACGTTGTCTTTGCGTAACAAAACTGCTCCCATCCGTGAACCAAGTTTCTTCCGCATCTTCCATGGGCTCCTCCTTAAGGTCTGGTCGGCTGGAATACACAGTCTCTATAGTTTCTAAACAATCGTGAATCACAGGTTGTGCCGGAGCATCACTAAGAAAAGAGGCTAGATTCACAATATTAATTATCACAATTTCCACGTCGTCCTGTTCTACCAATATTGCTTGATATTTCAAAATCATCAATTCTTGTTTAAGTTATTTAAAGACTTTTTGAGCTTCTCCAGTCCAGACTAACTTTGACTGGTGAATCTTTATCAATTCACATAGAGGCTTTACCAATAGTCCATAATTATAAATCCAAAGGCGACACCAACCTGTCATTCCTAAAAAGGTTTGTAGCTCCTTTACCATTTGAAGTTCTGGAGTCCGGCAAATGACTTCCTTATGTTCAGTTCCTAGTTCTCGTTGTCCTTCCGAAATGTCAAATCCCAGATAGGTCACACTTTGTTGAGCCAGCTGGACTTTCTGTCAAGAGACTTGAGATCCATTTAAACCCAGAAAATTAAGACGACTTATAGTCCATTGAATACAACTCCCTTTAGTCTCGGTAGCTATTAAGAGATCATCTACATATTGTAACAAAGCACCTTCAGTGTCCGGAGGTATCCATGTTTCGAGTTCCCTTGCTAATTGGTTTCCAAAAATAGTGGGGCTATTCTTGAATCCTTGAGGTAGTCATGTCCACGTAAGCTGCGTCTTTCTGCCTGAATCGGGATTTTCCCATTCAAAGGCGAATAGGTTTTGGCTTTCTGTGGCTAAGCCTAGGCAGAAGAAGGCATCTTTTAAATCCAGTACAGTAAACCAGACTTGACTATTCTTTAATTTAGTCAGCAAAGTATAAGGGTTTCCCACTACTGGATGTATATCCTCAGTGATTTTATTTATGGCCCTCAAATCCTGAACTAGCCTATAGCTTTTTCATCTGCCTTTTTAATTGGCAATATGGGTGCATTGTATTCTGATTCGCATTCAAGCAATAATCCATACTGTAAAAATTTATCAATTATCTCTTTAATTCCTTTCCTATCTTCTATCCCCAAAGGATATTACTTAACCTTAATGGGTTTCTCTCCTGGCTTTAATTTAATAATTATTAAGGTCACATTTTTAGCTCTTCCAGGGACTCCGGTAGCCCAAACTCCTGGACATACTTGATCTGTGATCTCTAAAGGTATTTCACTTTTAGGGTCACTTTGTATTAGTGCCAAGCTTAACACATTTATTAGTTGTTCTTCTCCTGTTCTTAATTCCATTTTCCCTTTTTCAAAGACAATTTCTGCTCCTGCTTGCTCTAATAAATCTCTACCTAAGAGTGCCCATGAGGAGCTAGGCATAGATAAAAATCTGTGTATGCCCCATTGTTTCCCTAACTTGTACTTCAAAGGTTCACAAAAATAAGCCTTTTTGGTTACACCTTGTCCTGGTTTCAGTTAGAACAGAGTTAATTTTCTTCCTAGTAGCTGGTAGAATGCTATGTTTTGGCTTAGGATGAGAAGAGTGCTGATAACACCCCGATGTTTTAATTGTTGCAGAGCAATGCTTATACCAAGCCAAGGACATCTCAGCTTCTTGCTCTGTCCTGCCAACAGGCAGGCTGGGGGTGCAGGAAGAGCTGGGAGGGGACACACCCAGGACAGGTGACCCAAACTAGCCAAAGGGGTATTCCATAGCATCTGACGTCAGGCTAAACAATACATAGGGGTGGCTCGGCAGGGGGAGGGGGCCGGACTGCTCGGGGTTAGGCTGGGCATCGGTCAGCGGGTGGTGAGCAATTGCATTGTGCATCACTTGTTTGTACACATTATTAGTAGTGGTACTATTATCATCATTGTATTATTATTATTATTATTATTATTATTATTATTATTATTTTGTCTTATTAAACTGTCTTTATCTCAACTCACGGGCTTCACTTTCCATTTCTCTCCCCCGTCCCAGAGAGGGAGGGGGAGGGGGAGCGAACAGCTGCGTGGTGTTTAGCTGCCGGCCGGGTTAAACCACGACACACCTTTTACCCTAACATAATAATTCTGTGAAGGCATTAATGCTTGATTTAGAACTGAATACGTTGCCCCATAGCAATAAGAAATTTCACTTCCATTCCTCCCCTAGCTTCATTATAACCAGTGGAGGATCCGCTAGGGTAGATTCCCCAGGTCCCCGTTATTCCTGTTGAAATCAGGGGTTGATTACCCTAGGAAAAGGCTAGTCAATTTGTCCTCCAAAGCCAGGTCCAAACCGTTTTGTTTTATTTATTTATTTATTGATTTATTTATTTTCATTACATTTCAGAGTTGGTCCAAAAATTCCATAGGGCTTTCTTTTAGACCTTGTTGGAAGCATATTCTCAATTCCCAATTCATCCAGGTTTTAGTATTTACTTAACCGTTCATAATTTTCAGGATGATTCGGGTCTTAGTGGGGGTCGGTCAGGGGAATGCAATTGTCCACAGTTCCCTGAACGGTCCCATCAGCAATCTGAGCTCGCACATGAACTCAGGTTGTTTTAAGAGTTGACTGCTTTTCTGTTTCTGTGACAACTCTCTCGGACCGGACCGATCATGGTCCCTTTGCCCTAAAGGGCTAACACCCATGATTTTAAGATCTCTGCCTCGGGCAGAGGCAGAACTATTAACATTCCTACATCCTCTTTCCCTGCTCATTCAACTTCAAACACCTTTAACACTTTCAACAACCCTTTTAACACTTCCTTTATCTTTCTCCAGCCTGTACTTCTCTAATGCCAACATCAAAGGTTCAGTCAGGGGCCAACTTAATTCCATACCTTTTCCCACCAAGATGCTGAAACATCAGTATACAACATTTCATCCTGTTCTGCTTCTCAAAAAACAACATTAACTGTAGCAAAATATTAGAGTTTAAAGTTCCATTTAGGGGCCACTTTTCTCCACATTCCAGCTTATAAAGCGGCCACCACTGATTACGATATTTTATCAATGTTTTCCTGTTCACACTTCCACCGGCAGATCCTCCAATATCCTTCCAGTGACTTAAAACACAGCCTAACACACTTTTCTTTAAAATTTCACTGCTTGTTTGCCCCCCCAGTTTCCAGTTTACACTTTCAGAATACACATGTTACTTACAAAAGCGTATCACAAAACGTATCACTCACAAAAATACGGGCACGCAATATCTTTCAGTAGCGATGTCACACAACTACTATTACCAGCAATATTGCCAAAATCACAGTAACAATAGTCAGAGTCAAATTCCACATGCGATAAGTCAGAAAACCAAACTGTGTAACACCGTAACCATATCTTTCTTAGAACAATGCCACGAACCTACTATTACCACCAGGAAAATAGCCAAAATCGCAGAAACAATAACCAGAGTTAAATACCATACTCCATGAGTCAGAAAACCGAAATAGACAACACAATTCCAGATGGACCTTAAAGCGAGCTCCTTCCTTAAGGTCCCCAAACATGTACTTATGGTGCTAACCACAAAGTATATACCAAACATTGCCTCGCAGAAGATCACCTTCTGACTTACAGACAGTTCCAGATGACCGGTCTACCAGAAAACCAAACCAGAATAAAGAATATACTCACTTACAATGATGGGGTCCTTATCTGCCTCCGCAGTGATCCGGTGAGTCGAGGAGTCCCTCCGGGAAATCCCGGGGGTACCCTAGGGAGTCCTGTTCCCAGCAGGTCCTGCAGTCCGGCAGAGAGGTTGTCCCATCTGGGTCGCCAAATTGATTCAAAGATCGAAGCCGAAATTCCTTTAAGTGGTATATTCCTTATTGCAGCGCTGGATGCACGGGGGATCTCTCCACCTATCGTGCATACCCAAAGCAGAAAGCAGTCTTGAATTTATACAATCAATCTATCAATATTCTACAAGCACCTATACATATGCATTACCTATCCCCGCCTTCCCTCGCTTCTCATGCTAATTAGCCTTTTGGCACCTTGCGCCTGCGCAGAGCCTTCCAAGAATTGTGGGCAGGGGTCTTTGGGACGTGGGCAGGGGTCTTTGGGAGGAAGACCCCGAGTCTTCCTCACAGTGTACTTTTCACCTTTGGTCAGGAATCTGCTGAATTGGCATGTTTCTTAATTGCAAGAGCTGGTTGTTGCTAATTCTCCCGTTTGTTGTATCTTTATAATGAATTCCAATGTCCAGTTTCGAGATTTATAGTCCTTACATTCGTTTCTCTGTCCGCCTGCCGCTTCCTTATCATGAGTTCCAGTGTCTTGTTTCGAGATATACAGTCCTTGTCTGGGGATTGTCCTTGCCTCCCCAATACCTCCTTCATCAGCCTGCACACAATTATCTGAGAATGAAAGCTGCTTTCCAGTAATTCAGAAAGCCAAGTTACGTCTCAGCCTTGAGCATCTCGGGCTTTTGGGCCTGTCTGTAACATTTGGCACCAGCACTAATACTTTTTTTGGCATATGTTTAGCGTTTGGGGCCTGTGTCTGGGATTTGGGCCCTGTCTCGAACCACTGGGGCTTTGTCCTGGGTTTTGGAGCCTGCCTCTAGAGTTCAGGGCCTGTGATTAGGCTTTTGGGGTCTGTGTCTGGGGGCCGGTATCTGGGGTTAGGGGGGAGCTGCTTGTAGACCCTTGGGGCCAGCATTGAGGGGGTTGGGAGCTGACTCTATGCCTTTGGGGCCTGCTTCTGGGGGCGGGGGGGGGTTGAGACCAGCATCTGGGGGAGGGGTGGGAGCTCTTTGTATTCCTTTGGAGCCTGTGTCGGGGGGGTGGGGGGGGAAGGGGAGGGTTGGTTGGGAGCTGCTTGTACACTGTTGGAGCCTGGGTTGAGGGAGGAGGTTTGGAGCTGCTTCTATACCTTTGGGCCTGGCATCGGAGGTAGGGGGTTGGGTGCTGGTTGTAGGGGCCTGTGTTTGGGGGGGGGGCTTGGGACCTGCGTCTGGGGGAGGGGTGGGAGCTGCTTGTACACCTTTGGGGCCTGCATCTGTGGGGGGTCAGGGCCTGTGTGTAGCGGGCTGGGAACTGCTTGTACAATGTAGGAATCTGTTTCTGCAGGGTGGCTGGGAGCTGTTTGTACAACTTTGGGGCCAGTATCTGGGGGTGGCTGGGAGCTGCCTGTACACTGTAGGGGCCTGTGTTTGTGGGGGGCTTGGGGGCCTCCCTCGGGGGGGGGGGGGGGGGGGGGAGGATTGGGAGCTGCTTGTATAGGGTAGGGGGCCTGCCTGGCAGGGGTTGGGAGCTGCTTGTAGAATTTGGGTCCCTGTGTCTGGGGGGGGGTTGGGGCCTGTGTCTCAGGGGTGTTGGGAACTGGTTGTACACCTTTGGGCCCTGTCTCTCGGGGGGGAGCTACTTGTACCCTTACCATAAGCCGTACTCTAACACATACTTCTACCAGTACCCTTACCGTAACCCTTACCTTTACCCTTACTCTTACCCTTACCAAAGCATTACCCTTACCCTTAACGTAAGCCTAAACCTTAACCTTATCCTTACACTTACACTTACCGTAACCCTTACCCTTTCTGCTACACTTACCCTTAGCCTAAATCTAAACCTTACACTTACCCTAACCCTAACACTTACCCTTACCATTACCCATATACTTACTCTTACCCTAACCCTAAATCTTATCCAAACACTTACCCTGACCCTTACATTAACCCTAAACCGTACCCTAAAACTTACACTTACTCTTAACCTTAACCTTACGCTTAACCTTAACCTACTACTTACCCTTTCTTATCCGTCACCCTACACCTAAAATTAACCCTAACCATTACCCTAACACTTACCCTTACCCTAACCCTTACTCTAACCCTTACAATGACCCGTACCCTTACACATACACTTACACTTACTCTTACCCTAAACCTTACTGTTACCATAAGCCATATTCTAACAAATTCTACCCGTACCCTTACCCTTACCGTAATCCTTACCCTTTATGTTACCCTAAACCTTACCCTTACTCTAACACTTACCCTTATCGTAAACCTTACCCTTTCTGCTACATTTACCATTAGCCTAAATCTAAACCTTACACTTACCCTTACCTTAACCCAATACTTACCCTTACGTTTCCCTCACCCTAACCCTAAAATTAACCCTAACCATTATTCTAACACTTACCCTTACCCTAACCCTAACCCTTACTCTAACCCTTACCCTGACCCATACCCTTACACTCACCCTTACCCTTACATTACCCTAACTCTTACCCATACCATAACCCATACCCTAACACATATTTGTACCCTTAACCTTACCGTTACCCTTACCCTTACTCTATCCGTTACCCTTACGCTTACCCTTAACATAAACCTTACCATTAATCTTACCCTTACGCTAACCCTTACCCTTACCCTATCCCTTTCACTTATCCTTATCCATAACCTTAACCTTACCCCAACCCTTACCCTTAAGCTGAACCTAACCCTAAACATTACCCCAAACCTTTCCCTGAACCTTACATTAACCCTAACCCTTAACCTAAACCTTACACTTACTCTTAACCTTAACCTTACCCTTAACCTGAAGCTAGTACTTAACCTTACATTTTTCTCACCCTAATCCTAAAATTAACCCTAACCATTACCCTAACACTTAACCGTTACACTTACCCTTATTCTATCCGTTACTCTTACGCTTTCCCTTAACATAAACCTTACCCTTTACCTTACCCTTACCATAAGCCATACATCAACACTTACACGTACACTTACGCTTACACTTATCCTAGTAATTACTCGTACAATTACCCTTAACCTAACCATAAACATTAAGGATAAGCTAAAGGGTCACCCTTAAGGTTAACGTTATCCTAACACTTACACTTAAGTTCAGGGTAAGGGTTAGAGTAAGGGTAAGTGTTAGGGTAATGGTTAGGCTAATTTTAGGTTTAGGGTGAGGGAAACGGAAGGGTAAGTATTAGGTTAAGTTTAAGGATAAGGTTAAGAGTTATGGTAAGGGTTAGGTTTAATGTAAGGGTAAGGGTTTGGGAAATGTTTAGGATAAGGGTAAGAGAAGGGATAATGGTAAGGGTAAGGATGATGTTTAGTGTAAGGGTTAGATTTAGTTAAGGGTAAGGGTTAGTGTAAGTTTAAGAGTAAGGGTAAGTGTAAGGGTATGTGTAAAAGTACGGGTAATTGTAAGGGTTTGAGTAAGGGTTAGGGTAAGGGTAAGTGTTAGGGTAATGGTTAGGGTTAATTTTAGGGTTAGGGTGAGGGAAAAGTAAGGGTAAGTATTAGGTTAAGGTTAAGGGTAAGGTTAAGGTTAAGTGTAAGTTTTAGGGTAAGGGTTAATGTAAGGGTCAGGGTAAGGGTCCGGGAAGGTTTAGGCTTAGGGTTAGGTTAAGGTTAAGTGTTAGGGTAAGCGGAAGTTGTATGGATGAGGATAAGTGTAAGGGATAGGGTAAGGGTAAGTGTTAGGGTAAGGGTAAGGTTAATGGTAACCGTAAGTGTAAGGGTAAGGGTTAGGGTAAGGGTATGAGTAAGGGGAAGGGGAAGGGGAAGTCTAAGGGTCCGGGTCAGGGTAAAAGTTAGAGTAAGGGTTAGGGTTAGGTAAGGATAAGTGTTAGGGTAATGGTTACGGTTAATTTTAGGGTTATGGTGAGGGAAACGTAAGGGTATGTATTACTTTAAGGGTAAGGTTAAAGTTAAGATTAAGTGTAAGGTTTAGGTTAAGGGTTAGGATTAGAGTTAGGGTTAGGGTAAGGGTTAGGGATAATGTAAGGGTCAGGGTAAGGGTTGGGGTAAGGTTTAGGTTAAGGGTAAAAGTAAGTATAATGGTAAGGGTAAGAGTGAAGGTTAGGGTAATGGTTAGCTTTAGGTAAGGGTGAGGGTTAGGGTAAGGTTTAGAATTAGGCAAAGGGTAAGTGTAGCAGAAAGGGTAAGGTTTAGGATAAGGATAAGTGTTAGGATAAGGGTAAGATTTAGGGCTAGCTTAATAGTAAGGTTAAGGGTAATTGTACGAGTAATTGCTAGGGTAAGTGCAAGCGTAAGTGTACATGTAAGTGTTGATGTATGGCTTATGGTAAGGGTAAGGTCAAGGGTAAGGTTTATGTTAAGTGTAAGGGTAAGGGGAATGGTAAGGTTAAGGGTACAAATATGTGTTAGGGTATGGGTTATGGTATGGGTAAGAATTAGGGTAAGTATAAGGGTAAGGGTAAGTGTAAGGGTACGGGTCAGGGTAAGGGTTAGAGTAAGGGTTACGGTTAGGGTTAGGTTAAGGTTAAGTGTTAGAGTAATGGTTAGGGTTAGTTTTAGGGTTAAAGTCAGGAAAACGTATGCGTAAGTATTAGGTTAATGTTAAGGGTAAGGTTAAGGTTAAGAGTAAGTGTAAGTTTTAGGGTAAGGGTTAGGGTTAATGTAAGGGTCAGGGTAAGGGCTGGGGTAAGGTTTAGGGTTAGGGTTAGGTTAAGGGTAAGGATTAGGGTAAGGGTAAGGGTAAGGGTATGGATAAGGATAAGTGTAAGTGTTAGGGTAAGGGTAATGTTAAAGGTAACAGTAAGTGTAAGGAGAAGGGTTAGGGTAAGGGTAAGAGTAAGGGTATTGGCAACGGTAAGGGTCAGGGTTTCAGTAAGGGTAAGTGTAAGGTTTAGATTTAGGCTAAGGGTAAGTGTAGCAGAAAGGGTAAGGTTTACTGTAAGGTTTACGGTTTCGGCTTAGGTTAAGGTTAAGGGTAAGGGTAAGGGTAATTGTACGAGTAATTGCTAGGGTAAGTGTAAACGTAAGTGTACATGTAAGTGTTGTTGTATGGCTTATGGTAAGGGTAAGGTCAAGGGTAAGGTTTATGTTAAGGGTAAGCGTAAGGGTAACAGATAGAGTAAGGGTAAGGGTAAGGTTAAGGGTAACGGTAAGGTTAAGGGTACAAATATGTGTTAGGGTATGGGTTATGGTATGGGTAAGAATTTACCCTTACAGTAAGGGTATGGGTAAGAATTTACCCTTACGGTAAGGGTAAGTGTTAGGATAAGGGTAAGGTTTAGGGTTAGGTTAAGGGTAAGGGATAGGGTAAGGGTAAGGGTAAGGGTAGCGGTAACGGTAAGGGTAAGGGTTACAGTAAGGGTACGGGTACGGGTAGAAGTATGTGTTAGAGTATGGGTTATGGTAAGGGTAAGGGTTAGGGTAAGGGTAAGTGTTGGGGTAATGGTTAGGGTTAATTTTAAGGTTAGGGTGAGGGAAAAGTAAGGGTAAGTATTAGGTTAAGGTTAAGGGTAAGGTTAAGGTTAAGTGTAAGTTTTAGGGTAAGGGTTAATGTAAGGGTCAGGGTAAGGGTTGGGGTAAGGTTTAGGGTTAGGGTTAGGTTAAGGTTAAGTGTTAGGGTAAGCGGAAGTTGTATGGATAAGGATAAGTGTAAGGGATAGGGTAAGGGTAAGTGTTCGGGTAAGGGTAAGGTTAATGGTAACCGTAAGTGTAAGGGTAAGGGTTAGGGTAAGGGGAAGAGTAAGGGTAAGGGTAGGGGAAGTCTAAGGTTACGGGTCAGGGTTAAAAGTTAGAGTAAGGGTTAGGGTTAGGGTTAGGTAAGGATAAGTGTTAGGGTAATGGTTACGGTTAATTTTAGGGTTATGTTGAGGGAACACAGCAACAGTGCGCGCAGTCGCAGAATATACCAGGATGTGCTGCGTAATCCCAGAATTAGCAAGGTATAAAAAGGGACCCTGGCAGGGGTGAGGTGCGTGCCGTTGGCGGAGCTGAGACTCCCCGGCTGCCCAGTGCTGTTTTGCTTGATGTTTGCTTACTCAATAAATTCCTTTCTATGATTAATACAATGCTCTCTGAAAATTAATTAAGGGGGCAACTTATAACACTTTGGACGCTCAAAACCCTATCCCGAAAACACTAGGACGCTCCAAACCCTATCCCGAAAACAGGACGCTCAAAGCCCTAAACCAAAAACATTAGGATGCTCCAAGCCCTAACCCAAAAACATTCGGACGCTCAAAACCCAAACCCAAAACATTAAGATGCTCCAAACCCTATCCGGAAAACATTAGGAAGCTCAAAGACCTATCCCAAAAACTTAGGACGCTCAAAACCCTATCCTGGAAACACTGAGATGCTCAGAACCCTATCCTGAAAATTTAGGACGCTCCAAACCCTAACCCAAAAACATTAGGACGCTCAAAGCCCCAACCCAAAACATTAGGACGCTCCAAACCCTATCCTGGAAACATTAAGATGCTCAAAACCCTATCCTGAAAACTGAGGATGCTCATTACCCTGACCCAAAATATTAAGATGCTCAAAACCCTAACCCAACTACTTAGGATGCTTGAAAGCCTATCCCAAAAAATTAGGGCACACAAAAGCCTAACCCCCAAAATTAAGATGCTCAAAATCCAAACCCCCAAAATTAGGATACTCAAAACCCTGGACCTGGAGAACCTAACCTGAAAAAAAAAAAAAAAAAAAAAAAGATCTCAAAACCCTAACCGTAAATAACTGACCAAAAATAAATCCTTAAGACTCTAACCCTAAAAAACATATCAACACTACAACCCAAAAAACTCTAATACCCTAACACGCTAACCCTGAAACCCTTAAAACCCTAACCCCCAAATCCTTAAAACCCTAACCGTTAAAACTCCAACCCTAAAAACCTTAAAATCCTAAACATAAACCCTGAAACCCCTTACCCTGAAACCCAACCCTAGTGCCCAATCCCTGAAACATTAAAACCCTGAATCAATCTGTAGCAAATAGCATAGGCTGAGTCGAGGATCTCAGTACAGCAGCATTATTATTCGAGATTACAATGGCGGGTGTCCCACAAGCAGGAGGGTGCCTACTAATTCCATACACAGTTTATACACTTTTTTTTTCTGCCGAGGACCGGGACCCTCCCCTGTTTCCCCTTTAACTGTGCTATTCAAGGTTCATAATCTAGCTGGTGCTTCACAGAAAATACACAGCTGCTGGCCTGTTACAAGTCACATTTCTTTTGAGGTTTTTACTCTTTGAGGTGGTAATGTTTCTTACGCTGTGATTTCCACCTAATTGCTGTAAGGATTCTGGTTGTCTGCGTTTTACAAGGTTGTCTGTTATAATAAATAAAAGTCCCAAATAGGATTACAATCAAAGTTTACAATTCACTGAATGAATAGAGGTAAGCAAACAGTGCTGGGTACGCCGGGAGTCTCTGCTCCACCAAGACGCGCACCAGTTATACACCAGTTACCTCCCTTAAGGGATATAGAGAAGCTCTCTCAGATACGTCCGTCCTACTTCTCCTGCATGCGGCTGGAGGTCGGTCTAATTCTGGTGCTGTTGGTGGTGGAAGCTGGGGCAACGGTGGTACTGGTGGCGATACCACAGCCACCGGAGGGGGAGCTGCCGAGGGTGGATTGTTAGGATATGGAGGTGGTAGCTTATCCAATGGCTCACGTTTATCTTCTTTTTCTTTTTCATGTTCTTCTTGTTCTTCAAATTTCTTACCTGCTTTTAGTGTAAATATTGAGGCTGGAAAAGGACCTGAAGTCCTCCTGATCCATAATCTTGCATAATCACTTTCTTCCTGGCTAAAAGGTTCCTTTGAATTAACATTGATATTTAAGGCCTGGCAAATCCAGTCTTCGAAGGATTCAAAAACAGGCCAAAAGACATGTAGTCTTAAAGGCTCCTTTGGCCATTCTGTCACACAATACTGGACCATTTTTAATTTACTTTTTCCTTTTCTGGGGTCCCTATCATTCCAATTTCTAATCGTTATTCCTAATGGACTTTCTGGTGGTATGACTGGTAATTTGCTCCCTTTCTTCTGGTCTCTGGTCTTCGATTTTGTCTGACCCATCTAGGAATTTTACTATGGCAATTCCCACAGCCCTTGGTTACCTTAGTAAGAGTGTCTTGCAGGGGGTCGAGGACCTATCACACACCCACAAATCCTATAGGAATCCCTTCGGTCCTTCACCGGCCAAGTCCCTCGCGGGAGATTGGAACCGCGGTTAGAAGACCTCCACAATCGCTTCAGAACTAAGTTCCATCTCAGTCACACTCTTACACACACAGGCAACTGAACCCCACCCAACCGAACGGTATACGCTTTAAATGCTTACGACTCCGTCCTCTTTGTTCGGATCTTCACACACACAATTACGGGCAAAGTATAGTGCTGCAGCTGGCGAGGGAGCTGAAAAAAAGAATCAGAAACTTTGTTTACCTTTATTCAGGTTCAAGATGCCATTAGTTCCGACCTGACTCAAAGAGCAGCCACCAAATGGTGGGGGTGCCTCTCCTAGATCAAACCAGAAATCAGGAACCAAAGCCCTCCTGGACGAGCCCCCACTTGTAATAAATGACTGGGTCCCAAATAGGATTGCAATTGAAATTTACAATTTATTAAATGAATAGAGGTAAGCAAGCAGCGCTGGGTGCGCCAGGAGTCTCTGCTCCACCAAGACGCACACAAGTTACATCAGGCGGCTGGTTTTTATGCAGCTAGGCTAATACATATTCATTACTACTTCTACAAAAGGCAGGGTTATTCTAATTAGTTCCCAGAATCCAAACCCTCCCACTGGTGCAGGCGTTATCAGTCTCCGGTGGTCCCTCTGGGGGCCGCTCGTACTGAAGGCTCGTAGTCTTCCTCCCAGGCTTTTCTCTTGTCCATCTCCTTTGTCCATCTTGGCTGGATGGCAGACACTTGCATAGTGTCCCATGCAACAGTTGTAATAGTTAGCAGTTATTCTGAAACCCCTTTGTTCTCTTATCCCCTATTGACCCGAATTGCTGGACCATTCCTTTGCAAGATACAAGAACTATATACATTAACCACTCTGGTTTTCTCAGACTTTTCATCATATCATGCGGCCCTAGCATTGGTCCATATTGACACGAATCAGATGAACTCATTTCACACTGTTAAGCTGTCTTATCACTGCAAGCCTATCTCAATACCACCTTCCTTCCCTCTACAGGATGTAACTGCGCAAAAACAACATTTTTATTCCCACAACCTTGATCCCCTTACCCTGAACTCCTTATTCCCCTTAAACCTAACAACTCTAACCACAACCCTAACCCTTATTATCAACCCCCTAACGCTAATGACACTGACCTTAATCCAAACCCCAAACTGCCCCTAACCCCAGACAACCAACAACGAAACACACACACACAAAGATGGAAACTACAAAAAAGGCAAAACCCTGCATACAGGCCCCAAATCACAAATACGCAACCAAAATGCTACAGAAAAGCCCCAGATGCAGGCCCCAAATGCTACTGCTAGGCCTCAAAAGCTCAAGATGCATCCCAAAGCAAAAATGCAGGCCCCAAACGTTACAGAAAAGCCCCCAAACCCAGGCTGCACAAGTCTACAAGCAGGCCCCAAACTGCCAACAGAAGCAGGCACCAACCACACCCAGATGCAGACCCCAACTGCCCACAAGCAGCTCCTACCCCACCACCCCCTCCCAAGAACTGGACTCCACCCAGACACTGGCCCAAGACCCGGGCCCGCCCCCCGCCAACCCCCCTACCCTCCCCCCGACACAGGTGTACAAGCAGCTCACAACCCGCCCCTTCAGAGACCGGTCCCACTCCCCCCGCCTCCCCCAAGACATGGGATGCGGAGGTGTACAACCAACTCCCAACTCCCTCCCCCTCAAAGGGAAGCCCCAAAGACCCCCAAATGGAGGCTCCTAGAGTGAACAAGCACCTCCCAACTCCCCCAGGCACAGGCCCAACCCCCCCCAAACACAGGCCACAAAGGTGTATAACCAGCCCAGACCCCCCTCCAAGACCATGGCCCCTATAGTGTACAAGCAGCTCCCAACCACCCACAGATGCAGGCCCCAACCCTTCTCAAAAGGGAGGCACCTAGAATGCATGAGCAGCTCCCAACCCCCCTAAACATAGGTCCAAAAGTGCACAAGCAGCTCCCAACCCCCCTCAAATACAGACCCCAAAAGTGTACAAGTAGCTCCCCCCCGAGAGACAGGACCCAAAGGTGTACAACCAGTTCCCAACACCCCTGAGACACAGGCCCCAACCCCCCCCCCAGTCACAGGGACCCAAATTCTACAAGCAGCTCCCAATCCTCCCCCCCCCCCCCCCCGAGGGAGGCCCCCAAGCCCCCCACAAACACAGGCCCCTACAGTGTACAGGCAGCTCCCAGCCACCCCCAGATGCTGGCCCCAAAGTTGTACAAACAGCTCCCAGCCACCCTGCAGAAACAGATTCCTACATTGTACAAGCAGTTCCCAGCCCGCTACACACAGGCCCTGACCCCCCACAGATGCAGGCCCCAAAGGTGTACAAGCAGCTCCCACCCCTCCCCCAGACGCAGGTCCCAAGCCCCCCCCCCAAACACAGGCCCCTACAACCAGCACCCAACCCCCTACCTCCGATGCCAGGCCCAAAGGTGTAGAAGCAGCTCCAAACCTCCTCCCTCAACCCAGGCTCCAACAGTGTACAAGCAGCTCCCAACCAACCCTCCCCTTCCCCCCCCCCGACACAGGCTCCAAAGGAATACAAAGAGCTCCCACCCCTCCCCCAGATGCTGGTCTCAACCCCCCTCCACCCCCAGAAGCAGGCCCCAAAGGCGTAGAGTCAGCTCCCAACCCCCTCAATGCTGGCCCCAAGGGTCTACAAGCAGCTCCCCCCTTGCCCCCAGATACCGGCCCCCAGACACAGACCCCAAAAGCCTAATCACAGGCCCTGAACCCTAGAGGCAGGCTCCAAAATCCAGGACAAAGCCCCAGTGGTTCGAGACAGGGCCCAAATCCCAGACACAGGCCCCAAACGCTAAACATATGCCAAAAAAAGTATTAGTGCTGGTGCCAAATGTTACAGACAGGCCCAAAAGCCCGAGATGCTCAAGGCTGAGACGTAACTTGGCTTTCTGAATTACTGGAAAGCAGCTTTCATTCTCAGATATTTGTGTGCAGGCTGATTAAGGAGGTATTGGGGAGACGAGGACAATCCCCAGACAAGGACTGTGTATCTCGAAACAAGACACGGGAACTCATGATAAGGAAGCGGCAAGCGGACAGAGAAACGAATGTAAGGACTATAAATCTCGAAACACTTAGGCAGTGTTTGGTATATACTTTGTGGTTAGCACCATAAGTACATGTTTGGGGACCTTAAGGAAGGAGCTCGCTTTAAGGTCCATCTGGAATTGTGTTGTCTATTTCGGTTTTCTGACTCATGGAGTATGGTATTTAACTCTGGTTATTGTTACTGCGATTTTGGCTATTTTCCTGGTGGTAATAGTAGGTTCGTGGCATTGTTATAAGAAAGATGTCGTTACGGTGTTACACAGTTCGGTTTTCTGACTTATCGCATGTGGAATTTGACTCTGACTATTGTTACTGTGATTTTGGCAATATTGCTGGTAATAGTAGTTTTGTGGCATCGCTACTGAAAGATATTGCGTGCCCGTATTTTTGTGAGTGATACGTTTTGTGATACGCTTTTGTAAGTAACATGTGTATTCTGAAAGTGTAAACTGGAAACTGGGGGGGCAAACAAGCAGTGAAATTTTAAAGAAAAGTGTGTTAGGCTGTGTTTTAAGTCACTGGAAGGATATTGGAGGATCTGCCGGTGGAAGTGTGAACAGGAAAACATTGATAAAATATCGTAATCAGTGGTGGCCGCTTTATAAGCTGGAATGTGGAGAAAAGTGGCCCCTAAATGGAACTTTAAACTCTAATATTTTGCTACAGTTAATGTTGTTTTTTGAGAAGCAGAACAGGATGAAATGTTGTATACTGATGTTTCAGCATCTTGGTGGGAAAAGGTAGGGAATTAAGTTGGCCCCTGACTGAACCTTTGATGTTGGCATTAGAGAAGTACAGGCTGGAGAAAGATAAAGGAAGTGTTAAAAGGGTTGTGGAAAGTGTTAAAGGTGTTTGAAGTTGAATGAGCAGGGAAAGAGGATGTAGGAATGTTAATAGTTGTGCCTCTGCCCGAGGCAGAGATCTTAAAATCATGGGTGTTAGCCCTTTAGGGCAAAGGGACCATGATCGGTCCGAGAGAGTTGTCACAGAAACAGAAAAGAGGTCAACTCTTAAAACAACCTGAGTTCATGTGCGAGCTCAGATTGCTGATGGGACCGTTCAGGGAACTGTGGACAATTGCATTCCCCTGACCGACCCCCACTAAGACCCGAATCATCCTGAAAATTATGAACGGTTAAGTAAATACTAAAACCTGGATGAATTGGGAATTGAGAATATGCTTCCAACAAGGTCTAAAAGAAAGCCCTATGGAATTTTTGGACCAACTCTGAAATGTAATGAAAATAAATAAATAAATAAATAAATAAATAAAACAAAACGGTTTGGACCTGGCTTTGGAGGACAAATTGACTAGCCTTTTCCTAGGGTAATCAACCCCTGATTTCAACAGGAATAACGGGGACCTGGGGAATCTACCCTAGTGGATCCTCCACTGGTTATAATGAAGCTAGGGGAGGAATGGAAGTGAAATTTCTTATTGCAATGGGGCAACGTATTCAGTTCTAAATCAAGCATTAATGCCTTCACAGAATTATTATGTTAGGGTAAAAGGTGTGTCGTGGTTTAACCCGGCCGGCAGCTAAACACCACGCAGCTGTTCTCTCCCCCTCCCCCTCCCTCTCTGGGACGGGGGAGAGAAATGGAAAGTGAAGCCCGTGAGTTGAGATAAAGACAGTTTAATAAGACAAAATAATAATAATAATAATAATAATAATACAATGATGATAATAGTACCACTACTAATAATGTGTACAAACAAGTGATGCACAATGCAATTGCTCACCACCCGCTGACCGATGCCCAGCCTAACCCCGAGCAGTCCGGCCCCCTCCCCCTGCCGAGCCACCCCTATGTATTGTTTAGCCTGACGTCAGATGCTATGGAATACCCCTTTGGCTAGTTTGGGTCACCTGTCCTGGGTGTGTCCCCTCCCAGCTCTTCCTGCACCCCCAGCCTGCCTGTTGGCAGGACAGAGCAAGAAGCTGAGATGTCCTTGGCTTGGTATAAGCATTGCTCTGCAACAATTAAAACATCGGGGTGTTATCAGCACTCTTCTCATCCTAAGCCAAAACATAGCATTCTACCAGCTACTAGGAAGAAAATTAACTCTGTTCTAACTGAAACCAGGACAAGGTGTAACCGAAAAGGCTTATTTTTGTGAACCTTTGAAGTACAAGTTAGGGAAACAATGGGGCATACACAGATTTTTATCTATGCCTAGCTCCTCATGGGCACTCTTAGGTAGAGATTTATTAGAGCAAGTAGGAGCAGAAATTGTCTTTGAAAAAGGGAAACTGGAATTAAGAACAGGAGAAGAACAACTAATAAATGTGTTAAGCTTGGCACTAATACAAACTGACCCTAAAAGTGAAATACCTTTAGAGATCACAGATCAAGTATGTCCAGGAGTTTGGGCTACCGAAGTCCCTGGAAGAGCTAAAAATGTGACCTTAATAATTATTAAATTGAAGCCAGGAGAGAAACCCGTTAAGGTTAAGTAATATCCTTTGAGGATAGAAGATAGGAAAGGAATTAAAGAGATAATTGATAAATTTTTACAGTATGGATTATTGCTTGAATGCGAATCAGAATACAATGCACCCATATTGCCAATTAAAAAGGCAGATGAAAAAGCTATAGGCTAGTTCAGGATTTGAGGGCCATAAATAAAATCACTGAGGATATCCATCCAGTAGTGGCAAACCCTTATACTTTGCTGACTAAATTAAAGAATAGTCAAGTCTGGTTTTCCGCACTGGATTTAAAAGATGCCTTCTTCTGCCTAGGCTTAGCCACAGAAAGCCAAAACCTATTCACCTTTGAATGGGAAAATCCCGATTCAGGCAGAAAGACGCAGCTTACGTGGACATTACTACCTCAAGGATTCAAGAATAGCCCCACTATTTTTGGAAACCAATTAGCAAGGGAACTCAAAACATGGATACCTCCGGACACTGAAGGTGCTTTGTTACAATATGTAGATGATCTCTTAATAGCTACCGAGACTAAAGGGGGTTGTATTCAATGGACTATAAGTCGTCTTAATTTTCTGGGTTTAAATGGATCTCAAGTCTCTTGACAGAAAGTCCAGCTGGCTCAACAAAGTGTGACCTATCTGGGATTTGACATTTCGGAAGGACAACGAGAACTAGGAACTGAACATAAGGAAGTCATTTGCCGGACTCCAGAACCTCAAATGGTAAAGGAGCTACAAACCTTTTTAGGAATGACAGGTCGGTGTCGCCTTTGGATTTATAATGATGGACTATTGGTAAAGCCTCTATGTGAATTGATAAAGATTCACCAGTCAAAGTTAGTCTGGACTGGAGAAGCACAAAAAGTCTTTAAACAACTTAAACAAGAATTGATGATTTTGAAATATCAAGCAATATTGGTAGAACAGGACGACGTGGAAATTGTGATCATTAATATTGTGAATCTAGCCTCTTTTCTTAGTGATGCTCCGGCACGACCTGTGATTCACGATTGTTTAGAAACTATAGAGACTGTGTATTCCAGCCGACCAGACCTTAAGGAGGAGCCCATGGAAGATGCGGAAGAAACTTGGTTCACGGATGGGAGCAGTTTTGTTACGCAAAGACAACGTAAAGCTGGATATGCTATAACAACTACTCAGCAGGTAATCGAGTCTAAGCCTTTACCCCCTGGAACATCAGCTCAAAAGGCGGAGATAGTTGCTCTCACGAGAGCATTGGAACTGGCAGCGGGAAAAAGGGTAAATATTTGGACAGATTCTAAATATACATTCGGCGTGGTACATGCTCATGGAGCAATTTGGAAAGAACATGGATTGCTGACCGCTCAGTGAAAACACAAAGTATGCTGAAGAAATTTTAAAATTGTTAGAGGCTGTAAAACAACCAGAAAAGGTAGCTATCGTGCATTGTCAGGGACACCAAAAGGGGAACACCGATTTTGAAATTGGAAAATCGATTGGCAGAGGCTAAGCAGGCAGCTGAAATAACTGAGGTGAAGGCATTGTCTTTGATACCAGACGGTAAAATCCAAACTATATCCAAATTATACAAAAGAAGACTTAAAAATAATTGAAGATTTGAAAGGTAAAATGAAACCAGATGGATGAGTATATTTAAAAGATAACCACATAGTAATACCCTCTAGTTTGACATGGCCCATAGTTCTTACAGAACACAATAAAACGCACTGGGGAGCTGGCACACTGCATAAGAGCCTGAGTCAGACATTAGTGGGACGATATGATAAAACAAGTAACTCAACAATGTAGCATTTGCTTACACAATAACCCCAATACCAAGGATAGAATAAAATTTGGAATAATCGGTAAAGGAAATTATTCGGGGCAACAGTGGCAAATTGATTTTTCAGAACTCCCTAGAAAAGGGGGGTATCATTATTTACTGGTTCTGACTGACACGTTTTCAGGAAGGCCTGAAGCCTTTCCCTGTCGAACAAACAAAGCAAGAAAAGTGGTTAAAGTCTTGTTAAATGAAATAATACCATGCTTTGGGATTCTAGGAGCAATGTCTTCTGATAGAGTTTCACATTTTTGTGCACAAGTGATAGAACAGATAAGTAAGATTCTAAAGATAGATTGGCAACTGCATACTCCTTATAGACCACAGGCAAGTGGACAGGTAGAAAAAATGAACCATTTAATTAAACAATAAATAGCTAAAATTGGATAAGAAGCTAATTTGTCATGGCCTCAATCCCTCCCTTTAGCATTACTTGGAATTAGAGTTAAACCTAGAATAAAAGGAAATTTGAGTCCCTTCAAAATCTTATATGGAAGGCCATAGCAATTTCTATTTAGTGGAGAGGACCTAACGCAGTTAGGATCAGAATATTTATATGCTTATATAACTGAACTTCAGAAACAATTAAATAAAGTACATACATTTGTTTTAGGGACCAGGGCTAGAGGGTTGGATCAACCAATCCACCCCTTGAAGCTCGGGGATTATATATATATAAAGACTTTTTCAGGACAACCCCTACAGGAAAAATGGAAGGAAAGTGGATGGGACCATACCAAGTATTACTGACAACACACACCGCCATGAAGATTAAGAAGCAAGCAGCTTGGATCCACAATTCAAGGGTGAAGAAGGCCCCGGCGAGGATACGGACCACCACTCCAATTGGACCAACAAAATTACGGTTTTCCAGATCCTAATGATTGCAGGGGTGCGGTTCTCGGATTTGGGGTGGGCAACTTGGGATGAGAACTTACACCTGACCTTAATACAAACAATTTCTCAAGTAACTAATAAGACGAACTGTTGGGTATGCACCCATCTGCCACAGCATGGGAATAAGGGTGTATCGTTAATTGGGATTCCCTTGCCTGCAAACTTATCTTGGACTAATTTGTGGGAAAACACATCTCGGGGTCGAAAATATTAAGCAGTTTTGGAACTAGAAGTGAGTAGCTTCGTGCCGTTAGAATCCTATTATGTATGTGTACAAAGGTGTAACCCGCCTAAGGGTATAGGAAAACAGCATTGTATAAATACGGATACTACTTATGTGGGAAATCAGACATCTTGTAATTGAACAATTGATATTAGTCCGACTAGCGGCTGGGCAAATTCAACCAGCTGGACGGTTCCAGAAGGAAAAGGGTGGTATTGGCTATGCAATGATACAGCCCGTAAGGTCTTGCCTGAGAATTGGAAGGGAACTTGCACTCTTGGAGCGGTGGTCCCCAGTATGACAGTACATGATGTAGTGCCTCGAGGTTACTTGAGAAATCATATCCGGAGAATCAGATGAAAAATTAACAATCCATTGGTAGAGAGACACACCCCTTTTCATAGTTTTGTGCGATGGTTTATCCCATGGTTAGGAGTGAGTGAATTGGAAAAGGCAATAGTTAATATTTCTGCAATTATAGAGAAGTTAGAAAACAAAATTCTGGATGCTATAAAGGCTCAACAAGAAGAGATATCTAGTTTATCACAGGTCGTATTACAAAATCGGATGGCCCTAGACTTGTTACTGGCCACTCAAGGGGGAGTCTGTACAGTAATAAACACAAGTTGTTGTATGTATGTAGATCAGAGTGGAAGGATCTCTACCGACCTGGAAGAAATCTGGAAGCAGACAAGGATCCTACATGAGATCAGTAAAGATGATCTTTCCTGGAGTTTTAGTGAACTATGGAATAAGTTAACCTCCTGGTTGCCCAATTTCCAATGGTTGAAACAAGTATTCATTGCTCTAATCGTATTAGTAGTGTTAGGAATATTTGTGTGCATGTTGTTTAGATGCCTGCTTTGTTGTGTTACTGTAAATAATGAAAGTATCTGATGCAAAAGAATTTGCATGGGAAAAGAAAAGGGGGGATTGATTAAGGAGGTATTGGGGAGGCAAGGACAAGCCCCAGACAAGGACTGTCTATCTCGAAACAAGACACTGGAACTCATGATAAGGAAGCGGCAGGCGGACAGAGAAACGAATGTAAGGACTATAACTCTCGAAACTGGACATTGGAATTCATTATAAAGATACAACAAACGGGAGAATTAGCAACAACCAGCTCTTGCAATTAAGAAACATGCCAATTCAGCAGATTCCTGACCAAAGGTGAAAAGTACACTGTGAGGAAGACTCGGGGTCTTCCTCCCAAAGACCCCTGCCCACGTCCCAAAGACCCCTGCCCACAATTCTTGGAAGGCTCTGCGCAGGCGCAAGGTGCCAAAAGGCTAATTAGCATGAGAAGCGAGGGAAGGCGGGGATAGGTAATGCATATGTCTAGGTGCTTGTAGAATATTGATAGATTGATTGTATAAATTCAAGACTGCTTTCTGCTTTGGGTATGCACGATAGGTGGAGAGATCCCCCGTGCATCCAGCGCTGCAATAAAGAATATACCACTTAAAGGAATTTCGGCTTCGATCTTTCAATCAAGGCTAGATAGGTTGGGGCTTCAGGCACCTCTTCACCTGAGGAAACACACTGCCATCAGGCACCGCTGTGCCAGACAAGCTTGTTCTGCTAGAACACCCTACTCAGATGCACTGTGGCATTCAAGTGAACTGCTTTCATGCAAATATAACGACTGATGTTACAACCCACCTTGCCTGTGGCACCTGATGAACAGAAGAGGAAGCCACCGCAGCGCTTCAAAACCATCCCTGCACGTGCCGCTCCTTGTCGCTCTCTGGCCTTATCTCATATCCTTACCCACTTCTGTGGAGAGCCTGCCACGTCACCTGCAAAGCAAGACGGACACCTTTCATAGTCACCTTGTGCTACTTGGTCGTTCTGCTCCAACCCAGCTCATGACCAGCCCCTCTTCTTACACAGCTCTTCAGAGTGCAGTTTGCTCCTTTGAGCCTGTGTGAGACACCTGTGAAAGAAAAAGAAACGCATAGGCCGATGCAGCATCCAAAGACACAGCACAACTAGGTAAGTTACTCTCATCTGCTCCCTTACCTCTGCCGCTTACCAGCCCCCGAGGCAGATGCTTCAATCTACCCTCTTCAAACAGCTACAACACCTCTAAAAGACAAAGAGGGGATGCTTAGAGGAACAGTGAGACCTACAACACAACAACTGCTACATCTGTTCCTCACTCACGTTGCCAGAGGCAGCTCTGCGTGTGACGTCCCAGGTTGTACACTGCGTTACCTAACCCTTACCGTAACCCTTACCCTAACCCTTCTCACCCTTACCATTACCCAAATCCTTACCTTTACTTTTTCCTTACCCTTACTCTTTCCTTTAACCATAACCTTACCCTTACCCTATACCTTACTCCAACCCTTCCCCTTACCTTCCCCTTCCCCTTACACTTAACCTAACCCTTACCCTTCTGCTTCCCCTAAAACATATCCTAACACATTCCCTTACCCTTACACTTACCCTAACCCTTTCTATTACCCTTACACTTACTCTTGCCCTAATCCTTGCTTGCACCCTTACACTTATCCTAACCCTTACCCTTACCCATACTCAAACCCTTACTCTAACCCTTACCCTGACCCGTACCCTTACCCTTACCCTTAACCTAAGCCTAAACCTCAAACCTTACCGTAAAGCTTACCCTTTCTGCTACACTTACCCTTAGCCTAAATCTAAACCTTACACTTACCCTTAGCCTAACCCTCACCCTTACCATTACCCATACCCTTATTCTTACCCTAACCCTTATCTTAAACTTACGGTTACCATTAAGGTTACACTTACCCTAACACTTATCCTGAACCTAACCCTTACCCTAACCCTTACCCTGACCCTTACATTAACCCTAACCCTTACCCTAAACCTTACACTTACTCTTAACATTAACCTTACCCTTAACCTTTAGCTAATACTTAACCTTACGTTTTTCTCACCCTAACCCTATAATTAACCATAACCATTACCCTAACACTTAACCTTACCCTTACAATAAGCCATACAACAACACTTAAATGTACACTTACGCTTACAGTTACCCTAGGAATTACTCTTTCAATTACTCCTACCCTTACCCTTACACTTACCCTTACCCTTACCCTTCTCCATACCATTACCCTTACCCTAAACCTTACACTTACCCTTATCCTTACCCTAACCCTAACCCTCACCCTTACCATTAACCATACCCTTACTCTTCTCCTTACCCTAAACCTTACCCCAACCCTTACCCTAACCCTTACATTAACCCTAACCCTTAACCTAAACCTTACACTTACTCTTAACCTTAACCTTACCCTTAAACTAATACATACCCGTACATTTCCCTCACCATAACCCTAATTTTAACAGTACCCATTACCCTAACACTTATCCTTACCTAACCCTAACCCTTACTCTAACCCTTACCCTGACCTGTACCCTTACACTTACCCTTACCCTTACACTTACCCTAACCCTTTCCCTTACCATTACCGATACCCTTATCCTTACCCTTATCCTTACCATTACCCTTACCCTTAACCTAACCCTTATCCTAACACCCTTACCCTAATCCTACACCTTTCTGCTACACTTACCCTTAGCCTAAATCTAAACCTTACACTTACCCTTACCCTTACCCTCACCCTTACCATTACCCATATCCTTACTCTTACCCTTACCCTAAACTTTACCCTTCCTTTTACCGTTATCATTAACCTTAACCTTACCCTATCCCTTACAATTATCCTTGTCCATACAACTTACCCTTACCCTAACACTTACCCTTAACCTAACTCTAAACCTAAACCTTACCTGAAACCTTACCCTGATCCTTACATTAACCATAACCCTTATCCTAAACCTTACACTTACTCTTAACCTTAACCTTACCCTTAACCTTAACCTAATCCTTACCCTTACGTTTCCCTCACCATAAGCCTAAAATTTACCCTAACCATTACCCTAACACCCTTACCCTAACCCTTACTCTAACCCTTACAATTACCCGTACTTTTACACATACCCTTACACTTACCCTTACTCTTAAACTTACACTAACCCTTACCCTTAACTAAATCTAACCCTTACACTAAACATCATCCTTACCCTTACCATTATCCCTTCTCTTACCCTTATCCTAAACGTTTCCCAAACCCTTACCCTTACATTAAACCGAACCCTTACCATAACTCTTAATCTTATCCTTAAACTTAACCTAATACTTACCCTTACGTTTCCCTCACCCTAAACCTAAAATTAGCCTAACCATTACCCTAACACTTATCCTTACTCTAACCCTTACCCTGAACTGTACCCTTACACTTCCACTTACCCACTTAAGTGTAAGTGTTAGGATAACGTTAACCTTAAGGGTGACCCTTTAGCTTATCCTTAATGTTTATGGTTAGGTTAAGGGTAAGGGTAATGGTTTGGTAAGGGTAAGGTTAAGGGTAATTGTACGAGTAATTGCTAGGGTAAGTGTAAGCGTAAGTGTACATGTAAGTGTTGTTGTAGGGCTTATGGTAAGGGTAAGGTCAAGGGTAAGGTTTATGTTAAGGGTAAGCGTAAGGGTAACGGATAGAGTAAGGGTAACGGTAAGGTTAAGGGTACAAATATGTGTTAGGGTATGGGTTATGGTATGGGTAAGAATTAGGGTAAGTATAAGGGTAAGGGTAATTGTAAGGGTAAAGGTCAGGGTAAGGGTTAGAGTAAGGGTTAGGGATAGGATTAGGGTAAGGTTAACTGTTAGAGTAATGGTTAGGGTTAGTCTTAGGGTTAAAGTCAGGAAAACGTATGCGTAAGTATTAGGTTAATGTTAAGGGTAAGGTTAAGGTTAAGAGTAAGTGTAAGGTTTACGGTAAGGGTTAGGGTTAATGTAAGAGTCAGGGTAAGGGTTGGGGTAAGGTTTAGGGTAAGGGTTAGGTTAAGGATAAGTGTTAGGGTAAGGGTAAGGTTAATTGTAACCGTAAGTGTAAAGGTAAGGGTTAGGGTAAGGGTAAGAATAAGGGTATGGGTAATGGTAAGGGTGAGGGTTAGGCTAAGGGTAAGTGTAAGGTTTAGATTTAGGCTAAGTGTAGCAGAAAGGGTAAGGTTTACGGTAAGGTTAAGTGTTAGGATAAGGATAAGGTTTAGGGTTAGGTTAAGGGTAAGTTAGGGTAAGGGTAAGGGTAAGGGTTAGATTAAGGGTTAGGGTAAGGGTAATGGTTAGGGTTAATTTTAGGGTTAGGGTGAGGGAAAAGTAAGGGTAAGTATTAGGTTAAGGTTAAGGGTAAGGTTAAGGTTAAGTGTAAGTTTTGGGGTAAGGGTTAATATAAGGGTCAGGGTAAGGGTTCAGGTAAGGTTTAGGGTTAGGCTTAGGTTAAGGTTAAGTGTTAGGGTAAGCATAAGTTGTATGGATAAGGATAAGTGTAAGGGATAGGGTAAGGATAAGTGTTAGGGTAAGGGTAAGGTTAATGGTAACCGTAAGTGTAAGGGTAAGGGTTAGGGGAAGGGGAAGGGGAAGTCTAAGGGTCCGGGTCAGGGTAAAAGTTAGAGTAAGGGTTAGGGTTAGGGTTCGGTAAGGATAAGTGTTAGGGTAATGGTTACGGTTAATTTTAGGGTTATGGTGAGGGAAACGTAAGGGTATGTATTAGTTTAAGGGTAAGGTTAAAGTTAAGATTAAGTGTAAGGTTTAGGTTAAGGGTTAGGGTTAGAGTAAGGGTTAGGGTTAGGGTTAGGATTAGGGTAAGGGTTAGGGATAATGTAAGGGTCAGGGTAAGGGTTGGGGTAAGGTTTAGGTTAAGGGTAAAAGTAAGTATAATGGTAAGGGTAAGAGTGAAGGTTAGGGTAATGGTTAGATTTAGGTAAGGGTGAGGGTTAGGGTAAGGTTTAGAATTAGGCAAAGGGTAAGTGTAGCAGAAAGGGTAAGGTTTAGGATAAGGGTAAGTGTTAGGATAAGGGTAAGGTTTAGGGTTAGCTTAATAGTAAGGTTAAGGGTAATTGTACGAGTAATTGCTAGGGTAAGTGCAAGCGTAAGTGTACATGTAAGAGTTGTTGTATGGCTTATGATAAGGGTTAGGTTAAGGTTAAGGTTTATGTTAAGTGTAAGTGTAAGGCTAACAGAGACAGTAAAGGTAAGGGTAAGGGGAACGGTAAGGTTAAGGCTACAAGTACGTGTTAGGGTATGGGTTATGGTAAGGGTAAGGGTAAGTGTTAGGGTACGGGTCAGGGTAAGGGTTAGAGTAAGGGTTAGAGTTACGGTTAGCGTTAGGGTAAGGATAAGGGTTACGGTTAGGGTTAGGGTTAGTTTTAGGGTTAAAGTCAGGAAAACGTATGCGTAAGTATTAGGTTAATGTTAAGGGTAAGGTTAAGGTTAAGAGTAAGTGTAAGGTTTAGGGTAAGGGTTAGGGTTAATGTAAGGGTCAGGGTAAGGGTTGGGGTAAGGTTTAGGGTAAGGGTTAGGTTAAGGATAAGTGTTAGGGTAAGGGTAAGGTTAATGGTAACCGTAAGTGTAAAGGTAAGGGTTAGGGTAAGGGTAAGAATAAGGGTATGGGTAATGGTAAGGGTGAGGGTTAGGCTAAGGGTAAGTGTAAGGTTTAGATTTAGGCTAAGTGTAGCAGAAAGGGTAAGGTTTACGGTAAGGTTAAGTGTTAGGATAAGGATAAGGTTTAGGGTTAGGTTAAGGGTAAGTTAGGGTAAGGGTAAGGGTAAGGGTAAGGGTAAGGGTTAGATTAAGGGTTAGGGTAAGGGTAATGGTTAGGGTTAATTTTAGGGTTAGGGTGAGGGAAAAGTAAGGGTAAGTATTAGGTTAAGGTTAAGGGTAAGGTTAAGGTTAAGTGTAAGTTTTGGGGTAAGGGTTAATATAAGGGTCAGGGTAAGGGTTCAGGTAAGGTTTAGGGTTAGGCTTAGGTTAAGGTTAAGTGTTAGGGTAAGCATAAGTTGTATGGATAAGGATAAGTGTAAGGGATAGGGTAAGGATAAGTGTTAGGGTAAGGGTAAGGTTAATGGTAACCGTAAGTGTAAGGGTAAGGGTTAGGGGAAGGGGAAGGGGAAGGGGAAGTCTAAGGGTCCGGGTCAGGGTAAAAGTTAGAGTAAGGGTTAGGGTTAGGGTTCGGTAAGGATAAGTGTTAGGGTAATGGTTACGGTTAATTTTAGGGTTATGGTGAGGGAAACGTAAGGGTATGTATTAGTTTAAGGGTAAGGTTAAAGTTAAGATTAAGTGTAAGGTTTAGGTTAAGGGTTAGGGTTAGAGTAAGGGTTAGGGTTAGGGTTAGGATTAGGGTAAGGGTTAGGGATAATGTAAGGGTCAGGGTAAGGGTTGGGGTAAGGTTTAGGTTAAGGGTAAAAGTAAGTATAATGGTAAGGGTAAGAGTGAAGGTTAGGGTAATGGTTAGATTTAGGTAAGGGTGAGGGTTAGGGTAAGGTTTAGAATTAGGCAAAGGGTAAGTGTAGCAGAAAGGGTAAGGTTTAGGATAAGGGTAAGTGTTAGGATAAGGGTAAGGTTTAGGGTTAGCTTAATAGTAAGGTTAAGGGTAATTGTACGAGTAATTGCTAGGGTAAGTGCAAGCGTAAGTGTACATGTAAGAGTTGTTGTATGCCTTATGATAAGGGTAAGGTTAAGGGGAACGGTAAGGTTAAGGCTACAAGTACGTGTTAGGGTATGGGTTATGGTAAGGGTAAGGGTAAGTGTAAGGGTACGGGTCAGGGTAAGGGTTAGAGTAAGGGTTAGAGTTACGGTTAGGGTTAGGGTAAGGATAAGGGTTACGGTTAGGGTTAGGGTTAGTTTTAGGGTTAAAGTCAGGAAAACGTAAGGGTAAGTATTAGGTTAATGTTAAGGGTAAGGTTAAGGTTAAGAGTAAGTGTAAGTTTTAGGGAAAGGGTTAGGGTTAATGTAAGGGTCAGGGTAAGGGCTGGGGTAAGGTTTAGGGTTAGGGTTAGGTTAAGGGTAAGGATTAGGGTAAGGGTAAGGGTATGGATAAGGATAAGTGTAAGTGTTAGGGTAAGGGTAATGTTAAAGGTAACAGTAAGTGTAAGGAGAAGGGTTTGGGTAAGGTTAAGAGTAAGGGTATTGGTAATGATAAGGGTGAGGGTTACAGTAAGGGTAAGTGTAAGGTTTAGATTTAGGCTAAGGGGAAGTGTAGCAGAAAGGATAAGGTTTACTGTAAGGTTTAAGGTTTAAGCTTAGGTTAAGGGTAAGGGTAATTGTACAAGTAATTGCTAGGATAAGTGTAAGCGTAAGTGTACATTTAAGTGTTGTTGTATGGCTTATGGTAAGGGTAAGGTCAAGGGTAAGGTTTATGTTAAGGGTAAGCGTAAGGGTAACGGATAGAGTAAGGGTAAGGGTAAGGTTAAGGGTAACGGTAAGGTTAAGAGTACAAATATGTGTTAGGGTATGGGTTATGGTATGGGTAAGAATTAGGGTAAGTATAAGGGTAAGGGTAAGTGTAAGGGTACAGGTCAGGGTAAGGGTTAGAGTAAGGGTTAGGGTTAGGGTAAGGTTAAGTGTTAGGGTAATGGTTAGGGTTAGTTTTAGGGTTAAAGTCAGGAAAACGTATGCGTAAGTATTAGGTTAATGTTAAGGGTAAGGTTAAGGTTAAGAGTAAGTGTAAGGTTTAGGGTAAGGGTTAGGGTTAATGTAAGAGTCAGGGTAAGGGTTGGGGTAAGGTTTAGGGTAAGGGTTAGGTTAAGGATAAGTGTTAAGGTAAGGGTAAGGTTAATTGTAACCGTAACTGTAAAGGTAAGGGTTACGGTAAGGGTAAGAATAAGGGTATGGGTAATGGTAAGGGTGAGGGTTAGGCTAAGGGTAAGTGTAAGGTTTAGATTTAGGCTAAGTGTAGCAGAAAGGGTAAGGTTTACGGTAAGGTTAAGTGTTAGGATAAGGATAAGGTTTAGGGTTAGGTTAAGGGTAAGTTGGTAAGGGTAAGGGTAAGGGTAAGGGTAAGGGTAAGGGTAAGGGTAAGGGTAAGGGTAAGGGTAAGGGTAAGGGTAAGGGTAAGGGTAAGGGTAAGGGTAAGGGTAAGGGTAAGGGTAAGGGTAAGGGTAAGGGTAAGGGTAAGGGTAAGGGTAAGGGTAAGGGTAAGGGTAAGGGTAAGGGTAAGGGTAAGGGTAAGGGTAAGGGCAGCTGTAACGGTAACGGTAAGGGTAAGGGTTATGGTAAGGGTAAGGGTTACGGTAAGGGTAAGTGTACGGGTAGAAGTATGTGTTAGAGTATAGGTTATGGTAAGGGTAAGGGTTAGGGTAAGGGTAAGTGTTGGGGTAATGGTTAGGGTTAATTTTAGGGTTAGGGTGAGGGAAAAGTAAGGGTAAGTATTAGGTTAAGGTTAAGGGTAAGGTTAAGGTTAAGTGTAAGTTTTGGGGTAAGGGTTAATATAAGGGTCAGGGTAAGGGTTCAGGTAAGGTTTAGGGTTAGGCTTAGGTTAAGGTTAAGTGTTAGGGTAAGCATAAGTTGTATGGATAAGGATAAGTGTAAGGGATAGGGTAAGGATAAGTGTTAGGGTAAGGGTAAGGTTAATGGTAACCGTAAGTGTAAGGGTAAGGGTTAGGGGAAGGGGAAGGGGAAGTCTAAGGGTCCGGGTCAGGGTAAAAGTTAGAGTAAGGGTTAGGGTTAGGGTTCGGTAAGGATAAGTGTTAGGGTAATGGTTACGGTTAATTTTAGGGTTATGGTGAGGGAAACGTAAGGGTATGTATTAGTTTAAGGGTAAGGTTAAAGTTAAGATTAAGTGTAAGGTTTAGGTTAAGGGTTAGGGTTAGAGTAAGGGTTAGGGTTAGGGTTAGGATTAGGGTAAGGGTTAGGGCTAATGTAAGGGTCAGGGTAAGGGTTGGGGTAAGGTTTAGGTTAAGGGTAAAAGTAAGTATAATGGTAAGGGTAAGAGTGAAGGTTAGGGTAATGGTTAGATTTAGGTAAGGGTGAGGGTTAGGGTAAGGTTTAGAATTAGGCAAAGGGTAAGTGTAGCAGAAAGGGTAAGGTTTAGGATAAGGGTAAGTGTTAGGATAAGGGTAAGGTTTAGGGTTAGCTTAATAGTAAGGTTAAGGGTAATTGTACGAGTAATTGCTAGGGTAAGTGCAAGCGTAAGTGTACATGTAAGAGTTGTTGTATGGCTTATGATAAGGGTTAGGTTAAGGTTAAGGTTTATGTTAAGTGTAAGTGTAAGGCTAACAGAGACAGTAAAGGTAAGGGTAAGGGGAACGGTAAGGTTAAGGCTACAAGTACGTGTTAGGGTATGGGTTATGGTAAGGGTAAGGGTAAGTGTAAGGATACGGGTCAGGGTAAGGGTTAGAGTAAGGGTTACAGTTACGGTTAGGGTTAGGGTAAGGATAAGGGTTACGGTTAGGGTTAGGGTTAGTTTTAGGGTTAAAGTCAGGAAAACGTATGCGTAAGTATTAGGTTAATGTTAAGGGTAAGGTTAAGGTTAAGAGTAAGTGTAAGGTTTAGGGTAAGGGTTAGGGTTAATGTAAGGGTCAGGGTAAGGGTTGGGGAAAGGTTTAGGGTAAGGGTTAGGTTAAGGATAAGTATTAGGGTAAGGGTAAGGTTAATGGTAACCGTAAGTGTAAAGGTAAGGGTTAGGGTAAGGGTAAGAATAAGGGTATGGGTAATGGTAAGGGTGAGGGTTAGGCTAAGGGTAAGTGTAAGGTTTAGATTTAGGCTAAGGGTAAGTGTAGCAGAAAGGGTAAGGTTTACGGTAAGGTTTAAGGTTTAGTGTTAGGTTAAGGGTAAGGGTAAGGGTAAGGGTACGGGTCAGGGTAAGGGTTAGAGTAAGGGTTTGAGTAAGGGTAAGGGTAAGGGTTAGGATAAGTGTAAGGGTGCAAGCAAGGATTAGGGCAAGAGTAAGTTTAAGGGTAATAGAAAGGGTTAGGGTAAGTATAAGGGTAAGGGAAAGTGTTAGGATATGTTTTAGGGGAAGCAGAAGGGTAAGGGTTAGGTTAAGTGTAAGGGGAAGGGGAAGGTAAGGGGAAGGGTTGGAGTAAGGTATAGGGTAAGGGTAAGGTTATGGTTAAAGGAAAGAGGAAGGGTAAGGAAAAAGTAAAGGTAAGGATTTGGGTAATGGTAAGGGTGAGAAGGGTTAGGGTAAGGGTTACGGTAAGGGTTAGGTAACGCAGTGTACAACCTGGGACGTCACACGCAGAGCTGCCTCTGGCAACGTGAGTGAGGAACAGATGTAGCAGTTGTTGTGTTGTAGGTCTCACTGTTCCTCTAAGCATCCCCTCTTTGTCTTTTAGAGGTGTTGTAGCTGTTTGAAGAGGGTAGATTGAAGCATCTGCCTCGGGGGCTGGTAAGCGGCAGAGGTAAGGGAGCAGATGAGAGTAACTTACCTAGTTGTGCTGTGTCTTTGGATGCTGCATCGGCCTATGCGTTTCTTTTTCTTTCACAGGTGTCTCACACAGGCTCAAAGGAGCAAACTGCACTCTGAAGAGCTGTGTAAGAAGAGGGGCTGGTCATGAGCTGGGTTGGAGCAGAACGACCAAGTAGCACAAGGTGACTATGAAAGGTGTCCGTCTTGCTTTGCAGGTGACGTGGCAGGCTCTCCACAGAAGTGGGTAAGGATATGAGATAAGGCAGAGAGCGACAAGGAGCGGCACGTGCAGGGATGATTTTGAAGCGCTGCGGTGCCTTACTCTTCTGTTCATCAGGTGTCACAGGCAAGGTGGGTTGTAACATCAGTCGTTATATTTGCATGAAAGCAGTTCACTTGAATGCCACAGTGCATCTGAGTAGGGTGTTCTAGCAGAACAAGCTTGTCTGGCACAGCGGTGCCTGATGGCAGTGTGTTTCCTCAGGTGAAGAGGTGCCTGAAGCCCCATCCTATCTAGCCTGCACACAATTATCTGAGAATGAAAGCTGCTTTCCAGTAATTCAGAAAGCCAAGTTACGTCTCAGCCTTGAGCATCTCGGGCTTTTGGGCCTGTCTGTAACATTTGGCACCAGCACTAATACTTTTTTTGGCATGTGTTTAGCGTTTGGGGCCTGTGTCTGGGATTTGGGCCCTGTCTCGAACCACTGGGGCTTTGTCCTGGGTTTTGGAGCCTGCCTCTAGAGTTCAGGGCCTGTGATTAGGCTTTTGGGGTCTGTGTCTGGGGGCCGGTATCTGGGGGCAAGGGGGGAGCTGCTTGTAGACCCTTGGGGCCAGCATTGAGGGGGTTGGGAGCTGACTCTACGCCTTTGGGGCCTGCTTCTGGGGGCGGGGGGGGGGGTTGAGACCAGCATCTGGGGGAGGGGTGGGAGCTGCTTGTACACCTTTGGGGCCTGCATCTGTGGGGGGTCAAGGCCTGTGTCTAGCGGGCTGGGAACTGCTTGTACAATGTAGGAATCTGTTTCTGCAGGGTGGCTGGGAGCTGTTTGTACAACTTTGGGGCCAGCATCTGGGGGTGGCTGGGAGCTGCCTGTACACTGTAGGGGCCTGTGTTTGTGGGGGGGCTTGGGGGCCTCCCTCGGGGGGGGGGGGGGGGGGAGGGTTGGGAGCTGCTTGTATAGGGTAGGGGGCCTGCCTGGCAGGGGTTGTGAGCTGCTTGTACACCTGTGTCGGGGGGAAGGTAGGGGGGTTGGCGGGGGGCGCGCCCGGGTCTTGGGCCAGTGTCTGGGTGGAGTCCAGTTCTTGGGAGGGGGTGGTGGGGTAGGAGCTGCTTGTGGGCAGTTGGGGTCTGCATCTGGGTGTGGTTGGTGCCTGCTTCTGTTGGCAGTTTGGGGCCTGCTTGTAGACTTGCGCAGCCTGGGTTTGGGGGCTTTTCTGTAACGTTTGGGGCCTGCATTTTTGCTTTGGGATGCATCTTGAGCTTTTGAGGCCTAGCAGTAGCATTTGGGGCCTGCATCTGGGGCTTTTCTGTAGCATTTTGGTTGCGTATTTGTGATTTGGGGCCTGTATGCAGGGTTTTGCCTTTTTTGTAGTTTCCATCTTTGTGTGTGTGTGTGTTTCGTTGTTGGTTGTCTGGGGTTAGGGGCAGTTTGGGGTTTGGATTAAGGTCAGTGTCATTAGCGTTAGGGGGTTGATAATAAGGGTTAGGGTTGTGGTTAGAGTTGTTAGGTTTAAGGGGAATAAGGAGTTCAGGGTAAGGGGATCAAGGTTGTGGGAATAAAAATGTTGTTTTTGCGCAGTTACATCCTGTAGAGGGAAGGAAGGTGGTATTGAGATATGCTTGCAGTGATAAGACAGCTTAACAGTGTGAAATGAGTTCATCTGATTCGTGTCAATATGGACCAATGCTAGGGCCGCATGATATGATGAAAAGTCTGAGAAAACCAGAGTGGTTAATGTATATAGTTCTTGTATCTTGCAAAGGAATGGTCCAGCAATTCGGGTCAATAGGGGATAAGAGAACAAAGGGGTTTCAAAATAACTGCTAACTATTACAACTGTTGCATGGGACACTATGCAACTGTCTGCCATTGGTGGAGCAGAGACTCCTGGCGCACCCAGCGCTGCTTGCTTACCTCTATTCATTTAAGAAATTGTAAATTTCAATTGCAATCCTATTTGGGACCCAGTCATTTATTACAAGTGGGGGCTCGTCCGGGAGGGCTTTGGTTCCTGATTTCTGGTTTGATCTAGGAGAGGCACCCCCACCATTTGGTGGCTGCTCTTTGAGTCAGGTCGGATCTAATGGCATCTTGAACCTGAATAAAGGTAAGCAAAGTTTCTGATTCTTTTTTTCAGCTCCCTTGCCAGCTGCAGCACTATATTTTGCCCGTAATTGTGTGTGTGAAGATCCGAACGAAGATGACGGAGTCGTAAGCATTTAAAGCGTATACCGTTCGGTTGGGTGGGGTTCGGTTGCCTGTGTGTGTGAGTGTGACTGAGATGGAACTTAGTTCCGAAGCAATTGTGAAGGTCTTCTAACCGCGTTTTCAATCTCCCACGAGGGACGTGGCCGGTGAAGGACCGAAGGGATTCCTATAGGATTTGTGGGTGTGTGATAGGTCCTCGACCCCCTGCAAGACACTCTTACTAAGGTAACCAAGGGCTGTGGGAATTGCCATAGTAAAATTCCTAGATGGGTCAGACAAAATCGAAGACCAGAGACCAGAAGAAAGGGAGCAAATTACCAGTCATACCACCAGAAAGTCCATTAGGAATAACGATTAGAAATTGGAATGATAGGGACCCCAGAAAAGGAAAAAGTAAATTAAAAATGGTCCAGTATTGTGTGACAGAATGGCCAAAGGAGCCTTTAAGACTACATGTCTTTTGGCCTGTTTTTGGATCCTTCGAAGACTGGATTTGCCAGGCCTTAAATATCCATGTTAATTCAAAGGAACCTTTTAGCCAGGAAGAAAGTGATTATGCAAGATTATGGATCAGGAGGACTTCAGGTCCTTTTCCAGCCTCAATATTTACACTAAAAGCAGGTAAGAAATTTGAAGAACAAGAAGAACATGAAAAAGAAAAAGAAGATAAACGTGAGCCGTTGGATAAGCTACCACCTCCATATCCTAACAATCCACCCCCGGCGGCTCCCCCTCCGGTGGCTGTGGTATCGCCACCAGTACCACCGTTGCCCCAGCTTCCACCACCAACAGCACCAGAATTAGACCGACCTCTGGCCGCATGCAGGAGAAGTAGGACGGACGTATCTGAGAGGGCTTCTCTATATCCCTTAAGGGAGGTAACTGGTGTATAACTGGTGCACGTCTTGGTGGAGCAGAGACTCCCAGCGTACCCAGCACTGTTTGCTTACCTCTATTCATTCAGTGAATTGTAAACTTTGATTGTAATCCTACTTGGGACTTTTATTTATTATAACAGACAACCTTGTAAAACGCAGACAACCAGAATCCTTACAGCAATTAGGTGGAAATCACGGCGTAAGAAACATTACCACCTCAAAGAGTAAAAACCTCAAAAGAAATGTGACTTGTAACAGGCCAGCAGCTGTGTATTTTCTGTGAAGCACCAGCTAGATTATGAACCTTGAATAGCACAGTTAAAGGGGAAACAGGGGAGGGTCCCGGTCCTCGGCAGGAAAAAAAAAGTGTATAAACTGTGTATGGAATTAGTAGGCACCCTCCTGCTTGTGGGACACCCGCCATTGTAATCTCGAATAATAATGCTACTGTACTGAGATCCTCGACTCAGCCTATGCTATTTGCTACAGATTGATTCAGGGTTTTAAGGTTTCAGGGATTGGGCACTAGGGTTGGGTTTCAGGGTAAGGGGTTTCAGGGTTTATGTTTAGGATTTTAAGGTTTTTAGGGTTGGAGTTTTAACGGTTAGGGTTTTAAGGATTTGGGGGTTAGGGTTTTAAGGGTTTCAGGGTTAGCGTGTTAGGGTATTAGAGTTTTTTGGGTTGTAGTGTTGATATGTTTTTTAGGGTTAGAGTCTTAAGGTTTTATTTTTGGTCAGTTATTTACGGTTAGGGTTTTAAGATTTTTTTTTTTTTTTTTTTTTCAGGTTAGGTTCTCCAGGGCCAGGGTTTTGAGTATCCTAATTTTGGGGGTTTGGATTTTGAGCATCTTAATTTTGGGGATTAGGCTTTTGTGTGCCCTAATTTTTTGGGATCGCCTTTCAAGCATCCTAAGTAGTTGGGTTAGGGTTTTGAGCATCTTAATATTTTGGGTCAGGGTAATGAGCATCCTCAGTTTTCAGGATAGGGTTTTGAGCATCTTAATGTTTCCAGGATAGGGTTTGGAGCGTCCTAATGTTTTGGGTTGGGGCTTTGAGCGTCCTAATGTTTTTGGGTTAGCGTTTGGAGCGTCCTAAATTTTCAGGATAGGGTTCTGAGCATCTCAGTGTTTCCAGGATAGGGTTTTGAGCGTCCTAAGTTTTTGGGATAGGTCTTTGAGCTTCCTAATGTTTTCCGGATAGGGTTTGGAGCATCTTAATGTTTTGGGTTTGGGTTTTGAGCGTCCAAATGTTTTTGGGTTAGGGCTTGGAGCATCCTAATGTTTTTGGGTTAGGGCTTTGAGCGTCCTGTTTTCGGGATAGGGTTTGGAGCGTCCTAGTGTTTTCGGGATAGGGTTTTGAGCGTCCAAAGTGTTATAAGTTGCCCCCTTAATTAATTTTCAGAGAACATTGTATTAATCATAGAAAGGAATTTATTGAGTAAGCAAACATCAAGCAAAACAGCACTGGGCAGCCAGGGAGTCTCAGCTCCGCCAACGGCACGCACCTCACCCCTGCCAGGGTCCCTTTTTATACCTTGCTAATTCCGGGATTACGCAGCACATCCTGGTATATTCTGCGACTGCGCGCACTGTTGCGCGCAAAAGAATTTTTAAGAATTTAAATCTCTTTAAAAAGAAAATTAAGCAATAGAATTTTCATAGTGTCTAGGCAAGCATTATGCAGGTCCTTACTTCAGCAGGGAGCTTTCGCAACTCCCGCTCCTCAAACAGAACTCCTTGTTTTTATAATACAAAAGACAATGAACAAACATTTATGGTGTATTACCCTAAGTTTTTGGGTTAGGGTTTTTTGCGTCTTAATGTTTTGGGGTTAGGGTTTGGAGCGCCCTAAATTTTTGGGCTAGGGCTTTGAGCATTCCTAACGTTTTGGGTTGGGTTTGGGTTTTGAGCATCCCAAGATTTTGGGTTAGGGGTTTTAGGCATAGGTCTTCAGGGGTTTAGTGTGGTAAATAGTTTGGGTTAGGTCTGTAGGGGTTCCAAGGTTTTTTGGATGTTAGGGCTTGAGGCTTTTTTTGTAAGGGCGGTGAGGGTTCCAGTGAGTGCTGGTAAATGCAGTTCTCGAGCACTCGGCCTGTGATTGGCCATGCTGGCTGTGCGGGGAATGCTGGTAGGTGTAGTTTTCCGGCACTGGGAGGCCATGTTGTGTGCCCAGAGCATGCCGGGAGATGTAGTTCTTGTACTCCGGACTTCCGGGAGGCCATGTTGCGTACCCATGGTATGCCGGGAAATGTAGTTGTCGGATTCGGGACTTCCGGGAGGCCATGTTGACTGCCCAGAGCATACCGGGAGATGTAGTTCTCGGGAACTAGGGTTAGGGTTAGGGGCTAGGGCTGGGGCTAGAGTTAGGGTTTCGGGTGAGGGTTGGGGTTGGGGGTTATTGTTAGGGTTAGTGGTTTAGGGTTAGGCTTAGAGGTTTATGGTTAGGGATAGGTTAGGGGTAGGTTTAGAGGGTTAGGGTAAGGGTTAGGGGTTGGGACTGTGGTTAGGCTTAGGGTAAGGGTTAGGGTGAGAGTATTAGGGTTAGGGTTCGGGTTCAGATTAGGGTAAAGGTTAGGGCAAAGATAAGTGTTAGGGTAAGGCTAAGGGTAAGGCTTAGGGTGAGGATAAGGTTTAGGGAAAGGGTTAGGTTTAGGGTAAGAATAAGGGTAAGCTAATGGTTAGGGTAAGGGTAAGGGTTAGGGTAAAGGTTTTCATTTGTTAAAGCTGAAACGCAGTATGCAATCTGGGACGTCACAGACAGAGCTGCCTATGGCAAGGTGAGAGAGGAAAAGATGGAGCAGATGTTCTACTCCTAGTTTTTTCTTTATACGTAAATAAAAGTTTGAGCTAATTCCAGTTGGAAGAGTTCCAATTACTTGCTTGGTCATAATGTCTTTTAATGTTGAAAGCTGCAGCAAAAGCATGGGGATTTTTGCTTCTAGAAACACCCTAGTTGTCTTCTCTGCACTATGCATGCTTTTGAGCTAAAACTGATTAAAAAATAAAAAGAAAAATCACACACACAAAAAAAAAGAAAAGAAAAAAAACACACCACAGCTGCTGCTGCTCTCTTCCTACTTCCTTGTGCTTTGCCCCTACCCTTCCCAGGTGATTGGGTTTGGGTGCTAGGCGAGGCCAAATGGTATATGAGTCCCAGACATCCCCTCAGAGAGCTCATTCTGCTTGGGCTGCTCTTTGGGGTGTTTGTTTTTCCTTCGGTCAGTTGCAGGCTTCTTCAGGTGGATGAGAGTTTATGGACTGATGCGTTTCCAAGTAGCCAGGGGTACGCACATCTTTTTGAGGTAACAGCTAGTAGGATCTGTTAGAATAAACTGATGTAGTACTTGGTGCCTTTATTGCATGCAGTTCTTTATCAGGTGAGTAACTGTTGCGAGTAACTGAAGTCAATGTTACTTGGTGTGTTTGCTATGCAGTGCCTGTGCGGACTATTGCACGAGACACAGCTTTCTGACATCTGGCCCAGCAACTACTAAATAAGGGGAGGGGAGAAGCTGAAGAACGACCAAAGGACAAAGCCTGGGAGGAAGACTACGAGCCTTCAGTACGAGCGGCCCCCAGAGAGACCACCAGAGACTGATAACGCCTGCACCAGTGGGAGGGTTTGGATTCTGGGAACTAATTAGAATAACCCTGCCTTTTGTAGAAGTAGTAATGAATATGTATTAGCCTAGCAGCATAAAAACCAGCCGCCTGATGTAACTGGTGTGCGTCTTGGTGGAGCAGAGACTCCTGGCGCACCCAGCGCTGCTTGCTTACCTCTATTCCTTTAATAAATCATAAACATGAATTGTAAGCCTATTTGGGACTCGGTCATTTATTACAAGTGGGACCTCCCGATGGGTGGAAGCTGTCGGGATAGCTCGGGATGCTGAGGCGTGGTGCTGCAAGGAGGTTGGTGGTCGGTGGCGCCCTGGGGCAGGCCGAATTGGGAGGGGGCGAGGCGGCGGGTGGTCGGTGGCTTCTGTGGAAAAGGCGCTCGTATGGGGTGGCTGCGCGTACAGAGGAACCTTGACAGGCTGCAGATAGGGGCAGGCAGGAACCTTTTGAAGTTCAGGAGAGGGAAATGCCAAGCCCTACCCCTAGGGAGAAACACCTCTGTTTACCAGCACTGGCTAGCTCGATACTGAATAAGCATTTCTTCATGGAAGGGGTGCTTTGATACTAGAACAGGCTGCCCGGGGAAGTGGTAAGAGACCCGATCCTTAAAAGTATTAAAGAGACATGTGGACATAGCCCGGGAGTCCGGCCTCCGGCAGGGCGGGAGCTGGCTCTTCCGAGCCCCTGTGCTCCGGTCTTGTGCGACGCGTTTGCAAGCAGCACCGGGTGCCGGGTCCGACATCGGACGGTTCGGGGACGGCGATTCCGGGGCCGTCGGCTAGCGGGGGCCGGCTATCTCGAGTCCCGGGGATCCGAATTCAGGGGGCGTGGGGGCCGGCCGTGCAGTGAAGCGGGGGGCTGGCGTCCGCCGGCTTCCCAGAGAGCGGGCTTTCTGTGCCGTGCGGTTCGGTGGCCGGCCGTCCCGAAACCCTGGGCACCGGTCTTGTGCTAGACTCAGCGGGGTCCGGGGCCGAACTCGGCTTCTCGGGGCCGGCGGTCCCGCTGTCCAGGTGTCCCGCCGCGGGCGGCGCGGGGCCGGCGGTCCGTAGCAGCTGGGCTCCCAAGAGCTTCTGGGCTCCCAAGCGTCGCCCAAGACCGGATCCCAGAGAATCGGGACGGCCGGCCACACCGCTGCGACTAGCACAAGCGTCTCCCGACAACGGAGCCCAGGGGCTTGCGAGGGTCAGATTCCGCGCCCCGGGATAGAGAAACGGGGAGCGCGGGTCGGCCGGCCGCAGCTTCGCACGGGACCGAACCCCCTGTCTCCGGGACGGCCAGACCCCGAGCCGGCAGACAGCAGCCTCCCGCTTCACGGCACAGTCGACCCCCAACCCGCCCGAGTTCTGATCGCCGGGACACGGGACAGCCGGCCGCGCCGCCCGAGGCCGGACACCTGGAGCCCGGGACCGCCGTCCCTGACAAAGCCAAAGTCGGACCCGGACCCCGCTGCGGCTAGCACACGCGTCGCCCAGGACCGCAGCCTAGGACCTCGAGACGGTCGCATCCCGCGCCTCCGGCAGGAGCTACCCGGGAGGGCAGGACGGCCTGCCGCAGCTCCGCAAGAGACCGAACCTGCTGGATTCCGGGACGGCCAGAGCCCGAGCCGGTGGGCAGCAGCCTCCCGCTTCACGGCTCGGCAGTGAAGCTCACGGTTCATCGCCCGGCTCACGGTTCGTCGCCCGACTTCGGACCCACGGGACAGCCGGCACCCGCGCCGCCGGAGGCCGGACACACGGGCCTGGGGATCGCCGTCCCCGAACCGCACGAAGTCAGACACGGTCTCCGGTGCGTCCAGTACACGCATCGCAAAGACCGGAGCCCAGATTATAGGATTAGCCAGCCCCGCGCCGCCCGAGGTCGGACCGGGAACCCGGTGCGCTTGGTACATGCGTCGCCCAAGAACGGCGCCCAGGGCCGCGGGATGGTCGTGCCTCACTCAGCCCGAGTTCGGACCCCCGGAACACGGGACAACTGGCACCCGCGCCACCGGAGGACAGAATCCCGTGCCCCGGGGGGATCACCGTCCTCAAAGCGCCCGAAGTCGGCTCCGGACCTCGCTGCGTCTGGCACACGCCTCGCCCAAGACCGGAGCACAGGTTCTAGGGACAGACAGCTCCAGAGCCGTCCGAGGTCGTACCGGCAACCCGGTGCGGTTGACACACGCGTCGCCAAAGACCGGAGCCCTGGGAAGCGTGATGGCCGGACCCCACGCAGCCCGAGTTTGGACCCACGGGACACGGGACAGCCGGCACCCGTGCCTGGCTCTTGGGGACTTGGAAGGATTCCTGATGCTGTGCCAGCACTATGCAGCAATAGACACAACACTGGAGTGATTTCAGTGTTGTTCCAGCTACGAGTGCAGAGTACAGCACTGTGCGGGCTGCTGCAGGGAAAAGGTGACTCCAGCTCAGACAGACCCAACACAACTTCCACCCCTTATTCCATAACATTTGTGTCACAATCAGGTACAGTTTAGTATACAGATGGTCTCATCACCATAGTTTTCTGTTCATTGAAGCATTTTTATATCTGTACTTCTCTTTATTTTATAGGTCTTTTCCCAAAATGCTCATAAAAACTGTTGATGGTTTCACCATCATGTGTCAAAGTGGTCACTCAGGGCAGGCGAAGTTGGTTTTCTTGACACCAGCACCAGCTTTGCTCACATCACTGTTGCACTTGCCTGGTTCCTTGCAAAGTTGTCCTTTCATTGGTTCTGCAGTGTCCTCCTACAACACATAACTTGGATGACAGATTAATTTTCTCCCAGTGTTAAATCTCCTTGAGGCACACACTTGATATCCCCATCTTTCTGCATCACCCACCAGGTATACCCTGGACCTTGGGCAAAGACAATCCCACGAGTGGGTTTGCCTTTTCCCATGGCAGGGGCAACCCACACCGCCTTGCCCGTCCACTTCCCCACATGCACTACAGGGACTTTAGCTTCTCCCACAGTGTGTAGGGGTTTTGTTTCAGCAGGACCAGCACGGCTTTCAGACCCCCTGTTGTTAACTAGCCAAGTGGCCTCTGGTAGATTTATATCCCAATGTTTCCATGTCGCAGCACCCAATGCTCGCAGCATAGTTTTTAACAGTCCATTGTACCTCTCAACCTTCCCAGAGGCTTGTGGGTGATAAGAGATGTGATACACCCATTCAATGGCCCAGATACACCCATCTCTTGGCCCAGAAAGTGATCAAATTGTTTCGGAAGTGATTCCCATTGTCGAACTCAATTCTTTCTGGTGGACCATGTCGCCACAGCACTTGTCTTTCCAGGCCCAAGATAGTGTTTCGGGCCGTGGCATGGTTTCAGGGTATGTTTCCAGCCACCCAGTAGTTCCTTCTTCCATGGTGAGCATGTACCGTTTGCCTTGGCGGGTTTGTGGAAGTGGTCCGATGTAGTCAATCTGCCAGACCTCACCATATCGAAATCCAAGCCATCTCCCCCTATTCCAGGGAGACTTTACCCTCATGGCTCGTTTGATTGCAGCAGAGCTCTCACACTGATGGGTAACCTGTGTGATGGCCTCAATGGTCAGTTCCTCTTTCGAGTCACTCGATATAGAGGACTCACAAGCTGCCTATAGCCTGGCACATGCGTTCTCCAAAATCCCACAAGACCTAGGAACGCTTCTGTTTCTTTTTTGCTGGTTGGCGGAGACAGAACTGTTATTTTGTTGATCACATCCGTCGGAATGTGGCGACGTCCATCCTGCCATTTTACCCCCAAGAACTGGATTTCCTGTGCAGGTCCCTTGACCTTATTCTGTTTAATGGCAAATCCAGCTTTCAGGAGAATTGGAATTATTTTCTTCCCTTTCCCAAAAACTTCTTCTGCTGTGTTACCCCATACGGTGATATCATCGATATACTGCAGGTGTTCAGGAGCGTTCCTCTGTTCCAGTGTCGTCTGGATCAGTCCATGGCAGATGTCAGGGCTGTGTTTCCACGCGGGGCAGTAGATTCCAAGTATACTGAATGACCCTCCAAGTGAAAGCAAATTGTGGCCTGCATGCTGCTGCTAGACGGATAGAGAAAAATGCATTAGCAGTATCGATAGTAGCATTCCACTTGGCTGCCTTTGACTCTAGTTCGTACTGCAGTTCTAGCATGTCTGGCACTGCTGCACCAACACACGGAGTCCGGGTCCGACCTCGGGAGGCTCGGGGACGGTGGTCCCGAGGCCCGTGTGTCCGGCCTCCGGCGGCGCGGGTGCCGGCTGTCCCGTGGGTCCGAAGTCGGGCGACGAACCGTGAGCCGGGCGATGAACCGTGAGCTTCACTGCCGAGCCGTGAAGCGGGAGGCTGCTGCCCACCGGCACGGGCTCTGGCCGTCCCGGAATCCAGCAGGTTCGGTCTCTTGCGGAGCTGCGGCAGGCCGTCCTGCCCTCCCGGGTAGCTCCTGCCGGAGGCGCGGGATGCGACCGTCTCGAGGTCCTAGGCTGCGGTCCTGGGCGACGCGTGTGCTAGCCGCAGCGGGGTCCGGGTCCGACTTTGGCTTTGTCAGGGACGGCGGTCCCGGGCTCCAGGTGTCCGGCCTCGGGCGGCGCGGCCGGCTGTCCCGTGTCCCGGCGATCAGAACTCGGGCGGGTTGGGGGTCGACTGTGCCGTGAAGCGGGAGGCTGCTGTCTGCCGGCTCGGGGTCTGGCCGTCCCGGAGACAGGGGGTTCGGTCCCGTGCGAAGCTGCGGCCGGCCGACCCGCGCTCCCCGTTTCTCTATCCCGGGGCGCGAAATCTGACCCTCGCAAGCCCCTGGGCTCCGTTGTCGGGAGACGCTTGTGCTAGTCGCAGTGGTGTGGCCGGCCGTCCCGATTCTCTGGGATCCGGTCTTGGGCGACGCTTGGGAGCCCAGAAGCTCTTGGGAGCCCAGCTGCTACGGACCGCCGGCCCCGCGCCGCCCGAGGCGGGACACCTGGACAGCGGGACCGCCGGCCCCGAGAAGCCGAGTTCGGCCCCGGACCCCGCTGAGTCTAGCACAAGACCGGTACCCAGGGTTTCGGGACGGCCGGCCACCGAACCGCACGGGACCGAAAGCCCGCTCTCTGGGAAGCCGGCGGACGCCAGCCCCCCGCTTCACTGCACGGCCGGCCCCCACGCCCCCTGAATTCGGATCCCCGGGACACGAGATAGCCGGCCCCCGCTAGCCGACGGCCCCGGAATCGCCGTCCCCGAACCGTCCGATGTCGGACCCGGCACCCGGTGCTGCTTGCAAACGCGTCGCACAAGACCGGAGCACAGGGGCTCGGAAGAGCCAGCTCCCGCCCTGCCGGAGGCCGGACTCCCGGGCTATGTGCACATGTCTCTTTAATACTTTTAAGGATCGGGTCTCTTACCACTTCCCCGGGCAGCCTGTTCTAGTATCAAAGCACCCCTTCCATGAAGAAATGCTTATTCAGTATCGAGCTAGCCAGTGCTGGTAAACAGAGGTGTTTCTCCCTAGGGGTAGGGCTTTCCCTCTCCTGAACTTCAAAAGGTTCCTGCCTGCCCCTATCTGCAGCCTGTCAAGGTTCCTCTGAACGCGCAGCCCCCCATACGAGCGCCTTTTCCACAGAAGCCACCGACCACCCGCCGCCTCGCCCCCTCCCAATTCGGCCTGTCCCAGGGCGCCACCGACCACCAACCTCCTTGCAGCACCACGCCTCAGCATCCCGAGCTATCCCGAGAGCTTCCACCCATCGGGAGGTCCCACTTGTAATAAATGACCGAGTCCCAAATAGGCTTACAATTCATGTTTATGATTTATTAAAGGAATAGAGGTAAGCAAGCAGCGCTGGGTGCGCCAGGAGTCTCTGCTCCACCAAGACGCACACAAGTTACATCAGGCGGCTGGTTTTTATGCTGCTAGGCTAATACATATTCATTACTACTTCTACAAAAGGCAGGGTTATTCTAATTAGTTCCCAGAATCCAAACCCTCCCACTGGTGCAGGCGTTATCAGTCTCTGGTGGTCCCTCTGGGGGCCGCTCGTACTGAAGGCTCGTAGTCTTCCTCCCAGGCTTTGTCCTTTGGTCGTTCTTCAGCTTCTCCCCTCCCCTTATTTAGTAGTTGCTGGGCCAGATGTCAGAAAGCTGTGTCTCGTGCAATAGTCCGCACAGGCACTGCATAGCAAACACACCAAGTAACATTGACTTCAGTTACTCGCAACAGTTACTCACCTGATAAAGAACTGCATGCAATAAAGGCACCAAGTACTACATCAGTTTATTCTAACAGATCCTACTAGCTGTTACCTCAAAAAGATGTGCGTACCCCTCGCTACTTGGAAACGCATCAGTCCATAAACTCTCATCCACCTGAAGAAGCCTGCAACTGACCGAAGGAAAAACAAACACCCCAAAGAGCAGCCCAAGCAGAATGAGCTCTCTGAGGGGATGTCTGGTACTCATATACCATTTGGCCTCGCCTAGCACCCAAACCCAATCACCTGGGAAGGGTAGGGGCAAAGCACAAGGAAGTAGGAAGAGAGCAGCAGCAACTGTGGTGTGTTTTTTTTCTTTTCTTTTTTTTTGTGTGTGTGATTTTTCTTTTTATTTTTTAATCAGTTTTAGCTCAAAAGCATGCATAGTGCAGAGAAGAGAACTAGGGTGTTTCTAGAAGCAAAAATCCCCATGCTTTTGCTGCAGCTTTCAACATTAAAAGACATTATGACCAAGCAAGTAATTGGAACTCTTCCAACTGGAATTAGCGCAAACTTTTATTTACGTATAAAGAAAAAACTAGGAGTAGAACATCTGCTCCATCTTTTCCTCTCTCACCTTGCCATAGGCAGCTCTGGCTGTGACGTCCCAGATTGCATACTGCGTTTCAGCTTTAACAAATGAAAACCTTTACCCTAACCCTTACCCTTATCCTAACCATTAGCTTACCCTTATTCTTACCCTAAACCTAACCCTAATCCTTACCCTTACACTAATCCTTACCCTACCCTTATACTTACCATTACTCTATCCTTTACCCTAACTCCTACCCTTACCCTAACCCTTACCCCAACCCTTACCCTAAACCTAACCCTTTCCCTAAACCTTATCCTCACCCTAAGCCTTACCCTTAACCTAATCTGAACCCGAACCCTAACCCTAATACTCTCACCCTAACCCTTACCCTAAGCCTAACCACAGTCCCAACCCCTAACCCTTACCCTAACCCTCTAAACCTACCCCTAACCTATCCCTAACCATAACCCTCTAAGCCTAACCCTAAACCACTAACCCTAACAATAACCCCCAACCCCAACCCTCACCCGAAACCCTAACTCTAGCCCCAGCCCTAGCCCCTAACCCTAACCCTAGTTCCCGAGAACTACATCTCCCGGTATGCTCTGGGCAGTCAACATGGCCTCCCGGAAGTCCCGAATCCGACAACTACATTTCCCGGCATACCATGGGTACGCAACATGGCCTCCCGGAAGTCCGGAGTCCCGAGAACTACATCTCCCGGCATGCTCTGGGCACACAACATGGCTTCCCAGTGCCGGAAAACTACACCTACCAGCATTCCCCGCACAGCCAGCATGGCCAATCACAGGCCGAGTGCTCGAGAACTGCATTTACCAGCACTCACTGGAACCCTCACCGCCCTTACAAAAAAAGCCTCAAGCCCTAACATCCAAAAAACCTCGGAACCCCTACAGACCTAACCCAAACTATTTACCACACTAAACCCCTGAAGACCTATGCCTAAAACCCCTAACCCAAAATCTTAGGATGCTCAAAACCCAAATGCAACCCAAAACGTGAGGAATGCTCAAAGCCCTAGCCCAAAAACTTAGGGTAATACACCATAAATGTTTGTTCATTGTCTTTTGTATTATAAAAACTAGGAGTTCTGTGTGAGGAGCGGGAGTTGCGAAAGCTCCCTGCTGAAGTAAGGAGCTGCATAATGCTTGCCTAGACACTATGAAAATTCTTTTACTTAAGTTTCTTTTTAAAGAGTTTTAAATTCTTAAAAATTCTTTTGCGCGCAACAGTGCGCGCAGTCGCAGAATATACCAGGATGTGCTGTGTAATCCCAGAATTAGCAAGGTATAAAAAGGGACCCTGGCAGGGGTGAGGTGTGTGCCGTTGGCGGAGCTGAGACTCCCCGGCTGCCCAGTGCTGTTTTGCTTGATGTTTGCTTACTCAATAAATTCCTTTCTATGATTAATACAATGTTCTCTGAAAATTAATTAAGGGGGCAACTTATAACACTTTGGACGCTCAAAACCCTATCCCGAAAACACTAGGACGCTCCAAACCCTATCCCGAAAACAGGACGCTCAAAGCCCTAAACCAAAAACATTAGGATGCTCCAAGCCCTAACCCAAAAACATTCGGACGCTCAAAACCCAAACCCAAAACATTAAGATGCTCCAAACCCTATCCGGAAAACATTAGGAAGCTCAAAGACCTATCCCAAAAACTTAGGACGCTCAAAACCCTATCCTGGAAACACTGAGATGCTCAGAACCCTATCCTGAAAATTTAGGACGCTCCAAACCCTAACCCAAAAACATTAGGACGCTCAAAGCCCCAACCCAAAACATTAGGATGCTCCAAACCCTATCCTGGAAACATTAAGATGCTCAAAACCCTATCCTGAAAACTGAGGATGCTCATTACCCTGACCCAAAATATTAAGATGCTCAAAACCCTAACCCAACTACTTAGGATGCTTGAAAGCCTATCCCAAAAAATTAGGGCACACAAAAGCCTAACCCCCAAAATTAAGATGCTCAAAATCCAAACCCCCAAAATTAGGATACTCAAAACCCTGGACCTGGAGAACCTAACCTGAAAAAAAAAAAAAAAAAAAAAAAAAGATCTTAAAACCCTAACCGTAAATAACTGACCAAAAATAAATCCTTAAGACTCTAACCCTAAAAAACATATCAACACTACAACCCAAAAAACTCTAATACCCTAACACGCTAACCCTGAAACCCTTAAAACCCTAACCCCCAAATCCTTAAAACCCTAACCGTTAAAACTCCAACCCTAAAAACCTTAAAATCCTAAACATAAACCCTGAAACCCCTTACCCTGAAACCCAACCCTAGTGCCCAGTCCCTGAAACCTTAAAACCCTGAATCAATCTGTAGCAAATAGCATAGGCTGAGTCGAGGATCTCAGTACAGTAGCATTATTATTCGAGATTACAATGGCGGGTGTCCCACAAGCAGGAGGGTGCCTACTAATTCCATACACAGTTTATACACTTTTTTTTTCTGCCGAGGACCGGGACCCCCCCCGTTTCCCCTTTAACTGTGCTATTCAAGGTTCATAATCTAGCTGGTGCTTCACAGAAAATACACAGCTGCTGGCCTGTTACAAGTCACATTTCTTTTAAGGTTTTTACTCTTTGAGGTGGTAATGTTTCTTACGCCGTGATTTCCACCTAATTGCTGTAAGGATTCTGGTTGTCTGCGTTTTACAAGGTTGTCTGTTATAATAAATAAAAGTCCCAAATAGGATTACAATCAAAGTTTACAATTCACTGAATGAATAGAGGTAAGCAAACAGTGCTGGGTACGCCGGGAGTCTCTGCTCCACCAAGACGCGCACCAGTTATACACCAGTTACCTCCCTTAAGGGATATAGAGAAGCTCTCTCAGATACGTCCGTCCTACTTCTCCTGCATGTGGCTGGAGGTCGGTCTAATTCTGGTGCTGTTGGTGGTGGAAGCTGGGGCAACGGTGGTACTGGTGGCGATACCACAGCCACCGGAGGGGGAGCTGCCGAGGGTGGATTGTTAGGATATGGAGGTGGTAGCTTATCCAATGGCTCACGTTTATCTTCTTTTTCTTTTTCATGTTCTTCTTGTTCTTCAAATTTCTTACCTGCTTTTAGTGTAAATATTGAGGCTGGAAAAGGACCTGAAGTCCTCCTGATCCATAATCCTGCATAATCACTTTCTTCCTGGCTAAAAGGTTCCTTTGAATTAACATTGATATTTAAGGCCTGGCAAATCCAGTCTTCGAAGGATTCAAAAACAGGCCAAAAGACATGTAGTCTTAAAGGCTCCTTTGGCCATTCTGTCACACAATACTGGACCATTTTTAATTTACTTTTTCCTTTTCTGGGGTCCCTATCATTCCAATTTCTAATCGTTATTCCTAATGGACTTTCTGGTGGTATGACTGGTAATTTGCTCCCTTTCTTCTGGTCTCTGGTCTTCGATTTTGTCTGACCCATCTAGGAATTTTACTATGGCAATTCCCACAGCCCTTGGTTACCTTAGTAAGAGTGTCTTGCAGGGGGTCGAGGACCTATCACACACCCACAAATCCTATAGGAATCCCTTCGGTCCTTCACCGGCCAAGTCCCTCGCGGGAGATTGGAACCGCGGTTAGAAGACCTCCACAATCGCTTCAGAACTAAGTTCCATCTCAGTCACACTCTTACACACACAGGCAACCGAACCCCACCCAACCGAACGGTATACGCTTTAAATGCTTACGACTCCGTCCTCTTTGTTCGGATCTTCACACACACACACACGGGCAAAATATAGTGCTGCAGCTGGCGAGGGAGCTGAAAAAAAGAATCAGAAACTTTGTTTACCTTTATTCAGGTTCAAGATGCCATTAGATCCGACCTGACTCAAAGAGCAGCCACCAAATGGTGGGGGTGCCTCTCCTAGATCAAACCAGAAATCAGGAACCAAAGCCCTCCCGGACGAGCCCCCACTTGTAATAAATGACTGGGTCCCAAATAGGATTGCAATTGAAATTTACAATTTCTTAAATGAATAGAGGTAAGCAAGCAGCGCTGGGTGCGCCAGGAGTCTCTGCTCCACCAAGACGCACACAAGTTACATCAGGCGGCTGTTTTTTATGCTGCTAGGCTAATACATATTCATTACTACTTCTACAAAAGGCAGGGTTATTCTAATTAGTTCCCAGAATCCAAACCCTCCCACTGGTGCAGGCGTTATCAGTCTCTGGTGGTCCCTCTGGGGGCCGCTCGTACTGAAGGCTCATAGCCTTCCTCCCAGGCTTTTCTCTTGTCCATCTCCTTTGTCCATCTTGGCTGGATGGCAGACACTTGCATAGTGTCCCATGCAACAGTTGTAATAGTTAGCAGTTATTCTGAAACCCCTTTTTCTCTTATCCCCTATTGACCCGAATTGCTGGACCATTCCTTTGCAAGATACAAGAACTATATACATTAACCACTCTGGTTTTCTCAGACTTTTCATCATATCATGCGGCCCTAGCATTGGTCCATATTGACACGAATCAGATGAACTCATTTCACACTGTTAAGCTGTCTTATCACTGCAAGCATATCTCAATACCACCTTCCTTCCCTCTACAGGATGTAACTGCGCAAAAACAACATTTTTATTCCCACAACCTTGATCCCCTTACCCTGAACTCCTTATTCCCCTTAAACCTAACAACTCTAACCACAACCCTAACCCTTATTATCAACCCCCTAACGCTAATGACACTGACCTTAATCCAAACCCCAAACTGCCCCTAACCCCAGACAACCAACAACGAAACACACACACACACAAAGATGGAAACTACAAAAAAGGCAAAACCCTGCATACAGGCCCCAAATCACAAATACGCAACCAAAATGCTACAGAAAAGCCCCAGATGCAGGCCCCAAATGCTACTGCTAGGCCTCAAAAGCTCAAGATGCATCCCAAAGCAAAAATGCAGGCCCCAAACGTTACAGAAAAGCCCCCAAACCCAGGCTGCGCAAGTCTACAAGCAGGCCCCAAACTGCCAACAGAAGCAGGCACCAACCACACCCAGATGCAGACCCCAACTGCCCACAAGCAGCTCCTACCCCACCACCCCCTCCCAAGAACTGGACTCCACCCAGACACTGGCCCAAGACCCGGGCCCGACCCCCGCCAACCCCCCTACCCTCCCCCCGACACAGGTGTACAAGCAGCTCACAACCCGCCCCTTCAGAGACCGGTCCCACTCCCCCCACCCCCCCCAAGACATGGGATGCGGAGGTGTACAACCAACTCCCAACTCCCTCCCCCTCAAAGGGAGGCCCCAAAGACCCCCAAATGGAGGCTCCTAGAGTGAACAAACACCTCCCAACTTCCCCAGGCACAGGCCCACCCCCCACCTCCCCCCCCAAACACAGGCCACAAAGGTGTATAACCAGCCCAGACCCCCCTCCAAGACCATGGCCCCTATAGTGTACAAGCAGCTCCCAACCACCCACAGATGCAGGCCCCAACCCTTCTCGAAAGGGAGGCACCTAGAATGCATGAGCAACTCCCAACCAGCCTAAACATAGGTCCAAAAGTGCACAAGCAGCTCCCAACCCCCCTCAAATACAGACCCCAAAAGTGTAAAAGTGTTCCCCCCAGAGACAGGACCCAAAGGTGTACAACCAGTTCCCAACACCCCTGAGACACAGGCCCCAACCGCCCCCCCAGACACAGCGACCCAAATTCTACAAGCAGCTCCCAATCCTCCCCCCCCCCCCCCCGAGGGAGGCCCCCAAGCCCCCCACAAACACAGGCCCCTACAGTGTACAGGCAGCTCCCAGCCACCCCCAGATGCTGGCCCCAAAGTTGTACAAACAGCTCCCAGCCACCCTGCAGAAACAGATTCCTACATTGTACAAGCAGTTCCCAGCCCGCTAGACACAGGCCCTGACCCCCCACAGATGCAGGCCCCAAAGGTGTACAAGCAGCTCCCACCCCTCCCCCAGATGCTGGTCTCAACCCCCCCCCCCCCCCCCCCCCGCCCCCAGAAGCAGGCCCCAAAGGTGTAGAGTCAGCTCCCAACCCCCTCAATGCTGGCCCCAAGGGTCTACAAGCAGCTCCCCCCTTGCCCCCAGATACCGGCCCCCAGACACAGACCCCAAAAGCCTAATCACAGGCCCTGAACTCTAGAGGCAGGCTCCAAAACCCAGGACAAAGCCCCAGTGGTTCGAGACAGGGCCCAAATCCCAGACACAGGCCCCAAACGCTAAACATATGCCAAAAAAAGTATTAGTGCTGGTGCCAAATGTTACAGACAGGCCCAAAAGCCCAAGATGCTCAAGGCTGAGACGTAACTTGCCTTTCTGAATTACTGGAAAGCAGCTTTCATTCTCAGATAATTGTGTGCAGGCTAGATAGGATGGGGCTTCAGGCACCTCTTCACCTGAGGAAACACACTGCCATCAGGCACCGCTGTGCCAGAAAAGCTTGTTCTGCTAGAACACCCTACTCAGATGCACTGTGGCATTCAAGTGAACTGCTTTCATGCAAATATAACGACTGATGTTACAACCCACCTTGCCTGTGGCACCTGATGAACAGAAGAGTAAGCCACTGCAGCGCATCAAAACCATCCCTGCACGTGCCGCTCCTTGTCAATCTCTGGCCTTATCTCATACCCTTATCCACTTCTGTGGAGAGCCTGCCACGTCACCTGCAAAGCAAGACGGACACCTTTCATAGTCACCTTGTGCTACTTGGTCGTTCTGCTCCAACCCAGCTCATGACCAGCCCCTCTTCTTACACAGCTCTTCAGAGTGCAGTTTGCTCCTTTGAGCCTGTGCGAGACACCTGTGAAAGAAAAAGAAACGCATAGGCCTATGCAGCATCCAAAGACACAGCACAACTAGGTAAGTTACTCTCATCTGCTCCCTTACCTCTGCCGCTTACCAGCCCCCGAGGCAGATGCTTCAATCTACCCTCTTCAAACAGCTACAACACCTCTAAAAGACAAAGAGGGGATGCTTAGAGGAACAGTGAGACCTACAACACAACAACTGCTACATCTGTTCCTCACTCACCTTGCCAGAGGCAGCTCTGCGTGTGACGTCCCAGGTTGTACACTGCGTTACCTAACCCTTACCGTAACCCTTACTCTAACCCTTCTCACCCTTACCATTACCCAAATCCTTACCTTTACTTTTTCCTTACCCTTCCTCTTTCCTTTAACCATAACCTTACCCTTACCCTATACCTTACTCCAACCCTTCCCCTTACCTTCCCCTTCCCCTTACACTTAACCTAACCCTTACCCTTCTGCTTCCCCTAAAACATATCCTAACACTTTCCCTTACCCTTATACTTACCCTAACCCTTTCTATTACCCTTACACTTACTCTTGCCCTAATCCTTGCTTGCACCCTTACACTTATCCTAACCCTTACCCTTACCCTTACTCAAACCCTTACTCTAACCCTTACCCTGACCCGTACCCTTACCCTTACCCTTACCCTTAACCTAACCCTAAACCTTAAACCTTACCGTAAACCTTACCCTTTCTGCTACACTTACCCTTAGCCTAAATCTAAACCTTACACTTACCCTTAGCCTAACCCTCACCCTTACCATTACCCATACCCTTATTCTTACCCTTACCCTAACCCTTACCTTTACACTTACGGTTACCATTAACCTTACCCTTACCCTAACACTTATCCTTAACCTAACCCTTACCCTAAACCTTACCCCAACCCTTACCCTGACCCTTACATTAACCCTAACCCTTACCCTAAACCTTACACTTACTCTTAACCTTAACCTTACCCTTAACATTCACCTAATATTTACGCATACGTTTTCCTGACTTTAACCCTAAAACTAACCCTAACCATTACCCTAACACTTAACCTTACCCTAACCCTAACCCTTACTCTAACCCTTACCCTGACCTGTACCCTTACACTTACCCTTACCCTTATACTTACCCTAATTCTTACCCATACCATAACCCTTACCCTAACACATATTTGTACCCTTAACCTTACCGTTACCCTTAACCTTACCCTTACTTTTACTCTATCCGCTACCCTTACGCTTACCCTTAACATAAACCTTACCCTTGACCTTACCCTTACCATAAGCCCTATGTCCTGGTTTCAGTTAGCACAGAATTAATTTTCTTCCTAGTAGCTGGTGGAATGCTGTGTTTTGGCTTAGAATGAGAAGAGTGCTGATAACACCCCGATGCTTTAATTGTTGCAGAGCAGTGCTTATACTAAGCCAAGGACATCTCAGCCTTTGCTCTGTCCTGCCAACGGGCAGGCTGGGGGGTGCAGTAAGAGCTGGGAGGGGACAGACCCAGGACAGGTGACCCAAACTAGCCAAAGGGGTATTCCATACCATCTGACGTCATGCTAAACAATATATAGGGGTGGCTAGCCGGGGGGAGGGGGCCGGACTGCTCGGGGTTAGGCTGGGCATCGGTCAGCGGGTGGTGAGCAATTGCATTGTGCATCACTTGTTTGTACATACTATTATTACTTTCGTATTATCCCCATTGTATCATCATTATTATTATTGTTATTATTATTTTTGTTATTTTTTTTTTCCTGTCTTATTAAACTGTCTTTATCTCAACTCACGGGCTTCACTTTCCATTTCTCTCCCCCGTCCCAGAGAGGGAGGGGGGAGGGTGAGCGAACGGCTGCGTGGTGTCTAGCTGCCGGTCGGGTTAAACCACGACACCCTACAACAACACTTACATGTACACTTACGCTTACACTTACCCTAGCAATTACTCGTACAATTACCCTTAACCTTACCCTTACCAAACCATTACCCTTACCCTTAACCTAACCATAAACATTAAGGATAAGCTTAAGGGTCACCCTTAAGGTTAACGTTATCCTAAGTCTTACACTTAAGTGGGTAAGTGGAAGTGTAAGGGTACAGTTCAGGGTAAGGGTTAGAGTAAGGGTAAGTGTTAGGGTAATGGTTAGGCTAATTTTAGGTTTAGGGTGAGGGAAACGTAAGGGTAAGTATTAGGTTAAGTTTAAGGATAAGGTTAAGAGTTATGGTAAGGGTTCGGTTTAATGTAAGGGTAAGGGTTTGGGAAACGTTTAGGATAAGGGTAAGAGAAGGGATAATGGTAAGGGTAAGGATGATGTTTAGTGTAAGGGTTAGATTTAGTTAAGGGTAAGGGTTAGTGTAAGTTTAAGAGTAAGGGTAAGTGTAAGGGTATGTGTAAAAGTACGGGTAATTGTAAGGGTTAGAGTAAGGGTTAGGGTAAGGGTGTTAGGGTAATGGTTAGGGTAAATTTTAGGCTTATGGTGAGGGAAACGTAAGGGTAAGGATTAGGTTAAGGTTAAGGGTAAGGTTAAGGTTAAGAGTAAGTGTAAGGTTTAGGATAAGGGTTATGGTTAATGTAAGGATCAGGGTAAGGTTTCAGGTAAGGTTTAGGTTTAGAGTTAGGTTAAGGGTAAGTGTTAGGGTAAGGGTAAGTTGTATGGACAAGGATAATTGTAAGGGATAGGGTAAGGTTAAGGTTAATGATAACAGTAAAAGGAAGGGTAAGTTTTAGGGTAAGGGTAAGAGTAAGGATATGGGTAATGGTAAGGGTGAGGGTAAGGGTAAGGGTAAGTGTAAGGTTTAGATTTAGGCTAAGGGTAAGTGTAGCAGAAAGGTGTAGGATTAGGGTAAGGGTGTTAGGATAAGGGTTAGGTTAAGGGTATCGGTAATGGTAAGGGAAAGGGTTAGGGTAAGTGTAAGGGTAAGGGTAAGTGTAAGGGTACAGGTCAGGGTAAGGGTTAGAGTAAGGGTTAGAGTTACGGTTAGGGTTAGGGTAATGGGTACTGTTAAAATCAGGGTTATGGTGAGGGAAATCTACGGGTATGTATTAGTTTAAGGGTAAGGTTAAGGTTAAGAGTAAGTGTAAGGTTTAGGTTAAGGGTTAGGGTTAATGTAAGGGTTAGGGTAAGGGTTGGGGTAAGGTTTAGGGTAAGGAGAAGAGTAAGGGTATGGTTAATGGTAAGGGTGAGGGTTAGGGTTAGGGTAAGGATAAGGGTAAGTGTAAGGTTTAGGGTAAGGGTAATGGTATGGAGAAGGGTAAGGGTAAGGGTAAGTGTAAGGGTAAGGATAGGAGTAATTGAAAGAGTAATTCCTAGGGTAACTGTAAGCATAAGTGTACATTTAAGTGTTGTTGTATGGCTTATTGTAAGGGTAAGGTTAAGTGTTAGGGTAATGGTTATGGTTAATTATAGGGTTAGGGTGAGAAAAACGTAAGGTTAAGTATTAGCTAAAGGTTAAGGGTAAGGTTAATGTTAAGAGTACGTGTAAGGTTTAGGGTAAGGGTTAGGGTTAATGTAAGGATCAGGGTAAGGGTTAGGTTCAGGATAAGTGTTAGGGTAAGTGTAAAGGTTAATGGTAACCGTAAGTGTAAAGGTAAGGGTAAGGGTAAGGGAAAGAATAAGGGTATGGGTAATGGTAAGGGTGAGGGTTAGGCTAAGGGTAAGTGTAAGGTTTAGATTTAGGCTAAGGGTAAGTGTAGCAGAAAGGGTAAGGTTTACGGTAAGGTTTGAGGTTTAGGCTTAGGTTAAGGGTAAGGGTAAGGTTTAGATTTAGGAAAAGGGTAAGTGTAGCAGAAAGGTTAAGGGTTAAGGTAAGTGTTAGGATAAGGGTAAGGTTAAGGGTAAGTGTAATGGTATGAATAAGGGTGAGGGTAAGGGTTAGGATAAGTGTAAGGGTGCAAGCAAGGATTAGGGCAAGAGTAAGTGTAAGGGTAATAGAAAGGGTTAGGGTGAGTTTAAGGGTAAGGGAAAGTGTTAGGATATGTTTTAGGGGAAGCAGAAGGGTAAGGGTTAGGTTAAGTGTAAGGGGAAGGGGAAGGTAAGGGGAAGGGTTGGAGTAAGGTATAGGGTAAGGGTAAGGTTATGGTTAAAGGAAAGAGTAAGGGTAAGGAAAAAGTAAAGGTAAGGATTTGGGTAATGGTAAGGGTGAGAAGGGTTAGGGTAAGGGTTAGGTAACGCAGTGTACAACCTGGGACGTCACACGCAGAGCTGCCTCTGGCAAGGTGAGTGAGGAACAGATGTAGCAGTTGTTGTGTTGTAGGTCTCACTGTTCCTCTAAGCATCCCCTCTTTGTCTTTTAGAGGTGTTGTAGCTGTTTGAAGAGGGTAGATTGAAGCATCTGCCTCGGGGGCTGGTAAGCGGCAGAGGTAAGGGAGCAGATGAGAGTAACTTACCTAGTTGTGCTGTGTCTTTGGATGCTGCATAGGCCTATGCGTTTCTTTTTCTTTCACAGGTGTCTTGCACAGGCTCAAAGGAGCAAACTGCACTCTGAAGAGCTGTGTAAGAAGAGGGGCTGGTCATGAGCTGGGTTGGAGCAGAACGACCAAGTAGCACAAGGTGACTATGAAAGGTGTCCGCCTTGCTTTGCAGGTGCCGTGGCAGGCTCTCCACAGAAGTGGATAAGGATATGAGATAAGGCCAGAGATCGACAAGGAGCGGCATGTGCAGGGATGGTTTTGAAGCGCTGCGGTGGCTTACTCTTCTGTTCATCAGGTGCCACAGGCAAGGTGGGTTGTAACATCAGTCGTTATATTTGCATGAAAGCAGTTCACTTGAATGCCACAGTGCATCTGAGTAGGGTGTTCTAGCAGAACAAGCTTGTCTGGCACAGTGGTGCCTGATGGCAGTGCGTTTCCTCAGGTGAAGAGGTGCCTGAAGCCCCATCCTATCTAGCCTTGATTCAAAGATCGAAGCCGAAATTCCTTTAAGTGGTATATTCTTTATTGCAGCGCTGGATGCACGGGGGATCTCTCCACCTATCGTGCATACCCAAAGCAGAAAGCAGTCTTGAATTTATACAATCAATCTATCAATATTCTACAAGCACCTAGACATATGCATTACCTATCCCCGCCTTCCCTCGCTTCTCATGCTAATTAGCCTTTTGGCACCTTGCGCCTGCGCAGAGCCTTCCAAGAATTGTGGGCAGGGGTCTTTAGGATGTGGGCAGGGGTCTTTGGGAGGAAGACCCCGAGTCTTCCTCACAGTGTACTTTTCACCTTTGGTCAGGAATCTGCTGAATTGGCATGTTTCTTAATTGCAAGAGCTGGTTGTTGCTAATTCTCCCGTTTGTTGTATCTTTATAATGAATTCCAATGTCCAGTTTTGAGATTTATAGTCCTTACATTCGTTTCTCTGTCCGCCTGCCGCTTCCTTATCATGAGTTCCAGTGTCTTGTTTCGAGATATACAGTCCTTGTCTGGGGATTGTCCTTGCCTCCCCAATACCTCCTTAATCAATCCCCCCTTTTCTTTTCCCATGCAAATTCTTTTGCATCAGATACTTTCATTATTTACAGTAACACAACAAAGCAGGCATCTAAACAACATGCACACAAATATTCCTAACACTACTAATACGATTAGAGCAATGAATACTTGTTTCAACCATTGGAAATTGGGCAACCAGGAGGTTCACTTATTCCATAGTTCACTAAAACTCCAGGAAAGATCATCTTTACTGATCTCATGTAGGATCCTTGTCTGCTTCCAGATTTCTTCCAGGTCGGTAGAGATCCTTCCACTCTGATCTACATACATACAACAACTTGTGTTTATTACTGTACAGACTCCCCCTTGAGTGGCCAGTAACAAGTCTAGGGCCATCCGATTTTGTAATACGACCTGTGATAAACTAGATATCTCTTCTTGTTGAGCCTTTATAGCATCCAGAATTTTGTTTTCTAACTTCTCTATAATTGCAGAAATATTAACTATTGCCTTTTCCAATTCACTCACTCCTAACCATGGGATAAACCATCGCACAAAACTATGAAAAGGGGTGTGTCTCTCTACCAATGGATTGTTAATTTTTCATCTGATTCTCCGCATATGATTTCTCAAGTAACCTCGAGGCACTACATCATGTACTGTCATATTGGGGACTACCGCTCCAAGAGTGCAAGTTCCCTTCCAATTCTCAGGCAAGACCTTACGGGCTGTATCATTGCATAGCCAATACCACCCTTTTCCTTCTGGAACCGTCCAGCTGGTTGAATTTGCCCAGCCGCTAGTCGGACTAATATCAATTGTTCAATTACAAGATGTCTGATTTCCCACATAAGTAGTATCCGTATTTATACAATGCTGTTTTCCTATACCCTTAGGCGGGTTACACCTTTGTACACATACATAATAGGATTCTAACGGCATGAAGCTACTCACTTCTAGTTCCAAAACTGCTTAATATTTTCGACCCCGAGATGTGTTTTCCCACAAATTAGTCCAAGATAAGTTTGCAGGCAAGGGAATCCCAATTAACGATACACCCTTATTCCCATGCTGTGGCAGATGGGTGCATACCCAACAGTTCGTCTTATTAGTTACTTGAGAAATTGTTTGTATTAAGGTCAGGTGTAAGTTCTCATCCCAAGTTGCCCACCCCAAATCCGAGAACCGCACCCCTGCAATCATTAGGATCTGGAAAACCGTAATTTTGTTGGTCCAATTGGAGTGGTGGTCCATATCCTCGCCGGGGCCTTCTTCACCCTTGAATTGTGGATCCAAGCTGCTTGCTTCTTAATCTTCATGGCGGTGTGTGTTGTCAGTAATACTTGGTATGGTCCCATCCACTTTCCTTCCATTTTTCCTGCAGGGGTTGTCCTGAAAAAGTCTTTATATATATATAATCCCCGAGCTTCAAGGGGTGGATTGGTTGATCCAACCCTCTAGCCCTGGTCCCTAAAACAAATGTATGTACTTTATTTAATTGTTTCTGAAGTTCAGTTATATAAGCATATAAATATTCTGATCCTAACTGTGTTAGGTCCTCTCCACTAAATAGAAATTGCTATGGCCTTCCATATAAGATTTTGAAGGGACTCAAATTTCCTTTTATTCTAGGTTTAACTCTAATTCCAAGTAATGCTAAAGGGAGGGATTGAGGCCATGACAAATTAGCTTCTTATCCAATTTTAGCTATTTATTGTTTAATTAAATGGTTCATTTTTTCTACCTGTCCACTTGCCTGTGGTCTATAAGGAGTATGCAGTTGCCAATCTATCTTTAGAATCTTACTTATCTGTTCTACCACTTGTGCACAAAAATGTGAAACTCTATCAGAAGACATTGCTACTAGAATTCAAAGCATGCTATTATTTCATTTAACAAGACTTTAACCACTTCTCTTGCTTTGTTTGTTCAACAGGGAAAGGCTTCAGGCCTTCCTGAAAACGTGTCAGTCAGAACCAGTAAATAACGATACCCCCCTTTTCTAGGGAGTTCTGAAAAATCAATTTGCCACTGTTGCCCCGAATAATTTCCTTTACCGATTATTCCAAATTTTATTCTGTCCTTGGTATTGGGGTTATTGTGTAAGCAAATGCTACATTGTTGAGTTACTTGTTTTATCATATCGTCCCACTAATGTCTGACTCAGGCTCTTATGCAGTTTGCCAGCTCCCCAGTGCGTTTTATTGTGTTCTGTAAGAACTATGGGCCATGTCAAACTAGAGGGTATTACTATGTGCTTATCTTTTAAATATACTCATCCATCTGGTTTCATTTTACCTTTCAAATCTTCAATTAATTTTAAGTCTTCTTTTGTATAATTTGGATATAGTTTGGATTTTACCGTCTGGTAGCAAAGACAATGCCTTCACCTCAGTTATTTCAGCTGCCTGCTTAGCCTCTGCCAATCGATTTTCCAATTTCAAAATCGGTGTTCCCCTTTTGGTGTCCCTGACAATGCATGATAGCTACCTTTTCTGGTTGTTTTACAGCCTCTAACAATTTTAAAATTTCTTCAGCATACTTTGTGTTTTCACTGAGCGGTCAGCAATCCATGGTCTTTCCAAATTGCTCCATGAGCATGTACCACGCCGAATGTATATTTAGAATCTGTCCAAATATTTACCCTTTTTCCCGCTGCCAGTTCCAATGCTCTCGTGAGAGCAACTATCTCCGCCTTTTGAGCTGATGTTCCAGGGGGTAAAGGCTTAGACTCGATTACCTGCTGAGTAGTTGTTATAGCATATCCAGCTTTACGTTGTCTTTGCGTAACAAAACTGCTCCCATCCGTGAACCAAGTTTCTTCCGCATCTTCCATGGGCTCCTCCTTAAGGTCTGGTCGGCTGGAATACACAGTCTCTATAGTTTCTAAACAATCGTGAATCACAGGTTGTGCCGGAGCATCACTAAGAAAAGAGGCTAGATTCACAATATTAATGATCACAATTTCCACGTCGTCCTGTTCTACCAATATTGCTTGATATTTCAAAATCATCAATTCTTGTTTAAGTTGTTTAAAGACTTTTTGTGCTTCTCCAGTCCAGACTAACTTTGACTGGTTAATCTTTATCAATTCACATAGAGGCTTTACCAATAGTCCATCATTATAAATCCAAAGACGACACCAACCTGTCATTCCTAAAAAGGTTTGTAGCTCCTTTACCATTTGAGGTTCTGGAGTCCGGCAAATGACTTCCTTATGTTCAGTTCCTAGTTCTCGTTGTCCTTCCGAAATGTCAAATCCCAGATAGGTCACACTTTGTTGAGCCAGCTGGACTTTCTGTCAAGAGACTTGAGATCCATTTAAACCCAGAAAATTAAGACGACTTATAGTCCATTGAATACAACCCCCTTTAGTCTTGGTAGCTATTAAGAGATCATCTACATATTGTAAGAAAGCACCTTCAGTGTCCGGAGGTATCCATGTTTCGAGTTCCCTTGCTAATTGGTTTCCAAAAATAGTGGGGCTATTCTTGAATCCTTGAGGTAGTAATGTCCACGTAAGCTGCGTCTTTCTGCCTGAATTGGGATTTTCCCATTCAAAGGCGAATAGGTTTTGGCTTTCTGTGGCTAAGCCTAGGCAGAAGAAGGCATCTTTTAAATCCAGTACGGTAAACCAGACTTGACTATTCTTTAATTTAGTCAGCAAAGTATAAGGGTTTGCCACTACTGGATGTATATCCTCAGTGATTTTATTTATGGCCCTCAAATCCTGAACTAGCCTATAGCTTTTTCATCTGCCTTTTTAATTGGCAATATGGGTGCATTGTATTCTGATTCGCATTCAAGCAATAATCCATACTGTAAAAATTTATCAATTATCTCTTTAATTCCTTTCCTATCTTCTAGCCTCAAAGGATATTACTTAACCTTAACGGGTTTCTCTCCTGGTTTTAGTTTAATAATTATTAAGGTCACATTTTTAGCTCTTCCAGGGACTTCGGTAGCCCAAACTCCTGGACATACTTGATCTGTGATCTCTAAAGGTATTTCACTTTTAGGGTCAGTTTGTATTAGTGCCAAGCTTAACACATTTATTAGTTGTTCTTCTCCTGTTCTTAATTCCATTTTCCCTTTTTCAAAGACAATTTCTGCTCCTACTTGCTCTAATAAATCTCTACCTAAGAGTGCCCATGAGGAGCTAGGCATAGATAAAAATCTGTGTATGCCCCATTGTTTCCCTAACTTGTACTTCAAAGGTTCACAAAAATAAGCCTTTTCGGTTACACCTTGTCCTGGTTTCAGTTAGAACAGAGTTAATTTTCTTCCTAGTAGCTGGTAGAATGCTATGTTTTGGCTTAGGATGAGAAGAGTGCTGATAACACCCCGATGTTTCAATTGTTGCAGAGCAATGCTTATACCAAGCCAAGGACATCTCAGCTTCTTGCTCTGTCCTGCCAACAGGCAGGCTGGGGGTGCAGGAAGAGCTGGGAGGGGACAGACCCAGGACAGGTGACCCAAACTAGCCAAAGGGGTATTCCATAGCATCTGACGTCAGGCTAAACAATACATAGGGGTGGCTAGCCAGGGGGAGGGGGCCGGACTGCTCGGGCTTAGGCTGGGCATCGGTCAGCGGGTGGTGAGCAATTGCATTGTGCATCACTTGTTTGTACACATTATTAGTAGTGGTACTATTATCATCATTGTATTATTATTATTATTATTATTATTATTATTATTATTATTATTATATTGTCTTATTAAACTGTCTTTATCTCAACTCACAGGCTTCACTTTCCATTTCTCTCCCCTGTCCCAGAGAGGGAGGGGGAGAGGGAGCGAACAGCTGCGTGGTGTTTAGCTGCCGGCCGGGTTAAACCACGACACACCTTTTACCCTAACATAATAATTCTGTGAAGGCATTAATGCTTGATTTAGAACTGAATACGTTGCCCCATAGCAATAAGAAATTTCACTTCCATTCCTCCCCTAGCTTCATTATAACCAGTGGAGGATCCGCTAGGGTAGATTCCCCAGGTCCCCGTTATTCCTGTTGAAATCAGGGGTTGATTACCCTAGGAAAAGGCTAGTCAATTTGTCCTCCAAAGCCAGGTCCAAACCGTTTTGTTTTATTTATTTATTTATTTATTTATTTTCATTACATTTCAGAGTTGGTCCAAAAATTCCATAGGGCTTTCTTTTAGACCTTGTTGGAAGCATATTCTCAATTCCCAATTCATCCAGGTTTTAGTATTTACTTAACCGTTCATAATTTTCAGGATGATTCGGGTCTTAGTGGGGGTCGGTCAGGGGAATGCAATTGTCCACAGTTCCCTGAATGGTCCCATCAGCAATCTGAGCTCGCACATGAACTCAGGTTGTTTTAAGAGTTGACCTCTTTTCTGTTTCTGTGACAACTCTCTCGGACCGATCATGGTCCCTTTGCCCTAAAGGGCTAACACCCATGATTTTAAGATCTCTGCCTCGGGCAGAGGCACAACTATTAACATTCCTACATCCTCTTTCCCTGCTCATTCAACTTCAAACACCTTTAACACTTTCCACAACCCTTTTAACACTTCCTTTATCTTTCTCCAGCCTGTACTTCTCTAATGCCAACATCAAAGGTTCAGTCAGGGGCCAACTTAATTCCCTACCTTTTCCCACCAAGATGCTGAAACATCAGTATACAACATTTCATCCTGTTCTGCTTCTCAAAAAACAACATTAACTGTAGCAAAATATTAGAGTTTAAAGTTCCATTTAGGGGCCACTTTTCTCCACATTCCAGCTTATAAAGCGGCCACCACTGATTACGATATTTTATCAATGTTTTCCTGTTCACACTTCCACCGGCAGATCCTCCAATATCCTTCCAGTGACTTAAAACACAGCCTAACACACTTTTCTTTAAAATTTCACTGCTTGTTTGCCCCCCCAGTTTCCAGTTTACACTTTCAGAATACACATGTTACTTACAAAAGCGTATCACAAAACGTATCACTCACAAAAATACAGGCACGCAATATCTTTCAGTAGCGATGTCACAAAACTACTATTACCAGCAATATTGCCAAAATCACAGTAACAATAGTCAAATTCCACATGCGATAAGTCAGAAAACCGAACTGTGTAACACTGTAACGATATCTTTCTTATAACAATGCCACGAACCTACTATTACCACCAGGAAAATAGCCAAAATCGCAGTAACAATAACCAGAGTTAAATACCATACTCCATGAGTCAGAAAACCGAAATAGACAACACAATTCCAGATGGACCTTAAAGCGAGCTCCTTCCTTAAGGTCCCCAAACATGTACTTATGGTGCTAACCACAAAGTATATACCAAACACTGCCTAAGTGTTTCGAGATTTATAGTCCTTACATTCGTTTCTCTGTCCGCCTGCCGCTTCCTTATCATGAGTTCCAGTGTCTTGTTTCGAGATATACAGTCCTTGTCTGGGGATTGTCCTTGCCTCCCCAATACCTCCTTAATCAGCCTGCACACAATTATCTGAGAATGAAAGCTGCTTTCCAGTAATTCAGAAAGCCATTTTACGTCTCAGCCTTGAGCATCTCGGGCTTTTGGGCCTGTCTGTAACATTTGGCACCAGCACTAATACTTTTTTTGGCATATGTTTAGCGTTTGGGGCCTGTGTCTGGGATTTGGGCCCTGTCTCGAACCACTGGGGCTTTGTCCTGGGTTTTGGAGCCTGCCTCTAGAGTTCAGGGCCTGTGATTAGGCTTTTGGGGTCTGTGTCTGGGGGCCGGTATCTGGGGTTAGGGGGGAGCTGCTTGTAGACCCTTGGGGCCAGCATTGAGGGGGTTGGGAGCTGACTCTACGCCTTTGGGGCCTGCTTCTGGGGGCGGGGGGGGGTTGAGACCAGCATCTGGGGGAGGGGTGGGAGCTCTTTGTATTCCTTTGGAGCCTGTGTCGGGGGGGGAGGGGGGGGGGAAGGGGAGGGTTGGTTGGGAGCTGCTTGTACACTGTTGGAGCCTGGGTTGAGGGAGGAGGTTTGGAGCTGCTTCTACACCTTTGGGCCTGGCATCGGAGGTAGGGGGTTGGGTGCTGGTTGTAGGGGCCTGTGTTTGGGGGGGGGGCTTGGGACCTGCGTCTGGGGGAGGGGTGGGAGCTGCTTGTACACCTTTGGGGCCTGCATCTGTGGGGGGTCAGGGCCTGTGTCTAGCGGGCTGGGAACTGCTTGTACAATGTAGGAATCTGTTTCTGCAGGGTGGCTGGGAGCTGTTTGTACAACTTTGGGGCCAGCATCTGGGGGTGGCTGGGAGCTGCCTGTACACTGTAGGGGCCTGTGTTTGTGGGGGGCTTGGGGGCCTCCCTCGGGGGGGGGGGGGAGGATTGGGAGCTGCTTGTATAGGGTAGGGGGCCTGCCTGGCAGGGGTTGGGAGCTGCTTGTAGAATTTGGGTCCCTGTGTCTGGGGGGGGGTTGGGGCCTGTGTCTCAGGGGTGTTGGGAACTGGTTGTACACCTTTGGGTCCTGTCTCTGGGGGGGGAGCTACTTGTACACTTTTGGGGTCTGTATTTGAGGGGGGTTGGGAGCTGCTTGTGCACTTTTGGACCTATGTTTAGGCTGGTTGGGAGTTGCTCATGCATTCTAGGTGCCTCCCTTTTGAGAAGGGTTGGGGCCTGCATCTGTGGGTGGTTGGGAGCTGCTTGTACACTATAGGGGCCATGGTCTTGGAGGGGGGTCTGGGCTGTTTATACACCTTTGTGGCCTGTGTTTGGGGGGGGGGGGGGTGGGCCTGTGCCTGGGGGAGTTGGGAGGTGCTTGTTCACTCTAGGAGCCTCCATTTGGGGGTCTTTGGGGCCTCCCTTTGAGGGGGAGGGAGTTGGGAGTTGGTTGTACACCTCCGCATCCCATGTCTTGGGGTAGGTGGGGGGAGTGGGACCGGTCTCTGAAGGGGCGGGTTGTGAGCTGCTTGTACACCTGTGTCGGGGGGAGGGTAGGGGGGTTGGCGGGGGGCGGGCCCGGGTCTTGGGCCAGTGTCTGGGTGGAGTCCAGTTCTTGGGAGGGGGTGGTGGGGTAGGAGCTGCTTGTGGGCAGTTGGGGTCTGCATCTGGGTGTGGTTGGTGCCTGCTTCTGTTGGCAGTTTGGGGCCTGCTTGTAGACTTGTGCAGCCTGGGTTTGGGGGCTTTTCTGTAACGTTTGGGGTCTGCACTTTTGCTTTGGGATGCATCTTGAGCTTTTGAGGCCTAGCAGTAGCATTTGGGGCCTGCATCTGGGGCTTTTCTGTAGCATTTTGGTTGCGTATTTGTGATTTGGGGCCTGTATCCAGGGTTTTGCCTTTTTTGTAGTTTCCATCTTTGTGTGTGTGTGTTTCGTTGTTGGTTGTCTGGGGTTAGGGGCAGTTTGGGGTTTGGATTAAGGTCAGTGTCATTAGCGTTAGGGGGTTGATAATAAGGGTTAGGGTTGTGGTTAGAGTTGTTAGGTTTAAGGGGAATAAGGACTTCAGGGTAAGGGGATCAAGGTTGTGGGAATAAAAATGTTGTTTTTGCGCAGTTACATCCTGTAGAGGGAAGGAAGGTGGTATTGAGATATGCTTGCAGTGATAAGACAGCTTAACAGTGTGAAATGAGTTCATCTGAATCGTGTCAATATGGAACAATGCTAGGGCCGCATGATATGATGAAAAGTCTGAGAAAACCAGAGTGGTTAATGTATATAGTTCTTGTATCTTGCAAAGGAATGGTCCAGCAATTCGGGTCAATAGGGGATAAGAGAACAAAGGGGTTTCAGAATAACTTCTAACTATTACAACTGTTGCATGGGACACTATGCAAGTGTCTGCCATCCAGCCAAGATGGACAAAGGAGATGGACAAGAGAAAAGCCTGGGAGGAAGACTACGAGCCTTCAGTACGAGCGGCCCCCAGAGGGACCACCGGAGACTGATAACGCCTGCACCAGTGGGAGGGTTTGGATTCTGGGAACTAATTAGAATAACCCTGCCTTTTGTAGAAGTAGTAATGAATATGTATTAGCCTAGCTGCATAAAAACCAGCCGCCTGATGTAACTTGTGTGCGTCTTGGTGGAGCAGAGACTCCTGGCGCACCCAGCGCTGCTTGCTTACCTCTATTCATTTAATAAATTGTAAATTTCAATTGCAATCCTATTTGGGACCCAGTCATTTATTACAAGTGGGGGCTCGTCCAGGAGGGCTTTGGTTCCTGATTTCTGGTTTGATCTAGGAGAGGCACCCCCACCATTTGGTGGCTGCTCTTTGAGTCAGGTCGGATCTAATGGCATCTTGAACCTGAATAAAGGTAAACAAAGTTTCTGATTCTTTTTTTCAGCTCCCTCGCCAGCTGCAGCACTATATTTTGCCCGTAATTGTGTGTGTGAAGATCCGAACAAAGAGGACGGAGTCGTAAGCATTTAAAGCGTATACCGTTCGGTTGGGTGGGGTTCGGTTGCCTGTGTGTGTAAGAGTGTGACTGAGATGGAACTTAGTTCTGAAGCGATTGTGGAGGTCTTCTAACCGCGGTTCCAATCTCCCGCGAGGGACTTGGCCGGTGAAGGACCGAAGGGATTCCTATAGGATTTGTGGGTGTGTGATAGGTCCTCGACCCCCTGCAAGACACTCTTACTAAGGTAACCAAGGGCTGTGGGAATTGCCATAGTAAAATTCCTAGATGGGTCAGACAAAATGGAAGACCAGAGACCAGAAGAAAGGGAGCAAATTACCAGTCATACCACCAGAAAGTCCATTAGGAATAACGATTAGAAATTGGAATGATAGGGACCCCAGAAAAGGAAAAAGTAAATTAAAAATGGTCCAGTATTGTGTGACAGAATGGCCAAAGGAGCCTTTAAGACTACATGTCTTTTGGCCTGTTTTTGGATCCTTCAAAGACTGGATTTGCCAGGCCTTAAATATCCATGTTAATTCAAAGGAACCTTTTAGCCAGGAAGAAAGTGATTATGCAGGATTATGGATCAGGAGGACTTCAGGTCCTTTTCCAGCCTCAATATTTACACTAAAAGCAGGTAAGAAATTTGAAGAACAAGAAGAACATGAAAAAGAAAAAGAAGATAAACGTGAGCCGTTGGATAAGCTACCACCTCCATATCCTAACAATCCACCCTCGGCAGCTCCCCCTCCGGTGGCTGTGGTATCGCCACCAGTACCACCGTTGCCCCAGCTTCCACCACCAACAGCACCAGAATTAGACCGACCTCCAGCCGCATGCAGGAGAAGTAGGACGGACGTATCTGAGAGAGCTTCTCTATATCCCTTAAGGGAGGTAACTGGTGTATAACTGGTGCGCGTCTTGGTGGAGCAGAGACTCCCGGCGTACCCAGCACTGTTTGCTTACCTCTATTCATTCAGTGAATTGTAAACTTTGATTGTAATCCTATTTGGGACTTTTATTTATTATAACAGACAACCTTGTAAAACGCAGACAACCAGAATCCTTACAGCAATTAGGTGGAAATCACGGCGTAAGAAACATTACCACCTCAAAGAGTAAAAACCTCAAAAGAAATGTGACTTGTAACAGGCCAGCAGCTGTGTATTTTCTGTGAAGCACCAGCTAGATTATGAACCTTGAATAGCACAGTTAAAGGGGAAACAGGGGAGGGTCCCGGTCCTCGGCGGAAAAAAAAAGTGTATAAACTGTGTATGGAATTAGTAGGCACCCTCCTGCTTGTGGGACACCCGCCATTGTAATCTCGAATAATAATGCTACTGTACTGAGATCCTCGACTCAGCCTATGCTATTTGCTACAGATTGATTCAGGGTTTTAAGGTTTCAGGGATTGGGCACTAGGGTTGGGTTTCAGGGTAAGGGGTTTCAGGGTTTATGTTTAGGATTTTAAGGTTTTTAGGGTTGGAGTTTTAACGGTTAGGGTTTTAAGGATTTGGGGGTTAGGGTTTTAAGGGTTTCAGGGTTAGCGTGTTAGGGTATTAGAGTTTTTTGGGTTGTAGTGTTGGTATGTTTTTTAGGGTTAGAGTCTTAAGGTTTTATTTTTGGTCAGTTATTTACGGTTAGGGTTTTAAGATCTTTTTTTTTTTTTTTTTTTTTTCCAGGTTAGGTTCTCCAGGTCCAGGGTTTTGAGTATCCTAATTTTGGGGGTTTGGATTTTGAGCATCTTAATTTTGGGGGTTAGACTTTTGTGTGCCCTAATTTTTTGGGACAGGCTTTCAAGCATCCTAAGTAGTTGGGTTAGGGTTTTGAGCATCTTAATATTTTGGGTCTGGGTAATGAGCATCCTCAGTTTTCAGGATAGGGTTTTGAGCATCTTAATGTTTCCAGGATAGGGTTTGGAGCGTCCTAATGTTTTGGGTTGGGGCTTTGAGCGTCCTAATGTTTTTGGGTTAGGGTTTGGAGCGTTCTAAATTTTCAGGATAGGGTTCTGAGCATCTCAGTGTTTCCAGGATAGGGTTTTGAGCGTCCTAAGTTTTTGGGATAGGTCTTTGAGCTTCCTAATGTTTTCCGGATAGGGTTTGGAGCATCTTAATGTTTTGGGTTTGGGTTTTGAGCGTCCGAATGTTTTTGGTTTAGGGCTTTGAGCGTCCTGTTTTCGGGATAGGGTTTGGAGCGTCCTAGTGTTTTCGGGATAGGGTTTTGAGCGTCCAAAGTGTTATAAGTTGCCCCCTTAATTAATTTTCAGAGAGCATTGTATTAATCATAGAAAGGAATTTATTGAGTAAGCAAACATCAAGCAAAACAGCACTGGGCAGCCGGGGAGTCTCAGCTCCGCCAACGGCACGCACCTCACCCCTGCCAGGGTCCCTTTTTATACCTTGCTAATTCTGGGATTACGCAGCACATCCTGGTATATTCTGCGACTGCGCGCACTGTTGCTGTGTTCCCTCAACATAACCCTAAAATTAACCGTAACCATTACCCTAACACTTATCCTTACCTAACCCTAACCCTAACCCTTACTCTAACTTTTAACCCTGACCCGTAACCTTAGACTTCCCCTACCCTTACCCTTACTCTTCCCCTTACCCTAACCCTTACCCTTACACTTACGGTTACCATTAACCTTACCCTTACCCTAACACTTACCCTTACACTATCCCTTACACTTATCCTTATCCATACAACTTCCGCTTACCCTAACACTTAACCTTAACCTAACCCTAAGCCTAAACCTTACCCCAACCCTTACCCTGACCCTTACATTAACCCTTACCCTAAAACTTACACTTAACCTTAACCTTAACCTTAACCTAATACTTACCCTTACTTTTCCCTCACCCTAACCCTAAAATTAACCCTAACCATTACCCCAACACTTACCCTTACCCTAACCCTTACCCTTACCATAACCCATACTCTAACACATACTTCTACCCGTACCCGTACCCTTACTGTAACCCTTACCCTTACCGTTACCGCTACCCTTACCCTTACCCTTACCCTTACCCTTACCCTTACCCTTACCCTTACCCTTACCCTTACCCTATCCCTTACCCTTAACCTAACCCTAAACCTTACCCTTATCCTAACACTTACCCTTACCGTAAGGGTAAATTCTTACCCATACCCTTACTGTAAGGGTAAATTCTTACCCATACCATAACCCATACCCTAACACATATTTGTACCCTTAACCTTACCGTTACCCTTAACCTTACCCTTACCCTTACTCTATCTGTTACCCTTACGCTTACCCTTAACATAAACCTTACCCTTGACCTTACCCTTACCATAAGCCATACAACAACACTTACATGTACACTTACGTTTACACTTACCCTAGCAATTACTCGTACAATTACCCTTACCCTTACCCTTAACCTTAACCTAAGCCGAAACTGTAAACCTTACAGTAAACCTTACCCTTTCTGCTACACTTACCCTTAGCCTAAATCTAAACCTTACACTTACCCTTACTGAAACCCTGACCCTTACCGTTGCCAATACCCTTACTCTTACCCTTACCCTAACCCTTCTCCTTACACTTACTGTTACCTTTAACATTACCCTTACCCTAACACTTACACTTATCCTTATCCATACCCTTACCCTTACCCTAATCCTTACCCTTAACCTAACCCTAACCCTAAACCTTACCCCAGCCCTTACCCTGACCCTTACATTAACCCTAACCCTTACCCTAAACCTTACACTTACTCTTAACATTAACCTTACCCTTAACATTAACCTAATACTTACGCATACGTTTTCCTGACTTTAACCCTAAAACTAACCCTAACTATTACTCTAACACTTAACCTTAACCTAACCCTAACCGTAACCCTTACTCTAACCCTTACCCTGACCCGTACCCTTACCCTTATACTTACCCTAATTCTTACCCATACCATAACCCATACCCTAACACATATTTGTACCCTTAACCTTACCCTTAACCTTACCCTTACCCTTAACATAAACCTTACCCTTGACCTTACCCTTACCGTAAGCCATACAACAACACTTACATGTACACTTACGCTTGCACTTACCCTAGCAATTACTCGTACAATTACCCTTAACCTTACTATTAAGCTAGCCCTAAATCTTACCCTTATCCTAACACTTATCCTTATCCTAAACCTTACCCTTTCTGCTACACTTACCCTTTGCCTAATTCTAAACCTTACCCTAACCCTCACCCTTACCTAAATCTAACCATTACCCTAACCCTCACCCTTACCATTATACTTACTTTTACCCTTAACCTAAACCTTACCCCAACCCTTACCCTGACCCTTACATTAACCCTAACCCTTACCCGAACCCTAACTCTAATCCTAACCCTTAACCTAAACCTTACACTTAATCTTAACTTTAACCTTAACCTTAAACTAATACATACCCTTACGTTTCCCTCACCATAACCCTAAAATTAACCGTAACCATTACCCTAACACTTATCCTTACCTAACCCTAACCCTTACTCTAACTTTTACCCTGACCCGGACCCTTAGACTTCCCCTTACCCTTAGCCTTACTCATACCCTTACCCTAACCCTTACCCTTACACTTACGGTTACCATTAACCTTACCCTTACCCTAACACTTACCCTTACACTATCCCTTACACTTATCCTTATCCATACAACTTCCGCTTACCCTAACACTTAACCTTAACCTAACCCTAAGCCTAAACCTTACCCCAACCCTTAACCTGACCCTTACATTAACCCTTACCCTAAAACTTACACTTAACCTTAACCTTAACCTTAACCTAATACTTACCCTTACTTTTCCCTCACCCTAACCCTAAAATTAACCCTAACCATTACCCCAACACTTACCCTTACCCTAACCCTTACCCTTACCATAACCCATACTCTAACACATACTTCTACCCGTACCCGTACCCTTACCGTAACCCTTACCCTTACCGTTACCGTTACCCTTACCCTTACCGTTACCCTCACCCTTACCGTTACCGTTACCCTTACCCTTACCCTTACCCTTACCCTATCCCTTACCCTTAACCTAACCCTAAACCTTACCCTTATCCTAACACTTACCCTTACCGTAAACCTTACCCTTTCTGCTACACTTACCCTTAGCCTAAATCTAAACCTTACACTTACCCTTAGCCTAACCCTCACCCTTACCATTACCCATACCCTTATTCTTACCCTTACCCTAACCCTTACCTTTACACTTACGGTTACCATTAACCTTACCCTTACCCTAACACTTATCCTTAACCTAACCCTTACCCTAAACCTTACACTTACTCTTAACCTTAACCTTACCCTTAACATTCACCTAATACTTACGCATATGTTTTCCTGACTTTAACCCTAAAACTAACCCTAACCATTACCCTAACACTTAACCTTACACTAACCCTAACCCTTACGCTAACCCTTACCCTGACCCATACCCTTACACTTACCCTAATTCTTACCCATACCAAAACCCATACCCTAACACATATTTGTACCCTTAACCTTACCGTTACCCTTAACCTTACCCTTACTCTATCCGTTACCCTTACGCTTACCCTTAACATAAACCTTACCCTTGACCTTACCCTTACCATAAGCCATACAACAACACTTACATGTACACTTATGCTTGCACTTACCCTAGCAATTACTCGTACAATTACCCTTAACCTTACTATTAAGCTAACCCTAAACCTTACCCTTATCCTAACACTTACCCTTATCCTAAACCTTACCCTTTCTGCTACACTTACCCTTTGCCTAATTCTAAACCTTACCCGAACCCTCACCCTTACCTAAATCTAACTAAAATCTAACCATTACCCTAACCCCTCACCCTTACAATAGACATATTTTTACCCTTTACCTAAACCTTTACCCCAGCCCTTACCTTGACCCTTACATTAACCCTAATCCTTACACTAAACCTTACACTTACTCTTAACCTTAAACTTAGCTGTAACCTAATACTTACTCTTACGTTTCCCTCACCCTAACCCTAAAATTAACCCTAACCATTACCCTAACACTTAACCTTACCCTAACCCTTACTCAAACCCTTACAATTACCCGTACTTTTACACATACCCTTACACTTACCCTTACTCTTAAACTTACACTAACCCTTACCCTTAACTAAATCTAACCCTTACACTAAACATCATCCTTACCCTTACTATTATCCCTTCTCTTACCCTTATCCTAAACATTTCCCAAACCCTTACCCTTATAAACCTAACCCTTACCATAACTCTTAACCTTATCCTTAAACTTAACCTAATACTTACCCTTACGTTTCCCTCACCCTAAACCTAAAATTAGCCTAACCATTACCCTAACACTTACCCTTACTCTAACCCTTACCCTGAACTTAAGTGTAAGTATTAGGATAACGTTAACCTTAAGGGTGACCCTTTAGCTTATCCTTAATGTTTATGGTTAGGTTAAGGGTAATTGTACGAGTAATTACTAGGATAAGTGTAAGCGTAAGTGTACATGTAAGTGTTGATGTATGGCTTATGGTAAGGGTAAGGTCAAGGGTAAGGTTTATGTTAAGGGAAAGCGTAAGAGTAACGGATAGAATAAGGGTAAGTGTAACGGTTAAGTGTTAGGGTAATGGTTCGGGTTAATTTTAGGATTAGGGTGAGAAAAATGTAAGGTTAAGTACTAGCTTAAGGTTAAGGGTAAGGTTAAGGTTAAGAGTAAGTGTAAAGTTTAGGTTAAGGGTTAGGGTTAATGTAAGGTTCAGGGAAAGGTTTGGGGTAAGGTTTAGGGTTAGGTTCAGCTTAAGGGTAAGGGTTGGGGTAAGGTTAAGGGTATGGATAAGGATAAGTGTAAGGGATAGGGTAAGGGTAAGGGTTAGCGTAAGGGTAAGATTAATGGTAAGGTTTATGTTAAGGGTAAGCGTAAGGGTAACGGATAGAGTAAGGGTAAGGGTAACGGTAAGGTTAAGGGTACAAATATGTGTTAGGGTATGGGTTATGGTATGGGTAAGAGTTAGGGTAATGTAAGGGTAAGGGTGAGTGTAAGGGTATGGGTCAGGGTAAGGGTTAGCGTAAGGGTTAGGGTTAGGGTAAGTGTTAGGGTAATGGTTAGGGTTAATTTTAGGTGTAGGGTGACGGATAAGAAAGGGTAAGTAGTAGGTTAAGGTTAAGCATAAGGTTAAGGTTAAGTGTAAGTTTTAGGGTACGGTTTAGGGTTAATGTAAGGGTCAGGGTAAGTGTTTGGGTAAGATTTAGGGTTAGGGTAAGAGTAAGTATATGGGTAATGGTAAGGGTAAGTGTTAGGGTAAGTGTAAGGTTTAGATTTAGGCTAAGGGTAAGTGTAGCAGAAAGGGTAAGGGTTACGGTAAGTGTAAGTGTAAGGATAAGGTTAAGGTTTAGGCTTACGTTAAGGGTAAGGGTAATGCTTTGGTAAGGGTAAGAGTAAGGGTAAAGGTAAGGGTTACGGTAAGGGTACTGGTAGAAGTATGTGTTAGAGTACGGCTTATGGTAAGGGTACAAGTAGCTCCCCCCCCCAGAGACAGGACCCAAAGGTGTACAACCAGTTCCCAACACCCCTGAGACACAGGCCCCAACCCCCCCCCAGACACAGGGACCCAAATTCTACAAGCAGCTCCCAACCCCTGCCAGGCAGGCCCCCTACCCTATACAAGCAGCTCCCAATCCTCCCCCCCCCCCCCCGAGGGAGGCCCCCAAGCCCCCCACAAACACAGGCCCCTACAGTGTACAGGCAGCTCCCAGCCACCCCCAGATGCTGGCCCCAAAGTTGTACAAACAGCTCCCAGCCACCCTGCAGAAACAGATTCCTACATTGTACAAGCAGTTCCCAGCCCGCTAGACACAGGCCCTGACCCCCCACAGATGCAGGCCCCAAAGGTGTACAAGCAGCTCCCACCCCTCCCCCAGACGCAGGTCCCAAGCCCCCCCCCCCAAACACAGGCCCCTACAACCAGCACCCAACCCCCTACCTCCGATGCCAGGCCCAAAGGTGTAGAAGCAGCTCCAAACCTCCTCCCTCAACCCAGGCTCCAACAGTGTACAAGCAGCTCCCAACCAACCCTCCCCTTCCCCCCCCCCCCGACACAGGCTCCAAAGGAATACAAAGAGCTCCCACCCCTCCCCCAGATGCTGGTCTCAACCCCCCCCCCGCCCCCAGAAGCAGGCCCCAAAGGCGTAGAGTCAGCTCCCAACCCCCTCAATGCTGGCCCCAAGGGTCTACAAGCAGCTCCCCCCTAGCCCCCAGATACCGGCCCCCAGACACAGACCCCAAAAGCCTAATCACAGGCCCTGAACTCTAGAGGCAGGCTCCAAAACCCAGGACAAAGCCCCAGTGGTTCGAGACAGGGCCCAAATCCCAGACACAGGCCCCAAACGCTAAACATATGCCAAAAAAAGTATTAGTGCTGGTGCCAAATGTTACAGACAGGCCCAAAAACCCGAGATGCTCAAGGCTGAGACGTAACATGGCTTTCTGAATTACTGGAAAGCAGCTTTCATTCTCAGATAATTGTGTGCAGGCTGATTAAGGAGGTATTGGGGAGGCAAGGACAATCCCCAGACAAGGACTGTATATCTCGAAACAAGACACTGGAACTCATGATAAGGAAGCGGCAGGCGGACAGAGAAACGAATGTAAGGACTATAAGTCTCGAAACTGGACATTGGAATTCATTATAAAGATACAACAAACGGGAGAATTAGCAACAACCAGCTCTTGCAATTAAGAAACATGCCAATTCAGCAGATTCCTGACCAAAGGTGAAAAGTACACTGTGAGGAAGACTCGGGGTCTTCCTCCCAAAGACCCCTGCCCACGTCCCAAAGACCCCTGCCCACAATTCTTGGAAGGCTCTGCACAGGCGCAAGGTGCCAAAAGGCTAATTAGCATGAGAAGCGAGGGAAGGCGGGGATAGGTAATGCATATGTCTAGGTGCTTGTAGAATATTGATAGATTGATTGTATAAATTCAAGACTGCTTTCTGCTTTGGGTATGCACGATAGGTGGAGAGATCCCCCTTGCATCCAGCGCTGCAATAAAGAATATACCACTTAAAGGAATTTCGGCTTCGATCTTTGAATCAATTTGGCGACCCGGATGGGACAACCTCTCTGCCGGACTGCAGGACCTGCTGGGAACAGGACTCCCTAGGGTACCCCCGGGATTTCCCGGAGGGACTCCTCGACTCACCGGATCACTGCGGAGGCAGACAAGGACCCCATCATTGTAAGTGAGTATATTCTTTATTCTGGTTTGGTTTTCTGGTAGACCGGTCATCTGGAACTGTCTGTAAGTCAGAAGGTGATCTTCTGCGAGGCAGTGTTTGGTATATACTTTGTGGTTAGCACCATAAGTACATGTTTGGGGACCTTAAGGAAGGAGCTTGCTTTAAGGTCCATCTGGAATTGTGTTGTCTATTTCGGTTTTCTGACTCATGGAGTATGGTATTTAACTCTGGTTATTGTTACTGCGATTTTGGCTATTTTCCTGGTGGTAATAGTAGGTTCGTGGCATTGTTATAAGAAAGATATGGTTACGGTGTTACACAGTTCGGTTTTCTGACTTATCGCATGTGGAATTTGACTATTGTTACTGTGATTTTGGCAATATTGCTGGTAATAGTAGTTTTGTGACATCGCTACTGAAAGATATTGCGTGCCCGTATTTTTGTGAGTGATACGTTTTGTGATACGCTTTTGTAAGTAACATGTGTATTCTGAAAGTGTAAACTGGAAACTGGGGGGGCAAACAAGCAGTGAAATTTTAAAGAAAAGTGTGTTAGGCTGTGTTTTAAGTCACTGGAAGGATATTGGAGGATCTGCCGGTGGAAGTGTGAACAGGAAAACATTGATAAAATATCGTAATCAGTGGTGGCCGCTTTATAAGCTGGAATGTGGAGAAAAGTGGCCCCTAAATGGAACTTTAAACTCTAATATTTTGCTACAGTTAATGTTGTTTTTTGAGAAGCAGAACAGGATGAAATGTTGTATACTGATGTTTCAGCATCTTGGTGGGAAAAGGTACGGAATTAAGTTGGCCCCTGACTGAACCTTTGATGTTGGCATTAGAGAAGTACAGGCTGGAGAAAGATAAAGGAAGTGTTAAAAGGGTTGTTGAAAGTGTTAAAGGTGTTTGAAGTTGAATGAGCAGGGAAAGAGGATGTAGGAATGTTAATAGTTCTGCCTCTGCCCGAGGCAGAGATCTTAAAATCATGGGTGTTAGCCCTTTAGGGCAAAGGGACCATGATCGGTCCGGTCCGAGAGAGTTGTCACAGAAACAGGAAAGAGGTCAACTCTTAAAACAACCTGAGTTCATGTGCGAGCTCAGATTGCTGATGGGACCGTTCAGGGAACTGTGGACAATTACATTCCCCTGACCGACCCCCACTAAGACCCGAATCATCCTGAAAATTATGAACGGTTAAGTAAATACTAAAACCTGGATGAATTGGGAATTGAGAATATGCTTCCAACAAGGTCTAAAAGAAAGCCCTATGGAATTTTTGGACCAACTCTGAAATGTAATGAAAATAAATCAATAAATAAATAAATAAAACAAAACGGTTTGGACCTGGCTTTGGAGGACAAATTGACTAGCCTTTTCCTAGGGTAATCAACCCCTGATTTCAACAGGAATAACGGGGACCTGGGGAATCTACCCTAGCGGATCCTCCACTGGTTATAATGAAGCTAGGGGAGGAATGGAAGTGAAATTTCTTATTGCTATGGGGCAACGTATTCAGTTCTAAATCAAGCATTAATGCCTTCACAGAATTATTATGTTAGGGTAAAAGGTGTGTCGTGGTTTAACCCGGCCGGCAGCTAAACACCACGCAGCTGTTCGCTCACCCTCCCCCTCCCTCTCTGGGACGGGAGAGAGAAATGGAAAGTGAAGCCCGTGAGTTGAGATAAAGACAGTTTAATAAGACAAAATAATAATAATAATAATAATAATAATACAATGATGATAATAGTACCACTACTAATAATGTGTACAAACAAGTGATGCACAATGCAATTGCTCACCACCCGCTGACCGATGCCCAGCCTAACCCCGAGCAGTCCGGCCCCCTCCCCCTGGCGAGCCACCCCTATGTATTGTTTAGCCTGACGTCAGATGCTATGGAATACCCCTTTGGCTAGTTTGGGTCACCTGTCCTGGGTGTGTCCCCTCCCAGCTCTTCCTGCACCCCCAGCCTGCCTGTTGGCAGGACAGAGCAAGAAGCTGAGATGTCCTTGGCTTGGTATAAGCACTGCTCTGCAACAATTAAAACATCGGGGTGTTATCAGCACTCTTCTCATCCTAAGCCAAAACATAGCATTCTACCAGCTACTAGGAAGAAAATTAACTCTGTTCTAACTGAAACCAGGACAAGGTGTAACCGAAAAGGCTTATTTTTGTGAACCTTTGAAGTACAAGTTAGGGAAACAATGGGGCATACACAGATTTTTAACTATGCCTAGCTCCTCATGGGCACTCTTAGGTAGAGATTTATTAGAGCAAGTAGGAGCAGAAATTGTCTTTGAAAAAGGGAAAATGGAATTAAGAACAGGAGAAGAACAACTAATAAATGTGTTAAGCTTGGCACTAATACAAACTGACCCTAAAAGTGAAATACCTTTAGAGATCACAGATCAAGTATGTCCAGGAGTTTGGGCTACCGAAGTCCCTGGAAGAGCTAAAAATGTGACCTTAATAATTATTAAATTAAAGCCAGGAGAGAAACCCATTAAGGTTAAGTAATATCCTTTGAGGCTAGAAGATAGGAAAGGAATTAAAGAGATAATTGATAAATTTTTACAGTATGGATTATTGCTTGAATGCGAATCAGAATACAATGCACCCATATTGCCAATTAAAAAGGCAGATGAAAAAGCTATAGGCTAGTTCAGGATTTGAGGGCCATAAATAAAATCACTGAGGATATACATCCAGTAGTGGCAAACCCTTATACTTTGCTGACTAAATTAAAGAATAGTCAAGGCTGATTTACCGTACTGGATTTAAAAGATGCCTTCTTCTGCCTAGGCTTAGCCACAGAAAGCCAAAACCTATTCGCCTTTGAATGGGAAAATCCCAATTCAGGCAGAAAGACGCAGCTTACGTGGACATTACTACCTCAAGGATTCAAGAATAGCCCCACTATTTTTGGAAACCAATTAGCAAGGGAACTCGAAACATGGATACCTCCGGACACTGAAGGTGCTTTGTTACAATATGTAGATGATCTCTTAATAGCTACCGAGACTAAAGGGAGTTGTATTCAATGGACTATAAGTCGTCTTAATTTTCTGGGTTTAAATGGATCTCAAGTCTCTTGACAGAAAGTCCAGCTGGCTCAACAAAGTGTGACCTATCTGGGATTTGACATTTCGGAAGGACAACGAGAACTAGGAACTGAACATAAGGAAGTCATTTGCCGGACTCCAGAACCTCAAATGGTAAAGGAGCTACAAACCTTTTTAGGAATGACAGGTTGGTGTCGCCTTTGGATTTATAATGATGGACTATTGGTAAAGCCTCTATGTGAATCGGTAAAGATTCACCAGTCAAAGTTAGTCTGGACTGGAGAAGCACAAAAAGTCTTTAAACAACTTAAACAAGAATTGATGATTTTGAAATATCAAGCAATATTGGTAGAACAGGACGACGTGGAAATTGTGATCATTAATATTGTGAATCTAGCCTCTTTTCTTAGTGATGCTCCGGCACAACCTGTGATTCACGATTGTTTAGAAACTATAGAGACTGTGTATTCCAGCCGACCAGACCTTAAGGAGGAGCCCATGGAAGATGCGGAAGAAACTTGGTTCACGGATGGGAGCAGTTTTGTTACGCAAAGACAACGTAAAGCTGGATATGCTATAACAACTACTCAGCAGGTAATCGAGTCTAAGCCTTTACCCCCTGGAACATCAGCTCAAAAGGCGGAGATAGTTGCTCTCACGAGAGCATTGGAACTGGCAGCGGGAAAAAGGGTAAATATTTGGACAGATTCTAAATATACATTCGGCGTGGTACATGCTCATGGAGCAATTTGGAAAGACCATGGATTGCTGACCGCTCAGTGAAAACACAAAGTATGCTGAAGCAATTTTAAAATTGTTAGAGGCTGTAAAACAACCAGAAAAGGTAGCTATCATGCATTGTCAGGGACACCAAAAGGGGAACACCGATTTTGAAATTGGAAAATCGATTGGCAGAGGCTAAGCAGGCAGCTGAAATAACTGAGGTGAAGGCATTGTCTTTGCTACCAGACGGTAAAATCCAAACTATATCCAAATTATACAAAAGAAGACTTAAAATTACTTGAAGATTTGAAAGGTAAAATGAAACCAGATGGATGAGTATATTTAAAAGATAACCACATAGTAATACCCTCTAGTTTGACATGGCCCATAGTTCTTACAGAACACAATAAAACGCATTGGGGAGCTGGCACACTGCATAAGAGCCTGAGTCAGACATTAGTGGGACGATATGATAAAACAAGTAACTCAACAATGTAGCATTTGCTTACACAATAACCCCAATACCAAGGATAGAATAAAATTTGGAATAATCGGTAAAGGAAATTATTCGGGGCAACAGTGGCAAATTGATTTTTCAGAACTCCCTAGAAAAGGGGGGTATCATTATTTACTGGTTCTGACTGACACGTTTTCAGGAAGGCCTGAAGCCTTTCCCTGTCGAACAAACAAAGCAAGAGAAGTGGTTAAAGTCTTGTTAAATGAAATAATAGCATGCTTTGGGATTCCAGTAGCAATGTCTTCTGATAGAGTTTCACATTTTTGTGCACAAGTGGTAGAACAGATAAGTAAGATTCTAAAGATAGATTGGCAACTGCATACTCCTTATAGACCACAGGCAAGTGGACAGGTAGAAAAAATGAACCATTTAATTAAACAATAAATAGGTAAAATTGGATAAGAAGCTAATTTGTCATGGCCTCAATCCCTCCCTTTAGCATTACTTGGAATTAGAGTTAAACCTAGAATAAAAGGAAATTTGAGTCCCTTCAAAATCTTATATGGAAGGCCATAGCAATTTCTATTTAGTGGAGAGGACCTAACGCAGTTAGGATCAGAATATTTATATGCTTATATAACTGAACTTCAGAAACAATTAAATAAAGTACATACATTTGTTTTAGGGACCAGGGCTAGAGGGTTGGATCAACCAATCCACCCCTTGAAGCTCGGGGATTATATATATATAAAGACTTTTTCAGGACAACCCCTGCAGGAAAAATGGAAGGAAAGTGGATGGGACCATACCAAGTATTACTGACAACACACACCGCCACGAAGATTAAGAAGCAAGCAGCTTGGATCCACAATTCAAGGGTGAAGAAGGCCCCGGCGAGGATATGGACCACCACTCCAATTGGACCAACAAAATTACGGTTTTCCAGATCCTAATGATTGCAGGGGTGCGGTTCTCGGATTTGGGGTGGGCAACTTGGGATGAGAACTTACACCTGACCTTAATACAAACAATTTCTCAAGTAACTAATAAGACGAACTGTTGGGTATGCACCCATCTGCCACAGCATGGGAATAAGGGTGTATCGTTAATTGGGATTCCCTTGCCTGAAAACTTATCTTGGACTAATTTGTGGGAAAACACATCTCGGGGTCGAAAATATTAAGCAGTTTTGGAACTAGAAGTGAGTAGCTTCATGCCGTTAGAATCCTATTATGTATGTGTACAAAGGTGTAACCCGCCTAAGGGTATAGGAAAACAGCATTGTATAAATACGGATACTACTTATGTGGGAAATCAGACATCTTGTAATTGAACAATTGATATTAGTCCGACTAGCGGCTGGGCAAATTCAACCAGCTGGACGGTTCCAGAAGGAAAAGGGTGGTATTGGCTATGCAATGATACAGCCCGTAAGGTCTTGCCTGAGAATTGGAAGGGAACTTGCACTCTTGGAGCGGTAGTCCCCAATATGACAGTACATGATGTAGTGCCTCGAGGTTACTTGAGAAATCATATCCGGAGAATCAGATGAAAAATTAACAATCCATTGGTAGAGAGACACACCCCTTTTCATAATTTTGTGCGATGGTTTATCCCATGGTTAGGAGTGAGTGAATTGGAAAAGGCAATAGTTAATATTTCTGCAATTATAGAGAAGTTAGAAAACAAAATTCTGGATGCTATAAAGACTCAACAAGAAGAGATATCTAGTTTATCACAGGTCGTATTACAAAATCGGATGGCCCTAGACTTGTTACTGGCCACTCAAGGGGGAGTCTGTACAGTAATAAACACAAGTTGTTGTATGTATGTAGATCAGAGTGGAAGGATCTCTACCGACCTGGAAGAAATCTGGAAGCAGACAAGGATCCTACATGAGATCAGTAAAGATGATCTTTCCTGGAGTTTTAGTGAACTATGGAATAAGTGAACCTCCTGGTTGCCCAATTTCCAATGGTTGAAACAAGTATTCATTGCTCTAATCGTATTAGTAGTGTTAGGAATATTTGTGTGCATGTTGTTTAGATGCCTGCTTTGTTGTGTTACTGTAAATAATGAAAGTATCTGATGCAAAAGAATTTGCATGGGAAAAGAAAAGGGGGGATTGATTAAGGAGGTATTGGGGAGGCAAGGACAATCCCCAGACAAGGACTGTATATCTCGAAACAAGACACTGGAACTCATGATAAGGAAGCGGCAGGCGGACAGAGAAACGAATGTAAGGACTATAAATCCCGAAACTGGACATTGGAATTCATTATAAAGATACAACAAACGGGAGAATTAACAACAACCAGCTCTTGCAATTAAGAAACATGCCAATTGAGCAGATTCCTGACCAAAGGTGAAAAGTACACTGTGAGGAAGACTCGGGGTCTTCCTCCCAAAGACCCCTGCCCACGTCCCAAAGACCCCTGCCCACAATTCTTGGAAGGCTCTGCGCAGGCGCAAGGTGCCAAAAGGCTAATTAGCATGAGAAGCGAGGGAAGGCGGGGATAGGTAATGCATATGTCTAGGTGCTTGTAGAATATTGATAGATTGATTGTATAAATTCAAGACTGCTTTCTGCTTTGGGTATGCACGATAGGTGGAGAGATCCCCCGTGCATCCAGCGCTGCAATAAAGAATATACCACTTAAAGGAATTTTGGCTTGGATCTTTGAATCAATTTGGCGACCCAGATGGGACAACCTCTCTGCCGGACCGCAGGACCCGCTGGAAACAGGACTCTCTAGGGTACCCCCGGGATTTCCCGGAGGGACTCCTCGACTCACCGGATCACTGCGGAGGCAGACAAGGACCCCATCATTGTAAGTGAGTATATTCTTTATTCTGGTTTGGTTTTCTGGTAGACCGGTCATCTGGAACTGTCTGTAAGTCAGAAGGTGATCTTCTGCGAGGCAGTGTTTGGTATATACTTTGTGGTTAGCACCATAAGTACATGTTTGGGGACCTTAAGGAAGGAGCTCGCTTTAAGGTCCATCTGGAATTGTGTTGTCTATTTCGGTTTTCTGACTCATGGAGTATGGTATTTAACTCTGGTTATTGTTACTGCGATTTTGGCTATTTTCCTGGTGGCAATAGTAGGTTCGTGGCATTGTTATAAGAAAGATATCGTTACGGTGTTACACAGTTCGGTTTTCTGACTTATCGCATGTGGAATTTGACTATTGTTACTGTGATTTTGGCAATATTGCTGGTAATAGTAGTTTTGTGACATCGCTACTGAAAGATATTGCGTGCCCGTATTTTTGTGAGTGATACGTTTTGTGATACGCTTTTGTAAGTAACATGTGTATTCTGAAAGTGTAAACTGGAAACTGGGGGGGCAAACAAGCAGTGAAATTTTAAAGAAAAGTGTGTTAGGCTGTGTTTGAAGTCACTGGAAGGATATTGGAGGATCTGCCGGTGGAAGTGTGAACAGGAAAACATTGATAAAATATCGTAATCAGTGGTGGCCGCTTTATAAGCTGGAATGTGGAGAAAAGTGGCCCCTAAATGGAACTTTAAACTCTAATATTTTGCTACAGTTAATGTTGTTTTTTGAGAAGCAGAACAGGATGAAATGTTGTATACTGATGTTTCAGCATCTTGGTGGGAAAAGGTACGGAATTAAGTTGGCCCCTGACTGAACCTTTGATGTTGGCATTAGAGAAGTACAGGCTGGAGAAAGATAAAGGAAGTGTTAAAAGGGTTGTTGAAAGTGTTAAAGGTGTTTGAAGTTGAATGAGCAGGGAAAGAGGATGTAGGAATGTTAATAGTTGTGCCTCTGCCCGAGGCAGAGATCTTAAAATCATGGGTGTTAGCCCTTTAGGGCAAAGGGACCATGATCGGTCCGGTCCGAGAGAGTTGTCACAGAAACAGAAAAGAGGTCAACTCTTAAAACAACCTGAGTTCATGTGCGAGCTCAGATTGCTGATGGGACCGTTCAGGGAACTGTGGACAATTGCATTCCCCTGACCGACCCCCACTAAGACCCGAATCATCCTGAAAATTATGAACGGTTAAGTAAATACTAAAACCTGGATGAATTGGGAATTGAGAATATGCTTCCAACAAGGTCTAAAAGAAAGCCCTATGGAATTTTTGGACCAACTCTGAAATGTAATGAAAATAAATAAATCAATAAATAAATAAATAAAACAAAACGGTTTGGACCTGGCTTTGGAGGACAAATTGACTAGCCTTTTCCTAGGGTAATCAACCCCTGATTTCAACAGGAATAACGGGGACCTGGGGAATCTACCCTAGCGGATCCTCCACTGGTTATAATGAAGCTAGGGGAGGAATGGAAGTGAAATTTCTTATTGCTATGGGGCAACGTATTCAGTTCTAAATCAAGCATTAATGCCTTCACAGAATTATTATGTTAGGGTAAAAGGTGTGTCGTGGTTTAACCCGGCCGGCAGCTAAACACCACGCAGCTGTTCGCTCACCCTCCCCCTCCCTCTCTGGGACGGGGGAGAGAAATGGAAAGTGAAGCCCGTGAGTTGAGATAAAGACAGTTTAATAAGACAAAATAATAGTAATAATAATAATACAATGATGATAATAGTACCACTACTAATAATGTGTACAAACAAGTGATGCACAATGCAATTGCTCACCACCCGCTGACCGATGCCCAGCCTAACCCCGAGCAGTCCGGCCCCCTCCCCCTGGCGAGCCACCCCTATGTATTGTTTAGCCTGACGTCAGATGCTATGGAATACCCCTTTGGCTAGTTTGGGTCACCTGTCCTGGGTGTGTCCCCTCCCAGCTCTTCCTGCACCCCCAGCCTGCCTGTTGGCAGGACAGAGCAAGAAGCTGAGATGTCCTTGGCTTGGTATAAGCATTGCTCTGCAACAATTAAAACATCGGGGTGTTATCAGCACTCTTCTCATCCTAAGCCAAAACATAGCATTCTACCAGCTACTAGGAAGAAAATTAACTCTGTTCTAACTGAAACCAGGACAAGGTGTAACCGAAAAGGCTTATTTTTGTGAACCTTTGAAGTACAAGTTAGGGAAACAATGGGGCATACACAGATTTTTATCTATGCCTAGCTCCTCATGGGCACTCTTAGGTAGAGATTTATTAGAGCAAGTAGGAGCAGAAATTGTCTTTGAAAAAGGGAAAATGGAATTAAGAACAGGAGAAGAACAACTAATAAATGTGTTAAGCTTGGCACTAATACAAACTGACCCTAAAAGTGAAATACCTTTAGAGATCACAGATCAAGTATGTCCAGGAGTTTGGGCTACCGAAGTCCCTGGAAGAGCTAAAAATGTGACCTTAATAATTATTAAATTAAAGCCAGGAGAGAAACCCGTTAAGGTTAAGTAATATCCTTTGAGGCTAGAAGATAGGAAAGGAATTAAAGAGATAATTGATAAATTTTTACAGTATGGATTATTGCTTGAATGCGAATCAGAATACAATGCACCCATATTGCCAATTAAAAAGGCAGATGAAAAAGCTATAGGCTAGTTCAGGATTTGAGGGCCATAAATAAAATCACTGAGGATATACATCCAGTAGTGGCAAACCCTTATACTTTGCTGACTAAATTAAAGAATAGTCAAGTCTGGTTTACCGTACTGGATTTAAAAGATGCCTTCTTCTGCCTAGGCTTAGCCACAGAAAGCCAAAACCTATTCGCCTTTGAATGGGAATATCCCGATTCAGGCAGAAAGACGCAGCTTACGTGGACATTACTACCTCAAGGATTCAAGAATAGCCCCACTATTTTTGGAAACCAATTAGCAAGGGAACTCGAAACATGGATACCTCCGGACACTGAAGGTGCTTTGTTACAATATGTAGTATGTAGATGATCTCTTAATAGCTGCCGAGACTAAAGGGAGTTGTATTCAATGGACTATAAGTCGTCTTAATTTTCTGGGTTTAAATGGATCTCAAGTCTCTTGACAGAAAGTCCAGCTGGCTCAACAAAGTGTGACCTATCTGGGATTTGACATTTCGGAAGGACAACGAGAACTAGGAACTGAACATAAGGAAGTCACTTGCCGGACTCCAGAACCTCAAATGGTAAAGGAGCTACAAACCTTTTTAGGAATGACAGGTTGGTGTCGCCTTTGGATTTATAATGATGGACTATTGGTAAAGCCTCTATGTGAATTGATAAAGATTCACCAGTCAAAGTTAGTCTGGACTGGAGAAGCACAAAAAGTCTTTAAACAACTTAAACAAGAATTGATGATTTTGAAACATCAAGCAATATTGGTAGAACAGGACGACGTGGAAATTGTGATAATTAATATTGTGAATCTAGCCTCTTTTCTTAGTGATGCTCCGGCACGACCTGTGATTCACGATTGTTTAGAAACTATAGAGACTGTGTATTCCAGCCGACCAGACCTTAAGGAGGAGCCCATGGAAGATGCGGAAGAAACTTGGTTCACGGATGGGAGCAGTTTTGTTACGCAAAGACAACGTAAAGCTGGATATGCTATAACAACTACTCAGCAGGTAATCGAGTCTAAGCCTTTACCCCCTGGAACATCAGCTCAAAAGGCGGAGATAGTTGCTCTCACGAGAGCATTGGAACTGGCAGCGGGAAAAAGGGTAAATAGTTGGACAGATTCTAAATATACATTCGGCGTGGTACATGCTCATGGAGCAATTTGGAAAGACCATGGATTGCTGACCGCTCAGTGAAAACACAAAGTATGCTGAAGAAATTTTAAAATTGTTAGAGGCTGTAAAACAACCAGAAAAGGTAGCTATCATGCATTGTCAGGGACACCAAAAGGGGAACACCGATTTTGAAATTGGAAAATCGATTGGCAGAGGCTAAGCAGGCAGCTGAAATAACTGAGGTGAAGGCATTGTCTTTGCTACCAGACGGTAAAATCCAAACTATATCCAAATTATACAAAAGAAGACTTAAAATTACTTGAAGATTTGAAAGGTAAAATGAAACCAGATGGATGAGTATATTTAAAAGATAACCACATAGTAATACCCTCTAGTTTGACATGGCCCATAGTTCTTACAGAACACAATAAAACGCATTGGGGAGCTGGCACACTGCATAAGAGCCTGAGTCAGACATTAGTGGGACGATATGATAAAACAAGTAACTCAACAATGTAGCATTTGCTTACACAATAACCCCAATACCAAGGATAGAATAAAATTTGGAATAATCGGTAAAGGAAATTATTCGGGGCAACAGTGGCAAATTGATTTTTCAGAACTCCCTAGAAAAGGGGGGTATCATTATTTACTGGTTCTGACTGACACGTTTTCAGGAAGGCCTGAAGCCTTTCCCTGTCGAACAAACAAAGCAAGAGAAGTGGTTAAAGTCTTGTTAAATGAAATAATAGCATGCTTTGGGATTCCAGTAGCAATGTCTTCTGATAGAGTTTCACATTTTTGTGCACAAGTGGTAGAACAGATAAGTAAGATTCTAAAGATAGATTGGCAACTGCATACTCCTTATAGACCACAGGCAAGTGGACAGGTAGAAAAAATGAACCATTTAATTAAACAATAAATAGCTAAAATTGGATAAGAAGCTAATTTGTCATGGCCTCAATCCCTCCCTTTAGCATTACTTGGAATTAGAGTTAAACCTAGAATAAAAGGAAATTTGAGTCCCTTCAAAATCTTATATGGAAGGCCATAGCAATTTCTATTTAGTGGAGAGGACCTAACGCAGTTAGGATCAGAATATTTATATGCTTATATAACTGAACTTCAGAAACAATTAAATAAAGTACATACATTTGTTTTAGGGACCAGGGCTAGAGGGTTGGATCAACCAATCCACCCCTTGAAGCTCGGGGATTATATATATATAAAGACTTTTTCAGGACAACCCCTGCAGGAAAAATGGAAGGAAAGTGGATGGGACCATACCAAGTATTACTGACAACACACACCGCCACGAAGATTAAGAAGCAAGCAGCTTGGATCCACAATTCAAGGGTGAAGAAGGCCCCGGCGAGGATATGGACCACCACTCCAATTGGACCAACAAAATTACGGTTTTCCAGATCCTAATGATTGCAGGGGTGCGGTTCTCGGATTTGGGGTGGGCAACTTGGGATGAGAACTTACACCTGACCTTAATACAAACAATTTCTCAAGTAACTAATAAGACGAACTGTTGGGTATGCACCCATCTGCCACAGCATGGGAATAAGGGTGTATCGTTAATTGGGATTCCCTTGCCTGCAAACTTATCTTGGACTAATTTGTGGGAAAACACATCTCGGGGTCGAAAATATTAAGCAGTTTTGGAACTAGGAGTGAGTAGCTTCATGCCGTTAGAATCCTATTATGTATGTGTACAAAGGTGTAACCCGCCTAAGGGTATAGGAAAACAGCATTGTATAAATACGGATACTACTTATGTGGGAAATCAGACATCTTGTAATTGAACAATTGATATTAGTACGACTAGCGGCTGGGCAAATTCAGCCAGCTGGACGGTTCCAGAAGGAAAAGGGTGGTATTGGCTATGCAATGATACAGCCCGTAAGGTCTTGCCTGAGAATTGGAAGGGAACTTGCACTCTTGGAGCGGTAGTCCCCAATATGACAGTACATGATGTAGTGCCTCGAGGTTACTTGAGAAATCATATGCGGAGAATCAGATGAAAAATTAACAATCCATTGGTAGAGAGACACACCCCTTTTCATAGTTTTGTGCGATGGTTTATCCCATGGTTAGGAGTGAGTGAATTGGAAAAGGCAATAGTTAATATTTCTGCCATTATAGAGAAGTTAGAAAACAAAATTCTGGATGCTATAAAGGCTCAACAAGAAGAGATATCTAGTTTATCACAGGTAGTATTACAAAATCGGATGGCCCTAGACTTGTTACTGGCCACTCAAGGGGGAGTCTGTACAGTAATAAACACAAGTTGTTGTATGTATGTAGATCAGAGTGGAAGGATCTCTACCGACCTGGAAGAAATCTGGAAGCAGACAAGGATCCTACATGAGATCAGTAAAGATGATCTTTCCTGGAGTTTTAGTGAACTATGGAATAAGTGAACCTCCTGGTTGCCCAATTTCCAATGGTTGAAACAAGTATTCATTGCTCTAATCGTATTAGTAGTGTTAGGAATATTTGTGTGCATGTTGTTTAGATGCCTGCTTTGTTGTGTTACTGTAAATAATGAAAGTATCTGATGCAAAAGAATTTGCATGGGAAAAGAAAAGGGGGGATTGATTAAGGAGGTATTGGGGAGGCAAGGACAATCCCCAGACAAGGACTGTATATCTCGAAACAAGACACTGGAACTCATGATAAGGAAGCGGCAGGCGGACAGAGAAACGAATGTAAGGACTATAACTCTCGAAACTGGACATTGGAATTCATTATAAAGATACAACAAACGGGAGAATTAGCAACAACCAGCTCTTGCAATTAAGAAACATGCCAATTGAGCAGATTCCTGACCAAAGGTGAAAAGTACACTGTGAGGAAGACTCGGGGTCTTCCTCCCAAAGACCCCTGCCCACGTCCCAAAGACCCCTGCCCACAATTCTTGGAAGGCTCTGCGCAGGCGCAAGGTGCCAAAAGGCTAATTAGCATGAGAAGCGAGGGAAGGCGGGGATAGGTAATGCATATGTCTAGGTGCTTGTAGAATATTGATAGATTGATTGTATAAATTCAAGACTGCTTTCTGCTTTGGGTATGCACGATAGGTGGAGAGATCCCCCGTGCATCCAGCGCTGCAATAAAGAATATACCACTTAAAGGAATTTTGGCTTGGATCTTTGAATCAATTTGGCGACCCAGATGGGACAACCTCTCTGCCGGACCGCAGGACCCGCTGGAAACAGGACTCTCTAGGGTACCCCCGGGATTTCCCGGAGGGACTCCTCGACTCACCGGATCACTGCGGAGGCAGACAAGGACCCCATCATTGTAAGTGAGTATATTCTTTATTCTGGTTTGGTTTTCTGGTAGACCGGTCATCTGGAACTGTCTGTAAGTCAGAAGGTGATCTTCTGCGAGGCAGTGTTTGGTATATACTTTGTGGTTAGCACCATAAGTACATGTTTGGGGACCTTAAGGAAGGAGCTCGCTTTAAGGTCCATCTGGAATTGTGTTGTCTATTTCAGTTTTCTGACTCATGGAGTATGGTATTTAACTCTGGTTATTGTTACTGCGATTTTGGCTATTTTCCTGGTGGTAATAGTAGGTTCGTGGCATTGTTATAAGAAAGATATCGTTACAGTGTTACACAGTTCGGTTTTCTGACTTATCGCATGTGGAATTTGACTCTGACTATTGTTACTGTGATTTTGGCAATATTGCTGGTAATAGTAGTTTTGTGACATCGCTACTGAAAGATATTGCGTGCCCGTATTTTTGTGAGTGATACGTTTTGTGATACGCTTTTGTAAGTAACATGTGTATTCTGAAAGTGTAAACTGGAAACTGGGGGGGCAAACAAGCAGTGAAATTTTAAAGAAAAGTGTGTTAGGCTGTGTTTGAAGTCACTGGAAGGATATTGGAGGATCTGCCGGTGGAAGTGTGAACAGGAAAACATTGATAAAATATCGTAATCAGTGGTGGCCGCTTTATAAGCTGGAATGTGGAGAAAAGTGGCCCCTAAACGGAACTTTAAACTCTAATATTTTGCTACAGTTAATGTTGTTTTTTTGAGAAGCAGAACAGGATGAAATGTTGTATACTGATGTTTCAGCATCTTGGTGGGAAAAGGTACGGAATTAAGTTGGCCCCTGACTGAACCTTTGATGTTGGCATTAGAGAAGTACAGGCTGGAGAAAGATAAAGGAAGTGTTAAAAGGGTTGTTGAAAGTGTTAAAGGTGTTTGAAGTTGAATGAGCAGGGAAAGAGGATGTAGGAATGTTAATAGTTGTGCCTCTGCCCGAGGCAGAGATCTTAAAATCATGGGTGTTAGCCCTTTAGGGCAAAGGGACCATGATCGGTCCGGTCCGAGAGAGTTGTCACAGAAACAGAAAAGAGGTCAACTCTTAAAACAACCTGAGTTCATGTGTGAGCTCAGATTGCTGATGAGACCGTTCAGGGAACTGTGGACAATTGCATTCCCCTGACCGACCCCCACTAAGACCCGAATCATCCTGAAAATTATGAACGGTTAAGTAAATACTAAAACCTGGATGAATTGGGAATTGAGAATATGCTTCCAACAAGGTCTAAAAGAAAGCCCTATGGAATTTTTGGACCAACTCTGAAATGTAATGAAAATAAATAAATCAATAAATAAATAAATAAAACAAAACGGTTTGGACCTGGCTTTGGAGGACAAATTGACTAGCCTTTTCCTAGGGTAATCAACCCCTGATTTCAACAGGAATAACGGGGACCTGGGGAATCTACCCTAGCGGATCCTCCACTGGTTATAATGAAGCTAGGGGAGGAATGGAAGTGAAATTTCTTATTGCTATGGGGCAACGTATTCAGTTCTAAATCAAGCATTAATGCCTTCACAGAATTATTATGTTAGGGTAAAAGGTGTGTCGTGGTTTAACCCGGCCGGCAGCTAAACACCACGCAGCTGTTCGCTCCCCCTCCCCCTCCCTCTCTGGGACGGGGGAGAGAAATGGAAAGTGAAGCCCGTGAGTTGAGATAAAGACAGTTTAATAAGACAAAATAATAATAATAATAATAATAATAATAATAATACAATGATGATAATAGTACCACTACTAATAATGTGTACAAACAAGTGATGCACAATGCAATTGCTCACCACCCGCTGACCGATGCCCAGCCTAACCCCGAGCAGTCCGGCCCTCTCCCCCTAGCTAGCCACCCCTATGTATTGTTTAGCCTGACGTCAGATGCTATGGAATACCCCTTTGGCTAGTTTGGGTCACCTGTCCTGGGTGTGTCCCCTCCCAGCTCTTCCTGCACCCCCAGCCTGCCTGTTGGCAGGACAGAGCAAGAAGCTGAGATGTCCTTGGCTTGGTATAAGCACTGCTCTGCAACAATTAAAACATCGGGGTGTTATCAGCACTCTTCTCATCCTAAGCCAAAACATAGCATTCTACCAGCTACTAGGAAGAAAATTAACTCTGTTCTAACTGAAACCAGGACAAGGTGTAACCGAAAAGGCTTATTTTTGTGAACCTTTGAAGTACAAGTTAGGGAAACAATGGGGCATACACAGATTTTTATCTATGCCTAGCTCCTCATGGGCACTCTTAGGTAGAGATTTATTAGAGCAAGTAGGAGCAGAAATTGTCTTTGAAAAAGGGAAAATGGAATTAAGAACAGGAGAAGAACAACTAATAAATGTGTTAAGCTTGGCACTAATACAAAGTGACCCTAAAAGTGAAATACCTTTAGAGATCACAGATCAAGTATGTCCAGGAGTTTGGGCTAGCGAAGTCCCTGGAAGAGCTAAAAATGTGACCTTAATAATTATTAAATTAAAGCCAGGAGAGAAACCCGTTAAGGTTAAGTAATATCCTTTGAGGCTAGAAGATAGGAAAGGAATTAAAGAGATAATTGATAAATTTTTACAGTATGGATTATTGCTTGAATGCGAATCAGAATACAATGCACCCATATTGCCAATTAAAAAGGCAGATGAAAAAGCTATAGGCTAGTTCAGGATTTGAGGGCCATAAATAAAATCACTGAGGATATACATCCAGTAGTGGCAAACCCTTATACTTTGCTGACTAAATTAAAGAATAGTCAAGGCTGGTTTACCGTACTGGATTTAAAAGATGCCTTCTTCTGCCTAGGCTTAGCCACAGAAAACCAAAACCTATTCGCCTTTGAATGGGAAAATCCCGATTCAGGCAGAAAGACGCAGCTTACGTGGACATTACTACCTCAAGGATTCAAGAATAGCCCCACTATTTTTGGAAACCAATTAGCAAGGGAACTCGAAACATGGATACCTCCGGACACTGAAGGTGCTTTGTTACAATATGTAGATGATCTCTTAATAGCTACCGAGACTAAAGGGAGTTGTATTCAATGGACTATAAGTCGTCTTAATTTTCTGGGTTTAAATGGATCTCAAGTCTCTTGACAGAAAGTCCAGCTGGCTCAACAAAGTGTGACCTATCTGGGATTTGACATTTCGGAAGGACAACGAGAACTAGGAACTGAACATAAGGAAGTCATTTGCCGGACTCCAGAACCTCAAATGGTAAAGGAGCTACAAACCTTTTTAGGAATGACAGGTTGGTGTCGCCTTTGGATTTATAATGATGGACTATTGGTAAAGCCTCTGTGTGAATTGATAAAGATTAACCAGTCAAAGTTAGTCTGGACTGGAGAAGCACAAAAAGTCTTTAAACAACTTAAACAAGAATTGATGATTTTGAAACATCAAGCAATATTGGTAGAACAGGACGACGTGGAAATTGTGATAATTAATATTGTGAATCTAGCCTCTTTTCTTAGTGATGCTCCGGCACAACCTGTGATTCACGATTGTTTAGAAACTATAGAGACTGTGTATTCCAGCCGACCAGACCTTAAGGAGGAGCCCATGGAAGATGCGGAAGAAACTTGGTTCACGGATGGGAGCAGTTTTGTTACGCAAAGACAACGTAAAGCTGGATATGCTATAACAACTACTCAGCAGGTAATCGAGTCTAAGCCTTTACCCCCTGGAACATCAGCTCAAAAGGCGGAGATAGTTGCTCTCACGAGAGCATTGGAACTGGCAGCGGGAAAAAGGGTAAATAGTTGGACAGATTCTAAATATACATTCGGCGTGGTACATGCTCATGGAGCAATTTGGAAAGACCATGGATTGCTGACCGCTCAGTGAAAACACAAAGTATGCTGAAGAAATTTTAAAATTGTTAGAGGCTGTAAAACAACCAGAAAAGGTAGCTATCATGCATTGTCAGGGACACCAAAAGGGGAACACCGATTTTGAAATTGGAAAATCGATTGGCAGAGGCTAAGCAGGCAGCTGAAATAACTGAGGTGAAGGCATTGTCTTTGCTACCAGACGGTAAAATCCAAACTATATCCAAATTATACAAAAGAAGACTTAAAATTACTTGAAGATTTGAAAGGTAAAATGAAACCAGATGGATGAGTATATTTAAAAGATAACCACATAGTAATACCCTCTAGTTTGACATGGCCCATAGTTCTTACAGAACACAATAAAACGCACTGGGGAGCTGGCACACTGCATAAGAGCCTGAGTCAGACATTAGTGGGACGATATGATAAAACAAGTAACTCAACAATGTAGCATTTGCTTACACAATAACCCCAATACCAAGGATAGAATAAAATTTGGAATAATCGGTAAAGGAAATTATTCGGGGCAACAGTGGCAAATTGATTTTTCAGAACTCCCTAGAAAAGGGGGGTATCATTATTTACTGGTTCTGACTGACACGTTTTCAGGAAGGCCTGAAGCCTTTCCCTGTCGAACAAACAAAGCAAGAGAAGTGGTTAAAGTCTTGTTAAATGAAATAATAGCATGCTTTGGGATTCTAGGAGCAATGTCTTCTGATAGAGTTTCACATTTTTGTGCACAAGTGGTAGAACAGATAAGTAAGATTCTAAAGATAGATTGGCAACTGCATACTCCTTATAGACCACAGGCAAGTGGACAGGTAGAAAAAATGAACCATTTAATTAAACAATAAATAGCTAAAATTGGATAAGAAGCTAATTTGTCATGGCCTCAATCCCTCCCTTTAGCATTACTTGGAATTAGAGTTAAACCTAGAATAAAGGAAATTTGAGTCCCTTCAAAATCTTATATGGAAGGCCATAGCAATTTCTATTTAGTGGAGAGGACCTAACGCAGTTAGGATCAGAATATTTATATGCTTATATAACTGAACTTCAGAAACAATTAAATAAAGTACATACATTTGTTTTAGGGACCAGGGCTAGAGGGTTGGATCAACCAATCCACCCCTTGAAGCTTGGGGATTATATATATATAAAGACATTTTCAGGACAACCCCTGCAGGAAAAATGGAAGGAAAGTGGATGGGACCATACCAAGTATTACTGACAACACACACCGCCACGAAGATTAAGAAGCAAGCAGCTTGGATCCACAATTCAAGGGTGAAGAAGGCCCCGGCGAGGATATGGACCACCACTCCAATTGGACCAACAAAATTACGGTTTTCCAGATCCTAATGATTGCAGGGGTGCGGTTCTCGGATTTGGGGTGGGCAACTTGGGATGAGAACTTACACCTGACCTTAATACAAACAATTTCTCAAGTAACTAATAAGACGAACTGTTGGGTATGCACCCATCTGCCACAGCATGGGAATAAGGGTGTATCGTTAATTGGGATTCCCTTGCCTGCAAACTTATCTTGGACTAATTTGTGGGAAAACACATCTCGGGGTCGAAAATATTAAGCAGTTTTGGAACTAGAAGTGAGTAGCTTCATGCCGTTAGAATCCTATTATGTATGTGTACAAAGGTGTAACCCGCCTAAGGGTATAGGAAAACAGCATTGTATAAATACGGATACTACTTATGTGGGAAATCAGACATCTTGTAATTGAACAATTGATATTAGTCCGACTAGCGGCTGGGCAAATTCAACCAGCTGGACGGTTCCAGAAGGAAAAGGGTGGTATTGGCTATGCAATGATACAGCCCGTAAGGTCTTGCCTGAGAACTGGAAGGGAACTTGCACTCTTGGAGCGGTAGTCCCCAATATGACAGTACATGATGTAGTGCCTCGAGGTTACTTGAGAAATCATATGCGGAGAATCAGATGAAAAATTAACAATCCATTGGTAGAGAGACACACCCCTTTTCATAGTTTTGTGCGATGGTTTATCCCATGGTTAGGAGTGAGTGAATTGGAAAAGGCAATAGTTAATATTTCTGCAATTATAGAGAAGTTAGAAAACAAAATTCTGGATGCTATAAAGGCTCAACAAGAAGAGATATCTAGTTTATCACAGGTCGTATTACAAAATCGGATGGCCCTAGACTTGTTACTGGCCACTCAAGGGGGAGTCTGTACAGTAATAAACACAAGTTGTTGTATGTATGTAGATCAGAGTGGAAGGATCTCTACCGACCTGGAAGAAATATGGAAGCAGACAAGGATCCTACATGAGATCAGTAAAGATGATCTTTCATGGAGTTTTAGTGAACTATGGAATAAGTGAACCTCCTGGTTGCCCAATTTCCAATGGTTGAAACAAGTATTCATTGCTCTAATCGTATTAGTAGTGTTAGGAATATTTGTGTGCATGTTGTTCAGATGCCTGCTTTGTTGTGTTACTGTAAATAATGAAAGTATCTGATGCAAAAGAATTTGCATGGGAAAAGAAAAGGGGGGATTGATTAAGGAGGTATTGGGGAGGCAAGGACAATCCCCAGACAAGGACTGTCTATCTCGAAACAAGACACTGGAACTCATGATAAGGAAGCGGCAGGCGGACAGAGAAACGAATGTAAGGACTATAACTCTCGAAACTGGACATTGGAATTCATTATAAAGATACAACAAACGGGAGAATTAGCAACAACCAGCTCTTGCAATTAAGAAACATGCCAATTGAGCAGATTCCTGACCAAAGGTGAAAAGTACACTGTGAGGAAGACTCGGGGTCTTCCTCCCAAAGACCCCTGCCCACGTCCCAAAGACCCCTGCCCACAATTCTTGGAAGGCTCTGCGCAGGCGCAAGGTGCCAAAAGGCTAATTAGCATGAGAAGCGAGGGAAGGCGGGGATAGGTAATGCATATGTCTAGGTGCTTGTAGAATATTGATAGATTGATTGTATAAATTCAAGACTGCTTTCTGCTTTGGGTATGCACAATAGGTGGAGAGATCCCCCGTGCATCCAGCGCTGCAATAAAGAATATACCACTTAAAGGAATTTCGGCTTCGATCTTTGAATCAATTTGGCGACCCAGATTGGACAACCTCTCTGCCGGACCGCAGGACCCGCTGGAAACAGGACTCCCTAGGGTACCCCCGGGATTTCCCGGAGGGACTCCTCGACTCACCGGATCACTGCGGAGGCAGACAAGGACCCCATCATTGTAAGTGAGTATATTCTTTATTCTGGTTTGGTTTTCTGGTAGACCGGTCATCTGGAACTGTCTGTAAGTCAGAAGGTGATCTTCTGCGAGGCAGTGTTTGGTATATACTTTGTGGTTAGCACCATAAGTACATGTTTGGGGACCTTAAGGAAGGAGCTCGCTTTAAGGTCCATCTGGAATTGTGTTGTCTATTTCGGTTTTCTGACTCATGGAGTATGGTATTTAACTCTGGTTATTGTTACTGCGATTTTGGCTATTTTCCTGGTGGCAATAGTAGGTTCGTGGCATTGTTATAAGAAAGATATCGTTACGGTGTTACACAGTTCGGTTTTCTGACTTATCGCATGTGGAATTTGACTCTGACTATTGTTACTGTGATTTTGGCAATATTGCTGGTAATAGTAGTTTTGTGACATCGCTACTGGAAGATATTGCGTGCCCGTATTTTTGTGAGTGATACGTTTTGTGATACGCTTTTGTAAGTAACATGTGTATTCTGAAAGTGTAAACTGGAAACTGGGGGGGCAAACAAGCAGTGAAATTTTAAAGAAAAGTGTGTTAGGCTGTGTTTGAAGTCACTGGAAGGATATTGGAGGATCTGCCGGTGGAAGTGTGAACAGGAAAACATTGATAAAATATCGTAATCAGTGGTGGCCGCTTTATAAGCTGGAATGTGGAGAAAAGTGGCCCCTAAACGGAACTTTAAACTCTAATATTTTGCTACAGTTAATGTTGTTTTTTGAGAAGCAGAACAGGATGAAATGTTGTATACTGATGTTTCAGCATCTTGGTGGGAAAAGGTACGGAATTAAGTTGGCCCCTGACTGAACCTTTGATGTTGGCATTAGAGAAGTACAGGCTGGAGAAAGATAAAGGAAGTGTTAAAAGGGTTGTTGAAAGTGTTAAAGGTGTTTGAAGTTGAATGAGCAGGGAAAGAGGATGTAGGAATGTTAATAGTTCTGCCTCTGCCCGAGGCAGAGATCTTAAAATCATGGGTGTTAGCCCTTTAGGGCAAAGGGACCATGATCGGTCCGGTCCGAGAGAGTTATCACAGAAACAGAAAAGAGGTCAACTCTTAAAACAACCTGAGTTCATGTGTGAGCTCAGATTGCTGATGGGACCGTTCAGGGAACTGTGGACAATTGCATTCCCCTGACCGACCCCCACTAAGACCCGAATCATCCTGAAAATTATGAACGGTTAAGTAAATACTAAAACCTGGATGAATTGGGAATTGAGAATATGCTTCCAACAAGGTCTAAAAGAAAGCCCTATGGAATTTTTGGACCAACTCTGAAATGTAATGAAAATAAATAAATAAATAAATAAATAAATAAAACAAAACGGTTTGGACCTGGCTTTGGAGGACAAATTGACTAGCCTTTTCCTAGGGTAATCAACCCCTGATTTCAACAGGAATAACGGGGACCTGGGGAATCTACCCTAGCGGATCCTCCACTGGTTATAATGAAGCTAGGGGAGGAATGGAAGTGAAATTTCTTATTGCTATGGGGCAACGTATTCAGTTCTAAATCAAGCATTAATGCCTTCACAGAATTATTATGTTAGGGTAAAAGGTGTGTCGTGGTTTAACCCGGCCGGCAGCTAAACACCACGCAGCTGTTCGCTCCCCCTCCCCCTCCCTCTCTGGGACGGGGGAGAGAAATGGAAAGTGAAGCCTGTGAGTTGAGATAAAGACAGTTTAATAAGACAAAATAATAATAATAATAATAATAATAATAATAATACAATGATGATAATAGTACCACTACTAATAATGTGTACAAACAAGTGATGCACAATGCAATTGCTCACCACCCGCTGACCGATGCCCAGCCTAACCCCGAGCAGTCCGGCCCCCTCCCCCTAGCTAGCCACCCCTATGTATTGTTTAGCCTGACGTCAGATGCTATGGAATACCCCTTTGGCTAGTTTGGGTCACCTGTCCTGGGTCTGTCCCCTCCCAGCTCTTCCTGCACCCCCAGCCTGCCTGTTGGCAGGACAGAGCAAGAAGCTGAGATGTCCTTGGCTTGGTATAAGCACTGCTCTGCAACAATTAAAACATCGGGGTGTTATCAGCACTCTTCTCATCCTAAGCCAAAACATAGCATTCTACCAGCTACTAGGAAGAAAATTAACTCTGTTCTAACTGAAACCAGGACAAGGTGTAACCGAAAAGGCTTATTTTTGTGAACCTTTGAAGTACAAGTTAGGGAAACAATGGGGCATACACAGATTTTTATCTATGCCTAGCTCCTCATGGGCACTCTTAGGTAGAGATTTATTAGAGCAAGTAGGAGCAGAAATTGTCTTTGAAAAAGGGAAAATGGAATTAAGAACAGGAGAAGAACAACTAATAAATGTGTTAAGCTTGGCACTAATACAAAGTGACCCTAAAAGTGAAATACCTTTAGAGATCACAGATCAAGTATGTCCAGGAGTTTGGGCTAGCGAAGTCCCTGGAAGAGCTAAAAATGTGACCTTAATAATTATTAAATTAAAGCCAGGAGAGAAACCCGTTAAGGTTAAGTAATATCCTTTGAGGCTAGAAGATAGGAAAGGAATTAAAGAGATAATTGATAAATTTTTACAGTATGGATTATTGCTTGAATGCGAATCAGAATACAATGCACCCATATTGCCAATTAAAAAGGCAGATGAAAAAGCTATAGGCTAGTTCAGGATTTGAGGGCCATAAATAAAATCACTGAGGATATACATCCAGTAGTGGCAAACCCTTATACTTTGCTGACTAAATTAAAGAATAGTCAAGGCTGGTTTACCGTACTGGATTTAAAAGATGCCTTCTTCTGCCTAGGCTTAGCCACAGAAAGCCAAAACCTATTCGCCTTTGAATGGGAAAATCCCGATTCAGGCAGAAAGACGCAGCTTACGTGGACATTACTACCTCAAGGATTCAAGAATAGCCCCACTATTTTTGGAAACCAATTAGCAAGGGAACTCGAAACATGGATACCTCCGGACACTGAAGGTGCTTTGTTACAATATGTAGATGATCTCTTAATAGCTACCGAGACTAAAGGGAGTTGTATTCAATGGACTATAAGTCGTCTTAATTTTCTGGGTTTAAATGGATCTCAAGTCTCTTGACAGAAAGTCCAGCTGGCTCAACAAAGTGTGACCTATCTGGGATTTGACATTTCGGAAGGACAACGAGAACTAGGAACTGAACATAAGGAAGTCATTTGCCGGACTCCAGAACCTCAAATGGTAAAGGAGCTACAAACCTTTTTAGGAATGACAGGTTGGTGTCGCCTTTGGATTTATAATGATGGACTATTGGTAAAGCCTCTGTGTGAATTGATAAAGATTAACCAGTCAAAGTTAGTCTGGACTGGAGAAGCACAAAAAGTCTTTAAACAACTTAAACAAGAATTGATGATTTTGAAACATCAAGCAATATTGGTAGAACAGGACGACGTGGAAATTGTGATAATTAATATTGTGAATCTAGCCTCTTTTCTTAGTGATGCTCCGGCACAACCTGTGATTCACGATTGTTTAGAAACTATAGAGACTGTGTATTCCAGCCGACCAGACCTTAAGGAGGAGCCCATGGAAGATGCGGAAGAAACTTGGTTCACGGATGGGAGCAGTTTTGTTACGCAAAGACAACGTAAAGCTGGATATGCTATAACAACTACTCAGCAGGTAATCGAGTCTAAGCCTTTACCCCCTGGAACATCAGCTCAAAAGGCGGAGATAGTTGCTCTCACGAGAGCATTGGAACTGGCAGCGGGAAAAAGGGTAAATAGTTGGACAGATTCTAAATATACATTCGGCGTGGTACATGCTCATGGAGCAATTTGGAAAGACCATGGATTGCTGACCGCTCAGTGAAAACACAAAGTATGCTGAAGAAATTTTAAAATTGTTAGAGGCTGTAAAACAACCAGAAAAGGTAGCTATCATGCATTGTCAGGGACACCAAAAGGGGAACACCGATTTTGAAATTGGAAAATCGATTGGCAGAGGCTAAGCAGGCAGCTGAAATAACTGAGGTGAAGGCATTGTCTTTGCTACCAGACGGTAAAATCCAAACTATATCCAAATTATACAAAAGAAGACTTAAAATTACTTGAAGATTTGAAAGGTAAAATGAAACCAGATGGATGAGTATATTTAAAAGATAACCACATAGTAATACCCTCTAGTTTGACATGGCCCATAGTTCTTACAGAACACAATAAAACGCACTGGGGAGCTGGCACGCTGCATAAGAGCCTGAGTCAGACATTAGTGGGACGATATGATAAAACAAGTAACTCAACAATGTAGCATTTGCTTACACAATAACCCCAATACCAAGGATAGAATAAAATTTGGAATAATCGGTAAAGGAAATTATTCGGGGCAACAGTGGCAAATTGATTTTTCAGAACTCCCTAGAAAAGGGGGGTATCATTATTTACTGGTTCTGACTGACACGTTTTCAGGAAGGCCTGAAGCCTTTCCCTGTCGAACAAACAAAGCAAGAGAAGTGGTTAAAGTCTTGTTAAATGAAATAATAGCATGCTTTGGGATTCTAGTAGCAATGTCTTCTGATAGAGTTTCACATTTTTGTGCACAAGTGGTAGAACAGATAAGTAAGATTCTAAAGATAGATTGGCAACTGCATACTCCTTATAGACCACAGGCAAGTGGACAGGTAGAAAAAATGAACCATTTAATTAAACAATAAATAGCTAAAATTGGATAAGAAGCTAATTTGTCATGGCCTCAATCCCTCCCTTTAGCATTACTTGGAATTAGAGTTAAACCTAGAATAAAGGAAATTTGAGTCCCTTCAAAATCTTATATGGAAGGCCATAGCAATTTCTATTTAGTGGAGAGGACCTAACGCAGTTAGGATCAGAATATTTATATGCTTATATAACTGAACTTCAGAAACAATTAAATAAAGTACATACATTTGTTTTAGGGACCAGGGCTAGAGGGTTGGATCAACCAATCCACCCCTTGAAGCTTGGGGATTATATATATATAAAGACATTTTCAGGACAACCCCTGCAGGAAAAATGGAAGGAAAGTGGATGGGACCATACCAAGTATTACTGACAACACACACCGCCACGAAGATTAAGAAGCAAGCAGCTTGGATCCACAATTCAAGGGTGAAGAAGGCCCCGGCGAGGATATGGACCACCACTCCAATTGGACCAACAAAATTACGGTTTTCCAGATCCTAATGATTGCAGGGGTGCGGTTCTCGGATTTGGGGTGGGCAACTTGGGATGAGAACTTACACCTGACCTTAATACAAACAATTTCTCAAGTAACTAATAAGACGAACTGTTGGGTATGCACCCATCTGCCACAGCATGGGAATAAGGGTGTATCGTTAATTGGGATTCCCTTGCCTGCAAACTTATCTTGGACTAATTTGTGGGAAAACACATCTCGGGGTCGAAAATATTAAGCAGTTTTGGAACTAGAAGTGAGTAGCTTCATGCCGTTAGAATCCTATTATGTATGTGTACAAAGGTGTAACCCGCCTAAGGGTATAGGAAAACAGCATTGTATAAATACGGATACTACTTATGTGGGAAATCAGACATCTTGTAATTGAACAATTGATATTAGTCCGACTAGCGGCTGGGCAAATTCAACCAGCTGGACGGTTCCAGAAGGAAAAGGGTGGTATTGGCTATGCAATGATACAGCCCGTAAGGTCTTGCCTGAGAATTGGAAGGGAACTTGCACTCTTGGAGCGGTAGTCCCCAATATGACAGTACATGATGTAGTGCCTCGAGGTTACTTGAGAAATCATATGCGGAGAATCAGATGAAAAATTAACAATCCATTGGTAGAGAGACACACCCCTTTTCATAGTTTTGTGCGATGGTTTATCCCATGGTTAGGAGTGAGTGAATTGGAAAAGGCAATAGTTAATATTTCTGCAATTATAGAGAAGTTAGAAAACAAAATTCTGGATGCTATAAAGGCTCAACAAGAAGAGATATCTAGTTTATCACAGGTCGTATTACAAAATCGGATGGCCCTAGACTTGTTACTGGCCACTCAAGGGGGAGTCTGTACAGTAATAAACACAAGTTGTTGTATGTATGTAGATCAGAGTGGAAGGATCTCTACCGACCTGGAAGAAATATGGAAGCAGACAAGGATCCTACATGAGATCAGTAAAGATGATCTTTCATGGAGTTTTAGTGAACTATGGAATAAGTTAACCTCCTGGTTGCCCAATTTCCAATGGTTGAAACAAGTATTCATTGCTCTAATCGTATTAGTAGTGTTAGGAATATTTGTGTGCATGTTGTTCAGATGCCTGCTTTGTTGTGTTACTGTAAATAATGAAAGTATCTGATGCAAAAGAATTTGCATGGGAAAAGAAAAGGGGGGATTGATTAAGGAGGTATTGGGGAGGCAAGGACAATCCCCAGACAAGGACTGTATATCTCGAAACAAGACACTGGAACTCATGATAAGGAAGCGGCAGGCGGACAGAGAAACGAATGTAAGGACTATAAATCTCGAAACTGGACATTGGAATTCATTATAAAGATACAACAAACGGGAGAATTAGCAACAACCAGCTCTTGCAATTAAGAAACATGCCAATTGAGCAGATTCCTGACCAAAGGTGAAAAGTACACTGTGAGGAAGACTCGGGGTCTTCCTCCCAAAGACCCCTGCCCACGTCCCAAAGACCCCTGCCCACAATTCTTGGAAGGCTCTGCGCAGGCGCAAGGTGCCAAAAGGCTAATTAGCATGAGAAGCGAGGGAAGGCGGGGATAGGTAATGCATATGTCTAGGTGCTTGTAGAATATTGATAGATTGATTGTATAAATTCAAGACTGCTTTCTGCTTTGGGTATGCACAATAGGTGGAGAGATCCCCCGTGCATCCAGCGCTGCAATAAAGAATATACCACTTAAAGGAATTTCGGCTTCGATCTTTGAATCAATTTGGCGACCCAGATGGGACAACCTCTCTGCCGGACCGCAGGACCCGCTGGAAACAGGACTCCCTAGGGTACCCCCGGGATTTCCCGGAGGGACTCCTCGACTCACCGGATCACTGCGGAGGCAGACAAGGACCCCATCATTGTAAGTGAGTATATTCTTTATTCTGGTTTGGTTTTCTGGTAGACCGGTCATCTGGAACTGTCTGTAAGTCAGAAGGTGATCTTCTGCGAGGCAGTGTTTGGTATATACTTTGTGGTTAGCACCATAAGTACATGTTTGGGGACCTTAAGGAAGGAGCTCGCTTTAAGGTCCATCTGGAATTGTGTTGTCTATTTCGGTTTTCTGACTCATGGAGTATGGTATTTAACTCTGGTTATTGTTACTGCGATTTTGGCTATTTTCCTGGTGGCAATAGTAGGTTCGTGGCATTGTTATAAGAAAGATATCGTTACGGTGTTACACAGTTCGGTTTTCTGACTTATCGCATGTGGAATTTGACTCTGACTATTGTTACTGTGATTTTGGCAATATTGCTGGTAATAGTAGTTTTGTGACATCGCTACTGGAAGATATTGCGTGCCCGTATTTTTGTGAGTGATACGTTTTGTGATACGCTTTTGTAAGTAACATGTGTATTCTGAAAGTGTAAACTGGAAACTGGGGGGGCAAACAAGCAGTGAAATTTTAAAGAAAAGTGTGTTAGGCTGTGTTTGAAGTCACTGGAAGGATATTGGAGGATCTGCCGGTGGAAGTGTGAACAGGAAAACATTGATAAAATATCGTAATCAGTGGTGGCCGCTTTATAAGCTGGAATGTGGAGAAAAGTGGCCCCTAAACGGAACTTTAAACTCTAATATTTTGCTACAGTTAATGTTGTTTTTTGAGAAGCAGAACAGGATGAAATGTTGTATACTGATGTTTCAGCATCTTGGTGGGAAAAGGTACGGAATTAAGTTGGCCCCTGACTGAACCTTTGATGTTGGCATTAGAGAAGTACAGGCTGGAGAAAGATAAAGGAAGTGTTAAAAGGGTTGTTGAAAGTGTTAAAGGTGTTTGAAGTTGAATGAGCAGGGAAAGAGGATGTAGGAATGTTAATAGTTCTGCCTCTGCCCGAGGCAGAGATCTTAAAATCATGGGTGTTAGCCCTTTAGGGCAAAGGGACCATGATCGGTCCGGTCCGAGAGAGTTATCACAGAAACAGAAAAGAGGTCAACTCTTAAAACAACCTGAGTTCATGTGTGAGCTCAGATTGCTGATGGGACCGTTCAGGGAACTGTGGACAATTGCATTCCCCTGACCGACCCCCACTAAGACCCGAATCATCCTGAAAATTATGAACGGTTAAGTAAATACTAAAACCTGGATGAATTGGGAATTGAGAATATGCTTCCAACAAGGTCTAAAAGAAAGCCCTATGGAATTTTTGGACCAACTCTGAAATGTAATGAAAATAAATAAATAAATAAATAAATAAATAAAACAAAACGGTTTGGACCTGGCTTTGGAGGACAAATTGACTAGCCTTTTCCTAGGGTAATCAACCCCTGATTTCAACAGGAATAACGGGGACCTGGGGAATCTACCCTAGCGGATCCTCCACTGGTTATAATGAAGCTAGGGGAGGAATGGAAGTGAAATTTCTTATTGCTATGGGGCAACATATTCAGTTCTAAATCAAGCATTAATGCCTTCACAGAATTATTATGTTAGGGTAAAAGGTGTGTCGTGGTTTAACCCGGCCGGCAGCTAAACACCACGCAGCTGTTCGCTCACCCTCCCCCTCCCTCTCTGGGACGGGGGAGAGAAATGGAAAGTGAAGCCTGTGAGTTGAGATAAAGACAGTTTAATAAGACAAAATAATAGTAATAATAATAATACAATGATGATAATAGTACCACTACTAATAATGTGTACAAACAAGTGATGCACAATGCAATTGCTCACCACCCGCTGACCGATGCCCAGCCTAACCCCGAGCAGTCCGGCCCCCTCCCCCTGGCTAGCCACCCCTATGTATTGTTTAGCCTGATGTCAGATGCTATGGAATACCCCTTTGGCTAGTTTGGGTCACCTGTCCTGGGTGTGTCCCCTCCCAGCTCTTCCTGCACCCCCAGCCTGCCTGTTGGCAGGACAGAGCAAGAAGCTGAGATGTCCTTGGCTTGGTATAAGCACTGCTCTGCAACAATTAAAACATCGGGGTGTTATCAGCACTCTTCTCATCCTACGCCAAAACATAGCATTCTACCAGCTACTAGGAAGAAAATTAACTCTCTTCTAACTGAAACCAGGACAAGGTGTAACCGAAAAGGCTTATTTTTGTGAACCTTTGAAGTACAAGTTAGGGAAACAATGGGGCATACACAGATTTTTATCTATGCCTAGCTCCTCATGGGCACTCTTAGGTAGAGATTTATTAGAGCAAGTAGGAGCAGAAATTGTCTTTGAAAAAGGGAAAATGGAATTAAGAACAGGAGAAGAACAACTAATAAATGTGTTAAGCTTGGCACTAATACAAAGTGACCCTAAAAGTGAAATACCTTTAGAGATCACAGATCAAGTATGTCCAGGAGTTTGGGCTAGCGAAGTCCCTGGAAGAGCTAAAAATGTGACCTTAATAATTATTAAATTAAAGCCAGGAGAGAAACCCGTTAAGGTTAAGTAATATCCTTTGAGGCTAGAAGATAGGAAAGGAATTAAAGAGATAATTGATAAATTTTTACAGTATGGATTATTGCTTGAATGCGAATCAGAATACAATGCACCCATATTGCCAATTAAAAAGGCAGCTGAAAAAGCTATAGGCTAGTTCAGGATTTGAGGGCCATAAATAAAATCACTGAGGATATACATCCAGTAGTGGCAAACCCTTATACTTTGCTGACTAAATTAAAGAATAGTCAAGGCTGGTTTACCGTACTGGATTTAAAAGATGCCTTCTTCTGCCTAGGCTTAGCCACAGAAAGCCAAAACCTATTCGCCTTTGAATGGGAAAATCCCGATTCAGGCAGAAAGACGCAGCTTACGTGGACATTACTACCTCAAGGATTCAAGAATAGCCCCACTATTTTTGGAAACCAATTAGCAAGGGAACTCGAAACATGGATACCTCCGGACACTGAAGGTGCTTTGTTACAATATGTAGATGATCTCTTAATAGCTACCGAGACTAAAGGGAGTTGTATTCAATGGACTATAAGTCGTCTTAATTTTCTGGGTTTAAATGGATCTCAAGTCTCTTGACAGAAAGTCCAGCTGGCTCAACAAAGTGTGACCTATCTGGGATTTGACATTTCGGAAGGACAACGAGAACTAGGAACTGAACATAAGGAAGTCATTTGCCGGACTCCAGAACCTCAAATGGTAAAGGAGCTACAAACCTTTTTAGGAATGACAGGTTGGTGTCGCCTTTGGATTTATAATGATGGACTATCGGTAAAGCCTCTATGTGAATTGATAAAGATTCACCAGTCAAAGTTAGTCTGGACTGGAGAAGCACAAAAAGTCTTTAAACAACTTAAACAAGAATTGATGATTTTGAAATATCAAGCAATATTGGTAGAACAGGACGACGTGGAAATTGTGATAATTAATATTGTGAATCTAGCCTCTTTTCTTAGTGATGCTCCGGCACGACCTGTGATTCACGATTGTTTAGAAACTATAGAGACTGTGTATTCCAGCCGACCAGACCTTAAGGAGGAGCCCATGGAAGATGCGGAAGAAACTTGGTTCACGGATGGGAGCAGTTTTGTTACGCAAAGACAACGTAAAGCTGGATATGCTATAACAACTACTCAGCAGGTAATTGAGTCTAAGCCTTTACCCCCTGGAACATCAGCTCAAAAGGCGGAGATAGTTGCTCTCACGAGAGCATTGGAACTGGCAGCGGGAAAAAGGGTAAATATTTGGACAGATTCTAAATATACATTCGGCGTGGTACATGCTCATGGAGCAATTTGGAAAGACCATGGATTGCTGACCGCTCAGTGAAAACACAAAGTATGCTGAAGAAATTTTAAAATTGTTAGAGGCTGTAAAACAACCAGAAAAGGTAGCTATCATGCATTGTCAGGGACACCAAAAGGGGAACACTGATTTTGAAATTGGAAAATCGATTGGCAGAGGCTAAGCAGGCAGCTGAAATAACTGAGGTGAAGGCATTGTCTTTGATACCAGACGGTAAAATCCAAACTATATCCAAATTATACAAAAGAAGACTTAAAATTACTTGAAGATTTGAAAGGTAAAATGAAACCAGATGGATGAGTATATTTAAAAGATAACCACATAGTAATACCCTCTAGTTTGACATGGCCCATAGTTCTTACAGAACACAATAAAACGCACTGGGGAGCTGGCACGCTGCATAAGAGCCTGAGTCAGACATTAGTGGGACGATATGATAAAACAAGTAACTCAACAATGTAGCATTTGCTTACACAATAACCCCAATACCAAGGATAGAATAAAATTTGGAATAATCGGTAAAGGAAATTATTCGGGGCAACAGTGGCAAATTGATTTTTCAGAACTCCCTAGAAAAGGGGGGTATCATTATTTACTGGTTCTGACTGACACGTTTTCAGGAAGGCCTGAAGCCTTTCCCTGTCGAACAAACAAAGCAAGAGAAGTGGTTAAAGTCTTGTTAAATGAAATAATAGCATGCTTTGGGATTCTAGTAGCAATGTCTTCTGATAGAGTTTCACATTTTTGTGCACAAGTGGTAGAACAGATAAGTAAGATTCTAAAGATAGATTGGCAACTGCATACTCCTTATAGACCACAGGCAAGTGGACAGGTAGAAAAAATGAACCATTTAATTAAACAATAAATAGCTAAAATTGGATAAGAAGCTAATTTGTCATGGCCTCAATCCCTCCCTTTAGCATTACTTGGAATTAGAGTTAAACCTAGAATAAAAGGAACTTTGAGTCCCTTCAAAATCTTATATGGAAGGCCATAGCAATTTCTATTTAGTGGAGAGGACCTAACGCAGTTAGGATCAGAATATTTATATGCTTATATAACTGAACTTCAGAAACAATTAAATAAAGTACATACATTTGTTTTAGGGACCAGGGCTAGAGGGTTGGATCAACCAATCCACCCCTTGAAGCTCGGGGATTATATATATATAAAGACTTTTTCAGGACAACCCCTGCAGGAAAAATGGAAGGAAAGTGGATGGGACCATACCAAGTATTACTGACAACACACACCGCCACGAAGATTAAGAAGCAAGCAGCTTGGATCCACAATTCAAGGGTGAAGAAGGCCCCGGCGAGGATATGGACCACCACTCCAATTGGACCAACAAAATTACGGTTTTCCAGATCCTAATGATTGCAGGGGTGCGGTTCTCGGATTTGGGGTGGGCAACTTGGGATGAGAACTTACACCTGACCTTAATACAAACAATTTCTCAAGTAACTAATAAGACGAACTGTTGGGTATGCACCCATCTGCCACAGCATGGGAATAAGGGTGTATCGTTAATTGGGATTCCCTTGCCTGCAAACTTATCTTGGACTAATTTGTGGGAAAACACATCTCGGGGTCGAAAATATTAAGCAGTTTTGGAACTAGAAGTGAGTAGCTTCATGCCGTTAGAATCCTATTATGTATGTGTACAAAGGTGTAACCCGCCTAAGGGTATAGGAAAACAGCATTGTATAAATACGGATACTACTTATGTGGGAAATCAGACATCTTGTAATTGAACAATTGATATTAGTCCGACTAGCGGCTGGGCAAATTCAACCAGCTGGACGGTTCCAGAAGGAAAAGGGTGGTATTGGCTATGCAATGATACAGCCCGTAAGGTCTTGCCTGAGAATTGGAAGGGAACTTGCACTCTTGGAGCGGTAGTCCCCAATATGACAGTACATGATGTAGTGCCTCGAGGTTACTTGAGAAATCATATCCGGAGAATCAGATGAAAAATTAACAATCCATTGGTAGAGAGACACACCCCTTTTCATAGTTTTGTGCGATGGTTTATCCCATGGTTAGGAGTGAGTGAATTGGAAAAGGCAATAGTTAATATTTCTGCAATTATAGAGAAGTTAGAAAACAAAATTCTGGATGCTATAAAGGCTCAACAAGAAGAGATATCTAGTTTATCACAGGTCGTATTACAAAATCGGATGGCCCTAGACTTGTTACTGGCCACTCAAGGGGGAGTCTGTACAGTAATAAACACAAGTTGTTGTATGTATGTAGATCAGAGTGGAAGGATCTCTACCGACCTGGAGGAAATATGGAAGCAGACAAGGATCCTACATGAGATCAGTAAAGATGATCTTTCATGGAGTTTTAGTGAACTATGGAATAAGTTAACCTCCTGGTTGCCCAATTTCCAATGGTTGAAACAAGTATTCATTGCTCTAATCGTATTAGTAGTGTTAGGAATATTTGTGTGCATGTTGTTTAGATGCCTGCTTTGTTGTGTTACTGTAAATAATGAAAGTATCTGATGCAAAAGAATTTGCATGGGAAAAGAAAAGGGGGGATTGATTAAGGAGGTATTGGGGAGGCAAGGACAATCCCCAGACAAGGACTGTATATCTCGAAACAAGACACTGGAACTCATGATAAGGAAGCGGCAGGCGGACAGAGAAACGAATGTAAGGACTATAAATCTCGAAACTGGACATTGGAATTCATTATAAAGATACAACAAACGGGAGAATTAGCAACAACCAGCTCTTGCAATTAAGAAACATGCCAATTGAGCAGATTCCTGACCAAAGGTGAAAAGTACACTGTGAGGAAGACTCGGGGTCTTCCTCCCAAAGACCCCTGCCCACGTCCCAAAGACCCCTGCCCACAATTCTTGGAAGGCTCTGCGCAGGCGCAAGGTGCCAAAAGGCTAATTAGCATGAGAAGCGAGGGAAGGCGGGGATAGGTAATGCATATGTCTAGGTGCTTGTAGAATATTGATAGATTGATTGTATAAATTCAAGACTGCTTTCTGCTTTGGGTATGCACGATAGGTGGAGAGATCCCCCGTGCATCCAGCGCTGCAATAAAGAATATACCACTTAAAGGAATTTCGGCTTCGATCTTTGAATCAATTTGGCGACCCAGATGGGACAACCTCTCTGCCGGACCGCAGGACCCGCTGGAAACAGGACTCCCTAGGGTACCCCCGGGATTTCCCGGAGGGACTCCTCGACTCACCGGATCACTGCGGAGGCAGACAAGGACCCCATCATTGTAAGTGAGTATATTCTTTATTCTGGTTTGGTTTTCTGGTAGACCGGTCATCTGGAACTGTCTGTAAGTCAGAAGGTGATCTTCTGCGAGGCAGTGTTTGGTATATACTTTGTGGTTAGCACCATAAGTACATGTTTGGGGACCTTAAGGAAGGAGCTCGCTTTAAGGTCCATCTGGAATTGTGTTGTCTATTTCGGTTTTCTGACGCATGGAGTATGGTATTTAACTCTGGTTATTGTTACTGCGATTTTGGCTATTTTCCTGGTGGTAATAGTAGGTTCGTGGCATTGTTATAAGAAAGATATGGTTACGGTGTTACACAGTTCGGTTTTCTGACTTATCGCATGTGGAATTTGACTATTGTTACTGTGATTTTGGCAATATTGCTGGTAATAGTAGTTTTGTGGCATCGCTACTGAAAGATATTGCGTGCCCGTATTTTTGTGAGTGATACGTTTTGTGATACGCTTTTGTAAGTAACATGTGTATTCTGAAAGTGTAAACTGGAAACTGGGGGGGCAAACAAGCAGTGAAATTTTAAAGAAAAGTGTGTTAGGCTGTGTTTGAAGTCACTGGAAGGATATTGGAGGATCTGCCGGTGGAAGTGTGAACAGGAAAACATTGATAAAATATCGTAATCAGTGGTGGCCGCTTTATAAGCTGGAATGTGGAGAAAAGTGGCCCCTAAACGGAACTTTAAACTCTAATATTTTGCTACAGTTAATGTTGTTTTTTGAGAAGCAGAACAGGATGAAATGTTGTATACTGATGTTTCAGCATCTTGGTGGGAAAAGGTACGGAATTAAGTTGGCCCCTGACTGAACCTTTGATGTTGGCATTAGAGAAGTACAGGCTGGAGAAAGATAAAGGAAGTGTTAAAAGGGTTGTTGAAAGTGTTAAAGGTGTTTGAAGTTGAATGAGCAGGGAAAGAGGATGTAGGAATGTTAATAGTTCTGCCTCTGCCCGAGGCAGAGATCTTAAAATCATGGGTGTTAGCCCTTTAGGGCAAAGGGACCATGATCGGTCCGGTCCGAGAGAGTTGTCACAGAAACAGAAAAGAGGTCAACTCTTAAAACAACCTGAGTTCATGTGTGAGCTCAGGTTGCTGATGGGACCGTTCAGGGAACTGTGGACAATTACATTCCCCTGACCGACCCCCACTAAGACCCGAATCATCCTGAAAATTATGAACGGTTAAGTAAATACTAAAACCTGGATGAATTGGGAATTGAGAATATGCTTCCAACAAGGTCTAAAAGAAAGCCCTATGGAATTTTTGGACCAACTCTGAAATGTAATGAAAATAAATAAATAAATAAATAAATAAAACAAAACGGTTTGGACCTGGCTTTGGAGGACAAATTGACTAGCCTTTTCCTAGGGTAATCAACCCCTGATTTCAACAGGAATAACGGGGACCTGGGGAATCTACCCTAGCGGATCCTCCACTGGTTATAATGAAGCTAGGGGAGGAATGGAAGTGAAATTTCTTATTGCTATGGGGCAACATATTCAGTTCTAAATCAAGCATTAATGCCTTCACAGAATTATTATGTTAGGGTAAAAGGTGTGTCGTGGTTTAACCCGGCCGGCAGCTAAACACCACGCAGCTGTTCGCTCACCCTCTCCCTCCCTCTCTGGGACGGGGGAGAGAAATGGAAAGTGAAGCCTGTGAGTTGAGATAAAGACAGTTTAATAAGACAAAATAATAAAAATAAAAATAAAAATAAAAATAAAAATAAAAATAAAAATAAAAATAAAAATAAAAATAAAAATAAAAATAATAATAATAATAATACAATGATGATAATAGTACCACTACTAATAATGTGTACAAACAAGTGATGCACAATGCAATTGCTCACCACCCGCTGACCGATGCCCAGCCTAACCCCGAGCAGTCCGGCCCCCTCCCCCTGGCTAGCCACCCCTATGTATTGTTTAGCCTGACGTCAGATGCTATGGAATACCCCTTTGGCTAGTTTGGGTCACCTGTCCTGGGTCTGTCCCCTCCCAGCTCTTCCTGCACCCCCAGCCTGCCTGTTGGCAGGACAGAGCAAGAAGCTGAGATGTCCTTGGCTTGGTATAAGCACTGCTCTGCAACAATTAAAACATCGGGGTGTTATCAGCACTCTTCTCATCCTAAGCCAAAACATAGCATTCTACCAGCTACTAGGAAGAAAATTAACTCTGTTCTAACTGAAACCAGGACAAGGTGTAACCGAAAAGGCTTATTTTTGTGAACCTTTGAAGTACAAGTTAGGGAAACAATGGGGCATACACAGATTTTTATCTATGCCTAGCTCCTCATGGGCACTCTTAGGTAGAGATTTATTAGAGCAAGTAGAAGCAGAAATTGTCTTTGAAAAAGGGAAAATGGAATTAAGAAGAGGAGAAGAACAACTAATAAATGTGTTAAGCTTGGCACTAATACAAAGTGACCCTAAAAGTGAAATACCTTTAGAGATCACAGATCAAGTATGTCCAGGAGTTTGGGCTACCGAAGTCCCTGGAAGAGCTAAAAATGTGACCTTAATAATTATTAAATTAAAGCCAGGAGAGAAACCCGTTAAGGTTAAGTAATATCCCTTGAGGCTAGAAGATAGGAAAGGAATTAAAGAGATAATTGATAAATTTTTACAGTATGGATTATTGCTTGAATGCGAATCAGAATACAATGCACCCATATTGCCAATTAAAAAGGCAGATGGAAAAGCTATAGGCTAGTTCAGGATTTGAGGGCCATAAATAAAATCACTGAGGATATACATCCAGTAGTGGCAAACCCTTATACTTTGCTGACTAAATTAAAGAATAGTCAAGGCTGGTTTACCGTACTGGATTTAAAAGATGCCTTCTTCTGCCTAGGCTTAGCCACAGAAAGCCAAAACCTATTCGCCTTTGAATGGGAAAATCCCGATTCAGGCAGAAAGACGCAGCTTACGTGGACATTACTACCTCAAGGATTCAAGAATAGCCCCACTATTTTTGGAAACCAATTAGCAAGGGAACTCGAAACATGGATACCTCCGGACACTGAAGGTGCTTTGTTACAATATGTAGATGATCTCTTAATAGCTACCGAGACTAAAGGGAGTTGTATTCAATGGACTATAAGTCGTCTTGATTTTCTGGGTTTAAATGGATATCAAGTCTCTTGACAGAAAGTCCAGCTGGCTCAACAAAGTGTGACCTATCTGGGATTTGACATTTCGGAAGGACAACGAGAACTAGGAACTGAACATAAGGAAGTCATTTGCCGGACTCCAGAACCTCAAATGGTAAAGGAGCTACAAACCTTTTTAGGAATGACAGGTTGGTGTCGCCTTTGGATTTATAATGATGGACTATTGGTAAAGCCTCTATGTGAATTGATAAAGATTCACCAGTCAAAGTTAGTCTGGACTGGAGAAGCACAAAAAGTCTTTAAACAACTTAAACAAGAATTGATGATTTTGAAATATCAAGCAATATTGGTAGAACAGGACGACGTGGAAATTGTGATCATTAATATTGTGAATCTAGCCTCTTTTCTTAGTGATGCTCCGGCACAACCTGTGATTCACGATTGTTTAGAAACTATAGAGACTGTGTATTCCAGCCGACCAGACCTTAAGGAGGAGCCCATGGAAGATGCGGAAGAAACTTGGTTCACGGATGGGAGCAGTTTTGTTACGCAAAGACAACGTAAAGCTGGATATGCTATAACAACTACTCAGCAGGTAATCGAGTCTAAGCCTTTACCCCCTGGAACATCAGCTCAAAAGGCGGAGATAGTTGCTCTCACGAGAGCATTGGAACTGGCAGCGGGAAAAAGGGTAAATATTTGGACAGATTCTAAATATACATTCGGCGTGGTACATGCTCATGGAGCAATTTGGAAAGACCATGGATTGCTGACCGCTCAGTGAAAACACAAAGTATGCTGAAGCAATTTTAAAATTGTTAGAGGCTGTAAAACAACCAGAAAAGGTAGCTATCATGCATTGTCAGGGACACCAAAAGGGGAACACTGATTTTGAAATTGGAAAATCGATTGGCAGAGGCTAAGCAGGCAGCTGAAATAACTGAGGTGAAGGCATTGTCTTTGATACCAGACGGTAAAATCCAAACTATATCCAAATTATACAAAAGAAGACTTAAAATTACTTGAAGATTTGAAAGGTAAAATGAAACCAGATGGATGAGTATATTTAAAAGATAACCACATAGTAATACCCTCTAGTTTGACATGGCCCATAGTTCTTACAGAACACAATAAAACGCACTGGGGAGCTGGCACACTGCATAAGAGCCTGAGTCAGACATTAGTGGGACGATATGATAAAACAAGTAACTCAACAATGTAGCATTTGCTTACACAATAACCCCAATACCAAGGATAGAATAAAATTTGGAATAATCGGTAAAGGAAATTATTCGGGGCAACAGTGGCAAATTGATTTTTCAGAACTCCCTAGAAAAGGGGGGTATCATTATTTACTGGTTCTGACTGACACGTTTTCAGGAAGGCCTGAAGCCTTTCCCTGTCGAACAAACAAAGCAAGAGAAGTGGTTAAAGTCTTGTTAAATGAAATAATAGCATGCTTTGGGATTCTAGGAGCAATGTCTTCTGATAGAGTTTCACATTTTTGTGCACAAGTGGTAGAACAGATAAGTAAGATTCTAAAGATAGATTGGCAACTGCATACTCCTTATAGACCACAGGCAAGTGGACAGGTAGAAAAAATGAACCATTTAATTAAACAATAAATAGCTAAAATTGGATAAGAAGCTAATTTGTCATGGCCTCAATCCCTCCCTTTAGCATTACTTGGAATTAGAGTTAAACCTAGAATAAAAGGAAATTTGAGTCCCTTCAAAATCTTATATGGAAGGCCATAGCAATTTCTATTTAGTGGAGAGGACCTAACGCAGTTAGGATAAGAATATTTATAGGCTTATATAACTGAACTTCCGAAACAATTAAATAAAGTACATAAATGTGTTTTAGGGACCAGGGCTAGAGGGTTGGATCAACCAATCCACCCCTTGAAGCTCGGGGATTATATACATATAAAGACTTTTTCAGGACAACCCCTGCAGGAAAAATGGAAGGAAAGTGGATGGGACCATACCAAGTATTACTGACAACACACACCGCCATGAAGATTAAGAAGCAAGCAGCTTGGATCCACAATTCAAGGGTGAAGAAGGCCCCGGCGAGGATATGGACCACCACTCCAATTGGACCAACAAAATTACGGTTTTCCAGATCCTAATGATTGCAGGGGTGCGGTTCTCGGATTTGGGGTGGGCAACTTGGGATGAGAACTTACACCTGACCTTAATACAAACAATGTCTCAAGTAACTAATAAGACGAACTGTTGGGTATGCACCCATCTGCCACAGCATGGGAATAAGGGTGTATCGTTAATTGGGATTCCCTTGCCTGCAAACTTATCTTGGACTAATTTGTGGGAAAACACATCTCGGGGTCGAAAATATTAAGCAGTTTTGGAACTAGAAGTGAGTAGCTTCGTGCCGTTAGAATCCTATTATGTATGTGTACAAAGGTGTAACCCGCCTAAGGGTATAGGAAAACAGCATTGTATAAATACGGATACTACTTATGTGGGAAATCAGACATCTTGTAATTGAACAACTGATATTAGTACGACTAGCGGCTGGGCAAATTCAACCAGCTGGACGGTTCCAGAAGGAAAAGGGTGGTATTGGCTATGCAATGATACAGCCCGTAAGGTCTTGCCTGAGAATTGGAAGGGAACTTGCACTCTTGGAGCGGTAGTCCCCAATATGACAGTACATGATGTAGTGCCTCGAGGTTACTTGAGAAATCATATGCGGAGAATCAGATGAAAAATTAACAATCCATTGGTAGAGAGACACACCCCTTTTCATAGTTTTGTGCGATGGTTTATCCCATGGTTAGGAGTGAGTGAATTGGAAAAGGCAATAGTTAATATTTCTGCAATTATAGAGAAGTTAGAAAACAAAATTCTGGATGCTATAAAGGCTCAACAAGAAGAGATATCTAGTTTATCACAGGTAGTATTACAAAATCGGATGGCCCTAGACTTGTTACTGGCCACTCAAGGGGGAGTCTGTACAGTAATAAACACAAGTTGTTGTATGTATGTAGATCAGAGTGGAAGGATCTCTACCGACCTGGAAGAAATATGGAAGCAGACAAGGATCCTACATGAGATCAGTAAAGATGATCTTTCATGGAGTTTTAGTGAACTATGGAATAAGTTAACCTCCTGGTTGCCCAATTTCCAATGGTTGAAACGAGTATTCATTGCTCTAATCGTATTAGTAGTGTTAGGAATATTTGTGTGCATGTTGTTTAGATGCCTGCTTTGTTGTGTTACTGTAAATAATGAAAGTATCTGATGCAAAAGAATTTGCATGGGAAAAGAAAAGGGGGGATTGATTAAGGAGGTATTGGGGAGGCAAGGACAATCCCCAGACAAGGACTGTCTATCTCGAAACAAGACACTGGAACTCATGATAAGGAAGCGGCAGGCGGACAGAGAAACGAATGTAAGGACTATAAGTCTCGAAACTGGACATTGGAATTCATTATAAAGATACAACAAACGGGAGAATTAGCAACAACCAGCTCTTGCAATTAAGAAACATGCCAATTGAGCAGATTCCTGACCAAAGGTGAAAAGTACACTGTGAGGAAGACTCGGGGTCTTCCTCCCAAAGACCCCTGCCCACGTCCCAAAGACCCCTGCCCACAATTCTTGGAAGGCTCTGCGCAGGCGCAAGGTGCCAAAAGGCTAATTAGCATGAGAAGCGAGGGAAGGCGGGGATAGGTAATGCATATGTCTAGGTGCTTGTAGAATATTGATAGATTGATTGTATAAATTCAAGACTGCTTTCTGCTTTGGGTATGCACAATAGGTGGAGAGATCCCCCGTGCATCCAGCGCTGCAATAAAGAATATACCACTTAAAGGAATTTCGGCTTCGATCTTTGAATCAATTTGGCGACCCACATGGGACAACCTCTCTGCCGGACCGCAGGACCCGCTGGGAACAGGACTCCCTAGGGTACCCCCGGGATTTCCCGGAGGGACTCCTCGACTCACCGGATCACTGCGGAGGCAGACAAGGACCCCATCATTGTAAGTGAGTATATTCTTTATTCTGGTTTGGTTTTCTGGTAGACCGGTCATCTGGAACTGTCTGTAAGTCAGAAGGTGATCTTCTGCGAGGCAGTGTTTGGTATATACTTTGTGGTTAGCACCATAAGTACATGTTTGGGGACCTTAAGGAAGGAGCTCGCTTTAAGGTCCATCTGGAATTGTGTTGTCTATTTCGGTTTTCTGACGCATGGAGTATGGTATTTAACTCTGGTTATTGTTACTGCGATTTTGGCTATTTTCCTGGTGGTAATAGTAGGTTCGTGGCATTGTTATAAGAAAGATATCGTTACGGTGTTACACAGTTCGGTTTTCTGACTTATCGCATGTGGAATTTGACTATTGTTACTGTGATTTTGGCAATATTGCTGGTAATAGTAGTTTTGTGACATCGCTACTGAAAGATATTGCGTGCCCGTATTTTTGTGAGTGATACGTTTTGTGATACGCTTTTGTAAGTAACATGTGTATTCTGAAAGTGTAAACTGGAAACTGGGGGGGCAAACAAGCAGTGAAATTTTAAAGAAAAGTGTGTTAGGCTGTGTTTGAAGTCACTGGAAGGATATTGGAGGATCTGCCGGTGGAAGTGTGAACAGGAAAACATTGATAAAATATCGTAATCAGTGGTGGCCGCTTTATAAGCTGGAATGTGGAGAAAAGTGGCCCCTAAACGGAACTTTAAACTCTAATATTTTGCTACAGTTAATGTTGTTTTTTGAGAAGCAGAACAGGATGAAATGTTGTATACTGATGTTTCAGCATCTTGGTGGGAAAAGGTACGGAATTAAGTTGGCCCCTGACTGAACCTTTGATGTTGGCATTAGAGAAGTACAGGCTGGAGAAAGATAAAGGAAGTGTTAAAAGGGTTGTTGAAAGTGTTAAAGGTGTTTGAAGTTGAATGAGCAGGGAAAGAGGATGTAGGAATGTTAATAGTTCTGCCTCTGCCCGAGGCAGAGATCTTAAAATCATGGGTGTTAGCCCTTTAGGGCAAAGGGACCATGATCGGTCCGGTCCGAGAGAGTTGTCACAGAAACAGAAAAGAGGTCAACTCTTAAAACAACCTGAGTTCATGTGTGAGCTCAGGTTGCTGATGGGACCGTTCAGGGAACTGTGGACAATTACATTCCCCTGACCGACCCCCACTAAGACCCGAATCATCCTGAAAATTATGAACGGTTAAGTAAATACTAAAACCTGGATGAATTGGGAATTGAGAATATGCTTCCAACAAGGTCTAAAAGAAAGCCCTATGGAATTTTTGGACCAACTCTGAAATGTAATGAAAATAAATAAATAAATAAATAAATAAAACAAAACGGTTTGGACCTGGCTTTGGAGGACAAATTGACTAGCCTTTTCCTAGGGTAATCAACCCCTGATTTCAACAGGAATAACGGGGACCTGGGGAATCTACCCTAGCGGATCCTCCACTGGTTATAATGAAGCTAGGGGAGGAATGGAAGTGAAATTTCTTATTGCTATGGGGCAACATATTCAGTTCTAAATCAAGCATTAATGCCTTCACAGAATTATTATGTTAGGGTAAAAGGTGTGTCGTGGTTTAACCCGGCCGGCAGCTAAACACCACGCAGCTGTTCGCTCACCCTCTCCCTCCCTCTCTGGGACGGGGGAGAGAAATGGAAAGTGAAGCCTGTGAGTTGAGATAAAGACAGTTTAATAAGACAAAATAATAAAAATAAAAATAAAAATAAAAATAAAAATAAAAATAAAAATAAAAATAAAAATAAAAATAAAAATAATAATAATAATAATAATAATACAATGATGATAATAGTACCACTACTAATAATGTGTACAAACAAGTGATGCACAATGCAATTGCTCACCACCCGCTGACCGATGCCCAGCCTAACCCCGAGCAGTCCGGCCCCCTCCCCCTGGCTAGCCACCCCTATGTATTGTTTAGCCTGACGTCAGATGCTATGGAATACCCCTTTGGCTAGTTTGGGTCACCTGTCCTGGGTCTGTCCCCTCCCAGCTCTTCCTGCACCCCCAGCCTGCCTGTTGGCAGGACAGAGCAAGAAGCTGAGATGTCCTTGGCTTGGTATAAGCACTGCTCTGCAACAATTAAAACATCGGGGTGTTATCAGCACTCTTCTCATCCTAAGCCAAAACATAGCATTCTACCAGCTACTAGGAAGAAAATTAACTCTGTTCTAACTGAAACCAGGACAAGGTGTAACCGAAAAGGCTTATTTTTGTGAACCTTTGAAGTACAAGTTAGGGAAACAATGGGGCATACACAGATTTTTATCTATGCCTAGCTCCTCATGGGCACTCTTAGGTAGAGATTTATTAGAGCAAGTAGGAGCAGAAATTGTCTTTGAAAAAGGGAAAATGGAATTAAGAAGAGGAGAAGAACAACTAATAAATGTGTTAAGCTTGGCACTAATACAAAGTGACCCTAAAAGTGAAATACCTTTAGAGATCACAGATCAAGTATGTCCAGGAGTTTGGGCTACCGAAGTCCCTGGAAGAGCTAAAAATGTGACCTTAATAATTATTAAATTAAAGCCAGGAGAGAAACCCGTTAAGGTTAAGTAATATCCCTTGAGGCTAGAAGATAGGAAAGGAATTAAAGAGATAATTGATAAATTTTTACAGTATGGATTATTGCTTGAATGCGAATCAGAATACAATGCACCCATATTGCCAATTAAAAAGGCAGATGGAAAAGCTATAGGCTAGTTCAGGATTTGAGGGCCATAAATAAAATCACTGAGGATATACATCCAGTAGTGGCAAACCCTTATACTTTGCTGACTAAATTAAAGAATAGTCAAGGCTGGTTTACCGTACTGGATTTAAAAGATGCCTTCTTCTGCCTAGGCTTAGCCACAGAAAGCCAAAACCTATTCGCCTTTGAATGGGAAAATCCCGATTCAGGCAGAAAGACGCAGCTTACGTGGACATTACTACCTCAAGGATTCAAGAATAGCCCCACTATTTTTGGAAACCAATTAGCAAGGGAACTCGAAACATGGATACCTCCGGACACTGAAGGTGCTTTGTTACAATATGTAGATGATCTCTTAATAGCTACCGAGACTAAAGGGAGTTGTATTCAATGGACTATAAGTCGTCTTGATTTTCTGGGTTTAAATGGATATCAAGTCTCTTGACAGAAAGTCCAGCTGGCTCAACAAAGTGTGACCTATCTGGGATTTGACATTTCGGAAGGACAACGAGAACTAGGAACTGAACATAAGGAAGTCATTTGCCGGACTCCAGAACCTCAAATGGTAAAGGAGCTACAAACCTTTTTAGGAATGACAGGTTGGTGTCGCCTTTGGATTTATAATGATGGACTATTGGTAAAGCCTCTATGTGAATTGATAAAGATTCACCAGTCAAAGTTAGTCTGGACTGGAGAAGCACAAAAAGTCTTTAAACAACTTAAACAAGAATTGATGATTTTGAAATATCAAGCAATATTGGTAGAACAGGACGACGTGGAAATTGTGATCATTAATATTGTGAATCTAGCCTCTTTTCTTAGTGATGCTCCGGCACAACCTGTGATTCACGATTGTTTAGAAACTATAGAGACTGTGTATTCCAGCCGACCAGACCTTAAGGAGGAGCCCATGGAAGATGCGGAAGAAACTTGGTTCACGGATGGGAGCAGTTTTGTTACGCAAAGACAACGTAAAGCTGGATATGCTATAACAACTACTCAGCAGGTAATCGAGTCTAAGCCTTTACCCCCTGGAACATCAGCTCAAAAGGCGGAGATAGTTGCTCTCACGAGAGCATTGGAACTGGCAGCGGGAAAAAGGGTAAATATTTGGACAGATTCTAAATATACATTCGGCGTGGTACATGCTCATGGAGCAATTTGGAAAGACCATGGATTGCTGACCGCTCAGTGAAAACACAAAGTATGCTGAAGCAATTTTAAAATTGTTAGAGGCTGTAAAACAACCAGAAAAGGTAGCTATCATGCATTGTCAGGGACACCAAAAGGGGAACACCGATTTTGAAATTGGAAAATCGATTGGCAGAGGCTAAGCAGGCAGCTGAAATAACTGAGGTGAAGGCATTGTCTTTGATACCAGACGGTAAAATCCAAACTATATCCAAATTATACAAAAGAAGACTTAAAATTACTTGAAGATTTGAAAGGTAAAATGAAACCAGATGGATGAGTATATTTAAAAGATAACCACATAGTAATACCCTCTAGTTTGACATGGCCCATAGTTCTTACAGAACACAATAAAACGCACTGGGGAGCTGGCACACTGCATAAGAGCCTGAGTCAGACATTAGTGGGACGATATGATAAAACAAGTAACTCAACAATGTAGCATTTGCTTACACAATAACCCCAATACCAAGGATAGAATAAAATTTGGAATAATCGGTAAAGGAAATTATTCGGGGCAACAGTGGCAAATTGATTTTTCAGAACTCCCTAGAAAAGGGGGGTATCATTATTTACTGGTTCTGACTGACACGTTTTCAGGAAGGCCTGAAGCCTTTCCCTGTCGAACAAACAAAGCAAGAGAAGTGGTTAAAGTCTTGTTAAATGAAATAATAGCATGCTTTGGGATTCTAGGAGCAATGTCTTCTGATAGAGTTTCACATTTTTGTGCACAAGTGGTAGAACAGATAAGTAAGATTCTAAAGATAGATTGGCAACTGCATACTCCTTATAGACCACAGGCAAGTGGACAGGTAGAAAAAATGAACCATTTAATTAAACAATAAATAGCTAAAATTGGATAAGAAGCTAATTTGTCATGGCCTCAATCCCTCCCTTTAGCATTACTTGGAATTAGAGTTAAACCTAGAATAAAAGGAAATTTGAGTCCCTTCAAAATCTTATATGGAAGGCCATAGCAATTTCTATTTAGTGGAGAGGACCTAACGCAGTTAGGATAAGAATATTTATAGGCTTATATAACTGAACTTCCGAAACAATTAAATAAAGTACATAAATGTGTTTTAGGGACCAGGGCTAGAGGGTTGGATCAACCAATCCACCCCTTGAAGCTCGGGGATTATATACATATAAAGACTTTTTCAGGACAACCCCTGCAGGAAAAATGGAAGGAAAGTGGATGGGACCATACCAAGTATTACTGACAACACACACCGCCACGAAGATTAAGAAGCAAGCAGCTTGGATCCACAATTCAAGGGTGAAGAAGGCCCCGGCGAGGATATGGACCACCACTCCAATTGGACCAACAAAATTACGGTTTTCCAGATCCTAATGATTGCAGGGGTGCGGTTCTCGGATTTGGGGTGGGCAACTTGGGATGAGAACTTACACCTGACCTTAATACAAACAATGTCTCAAGTAACTAATAAGACGAACTGTTGGGTATGCACCCATCTGCCACAGCATGGGAATAAGGGTGTATCGTTAATTGGGATTCCCTTGCCTGCAAACTTATCTTGGACTAATTTGTGGGAAAACACATCTCGGGGTCGAAAATATTAAGCAGTTTTGGAACTAGAAGTGAGTAGCTTCGTGCCGTTAGAATCCTATTATGTATGTGTACAAAGGTGTAACCCGCCTAAGGGTATAGGAAAACAGCATTGTATAAATACGGATACTACTTATGTGGGAAATCAGACATCTTGTAATTGAACAACTGATATTAGTACGACTAGCGGCTGGGCAAATTCAACCAGCTGGACGGTTCCAGAAGGAAAAGGGTGGTATTGGCTATGCAATGATACAGCCCGTAAGGTCTTGCCTGAGAATTGGAAGGGAACTTGCACTCTTGGAGCGGTAGTCCCCAATATGACAGTACATGATGTAGTGCCTCGAGGTTACTTGAGAAATCATATCCGGAGAATCAGATGAAAAATTAACAATCCATTGGTAGAGAGACACACCCCTTTTCATAGTTTTGTGCGATGGTTTATCCCATGGTTAGGAGTGAGTGAATTGGAAAAGGCAATAGTTAATATTTCTGCAATTATAGAGAAGTTAGAAAACAAAATTCTGGATGCTATAAAGGCTCAACAAGAAGAGATATCTAGTTTATCACAGGTAGTATTACAAAATCGGATGGCCCTAGACTTGTTACTGGCCACTCAAGGGGGAGTCTGTACAGTAATAAACACAAGTTGTTGTATGTATGTAGATCAGAGTGGAAGGATCTCTACCGACCTGGAAGAAATATGGAAGCAGACAAGGATCCTACATGAGATCAGTAAAGATGATCTTTCCTGGAGTTTTAGTGAACTATGGAATAAGTTAACCTCCTGGTTGCCCAATTTCCAATGGTTGAAACGAGTATTCATTGCTCTAATCGTATTAGTAGTGTTAGGAATATTTGTGTGCATGTTGTTTAGATGCCTGCTTTGTTGTGTTACTGTAAATAATGAAAGTATCTGATGCAAAAGAATTTGCATGGGAAAAGAAAAGGGGGGATTGATTAAGGAGGTATTGGGGAGGCAAGGACAATCCCCAGACAAGGACTGTCTATCTCGAAACAAGACACTGGAACTCATGATAAGGAAGTGGCAGGCGGACAGAGAAACGAATGTAAGGACTATAAGTCTCGAAACTGGACATTGGAATTCATTATAAAGATACAACAAACGGGAGAATTAGCAACAACCAGCTCTTGCAATTAAGAAACATGCCAATTGAGCAGATTCCTGACCAAAGGTGAAAAGTACACTGTGAGGAAGACTCGGGGTCTTCCTCCCAAAGACCCCTGCCCACGTCCCAAAGACCCCTGCCCACAATTCTTGGAAGGCTCTGCGCAGGCGCAAGGTGCCAAAAGGCTAATTAGCATGAGAAGCGAGGGAAGGCGGGGATAGGTAATGCATATGTCTAGGTGCTTGTAGAATATTGATAGATTGATTGTATAAATTCAAGACTGCTTTCTGCTTTGGGTATGCACAATAGGTGGAGAGATCCCCCGTGCATCCAGCGCTGCAATAAAGAATATACCACTTAAAGGAATTTCGGCTTCGATCTTTGAATCAATTTGGCGACCCACATGGGACAACCTCTCTGCCGGACCGCAGGACCCGCTGGGAACAGGACTCCCTAGGGTACCCCCGGGATTTCCCGGAGGGACTCCTCGACTCACCGGATCACTGCGGAGGCAGACAAGGACCCCATCATTGTAAGTGAGTATATTCTTTATTCTGGTTTGGTTTTCTGGTAGACCGGTCATCTGGAACTGTCTGTAAGTCAGAAGGTGATCTTCTGCGAGGCAGTGTTTGGTATATACTTTGTGGTTAGCACCATAAGTACATGTTTGGGGACCTTAAGGAAGGAGCTCGCTTTAAGGTCCATCTGGAATTGTGTTGTCTATTTCGGTTTTCTGACGCATGGAGTATGGTATTTAACTCTGGTTATTGTTACTGCGATTTTGGCTATTTTCCTGGTGGTAATAGTAGGTTCGTGGCATTGTTATAAGAAAGATATCGTTACGGTGTTACACAGTTCGGTTTTCTGACTTATCGCATGTGGAATTTGACTATTGTTACTGTGATTTTGGCAATATTGCTGGTAATAGTAGTTTTGTGACATCGCTACTGAAAGATATTGCGTGCCCGTATTTTTGTGAGTGATACGTTTTGTGATACGCTTTTGTAAGTAACATGTGTATTCTGAAAGTGTAAACTGGAAACTGGGGGGGCAAACAAGCAGTGAAATTTTAAAGAAAAGTGTGTTAGGCTGTGTTTTAAGTCACTGGAAGGATATTGGAGGATCTGCCGGTGGAAGTGTGAACAGGAAAACATTGATAAAATATCGTAATCAGTGGTGGCCGCTTTATAAGCTGGAATGTGGAGAAAAGTGGCCCCTAAATGGAACTTTAAACTCTAATATTTTGCTACAGTTAATGTTGTTTTTTGAGAAGCAGAACAGGATGAAATGTTGTATACTGATGTTTCAGCATCTTGGTGGGAAAAGGTACGGAATTAAGTTGGCCCCTGACTGAACCTTTGATGTTGGCATTAGAGAAGTGCAGGCTGGAGAAAGATAAAGGAAGTGTTAAAAGGGTTGTTGAAAGTGTTAAAGGTGTTTGAAGTTGAATGAGCAGGGAAAGAGGATGTAGGAATGTTAATAGTTCTGCCTCTGCCCGAGGCAGAGATCTTAAAATCATGGGTGTTAGCCCTTTAGGGCAAAGGGACCATGATCGGTCCGGTCCGAGAGAGTTGTCACAGAAACAGAAAAGAGGTCAACTCTTAAAACAACCTGAGTTCATGTGTGAGCTCAGGTTGCTGATGGGACCGTTCAGGGAACTGTGGACAATTACATTCCCCTGACCGACCCCCACTAAGACCCGAATCATCCTGAAAATTATGAACGGTTAAGTAAATACTAAAACCTGGATGAATTGGGAATTGAGAATATGCTTCCAACAAGGTCTAAAAGAAAGCCCTATGGAATTTTTGGACCAACTCTGAAATGTAATGAAAATAAATAAATAAATAAATAAATAAAACAAAACGGTTTGGACCTGGCTTTGGAGGACAAATTGACTAGCCTTTTCCTAGGGTAATCAACCCCTGATTTCAACAGGAATAACGGGGACCTGGGGAATCTACCCTAGCGGATCCTCCACTGGTTATAATGAAGCTAGGGGAGGAATGGAAGTGAAATTTCTTATTACTATGGGGCAACATATTCAGTTCTAAATCAAGCATTAATGCCTTCACAGAATTATTATGTTAGGGTAAAAGGTGTGTCGTGGTTTAACCCGGCCGGCAGCTAAACACCACGCAGCTGTTCGCTCACCCTCCCCCTCCCTCTCTGGGACGGGGGAGAGAAATGGAAAGTGAAGCCCGTGAGTTGAGATAAAGACAGTTTAATAAGACAAAATAACAATAATAATAATAATAATAATAATAATAATAATAATAATAATAATAATAATACAATGATGATAATAGTACCACTACTAATAATGTGTACAAACAAGTGATGCACAATGCAATTGCTCACCACCCGCTGACCGATGCCCAGCCTAACCCCGAGCAGTCCGGCCCTCTCCCCCTAGCTAGCCACCCCTATGTATTGTTTAGCCTGACGTCAGATGCTATGGAATACCCCTTTGGCTAGTTTGGGTCACCTGTCCTGGGTCTGTCCCCTCCCAGCTCTTCCTGCACCCCCAGCCTGCCTGTTGGCAGGACAGAGCAAGAAGCTGAGATGTCCTTGGCTTGGTATAAGCACTGCTCTGCAACAATTAAAACATCGGGGTGTTATCAGCACTCTTCTCATCCTAAGCCAAAACATAGCATTCTACCAGCTACTAGGAAGAAAATTAACTCTGTTCTAACTGAAACCAGGACAAGGTGTAACCGAAAAGGCTTATTTTTGTGAACCTTTGAAGTACAAGTTAGGGAAACAATGGGGCATACACAGATTTTTATCTATGCCTAGCTCCTCATGGGCACTCTTAGGTAGAGATTTATTAGAGCAAGTAGGAGCAGAAATTGTCTTTGAAAAAGGGAAAATGGAATTAAGAACAGGAGAAGAACAACTAATAAATGTGTTAAGCTTGGCACTAATACAAAGTGACCCTAAAAGTGAAATACCTTTAGAGATCACAGATCAAGTATGTCCAGGAGTTTGGGCTACCGAAGTCCCTGGAAGAGCTAAAAATGTGACCTTAATAATTATTAAACTAAAACCAGGAGAGAAACCCGTTAACGTTAAGTAATATCCTTTGAGGCTAGAAGATAGGAAAGGAATTAAAGAGATAATTGATAAATTTTTACAGTATGGATTATTGCTTGAATGCGAATCAGAATACAATGCACCCATATTGCCAATTAAAAAGGCAGATGAAAAAGCTATAGGCTAGTTCAGGATTTGAGGGCCATAAATAAAATCACTGAGGATATACATCCAGTAGTGGGAAACCCTTATACTTTGCTGACTAAATTAAAGAATAGTCAAGGCTGGTTTACCGTACTGGATTTAAAAGATGCCTTCTTCTGCCTAGGCTTAGCCACAGAAAGCCAAAACCTATTCGCCTTTGAATGGGAAAATCCCGATTCAGGCAGAAAGACGCAGCTTACGTGGACATTACTACCTCAAGGATTCAAGAATAGCCCCACTATTTTTGGAAACCAATTCGCAAGGGAACTCGAAACATGGATACCTCCGGACACTGAAGGTGCTTTGTTACAATATGTAGATGATCTCTTAATAGCTACCGAGACTAAAGGGAGTTGTATTCAATGGACTATAAGTCGTCTTAATTTTCTGGGTTTAAATGGATCTCAAGTCTCTTGACAGAAAGTCCAGCTGGCTCAACAAAGTGTGACCTATCTGGGATTTGACATTTCGGAAGGACAACGAGAACTAGGAACTGAACATAAGGAAGTCATTTGCCGGACTCCAGAACCTCAAATGGTAAAGGAGCTACAAACCTTTTTAGGAATGACAGGTTGGTGTCGCCTTTGGATTTATAATGATGGACTATTGGTAAAGCCTCTGTGTGAATTGATAAAGATTAACCAGTCAAAGTTAGTCTGGACTGGAGAAGCACAAAAAGTCTTTAAACAACTTAAACAAGAATTGATGATTTTGAAATATCAAGCAATATTGGTAGAACAGGACGACGTGGAAATTGTGATCATTAATATTGTGAATCTAGCCTCTTTTCTTAGTGATGCTCCGGCACAACCTGTGATTCACGATTGTTTAGAAACTATAGAGACTGTGTATTCCAGCCGACCAGACCTTAAGGAGGAGCCCATGGAAGATGCGGAAGAAACTTGGTTCACGGATGGGAGCAGTTTTGTTACGCAAAGACAACGTAAAGCTGGATATGCTATAACAACTACTCAGCAGGTAATCGAGTCTAAGCCTTTACCCCCTGGAACATCAGCTCAAAAGGCGGAGATAGTTGCTCTCACGAGAGCATTGGAACTGGCAGCGGGAAAAAGGGTAAATATTTGGACAGATTCTAAATATACATTCGGCGTGGTACATGCTCATGGAGCAATTTGGAAAGACCATGGATTGCTGACCGCTCAGTGAAAATACAAAGTATGCTGAAGAAATTTTAAAATTGTTAGAGGCTGTAAAACAACCAGAAAAGGTAGCTATCATGCATTGTCAGGGACACCAAAAGGGGAACACTGATTTTGAAATTGGAAAATCGATTGGCAGAGGCTAAGCAGGCAGCTGAAATAACTGAGGTGAAGGCATTGTCTTTGATACCAGACGGTAAAATCCAAACTATATCCAAATTATACAAAAGAAGACAAAATTACTTGAAGATTTGAAAGGTAAAATGAAACCAGATGGATGAGTATATTTAAAAGATAACCACATAGTAATACCCTCTAGTTTGACATGGCCCATAGTTCTTACAGAACACAATAAAACGCACTGGGGAGCTGGCACACTGCATAAGAGCCTGAGTCAGACATTAGTGGGACGATATGATAAAACAAGTAACTCAACAATGTAGCATTTGCTTACACAATAACCCCAATACCAAGGATAGAATAAAATTTGGAATAATCGGTAAAGGAAATTATTCGGGGCAACAGTGGCAAATTGATTTTTCAGAACTCCCTAGAAAAGGGGGGTATCATTATTTACTGGTTCTGACTGACACGTTTTCAGGAAGGCCTGAAGCCTTTCCCTGTCGAACAAACAAAGCAAGAGAAGTGGTTAAAGTCTTGTTAAATGAAATAATAGCATGCTTTGGGATTCTAGGAGCAATGTCTTCTGATAGAGTTTCACATTTTTGTGCACAAGTGGTAGAACAGATAAGTAAGATTCTAAAGATAGATTGGCAACTGCATACTCCTTATAGACCACAGGCAAGTGGACAGGTAGAAAAAATGAACCATTTAATTAAACAATAAATAGCTAAAATTGGATAAGAAGCTAATTTGTCATGGCCTCAATCCCTCCCTTTAGCATTACTTGGAATTAGAGTTAAACCTAGAATAAAAGGAACTTTGAGTCCCTTCAAAATCTTATATGGAAGGCCATAGCAATTTCTATTTAGTGGAGAGGACCTAACACAGTTAGGATCAGAATATTTATAGGCTTATATAACTGAACTTCAGAAACAATTAAATAAAGTACATACATTTGTTTTAGGGACCAGGGCTAGAGGGTTGGATCAACCAATCCACCCCTTGAAGCTCGGGGATTATATATATATAAAGACTTTTTCAGGACAACCCCTGCAGGAAAAATAGAAGGAAAGTGGATGGGACCATACCAAGTATTACTGACAACACACACCGCCACGAAGATTAAGAAGCAAGCAGCTTGGATCCACAATTCAAGGGTGAAGAAGGCCCCGGCGAGGATATGGACCACCACTCCAATTGGACCAACAAAATTACGGTTTTCCAGATCCTAATGATTGCAGGGGTGCGGTTCTCGGATTTGGGGTGGGCAACTTGGGATGAGAACTTACACCTGACCTTAATACAAACAATTTCTCAAGTAACTAATAAGACGAACTGTTGGGTATGCACCCATCTGCCACAGCATGGGAATAAGGGTGTATTGTAACCCTTACCCTAACCCTAACCCTTACCCCAACCGTTACCCTAACTCTTACATTAACCCTAACCCTGACCCTAACCCTAACCCTAACCCAAACCCTTACTCTAACCCTAACCCTTAACCTAAACATTACACTTCATCTTAACTTTAACCTTACCCTTAAACTAATACATACCCTTACGTTTCCCTCATCATAACCCTATAATTAACCATAACCATTACCCTAAAACTTATCCTTACCAGCCCTAACCCTTACTCTAACTTTTACCCTGAGCCAGAATCTTAGACTTCCCCTTCCCCTTCCCCTTACTAATACCCTTCCCCTAACCCTTACCCTTACACTTACGGTTACCATTAACCTTACCCTTACCCTAACACTTACCCTTACCCTATCTCTTACACTTATCCTTATCCATACAACTTACACTTACCCTAACACTTAACCTTAACCTAAGCCTAACCCTAAACCTTACCTAAACCCTTACCCTGACCCTTACATTAACCCTTACCCTAAAACTTACACTTAACCTTAACCTTCCCCTTAACCTTAACCTAATACTTACCCTTACTTTTCCATCACCCTAACCCTAAAATTAACCCTAACCATTACCCCAACACTTACCCTTACCCTAACCCTTAACCTTACCATAACCCATACTCTAACACATACTTCTACCCGTACCCGTACCCTTACGGTAACCCTTACCCTTGCCCTTACCCTTACCGTTACCATTACCGTGGCCCTTACCCTTACCCTTACCCTTACCCTTACCCTTACCCTTACCCTTACCCTTACCCTTACCCTTACCCTTACCCTTACCCTATACCTTACCCTTAACCTAACCCTAAACCTTACCCTTATCCTAACACTTACCCTTACCGGAAACCTTACCCTTTCTGCTACACTTACCCTTAGCCTAAATCTAAACCTTAAACTTACCCTTAGCCTAACCCTCAGCCTTACCCTTACCCATACCCTTATTCTTACCCTTTCCCTAACCCTTACCTTTACACTTACGGTTACCATTAACCTTACCCTTACCCTAACACTTATCCTTAACCTAACCCTTACCCTTAACCTTACCCCAACCCTTACCCTGACCCTTACATTAACCCTAACCCTTAACCTAAACCTTACACTTACTCTTAACCTTAACCTTACCCTTAACATTAACCTAATACTTACGCATACATTTTCCTGACTTTAACCCTAAAACGAACCCTAACCATTACCCTAACACTTAACCTTACCCTAACCCTAACAACCCTTACTGAAACCCTTACCCTGACCCGTACACTTACACTTACCCTTACCCTTACCCTTATACTTACCCTAATTCTTACCCATACCATAACCCATACCCTAACACATATTTGTACCCTTAAACTTACCGTTACCCTTAACCTTATCCTTACTCTTACTCTATCTGTTACCCTTACGCTTACTCTTTACATAAACCTTGCCCTTGACCTTACCCTTACCATAAGCCATACAACAACACTTACATGTACACTTACACTTACACTTACACTTACCCTAGCAATTCCTCGTACAATTACCCTTACCCTTACCCTTACCCTTAACCTAAGCCGAAACCTTAAACCTAACAGTAAACCTTTCCCTTTCTGCTACACTTACCCTTAGCCTAAATCTAAACCTTACACTTACCCCTACTGTAACCCTCACCCTTATCATTACCAATACTCTTACTCTTACCCTTACCCTAACCCTTCTCCTTACACTTACTGTTACCTTTAACATTACCCTTACCCTAACACTTACACTTATCCTTATCCATACCCTTACCCTTACCCTAATCCTTACCCTTAACCTAATCCTAACCCTAAACCTTACCCCAGCCCTTACCCTGACCCTTACATTAACACTAACCCTTACCCTAAACCTTACACTTACTCTTAACCTTAACCTTACACTTAACTTTAACCTAATACTTACGCATACGTTTTCCTGACTTTAACCCTAAAACTAACCCTAACCATTACCCTAACACTTACCCTTACCCTTACCCAAATCCTAACCATAACTCTAACCCTTACTCTAACCCTTACCCTTACCATAACCCATACCCTAACACGTACTTGTAGCCTTAACCTTACCGTTCCCCGTATCCTTACCTTTACTGTCTCTGTTACCCTTACACTTACACAACATAAACCTTAACCTTAACCTAACCCTTATCATAAGCCATACAACAACACTTACATGTACACTTACGCTTGCACTTACCCTAGCAATTACTCGTACAATTACCCTTAACCTTACTATTAAGCTAACCCTAAACCTTACCCCTATCCTAACACTTACCCTTATCCTAAACCTTACCCTTTCTGCTACACTTACCCTTTGCCTAATTCTAAACCTTACCCGAACCCTCACCCTTACCTAAATCTAACTAAAATCTAACCATTACCCTAACCCCTCACCCTTACAATAGACATATTTTTACCCTTTACCTAAACCTTTACCCCAACCCTTACCTTGACCCTTACATTAACCCTAATCCTTACACTAAACCTTACACTTAGTCTTAACCTTAAACTTAGCTGTAACCTAATACTTACTCTTACGTTTCCCTCACCCTAACCCTAAAATTAACCCTAACCATTACCCTAACACTTAACCTTACCCTAACCCTTACTCAAACCCTTACAATGACCCGTACTTTTACACATACCCTTACACTTACCCTTACTCTTAAACTTACACTAACCCTTACCCTTAACTAAATCTAACCCTTACACTAAACATCATCCTTACCCTTACCATCATCCCTTTTCTTACCCTTATCCTAAACATTTCCCAAACCCTTAACCTTACATTAAACCTAACCCTTACCATAACTCTTAACCTTATCCTTAAACTTAACCTAATACTTACCCTTATGTTTCCCTCACCCTAAACCTAAAATTAGCCTAACCATTACCCTAACACTTACCCTTACTCTAACCCTTACCCTGAACTTAAGTGTAAGTGTTAGGATAACGTTAACCTTAAGGGTGACCCTTAAGCTTATCCTTAATGTTTATGGTTAGGTTAAGGGTAATTGTACGAGTAATTACTAGGATAAGTGTAAGCGTAAGTGTACATGTAAGTGTTGATGTATGGCTTATGGTAAGGGTAAGGTTTATGTTAAGGGAAAGCGTAAGAGTAACGGATAGAATAAGGGTAAGTGTAACGGTTAAGTGTTAGGGTAATGGTGAGGGTTAATTTTAGGATTAGGGTGAGAAAAATGTAAGGTTAAGTACTAGCTTAAGGTTAAGGGTAAGGTTAAGGTTAAGAGTAAGTGTAAGGTTTAGGTTAAGGGTAAGGCTTAATGTAAAGTTCAGGGAAAGGTTTGGGGTAAGGTTTAGGGTTAGGTTCAGCTTAAGGGGAAGGGTTGGTGTAAGGTTAAGGGTATGGATAAGGATAAGTGTAAGGGTAAGGGTTAGCGTTAGGGTAATATTAATGGTAAGGTTTATGTTAAGGGTAAGCGTAAGGGTAACGGATAGAGTAAGGGTAAGGGTAAGGTTAAGTGTAACGGTAAGGTTAAGGGTACAAATATGTGTTAGGGTATGGGTTATGGTATGGGTAAGAGTTAGGGTAATGTAAGGGTAAGGGTGAGTGTAAGGGTATGGGTCAGGGTAAGGGTAAGAGTAAGGGTTAGGGTTAGGGTAAGGGTAAGTGTTAGAATAATGGTTAGGGTTAATTTTAGGGTTAGGGTGAGGGAAACGTAAGGGTAAGTATTGGGTTAAGGTAAGGGTAAGTGTAAGGTTTAGATTTAGGCTAATGGTAAATGTAGCAGAAAGGGTAAGGTTTCCGGTAAGGGTAAGTGTTAGGATAAGGGTAAGGTTTAGGGTTAGGTTAAGGGTAAGGGTAAGGGTAAGGGTAAGGGTACGGGTAGAAGAATTTGTTAGAATATGGCTTATGGTAAGGGTAAGGTTTAGGGTAAGAGTAAGTGTAAGTGTATGTGTAAGCGTACGGGTCATTGTAAGGGTTAGAGTAAGGCTTCGGGTAAGGGTAGGTGTTAGGGTAATGGTTAGGGTTAATTTTAGGGTTAGGGTGAAGGAAACGGAAGGGTAATTATTAGGTTAAGGTTAAGGGTAAGGTTAAGGTTAAGAGTAAGTGTAAGTTTTAGGGTAAGGGTAAGGGTTAATGTAAGGGTCAGGGTAAGGGCTAAGGTAAGGTTTAGGGTTAGAGTTAGGTTAAGGTTAAGTTTTAGGGTAAGGGTAAGTTGTATGTATAAGGATAAGTGTAACGGTAAGTGTTAGGGTAAGTGTAAGGATAAGGATAAGTGTACAAGTCAGGGTAAGGTTTAGAGTTAGGATTAGGGTTTGGATTACGGTAAGGTTAAGTGTTAGGGTAAAGGTTAGGGTTAGTTTTAGGGTTAAAGTCAGGAAAACGTATGCGTAAGTATTAGGTTAAAGTTAAGGGTAAGGTTAAGGTTAAGAGTAAGTGTAAGGTTTAGGGTAAGGGTTAGTGTTAATGTAAGGGTCAGGGTAAGGGTTGGGGTAAGGTTTAGGGTAAGGGTTAGGTTAAGGATAAGTGTTAGGGTAAGGGTAAGGTTAATGGTAACCGTAAGTGTAAAGGTAAGTATTAGGGTAAGGGTAAGAATAAGGGTATGGGTAATGGTAAGGGTGAGGGTTAGGCTAAGGGTAGGTTTAAAGTTTACATTTAGGCTAAGGGTAAGTGTAGCAGAAAGGGTAAGGTTTCCGGTAAGGGTAAGTGTTAGGATAAGGGTAAGGTTTACGGTAAGGGTAAGTGTTAGGATAAGGGTAAGGTTTAAGGTTAGGTTAAGGGTAAGGTATAGGGTAAGGGTAAGAGTAAGGGTAATGGTAAGGGCAACGGTAACGGTAAGAGTAAGGGTAAGTGAGACGGTAAGGGTAAGGGTTACCGTAAGGGTACGGGTACGGGTAGAAGTATGTGTTAGAGTATGGGTTATGGTAAGGGTAAGGGTTAGGGTAAGGGTAAGTGTTGGAGTAATGGTTAGGGTTAATTTTAGGGTTAGGGTGAGGGAAACGTAAGGGTATGTATTAGGTTAAGGTTAAGGTTAAGTTTAAGAGTAAGTGGAAGTTTTAGGGTAAGGGTTAATGTAAGGGTCAGGGTAAGGGTTCAGGTAAGGTTTAGGGTTAGGGTTAGGTTAAGGTTAAGTGTTAGGGTAAGCGTAAGTCGTATGGATAAGGATAAGTGTAAGGGATAGGGTAAGGGTAAGTATTAGGGTAAGGGTAAGGTTAATGGTAACCGTAACTGTAAGGGTAAGGCTTAGCGTAAGGGGAAGAGTAAGGGTAAGGGTAGGGGAAGTCTAAGGTTACGGGTCAGTGTAAAAGTTAGAGTAAGGGTTAGGGTTAGGGTTCGGTAAGGATAAGTGTTAGGGTAATGGTTACGGTTAGTTTTAGGGTTATGGTGAGGGAAACGTAAGGGTATGTATTAGTTTCAGGGTAAGGTTAAAGTTAAGATTAAGTGTAAGGTTTAGGTTAAGGGTTAGGGTTAGAGTATGGGTTAGGGTTAGGGTAAGGGTAAGGGTTAGGGTTAATGTAAGGGTCAGGGTAAGGTTTGGGGTAAGGTTTTGGTTAAGGGTTAATGTAAGCATTATGATAAGGGTAAGGGTGAGTGTTAGGGTAAGGTTTAGAATTAGGCAAAGAGTAAGTGTAGCAGAAAGGGTAAGGATTATGGTAAGGATAAGTGTTAGGATAAGGGTAAGGTTTAGGGTTAGGTTAAGGGTAAGTGTAAGCGTAAGGGTAATTCTACGAGTAATTTTAGGGTTAGGGTAAGGTTAAGTGTTAGGGTAATGGTTAGGGTTAATTTTAGGGTTAGGGTGAGGGAAACATAAGGGTAAGTATTAGGTTACAGCTAAGGTTAAGTTTAAGAGTAAGTGTAAGGTTTAGGGTAAGGGTTAGGTTTAGGGTTAATGTAAGGGTCAGGGTAAGGGTTGGGATAAGGTTTAGGGTAAGGGTTAGGTTAAGGATAAGTGTTGGGGTAAGGGTAAGGTTAATGGTAACCGTAAGTGTAAAGGTAAGGGTTAGGGTAAGGGTAAGAATAAGGGTATGGGTAATGGTAAGGGTGAGGGTTAGGCTAAGGGTAAGTGTAAGGTTTAGATTTAGGCTAAGGGTAAGTGTAGCAGAAAGGGTAAGGTTTCTGGTAAGGGTAAGTGTTAGGATAAGGGTAAGGTTTAGGGTTAGGTTAAGGGTAAGGGATAGGGTAAGGGTAAGGGTATGGATAAGGATAAGTGTAAGTGTTAGGGTAAGGGTAATGTTAAAGGTAACAGTAAGTGTAAGGGCAAGGGTTAGGGTTACCGTAAGAGTAAGAGTATTGGTAATGATAAGGGTGAGGGTTACAGTAGGTGTACGTGTAATGTTTAGATTTAGGCTAAGGGTAAGTGTAGCAGAAAGGGTAAGGTTTACTGTAAGGTTTAAGGTTTCAGCTTAGGTTAAGGTTAAGGGTAAGGGTAAGGGTAATTGTACGAGTAATTGCTAGGGTAAGTGTAAGCGTAAGTGTACATGTAAGTGTTGTTGTATGGCTTATGGTAAGGGTAAGGTCAAGGGTAAGGTTTATGTTAAGGGTAAGCGTAAGGGTAACGGATAGAGTAAGGGTAAGGGTAAGGTTAAGGGTAACGGTAAGGTTAAGGGTACAAATATGTGTTAGGGGATGGGTTATGGTATGGGTAACAATTATGGTAAGTATAAGGGTAAGGGTAAGTGTAAGGGTACAGGTCAGGGTAAGGGTTAGAGTAAGGGTTAGGGTTAGGGTTAGGTTAAGGTTAAGTGTTAGGGTAATGGTTAGGGTTAGTTTTAGGGTTAAAGTCAGGAAAACGTATGCGTAAGTATTAGGTGAATGTTAAGGGTAAGGTTAAGGTTAAGAGTAAGTGTAAGGTTTAGGGTAAGGGTTAGGGTTAATGTAAGGGTCAGGGTAAGGGTTGGGGTAAGGTTTAGGGCAAGGGTTAGGTTAAGGATAAGTGTTAGGGTAAGGGTAAGGTTAATGGTAACCGTAAGTGTAAAGGTAAGGGTTAGGGTAAGGGTAAGAATAAGGGTATGGGTAATGGTAAGGGGAAGCGTTAGGCTAAGTGTATGTGTAAGGTTTAGATTTAGGCTAAGGGTAAATGTTGCAGAAAGGGTAAGGTTTACGGTAAGGGTAAGTGTTAGGATAAGGGTAAGGTTTAGGGTTAGGTTAAGGGTATGGGATCGGGTAAGGGTAAGGGTAAGGGTAAGGGTAAGGGTAAGGGTAAGGGAAAGGGTAAGGGTAAGGGTAAGGGTAAGGGTAAGGGTAAGGGTATAGGGTAAGGATAAGGGTAAGGGTAAGTGAAAGGGTAAGGGTAAGGGTAAGGGTAAGGGTAAGGGTAAGGGTAAGGGTAAGGGTAAGGGTAAGGGTAAGGGTAAGGGTACGGGTAGAAGTATGTGTTAGAGTATGGGTTATGGTAAGGGTAAGGGTTAGGGTAAGTGTTGGGGTAATGGTTAGGGTTAATTTTAGGGTTAGGGTGAGGGAAAAGTAAGGGTATGTGTTAGGTTAAGGTTAAGGGGAAGGTTAAGGTTAAGTGTAAGTTTTAGGGTAAGGGTTAATGTAAGGGTCAGGGTAAGGGTTCAGGTAAGGTTTAGGCTTAGGCTTAGGTTAAGGTTAAGTGTTAGGGTAAGCGAAAGTTGTATGGATAAGGATAAGTGTAAGGGATAGGGTAAGGGTAAGTGTTAGGGTAAGGGTAAGGTTAATGGTAACCGTAAGTGTAAGGGTAAGGGTTAGGATAAGGGTAAGAGTAAGGGTAAGGGTAAGGGGAACGGGAAGTCTAAGGGTACAGGTCAGGGTAAAAGTTAGAGTAAGGGTTAGGGTTAGGGTTCGGTAAGGATAAGTGTTAGGGTAATGGTTACAGTTCATTTTAGGGTTATGGTGAGGGAAACGTAAGGGTATGTATTAGTTTCAGGGTAAGGTTAAAGTTAAGATTAAGTGTAAGGTTTAGGTTAAGGGTTAGGGTTAGAGTAAGGGTTAGGGTAAGGATAAGGGTTAGGGCTAATGTAAGGGTCAGGGTAAGGGTTGGGGTAAGGTTTAGGTTAAGGGTTAGGGTTAGAGTAAGGGTTAGGGTAAGGATAAGGGTTAGGGTTAATGTAAGGGTCAGGGTAAGGGTTGGGGTAAGGTTTAGGTTAAGGGTAAAAGTAAGTATAATGGTAAGGGTAAGGGTGAGGCTTAGGGTAATGGTTAGCTTTAGGTAAGGGTGAGGGTTAGGGTAAGGTTTAGAATTAGGCAAAGGGTAAGTGTAGCAGAAAGGGTAAGGTTTAGGATAAGGATAAGTGTTAGGATAAGGGTAAGGTTTAGGGTTAGCTTAATAGTAAGGTTAAGGGTAATTGTACGAGTAATTGCTAGGGTAAGTGCAAGCGTAAGTGTACATGTAAGAGTTGTTGTATGGCTAATGATAAGGGTTAGGTTAAGGTTAAGGTTTATGTTGTGTAAGTGTAAGGGTAACAGAGACAGTAAAGGTAAGGGTAAGGGGAACGGTAAGGTTAAGGCTACAAGTACGTGTTAGGGTATGGGTTATGGTAAGGGCAAGGGTTAGAGTAAGGGTTAGAGTTATGGTTAGGATTTGGGTAAGGGTAAGGGTAAGTGTTAGGGTAATGGTTAGGGTTAGTTTTAGGGTTAAAGTCAGGAAAACGTATGCGTAAGTATTAGGTTAAAGTTAAGTGTAAGGTTAAGGTTAAGAGTAAGTGTAAGTTTTAGGGTAAGGGTTAGTGTTAATGTAAGGGTCAGGGTAAGGGCTGGGGTAAGGTTTAGGGTTAGGGTTAGGTTAAGGGTAAGGATTAGGGTAAGGGTAAGGGTATGGATAAGGATAAGTGTAAGTGTTAGGGTAAGGGTAATGTTAAAGGTAACAGTAAGTGTAAGGAGAAGGGTTAGGGTAAGGGTAAGAGTAAGAGTATTGGTAATGATAAGGGTGAGGGTTACAGTAGGGGTACGTGTAAGGTTTAGATTTAGGCTAAGGGTAAGTGTAGCAGAAAGGGTAAGGTTTACTGTTAGGTTTAAGGTTTCAGCTTAGGTTAAGGTTAAGGGTAAGGGTAAGGGTAATTGTACGAGGAATTGCTAGGGTAACTGTAAGCGTAAGTGTACATGTAAGTGTTGTTGTATGGCTTATGGTAAGGGTAAGGTCAAGGGTAAGGTTTATGTTAAGGGTAAGCGTAAGGGTAACGGATAGAGTAAGGGTAAGGGTAAGGTTAAGGGTAATGGTAAGGTTAAGGGTACAAATATGTGTTAGGGTATGGGTTATGGTATGGGTAACAATTATGGTAAGTATAAGGGTAAGGGTAAGTGTAAGGGTACAGGTCAGGGTAAGGGTTAGAGTAAGGGTTAGGGTTAGGGTTAGGTTAAGGTTAAGTGTTAGGGTAATGGTTAGGGTTAGTTTTAGGGTTAAAGTCAGGAAAACGTATGCGTAAGTATTAGGTGAATGTTAAGGGTAAGGTTAAGGTTAAGAGTAAGTGTAAGGTTTAGGGTAAGGGTTAGGGTTAATGTAAGGGTCAGGGTAAGGGTTGGGGTAAGGTTTAGGGCAAGGGTTAGGTTAAGGATAAGTGTTAGGGTAAGGGTAAGTTTAATGGTAACCGTAAATGTAAAGGTAAGGGTTAGGGTAAGGGTAAGAATAAGGGTATGGGTAATGGTAAGGGGGAGGGTTAGGCTAAGTGTATGTGTAAGGTTTAGATTTAGGCTAAGGGTAAATGTTGCAGAAAGGGTAAGGTTTACGGTAAGGGTAAGTGTTAGGATAAGGGTAATATTTAGGGTTAGGGTAAGGGTATGGGATCGGGTAAGGGTAAGGGTAAGGGTAAGGGTAAGGGAAAGGGTAAGGGTAAGGGTAAGGGTAAGGGTAAGGGTAAGGGTAAGGGTAAGGGTAAGGGTAAGGGTAAGGGTAAGGGTACGGGTAGAAGTATGTGTTAGAGTATGGGTTATGGTAAGGGTAAGGGTTAGGGTAAGTGTTGGGGTAATGGTTAGGGTTAATTTTAGGGTTAGGGTGAGGAAAAGTAAGGGTATGTATTAGGTTAAGGTTAAGGGGAAGGTTAAGGTTAAGTGTAAGTTTTAGGGTAAGGGTTAATGTAAGGGTCAGGGTAAGGGTTCAGGTAAGGTTTAGGCTTAGGGTTAGGTTAAGGTTAAGTGTTAGGGTAAGCGAAAGTTGTATGGATAAGGATAAGTGTAAGGGATAGGGTAAGGGTAAGTGTTAGGGTAAGGGTAAGGTTAATGGTAACCGTAAGTGTAAGGGTAAGGGTTAGGATAAGGGTAAGAGTAAGGGTAAGGGTAAGGGGAACGGGAAGTCTAAGGGTACGGGTCAGGGTAAAAGTTAGAGTAAGGGTTAGGGTTAGGGTTCGGTAAGGATAAGTGTTAGGGTAATGGTTACAGTTCATTTTAGGGTTATGGTGAGGGAAACGTAAGGGTATGTATTAGTTTCAGGGTAAGGTTAAAGTTAAGATTAAGTGTAAGGTTTAGGTTAAGGGTTAGGGTTAGAGTAAGGGTTAGGGTAAGGATAAGGGTTAGGGTTAATGTAAGGGTCAGGGTAAGGGTTGGGGTAAGGTTTAGGTTAAGGGTAAAAGTAAGTATAATGGTAAGGGTAAGGGTGAGGCTTAGGGTAATGGTTAGCTTTAGGTAAGGGTGAGGGTTAGGGTAAGGTTTAGAATTAGGCAAAGGGTAAGTGTAGCAGAAAGGGTAAGGTTTAGGATAAGGATAAGTGTTAGGATAAGGGTAAGGTTTAGGGTTAGCTTAATAGTAAGGTTAAGGGTAATTGTACGAGTAATTGCTAGGGTAAGTGCAAGCGTAAGTGTACATGTAAGAGTTGTTGTATGGCTAATGATAAGGGTTAGGTTAAGGTTAAGGTTTATGTTAAGTGTAAGTGTATGGGTAACAGAGACAGTAAAGGTAAGGGTAAGGGGAACGGTAAGGTTAAGGCTACAATTACGTGTTAGGGTATGGGTTATGGTAAGGGTAAGGGTTAGGATAAGGGTAAGGTTAAGGGTTAGGGTAATGGTATGGATAAGGGTTAGGGTAAGTTTAAGGGTACGGGTCAGGTGTAATAGTAAGTGTAAGGGTACGGGTCATGGTAAGGGTTAGAGTAAGGGTTTGAGTAAGGGTAACGGTAAGGGTTAGGATAAGTGTAAGGGTGCAAGCAAGGATTAGGGCAAGAGTAAGTGTAAGGGTAATAGTAAGGGTTAGGGTAAGTGTAAGGCTAAGGGAAAGTGTTAGGATATGTTTTAGGGGAAGCGGAAGGGTAAGGGTTAGGTTAAGTGTAAGGGGAAGGGGAAGGTAAGGGGAAGGGTTGGAGTAAGGTATAGGGTAAGGGTAAGGTTATGGTTAAAGGAAAGAGTAAGGGTAAGGAAAAAGTAAAGGTAAGGATTTGGGTAATGGTAAGGGTGAGAAGGGTTAGGGTAAGGGTTAAGGTAAGGGTTAGGTAACGCAGTGTACAACCTGGGACGTCACACGCAGAGCTGCCTCTGGCAAGGTAAGTGAGGAACAGATGTAGCAGTTGTTGTGTTGTAGGTCTCACTGTTCCTCTAAGCATCCCCTCTTTGTCTTTTAGAGGTGTTGTAGCTGTTTGAAGAGGGTAGATTGAAGCATCTGCCTCGGGGGCTGGTAAGCGGCAGAGGTAAGGGAGCAGATGAGAGTAACTTACCTAGTTGTGCTGTGTCTTTGGATGCTGCATCGGCCTATGCGTTTCTTTTTCTTTCACAGGTGTCTCGCACAGGCTCAAAGGAGCAAACTGCACTCTGAAGAGCTGTGTAAGAAGAGGGGCTGGTCGTGAGCTGGGTTGGAGCAGAACGACCAAGTAGCACAAGGTTACTATGAAAGGTGTCCGTCTTGTTTTGCAGGTGCCGTGGCAGGCTCTCCACAGAAGTGGATAAGGATATGAGATAAGGCCAGAGATCGACAAGGAGCGGCACATGCAGGGATGGTTTTGAAGCGCTGCGGTGGCTTACTCTTCTGTTCATCAGGTGCCACAGGCAAGGTGGGTTGTAACATCAGTCGTTATATCTGCATGAAAGCAGTTCACTTGAATGCCACAGTGCATCTGAGTAGGGTGTTCTAGCAGAACAAGCTTGTCTGGCACAGCGGTGCCTGATGGCAGTGTGTTTCCTCAGGTGAAGAGGTGCCTGAAGCCCCATCCTATCTAGCCTGCACACAATTATCTGAGAATGAAAGCTGCTTTCCAGTAATTCAGAAAGCCAAGTTACGTCTCAGCCTTGAGCATCTCGGGCTTTTGGGCCTGTCTGTAACATTTGGCACCAGCACTAATACTGTTTTTGGCATATGTTTAGCGTTTGGGGCCTGTGTCTGGGATTTGGGCCCTGTCTCGAACCACTGGGGCTTTGTCCTGGGTTTTGGAGCCTGCCTCTAGAGTTCAGGGCCTGTGATTAGGCTTTTGGGGTCTGTGTCTGGGGGCCGGTATCTGGGGGCAAGGGGGGAGCTGCTTGTAGACCCTTGGGGCCAGCATTGAGGGGGTTGGGAGCTGACTCTACACCTTTGGGGCCTGCTTCTGGGGGCGGGGGGGGGTTGAGACCAGCATCTGGGGGAGGGGTGGGAGCTCTTTGTATTCCTTTGGAGCCTGTGTCGGGGGGGGGAGGGGGGGGGGGGAAGGGGAGGGTTGATTGGGAGCTGCTTGTACACTGTTGGAGCCTGGGTTGAGGGAGGAGGTTTGGAGCTGCTTCTACACCTTTGGGCCTGGCATCGGGGGTAGGGGGTTGGGTGCTGGTTGTAGGGGCCTGTGTTTCGGGGGGGGGCTTGGGACCTGCGTCTGGGGGAGGGGTGGGAGCTGCTTGTACACCTTTGGGGCCTGCATCTGTGGGGGGTCAGGGCCTGTGTCTAGCGGGCTGGGAACTGCTTGTACAATGTAGGAATCTATTTCTGCAGGGTGGCTGGGAGCTGTTTGTACAACTTTGGGGCCAGCATCTGGGGGTGGCTGGGAGCTGCCTGTACACTGTAGGGGCCTGTGTTTGTGGGGGGCTTGGGGGCCTCCCTCGGGGGGGGGGGGGGGAAGGTTGGGAGCTGCTTGTATAGGGTAGGGGGCCTGCCTGGCAGGGGTTGGGAGCTGCTTGTACAATTTGGGTCCCTGTGTCTGGGGAGGGGGTTGGGGCCTGTGTCTCAGGGGTGTTGGGAACTGGTTGTACACCTTTGGGTCCTGTCTCTGGGGGGGAGCTACTTGTACACTTTTGGGGTCTGTATTTGAGGGGGGTTGGGAGTTGCTCATGCATTCTAGGTGCCTCCCTTTTGAGAAGGGTTGGGGCCTGCATCTGTGGGTGGTTGGGAGCTGCTTGTACACTATAGGGGCCATGGTCTTGGAGGGGGGTCTGGGCTGTTTATACACCTTTGTGGCCTGTGTTTGGGGGGGGGGTGGGCCTGTGCCTGGGGGAGTTGGGAGGTGCTTGTTCACTCTAGAAGCCTCCATTTGGGGGTCTTTGGGGCCTCCCTTTGAGGGGGAGGGAGTTGGGAGTTGGTTGTACACCTCCGCATCCCATGTCTTGGGGGGGGGTGGGGGGAGTGGGACCGGTCTCTGAAGGGGCGGGTTGTGAGCTGCTTGTACACCTGTGTCAGGGGCAGGGTAGAGGGGTTGGCGGGGGTTGGGTCTGGGTCTTGGGCCAATGTCTGGGTGGAGTCCAGTTCTTGGGAGGGGGTGGTGGGGTAGGAGCTGCTTGTGGGCAGTTGGGGTCTGCATCTGGGTGTGGTTGGTGCCTGCTTCTGTTGGCAGTTTGGGGCCTGCTTGTAGACTTGTGCAGCCTGGGTTTGGGGGCTTTTCTGTAACGTTTGGGGTCTGCATTTTTGCTTTGGGATGCATCTTGAGCTTTTGAGGCCTAACAGTAGCATTTGGGGCCTGCATCTGGGGCTTTTCTGTAGCATTTTGGTTGCGTATTTGTGATTTGGGGCCTGTATGCAGGGTTTTGCCTTTTTTGTAGTTTCCATCTTTGTGTGTGTGTGTTTCGTTGTTGGTTGTCTGGGGTTAGGGGCAGTTTGGGGTTTGGATTAAGGTCAGTGTCATTAGCGTTAGGGGGTTGATAATAAGGGTTAGGGTTGTGGTTAGAGTTGTTAGGTTTAAGGGGAATAAGGAGTTCAGGGTAAGGGGATCAAGGTTGTGGGAATAAAAATGTTGTTTTTGCACAGTTACATCCTGTAGAGGGAAGGAAGGTGGTATTGAGATATGCTTGCAGTGATAAGACAGCTTAACAGTGTGAAATGAGTTCATCTGATTCGTGTCAATATGGACCAATGCTAGGGCCGCATGATATGATGAAAAGTCTGAGAAAACCAGAGTGGTTAATGTATATAGTTCTTGTATCTTGCAAAGGAATGGTCCAGCAATTCGGGTCAATAGGGGATAAGAGAAAAAGGGGTTTCAGAATAACTGCTAACTATTACAACTGTTGCATGGGACACTATGCAAGTGTCTGCCATCCAGCCAAGATGGACAAAGGAGAAGGACAAGAGAAAAGCCTGGGAGGAAGACTACGAGCCTTCAGTACGAGCGGCCCCCAGAGGGACCACCAGAGACTGATAACGCCTGCACCAGTGGGATTGGATTCTGGGAACTAATTAGAATAACCCTGCCTTTTGTAGAAGTAGTAATGAATATGTATTAGCCTAGCTGCATAAAAACCAGCCGCCTGATGTAACTTGTGTGTGTCTTGGTGGAGCAGAGACTCCTGGCGCACCCAGCGCTGCTTGCTTACCTCTATTCCTTTAATAAATCATAAACATTAATTGTAAGCCTATTTGGGACCCAGTCATTTATTACAAGTGGGCGCTCGTCCGGGAGGGCTTTGGTTCCTGATTTCTGGTTTGATCTAGGAGAGGCACCCCCACCATTTGGTGGCTGCTCTTTGAGTCAGGTCGGAACTAATGGCATCTTGAACCTGAATAAAGGTAAGCAAAGTTTCTGATTCTTTTTTTCAGCTCCCTCGCCAGCTGCAGCACTATATTTTGCCCGTAATTGTGTGTGTGAAGATCCGAACGAAGATGACGGAGTCGTAAGCATTTAAAGCGTATACCATTCGGTTGGGTGGGGTTTGGTTGCCTGTGTGTATAAGAGTGTGACTGAGATGGAACTTAGTTCCGAAGCGATTGTGGAGGTCTTCTAACCGCGGTCCCAATCTCCCACGAGGGACTTGGCCGGTGAAGGACCGAAGGGATTCCTATAGGATTTGTGGGTGTGTGATAGGTCCTCGACCCCCTGCAAGACACTCTTACTAAGGTAACCAAGGGCTGTGGGAATTGCCATAGTAAAATTCCTAGATGGGTCAGACAAAATGGAAGACCAGAGACCAGAAGAAAGGGAGCAAATTACCAGTCATACCACCAGAAAGTCCATTAGGAATAACGATTAGAAATTGGAATGATAGGGACCCCAGAAAAGGAAAAAGTAAATTAAAAATGGTCCAGTATTGTGTGACAGAATGGCCAAAGGAGCCTTTAAGACTACATGTCTTTTGGCCTGTTTTTGGATCCTTCAAAGACTGGATTTGCCAGGCCTTAAATATCCATGTTAATTCAAAGGAACCTTTTAGCCAGGAAGAAAGTGATTATGCAGGATTATGGATCAGGAGGACTTCAGGTCCTTTTCCAGCCTCAATATTTACACTAAAAGCAGGTAAGAAATTTGAAGAACAAGAAGAACATGAAAAAGAAAAAGAAGATAAACGTGAGCCGTTGGATAAGCTACCACCTCCATATCCTAACAATCCACCCTCGGCAGCTCCCCCTCCGGTGGCTGTGGTATCGCCACCAGTACCACCGTTGCCCCAGCTTCCACCACCAACAGCACCAGAATTAGACCGACCTCCGGCCGCATGCAGGAGAAGTAGGACGGACGTATCTGAGAGGGCTTCTCTATATCCCTTAAGGGAGGTAACTGGTGTATAACTGGTGCGCGTCTTGGTGGAGCAGAGACTCCCAGCGTACCCAGCACTGTTTGCTTACCTCTATTCATTCAGTGAATTGTAAACTTTGATTGTAATCCTATTTGGGACTTTTATTTATTATAACAGACAACCTTGTAAAACGCAGACAACCAGAATCCTTACAGCAATTAGGTGGAAATCACGGCGTAAGAAACATTACCACCTCAAAGAGTAAAAACCTCAAAAGAAATGTGACTTGTAACAGGCCAGCAGCTGTGTATTTTCTGTGAAGCACCAGCTAGATTATGAACCTTGAATAGCACAGTTAAAGGGGAAACAGGGGAGGGTCCCGGTCCTCGGCAGAAAAAAAAAGTGTATAAACTGTGTATGGAATTAGTAGGCACCCTCCTGCTTGTGGGACACCCGCCATTGTAATCTCGAATAATAATGCTACTGTACTGAGATCCTCGACTCAGCCTATGCTATTTGCTACAGATTGATTCAGGGTTTTAAGGTTTCAGGGACTGGGCACTAGGGTTGGGTTTCAGGGTAAGGGGTTTCAGGGTTTATGTTTAGGATTTTAAGGTTTTTAGGGTTGGAGTTTTAACGGTTAGGGTTTTAAGGATTTGGGGGTTAGGGTTTTAAGGGTTTCAGGGTTAGCGTGTTAGGGTATTAGAGTTTTTTGGGTTGTAGTGTTGATATGTTTTTTAGGGTTAGAGTCTTAAGGTTTTATTTTTGGTCAGTTATTTACGGTTAGGGTTTTAAGATTTTTTTTTTTTTTTTTTTTTTTTTTTTCCAGGTTAGGTTCTCCAGGTCCAGGGTTTTGAGTATCCTAATTTTGGGGGTTTGGATTTTGAGCATCTTAATTTTGGGGGTTAGGCTTTTGTGTGCCCTAATTTTTTGGGACAGGCTTTCAAGCATCCTAAGTAGTTGGGTTAGGGTTTTGAGCATCTTAATATTTTGGGTCTGGGTAATGAGCATCCTCAGTTTTCAGGATAGGGTTTTGAGCATCTTAATGTTTCCAGGATAGGGTTTGGAGCGTCCTAATGTTTTGGGTTGGGGCTTTGAGCGTCCTAATGTTTTTGGGTTAGGGTTTGGAGCATCCTAAATTTTCAGGATAGGGTTCTGAGCATCTCAGTGTTTCCAGGATAGGGTTTTGAGCGTCCTAAGTTTTTGGGATAGGTCTTTGAGCTTCCTAACGTTTTCCGGATAGGGTTTGGAGCATCTTAATGTTTTGGGTTTGGGTTTTGAGCGTCCGAATGTTTTTGGGTTAGGGCTTGGAGCATCCTAATGTTTTTGGGTTAGGGCTTTGAGCGTCCTGTTTTCGGGATAGGGTTTGGAGCGTCCTAGTGTTTTCGGGATAGGGTTTTGAGCGTCCAAAGTTTTGGGGTTTGGGTTTTGAGCGTCCAAAGTGTTATAAGTTTCCACCTTAATTAATTTTCAGAGAGCATTGTATTAATCATAGAAAGGAATTTATTGAGTAAGCAAACATCAAGCAAAACAGCACTGGGCAGCCGGGGAGTCTCAGCTACGCCAACAGCACGCACCTCACCCCTGCCAGGGTCCCTTTTTATACCTTGCTAATTCCGGGATTACGCAGCACATCCTGGTATATTCTGCGACTGCGCGCACTGTTGCGCGCAAAAGAATTTTTAAGAATTTAAATCTCTTTAAAAAGAAAATTAAGCAATAGAATTTTCATAGTGTCTAGGCAAGCATTATGCAGCTCCTTACTTCAGCAGGGAGCTTTCGCAACTCCCGCTCCTCAAACAGAACTCCTTGTTTTTATAATACAAAAGACAATGAACAAACATTTATGGTGTATTACCCTAAGTTTTTGGGTTAGGGTTTTTTGCGTCTTAATGTTTTGGGGTTAGGGTTTGGAGCGCCCTAAATTTTTGGGCTAGGGCTTTGAGCATTCCTAACGTTTTGGGTTGGGTTTGGGTTTTGAGCATCCCAAGATTTTGGGTTAGGGGTTTTAGGCATAGGTCTTCAGGGGTTTAGTGTGGTAAATAGTTTGGGTTAGGTCTGTAGGGGTTCCAAGGTTTTTTGGATGTTAGGGCTTGAGGCTTTTTTTGTAAGGGCAGTGAGGGTTCCAGTGAGTGCTGGTAAATGCAGTTCTCGAGCACTCGGCCTGTGATTGGCCATGCTGGCTGTCCGGGGAATGCTGGTAGGTGTAGTTTTCCGGCACTGGAAGGCCATGTTGTGTGCCCAGAGCATGCCGGGAGATGTAGTTCTCGGGACTCCGGACTTCCGGGAGGCCATGTTGCGTACCCATGGTATGCCGGGAAATGTAGTTGTCGGATTCGGGACTTCCGGGAGGTCATGTCGAATGCCCAGAGCATACCGGGAGATGTAGTTCTCGGGAACTCGGGTTAGGGGCTAGGGCTGGGGCTAGAGTTAGGGTTTTGGGTGAGGGTTGGGGGTTATTGTTAGGGTTAGTGGTTTAGGGTTAGGCTTAGAGGGTTATGGTTAGGGATAGGTTAGGGGTAGGTTTAGAGGGTTAGGGTAAGGGTTAGGGGTTGGGACTGTGGTTAGGCTTAGGGTAAGGGTTAGGGTGAGAGTATTAGGGTTAGGGTTCGGGTTCAGATTAGGGTAAGGGTTAGGGCAAAGGTAAGTGTTAGGGTAAGGCTAAGGGTAAGGCTTAGGGTGAGGATAAGGTTTAGGGAAAGGTTTAGGTTTAGGGTAAGAATAAGGGTAAACTAATGGTTAGGATAAGGGTAAGGGTTAGGGTAAAGGTTTTCATTTGTTAAAGCTGAAACGCAGTATGCAATCTGGGACGTCACAGACAGAGCTGCCTATGGCAAGGTGAGAGAGGAAAAGATGGAGCAGATGTTCTACTCCTAGTTTTTTCTTTATACGTAAATAAAAGTTGGAGCTAATTCCAGTTGGAAGAGTTCCAATTACTTGCTTGGTCATAATGTCTTTTAATATTGAAAGCTGCAGCAAAAGCATGGGGATTTTTGCTTCTAGAAACACCCTAGTTCTCTTCTCTGCACTATGCATGCTTTTGAGCTAAAACTGATTAAAAAATAAAAAGAAAAATCACACACACACAAAAAAAAAAAAACCACACCACAGCTGCTGCTGCTCTCTTCCTACTTCCTTGTGCTTTGCCCCTACCCTTCCCAGGTGATTGGGTTTGGGTGCTAGATGGGGCGAAATGGTATATGAGTCCCAGGCATCCCCTCAGAGAGCTCCTTCTGCTTGGGCTGCTCTTTGGGGTGTTTGTTTTTCCTTCGGTCAGTTGCAGGCTTCTTCAGGTGGATGAGAGTTTATGGACTGATGCGTTTCCAAGTAGCGAGGGGTACGCACATCTTTTTGAGGTAACAGCTAGTAGGATCTGTTAGAATAAACTGATGTAGTACTTGGTGCCTTTATTGCATGCAGTTCTTTATCAGGTGAGTAACTGTTGCGAGTAACTGAAGTCAATGTTACTTGGTGTGTTTGCTATGCAGTGCCTGTGCGGACTATTGCACGAGACACAGCTTTCTGACATCTGGCCCAGCAACTACTAAATAAGGGGAGGGGAGAAGCTGAAGAACGACCAAAGGACAAAGCCTGGGAGGAAGACTACGAGCCTTCAGTACGAGCGGCCCCCAGAGGGACCACCGGAGACTGATAACGCCTGCACCAGTGGGAGGGTTTGGATTCTGGGAACTAATTAGAATAACCCTGCCTTTTGTAGAAGTAGTAATGAATATGTATTAGCCTAGCAGCATAAAAACCAGCCGCCTGATGTAACTTGTGTGCGTCTTGGTGGAGCAGAGACTCCTGGCGCACCCAGCGCTGCTTGCTTACCGCTATTCCTTTAATAAATCATAAACATGAATTGTAAGCCTATTTGGGACTCGGTCATTTATTACAAGTGGGACCTCCCGATGGGTGGAAGCTGTCGGGATGGCTCGGGATGCTGAGGCGTGGTGCTGCAAGGAGGTTGGTGGTCGGTGGCGCCCTGGGGCAGGCCGAATTGGGAGGGGGCGAGGCGGCGGGTGGTCGGTGGCTTCTGTGGAAAAGGCGCTTGTATGGGGGGCTGCGCGTACAGAGGAACCTTGACAGGCTGCAGATAGGGGCAGGCAGGAACCTTTTGACGTTCAGGAGAGGGAAATGCCAAGCCCTACCCCTAGGGAGAAACACCTCTGTTTACCAGCACTGGCTAGCTCGATACTGAATAAGCATTTCTTCATGGAAGGGGTGCTTTGATACTAGAACAGGCTGCCCGGGGAAGTGGTAAGAGACCCGATCCTTAAAAGTATTGAAGAGACAAGTGGACATAGCCCGGGAGTCCGGCCTCCGGCAGGGCGGGGAGCTGTCTCTTCCGAGCCCCTGTGCTCCGGTCTTGTGCGACGCGTTTGCAAGCAGCACCGGGTGCCGGGTCCGACATCGGACGGTTCGGGGACGGCGATTCCGGGGCCGTCGGCTAGCGGGGGCCGGCTATCTCGTGTCCCGGGGATCCGAATTCAGGGGGCGTGGGGGCCGGCCGTGCAGTGAAGCGGGGGGCTGGCGTCCGCCGGCTTCCCAGAGAGCGGGCTTTCGGTGCCGTGCGGTTCGGTGGCCGGCCGTTCCGAAACCCTGGGCACCGGTCTTGTGCTAGACTCAGCGGGGTCCGGGGCCGAACTCGGCTTCTCGGGGACGGCGGTCCCGCTGTCCAGGTGTCCCCGCCGCGGGCGGCGCGGGGGCCGGCTGTCCCTAGCAGCTGGGCTCCCAAGAGCTTCTTGGCTCCCAAGCGTCGCCCAAGACCGGATCCCAGAGAATCGGGACGGCCGGCCACACCGCTGCGACTAGCACAAGCGTCTCCCGACAACGGAGCCCAGGGGCTTGCGAGGGTCAGATTCCGCGCTCCGGGATAGAGAAACGGGGAGCGCGGGTCGGCCGGCCGCAGCTTCGCACGGGACCGAACCCCCTGTCTCCGGGACGGCCAGACCCCGAGCCGGCAGACAGCAGCCTCCCGCTTCACGGCACAGTCGGCCCCCAACCCGCCCGAGTTCTGATCGCCGTGACACGGGACAGCCGGCCGCGCCGCCCGAGACCGGACACCTGGAGCCCGGGACCGCCGTCCCTGACAAAGCCAAAGTCGGACCCGGACCCCGGTACGGGCTAGCACACGCGTCGCCCAGGACCGCAGCCTAGGTCCTCGGGACGGTCGCATCCCGCGCCTCCGGCAGGAGCTACCCGGGAGGGCAGGACGGCCTGCCGCAGCTCCGCAAGAGACCGAACCTGCTGGATTCCGGGACGGCCAGAGCCCGAGCCGGTGGGCAGCAGCCTCTCGCTTCACGGCTCGGCAGTGAAGCTCACGGTTCATCGCCCGGCTCACGGTTCGTCGCCCGAGTTCGGACCCACGGGACAGGGGACAGCCGGCACCCGTGCCGACGGAGGCCGGTCACACTGGCTCCGGGACCACCGTCCCCGAGCCTGCCGAGGTCGGACCCGGACCCCGTGTGTTGGGGCTGTCTGAGCTGGAGTCACCTTTTCCCTGCAGCAGCCCGCACAGTGCTGTACTCTGCACTTGTAGCTGGAACAGCACTGATGTCACTCCAGTGTTGTGTCTATTGCTGCATAGTGCTGGCACAGCATCAGGACTCCTTCCAAGCCTCCAAGAGCCAGCAGGCCAGGGGTGGGCAAGTGATGGGGAGGGGACATTGTCGGGGCAACTGACCTAAACCAACCAAAGGGATATTCTGTAACACCCGATGTCACACTCAGCAATAAAAGGGGGGCTCTCGTGGGGGAGGGGGCTGTTCCTCCTGAACATCCACTACGCGTTTGAGGCCCTGCTTCCCAGGACGTGGCCGAACACCGCTCGCTGATGGAAGTAGAGAATAATTTTTTCTCTCTCTATGCTTCCATGCGGACTTATTGTTTCTTTTGTTTCTTTTCTCCCCTTTCCTTTCCCTTTAATTATACCTTTCTTATCTCAAACCTCGAGTTCTCTGTGTTGTATTTTCTCCCCCTTCCTCTTTGAGGAGAGGGGGAGTGAGAGAGCGGTTGTGGTGGAGCTCGGCTGCCCACCTGAATAAAACCACCACAGTCCTTTTTGGCGCCCAACGTGGGGCTTGAGGGTTGAGATAACAATAGTATTGATTGAAGTATTTACAACTAACATATTGGTTGTCATAATGCTCGGTTTTCTGGTAATACTTTTCTGTGTGGATATGTTGTATGTAGCCCACTCTCTGTGTTCTTTTTTCATTTACATCCGATCGGAGAAAATGTTGAAGTCTGTGGTTGTTTTTTAACATGTTGTGCTGTAACATTCTGGCCTTCAGTTTTGTTTGGTATTCAAGCCCGGCATTGTTATCCTCCTGGTCTCCTGGAGATTATATTATTGAAAATTTTAAGAATTATAGTGCCTTCTTTTTTGCCCCCAGCAGTCAATCAGTGAATAACATCAGGTGTGGTGCCTTCTACTTTTCTCCCTGTGGGCTAACTACAGCAGCATTTCAGTATCTTGGATACTCCTGTTGAGATATTATCCTCCTATTACTAGGTCTAGTGTTTGTCTTCTTCCCCAAGGCAAAGCAGTTTATTAAGAATATTATCCAAGAACCTGTCCCCAGAAAAAGTTGTGGGTGGCAAGGTGTGTGGGGGGATTTGGGCAGGTACCTATCACGGTTTTCTCCTCCAATGGTTCTAAATTTCACCCCTGAACAAGTACAAAATCAAAGAAAACTGGTAGAATGCTTGAAAGGTGTATGCCCTGACCCTGGCAATACTAGAGAACTCCACCAGCTGGCTGCACTCTGCTGGGTCTGGCTTGCGCCTATCAGATGTCAATTAACATTGCCCAGAACCCTCAAGGGGAGGGAAGGTTCTTGAATTTGATGATGAAACAGCGCACACTGTGACCATCCCAGAGGACCGACCATCTATGGTATCAGTCACCTTTTAACAGTCCTATATGGCCAGTGCGAAAGTCCAATGGGGAGTGGAGGCTAACAGTGGACTATCGGGGCCTGAATGAAGTCACACCACCACTAAGTGCAGCAGTGGCAGACATGCTAGAACTTGCACTACGAACTAGAGTCAAAGGCAACCAAGTGGAATGCTACTATCAGTACTGCTAATGCATTTTTCTCTATCCGTCTACCAGCAGCATGCAGGCCACCATTTGCTTTCACTTGGAGGGGCATTCAGTATACTTGGAATCGACTGCCCCAGGGGTGGAAACACAGCCCTGACATCTGCCATGGACTAATCCAGACGACACTGGAACAGGGGAACGCTCCTGAACAGCTGCAGTATATCGATGATATCACCGTATGGGTCTGTCTGAGCTGGAGTCACCTTTTCCTTGCAGCAGCCCGCACAGTGCTGTACTCTGCACTCTAGCTGGAACAACACCGAAATCACTCCAGTGTTGTGTCTATTGCTGCATAGTGCTGGCACAGCATCAGGACTCCTTCCAAGTCCTCAAGAGCCAGGCACGGGTGCCGGCTGTCCCGTGTCCCGTGGGTCCGAAGTCGGGCGACGAACCGTAAGCCGGGCGATGAACCGTGAGCTTCACTGCCGAGCCGTGAAGCGAGAGGCTGCTGCCCACCGGCTCGGGCTCTGGCCGTCCCGGAATCCAGCAGGTTCGGTCTCTTGCGGAGCTGCGGCAGGCCGTCCTGCCCTCCCGGGTAGCTCCTGCCGGAGGCGCGGGATGCGACCGTCCCGAGGTCCTAGGCTGCGGTCCTGGGCGACGCGTGTGCTAGCCGCACCGGGGTCCGGGTCCGACTTTGGCTTTGTCAGGGACGGCGGTCCCGGGCTCCAGGTGTCCGGCCTCGGGCGGCGCGGCCGGCTTTCCCTTGTCCCGGCGATCAGAACTCGGGCGGGTTGGGGGCCGACTGTGCCGTGAAGCGGGAGGCTGCTGTCTGCCGGCTCGGGGTCTGGCCGTCCCGGAGACAGGGGGTTCGGTCCCGTGCGAAGCTGCGGCCGGCCGACCCGCGCTCCCCGTTTCTCTATCCCGGGGCGCGGAATCTGACCCTCGCAAGCCCCCTGGGCTCCGTTGTCGGGAGACGCTTGTGCTAGTCGCAGCGGTGTGGCCGGCCGTCCCGATTCTCTGGGATCCGGTCTTGGGCGACGCTTGGGAGCCCAGAAGCTCTTGGGAGCCCAGCTGCTAGGGACAGCCGGCCCCGCGCCGCCCGAGGCGGGACACCTGGACAGCGGGACCGCCGTCCCCGAGAAGCCGAGATCGGCCCCGGACCCCGCTGAGTCTAGCACAAGACCGGTGCCCAGGGTTTCGGAACGGCCGGCCACCGAACCGCACGGGACCGAAAGCCCGCTCTCTGGGAAGCCGGCGGACGCCAGCCCCCCGCTTCACTGCACGGCCGGCCCCCACGCCCCCTGAATTCGGATCCCCGGGACTCGAGATAGCCGGCCCCCGCTAGCCGACGGCCCCGGAATCGCCGTCCCCGAACCGTCCGATGTCGGACCCGGCACCCGGTGCTGCTTGCAAACGCGTCGCACAAGACCGGAGCACAGCGGCTCGGAAGAGCCAGCTCCCGCCCTGCCGGAGACCAGAGTCCCGGGCTATGTGCACATGTCTCTTCAATACTTTTAAGGATCGGGTCTCTTACCACTTCCCCGGGCAGCCTGTTCTAATAGCAAAGCACCCCTTCCATGAAGAAATGCTTATTCAGTATCGAGCTAGCCAGTGCTGGTAAACAGAGGTGTTTCTCCCTAGGGGTAGGGCTTGGCATTTCCCTCTCCTGAACTTCAAAAGGTTCCTGCCTGCCCCTATCTGCAGCCTGTCAAGGTTCCTCTGAACGCGCAGCCCCCCCATACGAGCGCCTTTTCCACAGAAGCCACCGACCACCCGCCGCCTCGCCCCCTCCCAATTCGGCCTGCCCCAGGGCGCCACCGACAACCAACCTCCTTGCAGCACCACGCCTCAGCATCCCGAGCTATCCCGACAGCTTCCAGCCATCGGGAGGTCCCACTTGTAATAAATGACCGAGTCCCAAATAGGCTTACAATTCATGTTTATGATTTATTAAAGGAATAGAGGTAAGCAAACAGCGCTGGGTGCGCCAGGAGTTTCTGCTCCACCAAGACACACACAAGTTACATCAGGCGGCTGGTTTTTATGCTGCTAGGCTAATACATATTCATTACTACTTCTACAAAAGGCAGGGTTATTCTAATTAGTTCCCAGAATCCAAACCCTCCCACTGGTGCAGGCGTTATCAGTCTCCGGTGGTCCCTCTGGGGGCCGCTCGTACTGAAGGCTCGTAGTCTTCCTCCCAGGCTTTGTCCTTTGGTCGTTCTTCAGCTTCTCCCCTCCCCTTATTTAGTAGTTGCTGGGCCAGATGTCAGAAAGCTGTGTCTCGTGCAATAGTCCGCACAGGCACTGCATAGCAAACACACCAAGTAACATTGACTTCAGTTACTCGCAACAGTTACTCACCTGCTAAAGAACTGCATGCAATAAAGGCATCAATACTACATTAGTTTATTCTAACAGATCCTACTAGCTGTTACCTCAAAAAGATGTGCGTACCCCTCGCTACTTGGAAACGCATCAGTCCATAAACTCTCATCCACCTGAAGAAGCCTGCAACTGACCGAAGGAAAAACAAACAGCCCAAGGAGCAGCCCAAGCAGAAGGAGCTCTCTGAGGGGATGCCTGGGACTCATATACCATTTGGCCCCGTCTAGCACCCAAACCCAATCACCTGGGAAGGGTAGGGGCAAAGCACAAGGAAGTAGGAAGAGAGCAGCAGTAGCTGTGGTGTGTTTTTTTTTCTTTTTTTTTGTGTGTGTGTGATTTTTCTTTTTATTTTTTAATCAGTTTTAGCTCAAAAGCATGCATAGTGCAGAGAAGAGAACTAGGGTGTTTCTAGAAGCAAAAATTCCCATGCTTTTGCTGCAGCTTTCAATATTAAAAGACATTATGACCAAGCAAGTAATTGGAACTCTTCCAACTGGAATTAGCTCCAACTTTTATTTACGTATAAAGAAAAAACTAGGAGTAGAACATCTGCTCCATCTTTTCCTCTCTCACCTTGCCATAGTCAGCTCTGGCTGTGACGTCCCAGATTGCATACTGCGTTTCAGCTTTAACAAATGAAAACCTTTACCCTAACCCTTACCCTTATCCTAACCATTAGCTTACCCTTATTCTTACCCTAAACCTAACCCTAATCCTTACCCCTACCCTAATCCTTACCCTACCCTTATAGTTACCATTACTCTATCCTTTACCCTAACTCTTACCCTTACCCTAACCCTTACCCCAACCCTTACCCTAAACCTAACCCTTTCCCTAAACCTTGTCCTCACCCTTAGCCTTACCCTAACACTTACCTTTGCCCTAACCCTTACCCTAATCTGAACCGAAACTATAACCCTAATACCCTCACCCTAAGCCTTACCCTAAGCCTAACCACAGTCCCAACCCCTAACCCCTAACCCTTACCCTAACCCTCTAAACCTACCCCTAAACTATCCCTAACCATAACCCTCTAAGCCTAACCCTAAACCACTAACCCTAACAATAACCCCCAACCCCAACCCTCACCCGAAACCCTAACTCTAGCCCCAGCCCTAGCCCCTAACCCTAGTTCCCGAGAACTACATCTCCCGGTATGCTCTGGGCATTCAACATGGCCTCCCGGAAGTCCGGAGTCCCGAGAACTGCATCTCCCGGCATGCTCTGGGCATTCAACATGGCCTCCCGGAAGTCCCGAATCCGACAACTACATTTCCCGGCATACCATGGGTACGCAACATGGCCTCCCGGAAGTCCGGAGTCCCGAGAACTGCATCTCCCTGCATGCTCTGGGCACACAACATGGCCTCCCAGTGCCGGAAAACTACTCCTACCAGCATTCCCCGCACAGCCAGCATGGCCTATCACAGGCCGAGTGCTCGAGAACTGCATTTACAAGCACTCACTGGAACCCTCACCGCCCTTACAAAGAAAGCCTCAAGCCCTAACATCCAAAAAACCTCGAAACCCCTACAGACCTAACCCAAACTATTTACCACACTAAACCCCTGAAGACCTATGCCTAAAACCCCTAACCCAAAATCTTAGGATGCTCAAAACCCAAACCCAACCCAAAATGTTAGGAATGCTCAAAGCCCTAGCCCAAAAACTTAGGGCGCTCCAAACCCTAACCCCAAAACATTAATGTAATACACCATAAATGTTTGTTCATTGTCTTTTGTATTATAAAACAAGGAGTTCCGTTTGAGGAGCAGGAGTTGCAAAAGCTCCCTGCTGAAGTAAGATGTATAATACTTGGCTAGACACTATGAAAATTCTTTTGCTTAACGTAACAAAAAAGAGAACCCCCCTCCCCTTCTCTCCTTCTGCATCTCAGTTGCCTCTTTTGTTCAAAGACACTGCTGCAAAGTTCATGTAACCATCTCCTGATAAGTTGCTAAACTAGTGTATCAACATCCTGCATTCCTGTCTCACGCTGGGCCAACATGACCAAATAGAAAAAAGAAGTTGAACCACAATGCCGAGGAAGACTACAGCCTTCATCTTCACGACCACCAGAGGGACAGAGACGACCCCCTAGCAACAGTGCGCGCAGTCGCAGAATATACCAGGATGTGCTGCGTAATCCCAGAATTACCAAGATATAAAAAGGGACCCTGGCGGGGGTGAGGTGTGTGCCGTTGGCGGAGCCGAGACTCCCCGGCCGCCCAGCGCTGTTTTGCTTGCTGTTGCTTACTCAATAAATTCCTTTCTATGATTAATACAATGCTCTATGAAAATTAATTAAGGGGGCAACTTATAACACTTTGGACGCTCAAAACCCTATCCCAAAAACACTAGGACGCTCCAAACTCTATCCAGAAAACTTAGGACTCTCCAAACCCTATCCCGAAAACTTAGGACGCTCCAAACCCTATCCTGGAAACATTGAGATGCTCAAAACCCTAACCCAACTACTTAGGATGCTTGAAAGCCTATCCCAAAAAATTAGGGCACACAAAAGCCTAACCCCCAAAATTAAGATGCTCAAAATCCAAACCCCCAAAATTAGGATACTCAAAACCCTGGACCTGGAGAACCTAACCTGAAAAACAAAACAAAACAAAACAAAACAAAAGATCTTAAAACCCTAACCGGAAATAACTGACCAAAAATAAAACCTTAAGACTCTAACCCTAAAAAACATATCAACACTACAACCCAAAAAACTCTAATACACTAACACGCTAACCCTGAAACCCTTAAAACCCTAACCCCCCAAACCCTTAAAACCCTAACCGTTAAAACTCCAACCCTAAAAACCTTAAAATCCTAAACATAAACCCTGAAACCCAACCCTAGTGCCCAATCCCTGAAACCTTAAAACCCTGAATCAATCTGTAGCAAATAGCATAGGCTGAGTCGAGGATCTCAGTACAGTAGCATTATTATTCGAGATTACAATGGCGGGTGTCCCACAAGCAGGAGGGTGCCTACTAACTCCATACACAGTTTATACACTTTTTTTTTCTGCCGAGGACCGGGACCCTCCCCTGTTTCCCCTTTAACTGTGCTATTCAAGGTTCATAATCTAGCTGGTGCTTCACAGAAAATACACAGCTGCTGGCCTAAGTCACATTTCTTTTGAGGTTTTTACTCTTTGAGGTGGTAATGTTTCTTACGCCGTGATTTCCACCTAATTGCTGTAAGGATTCTGGTTGTCTGCGTTTTACAAGGTTGTGTGTTATAATAAATAAAAGTCCCAAATAGGATTACAATCAAAGTTTACAATTCACTGAATGAATAGAGGTAAGCAAACAGTGCTGGGTACGCCGGGAGTCTCTGCTCCACCAAGACACACACAAGTTACATCAGGCGGCTGGTTTTTATGCTGCTAGGCTAATACATATTCATTACTACTTCTACAAAAGGCAGGGTTATTCTAATTAGTTCCCAGAATCCAAACCCTCCCACTGGTGCAGGCGTTATCAGTCTCCGGTGGTCCCTCTGGGGGCCGCTCGTACTGAAGGCTCGTAGTCTTCCTCCCAGGCTTTGTCCTTTGGTCGTTCTTCAGCTTCTCCCCTCCCCTTATTTAGTAGTTGCTGGGCCAGATGTCAGAAAGCTGTGTCTCGTGCAATAGTCCGCACAGGCACTGCATAGCAAACACACCAAGTAACATTGACTTCAGTTACTCGCAACAGTTACTCACCTGCTAAAGAACTGCATGCAATAAAGGCATCAATACTACATTAGTTTATTCTAACAGATCCTACTAGCTGTTACCTCAAAAAGATGTGCGTACCCCTCGCTACTTGGAAACGCATCAGTCCATAAACTCTCATCCACCTGAAGAAGCCTGCAACCGACCGAAGGAAAAACAAACAGCCCAAGGAGCAGCCCAAGCAGAAGGAGCTCTCTGAGGGGATGCCTGGGACTCATATACCATTTGGCCCCGTCTAGCACCCAAACCCAATCACCTGGGAAAGGGTAGGGGCAAAGCACAAGGAAGTAGGAAGAGAGCAGCAGCAGCTGTGGTGTTTTGTTTTGTTTTGTGCGTGTGTGATTTTTCTTTTCATTTTTTAATCAGTTTTAGCTCAAAAGCATGCATAGTGCAGAGAAGAGAACTAGGGTGTTTCTAGAAGCAAAAATCCCCATGCTTTTGCTGCAGCTTTCAATATTAAAAGACATTATGACCAAGCAAGTAATTGGAACTCTTCCAACTGGAATTAGCTCAAACTTTTATTTACGTATAAAGAAAAAACTAGGAGTAGAACATCTGCTCCATCTTTTCCTCTCTCACCTTGCCATAGTCAGCTCTGGCTGTGACGTCCCAGATTGCATACTGCGTTTCAGCTTTAACAAATGAAAACCTTTACCCTAACCCTTACCCTTATCCTAACCATTAGCTTACCCTTATTCTTACCCTAAACCTAACCCTAATCCTTACCCCTACCCTAATCCTTACCCTACCCTTATAGTTACCATTACTCTATCCTTTACCCTAACTCTTACCCTTACCCTAACCCTTACCTAGCAACAGTGCGCGCAGTCGCAGAATATACCAGGATGTGCTGCGTAATCCCAGAATTACCAAGATATAAAAAGGGACCCTGGCGGGGGTGAGGTGCGTGCCGTTGGCGGAGCTGAGACTCCCCGGCCGCCCAGTGCTCTTTTGCTTGATGTTTGCTCACTCAATAAATTCCTTTCTATGATTAATACAATGCTCTATGAAAATTAATTAAGGGGGCAACTTATAACACTTTGGACGCTCAAAACCCTATCCCGAAAACACTAGGACGCTCCAAACTCTATCCAGAAAACTTAGGACTCTCCAAACCCTATTCCAAAAACTTAGGACTCTCCAAACCCTATCCCGAAAACTTAGGACGCTCCAAACCCTATCCTGGAAACATTAAGATGCTCAAAACCCTAACCCAACTACTTAGGATGCCTGAAAGCCTATCCCAAAAAATTAGGGCACACAAAATCCTAACCCCCAAAATTAGGATACTCAAAACCCTGGACCTGGAGAACCTAACCTGAAAAACAAAACAAAACAAAACAAAACAAAAGATCTTAAAACCCTAACCGGAAATAACTGACCAAAAATAAAACCTTAAGACTCTAACCCTAAAAAACATATCAACACTACAACCCAAAAAACTCTAATACACTAACACGCTAACCCTGAAACCCTTAAAACCCTAACCCCCAAACCCTTAAAACCCTAACCGTTAAAACTCCAACCCTAAAAACCTTAAAATCCTAAACATAAACCGTGAAACCCCTTACCCTGAAACCCAACCCTAGTGCCCAATCCCTGAAACCTTAAAACCCTGAATCAATCTGTAGCAAATAGCATAGGCTGAGTCGAGGATCTCAGTACAGTAGCATTATTATTCGAGATTACAATGGCGGGTGTCCCACAAGCAGGAGGGTGCCTACTAACTCCATACACAGTTTATACACTTTTTTTTTCTGCCGAGGACCGGGACCCTCCCCTGTTTCCCCTTTAACTGTGCTATTCAAGGTTCATAATCTAGCTGGTGCTTCACAGAAAATACACAGCTGCTGGCCTGTTACAAGTCACATTTCTTTTGAGGTTTTTACTCTTTGAGGTGGTAATGTTTCTTACGCCGTGATTTCCACCTAATTGCTGTAAGGATTCTGGTTGTCTGCGTTTTACAAGGTTGTCTGTTATAATAAATAAAAGTCCCAAATAGGATTACAATCAAAGTTTACAATTCACTGAATGAATAGAGGTAAGCAAACAGTGCTGGGTACGCCGGGAGTCTCTGCTCCACCAAGACGCGCACCAGTTATACACCAGTTACCTCCCTTAAGGGATATAGAGAAGCCCTCTCAGATACGTCCGTCCTACTTCTCCTGCATGCGGCCGGAGGTCGGTCTAATTCTGGTGCTGTTGGTGGTGGAAGCTGGGGCAACGGTGGTACTGGTGGCGATACCACAGCCACCGGAGGGGGAGCCGCCGTGGGTGGATTGTTAGGATATGGAGGTGGTAGCTTATCCAACGGCTCACGTTTATCTTCTTTTTCTTTTTCATGTTCTTCTTGTTCTTCAAATTTCTTACCTGCTTTTAGTGTAAATATTGAGGCTGGAAAAGGACGTGAAGTCCTCCTGATCCATAATCCTGCATAATCACTTTCTTCCTGGCTAAAAGGTTCCTTTGAATTAACATGGATATTTAAGGCCTGGCAAATCCAGTCTTCGAAGGATCCAAAAACAGGCCAAAAGACATGTAGTCTTAAAGGCTCCTTTGGCCATTCTGTCACACAATACTGGACCATTTTTAATTTACTTTTTCCTTTTCTGGGGTCCCTATCATTCCAATTTCTAATCGTTATTCCTAATGGACTTTCTGGTGGTATGACTGGTAATTTGCTCCCTTTCTTCTGGTCTCTGGTCTTCGATTTTGTCTGACCCATCTAGGAATTTTACTATGGCAATTCCCACAGCCCTTGGTTACCTTAGTAAGAGTGTCTTGCAGGGGATCGAGGACCTATCGCACACCCACAAATCCTATAGGAATCCCTTCGGTCCTTCACCGGCCAAGTCCCTCGCGGGAGATTGGAACCGCGGTTAGAAGACCTCCACAATCGCTTCGGAACTAAGTTTCATCTCAGTCACACTCTTATACACACAGGCAACCGAACCCCACCCAACCGAATGGTATACGCTTTAAATGCTTACGACTCCGTCATCTTTGTTCGGATCTTCACACACACAATTACGGGGAAAATATAGTGCTGCAGCTGGCAAGGGAGCTGAAAAAAAGAATCAGAAACTTTGCTTACCTTTATTCAGGTTCAAGATGCCATTAGTTCCGACCTGACTCAAAGAGCAGCCACCAAATGGTGGGGGTGCCTCTCCTAGATCAAACCAGAAATCAGGAACCAAAGCCCTCCCGGACGAGCCCCCACTTGTAATAAACGACTGGGTCCCAAATAGGATTGCAATTGAAATTTACAATTTATTAAATGAATAGAGGTAAGCAAGCAGCGCTGGGTGCGCCAGGAGTTTCTGCTCCACCAAGACACACACAAGTTACATCAGGCGGCTGGTTTTTATGCAGCTAGGCTAATACATATTCATTACTACTTCTACAAAAGGCAGGGTTATTCTAATTAGTTCCCAGAATCCAATCCCACTGGTGCAGGCGTTATCAGTCTCTGGTGGTCCCTCTGGGGGCCGCTCGTACTGAAGGCTCGTAGTCTTCCTCCCAGGCTTTTCTCTTGTCCTTCTCCTTTGTCCATCTTGGCTGGATGGCAGACACTTGCATAGTGTCCCATGCAACAGTTGTAATAGTTAGCAGTTATTCTGAAACCCCTTTGTTCTCTTATCCCCTATTGACCCGAATTGCTGGACCATTCCTTTGCAAGATACAAGAACTATATACATTAACCACTCTGGTTTTCTCAGACTTTTCATCATATCATGCGGCCCTAGCATTGGTCCATATTGACACGAATCAGATGAACTCATTTCACACTGTTAAGCTGTCTTATCACTGCAAGCATATCTCAATACCACCTTCCTTCCCTCTGCAGGATGTAACTGCGCAAAAACAACATTTTTATTCCCACAACCTTGATCCCCTTACCCTGAACTCCTTATTCCCCTTAAACCTAACAACTCTAACCACAACCCTAACCCTTATTATCAACCCCCTAACGCTAATGACACTGACCTTAATCCAAACCCCAAACTGCCCCTAACCCCAGACAACCAACAACGAAACACACACACACAAAGATGGAAACTACAAAAAAGGCAAAACCCTGGATACAGGCCCCAAATCACAAATACGCAACCAAAATGCTACAGAAAAGCCCCAGATGCAGGCCCCAAATGCTACTGCTAGGCCTCAAAAGCTCAAGATGCATCCCAAAGCAAAAATGCAGACCCCAAACGTTACAGAAAAGCCCCCAAACCCAGGCTGCACAAGTCTACAAGCAGGCCCCAAACTGCCAACAGAAGCAGGCACCAACCACACCCAGATGCAGACCCCAACTGCCCACAAGCAGCTCCTACCCCACCACCCCCTCCCAAGAACTGGACTCCACCCAGACACTGGCCCAAGACCCGGGCCCGCCCCCCGCCACCCCCCCTACCCTCCCCCCCGACACAGGTGTACAAGCAGCTCACAACCCGCCCCTTCAGAGACCGGTCCCACTCCCCCCACCCCCCCCAAGACATGGGATGCGGAGGTGTACAACCAACTCCCAACTCCCTCCCCCTCAAAGGGAGGCCCCAAAGACCCCCAAATGGAGGCTCCTAGAGTGAACAAGCACCTCCCAACTCCCCCAGGCACAGGCCACAAAGGTGTATAAACAGCCCAGACCCCCCCTCCAAGACCATGGCCCCTATAGTGTACAAGCAGCTCCCAACCACCCACAGATGCAGGCCCCAACCCTTCTCAAAAGGGAGGCACCTAGAATGCATGAGCAGCCTCCCAACCCCCCTAAGCATAGGTCCAAAAGTGCACAAGCAGCTCCCAACCCCCCTCAAATACAGACCCCAAAAGTGTACAAGTAGCTCCCCCCCCAGAGACAGGACCCAAAGGTGTACAACCAGTTCCCAACACCCCTGAGACACAGGCCCCAACCCCCCCCCCCCCAGACACAGGGCCCCAAATTCTACAAGCAGCTCCCAACCCCTGCCAGGCAGGCCCTATACAAGCAGCTCCCAACCTTCCCCCCCCCCGAGGGAGGCCTCCAAGCCCCCCCAAACACAGGCCCCTACAGTGTACAGGCAGCTCCCAGCCACCCCCAGATGCTGGCCCCAAAGTTGTACAAACAGCTCCCAGCCACCCTGCAGAAACAGATTCCTACATTGTACAAGCAGTTCCCAGCCCGCTAGACACAGGCCCTGACCCCCCACAGATGCAGGCCCCAAAGGTGTACAAGCAGCTCCCACCCCTCCCCCAGACGCAGGTCCCAAGCCCCCCCCCAAACACAGGCCCCTACAACCAGCACCCAACCCCCTACCTCCGATGCCAGGCCCAAAGGTGTAGAAGCAGCTCCAAACCTCCTCCCTCAACCCAGGCTCCAAGTGTACAAGCAGCACCCAACCAACCCTCCCGTCCCTCCCCCCACCCCGACACAGGCTCCAAAGGAATACAAAGAGCTCCCACCCCTCCCCCAGATGCAGGTCTCAACCCCCTCCCGCCCCCAGAAGCAGGCCCCAAAGGTGTAGAGTCAGCTCCCAACCCCCTCAATGCTGGCCCCAAGGGTCTACAAGCAGCTCCCCCCTTGCCCCCAGATACCGGCCCCCAGACACAGACCCCAAAAGCCTAATCACAGGCCCTGAACTCTAGAGGCAGGCTCCAAAACCCAGGACAAAGCCCCAGTGGTTCGAGACAGGGCCCAAATCCCAGACACAGGCCCCAAACGCTAAACATATGCCAAAAAAAGTATTAGTGCTGGTGCCAAATGTTACAGACAGGCCCAAAAGCCCGAGATGCTCAAGGCTGAGACGTAACTTGGCTTTCTGAATTACTGGAAAGCAGCTTTCATTCTCAGATAATTGTGTGCAGGCTAGATAGGATGGGGCTTCAGGCACCTCTTCACCTGAGGAAACACACTGCCATCAGGCACCGCTGTGCCAGACAAGCTTGTTCTGCTAGAACACCCTACTCAGATGCACTGTGGCATTCAAGTGAGCTATATTTGCTTTCATGCAAATATAACGACTGATGTTACAACCCACCTTGCCTGTGGCACCTGATGAACAGAAGAGTAAGCCACCGCAGCGCTTCAAAACCATCCCTGCATGTGCCGCTCCTTGTCGCTCTCTGGCCTTATCTCATATCCTTATCCACTTCTGTGGAGAGCCTGCCACGGCACCTGCAAAGCAAGACGGACACCTTTCATAGTCACCTTGTGCTACTTGGTCGTTCTGCTCCAACCCAGCTCATGACCAGCCCCTCTTCTTACACAGCTCTTCAGAGTGCAATTTGCTCCTTTGAGCCTGTGCGAGACACCTGTGAAAGAAAAAGAAACGCATAGGCCGATGCAGCATCCAAAGACACAGCACAACTAGGTAAGTTACTCTCATCTGCTCCCTTACCTCTGCCGCTTACCAGCCCCCGAGGCAGATGCTTCAATCTACCCTCTTCAAACAGCTACAACACCTCTAAAAGACAAAGAGGGGATGCTTAGAGGAACAATGAGACAGACCTACAACACAACAACTGCTACATCTGTTCCTCACTCACCTTGCCAGAGGCAGCTCTGCGTGTGACGTCCCAGGTTGTACACTGCGTTACCTAACCCTTACCGTAACCCTTACCCTAACCCTTCTCACCCTTACCATTACCCAAATCCTTACCTTTACTTTTTCCTTACCCTTACTCTTTCCTTTAACCATAACCTTACCCTTACCCTATACCTTACTCCAACCCTTCCCCTTACCTTCCCCTTCCCCTTACACTTAACCTAACCCTTACCCTTCCGCTTCCCCTAAAACATATCCTAACACTTTCCCTTACCCTTACACTTACCCTAACCCTTACTATTACCCTTACACTTACTCTTGCCCTAATCCTTGCTTGCACCCTTACACTTATCCTAACCCTTACCCTTACCCTTACTCAAACCCTTACTCTAACCCTTACCATGACCCGTACCCTTACACTTACTATTACACCTGACCCGTACCCTTACACTTACCCTAACCCTTACACTTACCCTGACCCTTACCCTTACCATAACCCATACCCTAACATATAGTTGTACCCTTAACCTTACCGTTACCCTTAACCTTACCCTTACTCTATCCGTTACCCTTAAGCTTAACCTTAACATAAACCTTAACCTTAACCTTACCCTTACCATAAGCCATACAACAACACTTACATGTACACTTATGCTTACACTTACCCTTACCCTTACCCATACCATTACCCTTACCCTTAACCTGACCCTAAACCATAAACTTATCCTAACACTTACCCTTACCGTAACCCTTACTCTTTCTGCTACAATTACCCTTAGCCTAAATCTAAACCTTACACTTATCCTAACCCTAACACTTACCCTTACCATTACCCATATACTTACTCTTACCCTTACCCTATATCTTACTCGAACACTTACCCTGACCCTTACATTAACCCTAACCCTTACCCTAAAACTTACGCTTACTCTTAAACTTAACCTTACCCTAAACCATTACCCTTACACTTACCCTTACATTTCCCTCACCCTAACCCTAAAATTAACCCTAACCATTACCCTAACACTTACCCTTAGCGTAACCCTAACCCTAACCCTAACCCTTACTCTAAGCCTTACCCTGACAGGTACCCTTACCCTTACCCTTACCCTTACCCTTACCCTTACCCTTACCCTTACCCTTACCCTTACCCTTACCCTTACCCTTACCCTTACCCTTACCCTTACCCTTACCCTTACCATAGCCCATACCCTAACACATACTTGTACCCTTAACCATACTGTTACTCTTACCCTTACTCTATCCGTTACCCTTACGCTTACCCTTAACATAAATCTTACCCTTAACCTTACCCTTACCATAAGCCATACAACAACACTTCAGTGTACACTTACGCTTACACTTACCCTAGCAATTACTCGTACACTTACCCTTACCCTTACCCTTACCCTTACCCTTACCCTTACCCTTACCCTTACCCTTACCCTTACCCTTACCGTTACCCTTAGCCTTAGCCTTAGCCTTACCCTTACCCATACCAAACGATTACCCTTAGCCTTAACCAAACCCTCAACCTTACCCTTATGCTAACACTTAACCTTACCGTAACCCTTACCCTTTCTGGTACACCTACCCTTTCCCTAAATCTAAACTTTACACTTATCTTTACTGTAACCCTCACCCTTACCATTACCAATACCCTTACTCTTAACCTTACCCTAACCCTTATCCTTACACTTACCATTATCATTAACCTTACCCTTACCCTAACACTTACCCTATCCCTTACACTTATCCTTATCCATACAACTTACCCTTACCCTAACCCTTATCCTTAACCTAACCCTAACCCTAAACCTTACCCCAGCCCTTACCCTTACCCTGACATTAACCCTAACCCTTACCCTAAAACTTACACTTACTCTTAACCTTAACCTTACCCTTAACCTAATACTAACCCTTACGTTTCCCTCACCCTAACCCTAAAATTAACCCTAACCATTACCCTAACACTTACCCTTACCATAACCCATACCCTACAACATACTTCTGCCCTTAAACTTACCCTTACACTTACCCTTAACATAAACCTTACCCTTAACCTTACCCTTACCATAAGCCATACAACAACACTTACATGTACACTTAAGCTTACACTTACCCTAGCAATTACTCGTACAATTACCCTTAACCTTAACCTTACCCTTACCCTTAACCTTAGCCTTACCCATAACATTAGCCTTACCCTTAATCTAACCCTAAACCTTACGCTTATCCTAACCCTTACCCTTTTTGCTACACTTGCACTTAGCCTAAATCTAAACCTTACACTTACACTTACCCTTACCCTCAACCTTATCATTACCCGTACCCTTACTCTTCCCCTTACCCTAACCCTTATCCATACACTTACTGTTACCTTTAAAATTACCCTTACCCTTACCCTTACCCTTACCCTTACCCTATCCCTTACCCTTACCCTTACCCTAACCCTTACCCTTACCCTTATCCTAACCCTCACCCTTGCCATTAATCATAACCTTACTCTTCTCCTTACCCTAACCCTTACCCTTACACTTATGGTTACCATTAACCTTACCCTAACACTTACCCTTACCCTATCCCTTATTCTAACCCTTACAATGACCCGTACCCTTACACATATCCTTACCCTTACTCTTACCCTAACCCTTACCCTTACCATAACCCATACTCTAACACATATTTCAACCCGTACCCTTAACCTTACCCTTACCCTTACCCTAACCCTTACCCTTACCCTTACCCTAACCCTCACCCTTACCATTACCCATACCCTTACTCTTACCCTTACCCTTAGCCTTATCCTTACACTTACCGTTACCATTAACCTTACCCTAACACTTAGCCTTACCCTACCCCTTACACTTATCCTTATCCATACAACTTACCCTTACCCTAACACTTAACCATAACCTTACCCTAACCTTAAACCTTACACTTACTCTTAACCTTAACCTTACCCTTAACCTTAACCTTAACCTAATACTTACCCTTATGTTTCCCTCACCCTAATCCTAAAATTAACCCTAACCATTACCCTAACACTTACCCTTACCCTAACCCTTACCCTTACCATAACCCGTACTCTAACACATACTTCTACCCGTACCCTTACCCTTACCGTTCCCCTTACCCTTACCTTTACTCTATCCATTACCCTTATGCTTAATCTTAACATAAACCTTACCCTTACCTTACCCTTACCATAAGCCATACAACAGCACTTACATGTACACTTACGCTTACACTTACCCTAGCAATTACTCGTTCAATTACTCCTACCCTTACCCTTAGCCTTACCCGTAGCCTAAGCCTAAACCTTAACCTTAAACTTATCCTAACACTTACACTTACCGTAACCCTTACCCTTTCTGCTACACTTACCCTTAGCCTAAATCTAAACTTTACACTTAACCATAGCCTAACCCTCACCCTTACCATTACCCATACCCTTACTCTTACCCTTACCCTAAGCTTTACCGTTACACTTACTGTTACCATTAACCTTACCCTTAACCTAACACTTACCCTTAACCTAACTCTAAGTCTAAACCTTACGTGAACCCTTACCCTGACCCTTACATTAACCCTAACCCTTACCCTAAACTTTACACTTACTCTAAACGTTAACCTTACCCTGAACCTTAACCTAATACTTACTCTTACCCTCACCCTAACCCTAAAATTAACCCTAATGATTATCCTAACACTTATCTTTACCTAAGCCGTACCCTAACCCTTACTCCAACCCTTACCCTGAACCATACTGTTACACTTACCCTTACCATATCATTACCCTTACCCTTAACCTAAACCTAAACCTTACCCTTACCCTAACACTTACGTTTACCCTAATCCTTACCATTTCTGCTACACTTACACTTAGACTAAATCTAAATGTTACACTTACCCTTACCGTACCCTCACCCTTACCATTACCCATACCCTTACTCTTACCCTTACCCTAACCCTTCTCCTTACACTTACTGTTACCTTTAACATTACCCTTACCCTAACACTTACACTTATCCTTATCCATACCCTTACCCTTACCCTAATCCTTACCCTTAACCTAACCCTAACCCTAAACCTTACCCCAGCCCTTACCCTGACCCTTACATTAACCCTAACCCTTACCCTAAAACTTACACTTACTCTTAACCTTAACCTTACCCTTAACATTAACCTAATACTTACGCATACGTTTTCCTGACTTTAACCCTAAAACTAACCCTAACCATTACCCTAACACTTAACCTTACCCTAACCCTAACTCTAACCCTTACCCTGACCTGTACCCTTACACTTACCCTTACCCTTATACTTACCCTAATTCTTACCCATACCATAACCCATACCCTAACATATATTTGTACCCTTAACCTTACCGTTACTCTTAACCTTGCCCTTACACTTACCGTTACCATTAAGCTTACCCTTATCCTAACACTTACCCTTACCCTATCCCTTACACTTATCCTTATCCATACTCTTACCCTTATCCTAACCCTTACCCTTAACCTAACCCTAACACTAAACCTTACCGCAACCCTTACCCTGACCCTTACATTATCCCTAACTCTTACCCTAAACCTTACACTTACTCTTAACCTTAACCTTAAGCTTATCCTTGATCTTAACCTAATACTTACCCTTACGTTTCCCTCACCCTAACCCTAAAATTAACCCTAACTATTACCCTAACACTTACCCTTACCCTAACCCTAACTCTAGCCCTTACCGTGACCTAACACTTACACTTACCCTTATCCTAACCCTAACCGTTACGCTTACCATAACCATTACCCTAACACGTATTTGTACCCTTAACGTTACCGATGCACTTACCCTTAACCTTACTCTATCCATTACTCTTACGCTTACCCTTAACATAAACCTTACCCTTAAACTTACCCTTACCATAAGCCATACAACAACACTTACATGTACACTTACCCTAGCAATGACTCGTACAATTACCCTTACCCTTACCTTCAACGTTTCCTTATCCTAACACTTTCCCTTACTGTAACCCTTATCCTTTCTCCTACACTTACCCTTAGCCTAAATCTAAACCGTACCCTAACCCTCACCCTTACCCTTAGCCATAACTTTACTCCTACACTTACCCTAAACCTTACCTCAACCCTTGCCCTGACCCTTGTATTAACTGTGACCCTTACCTTACACTTACTCTTAACCTTAACCTTACCCTTAACCTTAACATACTACTTACCCTTACGTTTCCCTCACCCTAAGCCTAATATTAACCCTCATCATTACCCTTAAACTTACCCTTACTCTTAGACTTACACTAACCCTTATCCTTAACTAAATCTAACCCTTACACTAAACATCATCCTTACCCTTACCATTATCCCTACTCTTACTCTTACCCTTAAGGGTTAGGGTAAGAGTAAGGGCTAGAGGGTTTGGTTAAGGCTAAGGGTAATCGTTTGGTATGGGTAAGGGTAAGGGTAAGGCTAAGGCTAAGGGTAACGGTAAGGGTAAGGGTAAGGGTAAGTGTACGAGTAATTGCTAGGGTAAGTGTAAGCATAAGTGTACATTGAAGTGTTGTTGTATGGCTTATGGTAAGGGTAAGGTTAAGGGTAAGATTTATGTTAAGGGTAAGCGTAAGGGTAACGGATAGAGTAAGGGTAAGAGTAACAGTATGGTTAAGGGTACAAGTATGTGTTAGGGTATGGGCTATGGTAAGGGTAAGGGTAAGGGTACCTGTCAGGGTAAGGCTTAGAGTAAGGGTTAGGGTTAGGGTTAGGGTTACGCTAAGGGTAAGTGTTAGGGTAATGGTTAGGGTTAATTTTAGGGTTAGGGTGAGGGAAATGTAAGGGTAAGTGTAAGGGTAATGGTTTAGGGTAAGGCTAAGTTTAAGAGTAAGCGTAAGTTTTAGGGTAAGGGTTAGGGTTAATGTAAGGGTCAGGGTAAGTGTTCGAGTAAGATATAGGGTAAGGGTAAGAGTAAGTATACGGGTAATGGTAAGGGTAAGTGTTAGGGTTAGGATAAGTGTAAGGTTTAGATTTAGGCTAAGGATAATTGTAGCAGAAAGAGTAAGGGTTACGGTAAGGGTAAGTGTTAGGATAAGTTTATGGTTTAGGGTCAGGTTAAGGGTAAGGGTAATGGTATGGGTAAGGGTAAGGGTAAGGGTAAGGGTAAGGGTAAGGTTAATTGTACGAGTAATTGCTAGGGTAAGTGTAAGCGTAAGTGTACATGTAAGTGTTGTTATATGGCTTATGGTAAGGGTAAGGTTAAGATTAAGGTTTATGTTAAGGTTAAGCTTAAGGGTAACGGATAGAGTAAGGGTAAGGTTAAGGGTAACGGTAAGGTTAAGGGTACAACTATATGTTAGGGTATGGGTTATGGTAAGGGTAAGGGTCAGGGTAAGTGTAAGGGTAAGGGTAAGTGTAAGGGTATGGGTCACAGTAAGGGTTAGAGTTAGGGTTAGGGAAAGCGTAAGGTTAATGGTAATGGTAAGTGTAAGGGCAAGGTTTAGGGTAAGGGTAAGTGTAAGGATATGGGTAATGGTAAGGCTGAGGATAAGCGTAAGGGTAAGTGTAAGGTTTAGATTTAGGAAAAGGGTAAGTGTAGCAGAAAGGTTAAGGGTTAGAGTAAGGGTAAGTGTTAGGATAAGGGTAAGGTTAAGGGTAAGGGTCAGGGTAAGTGTAAGGGTTAGGGTAAGTTTAAGGGTACGGGTCAGGTGTAATAGTAAGTGTAAGGGTACGGGTCATGGTAAGGGTTAGAGTAAGGGTTTGAGTAAGGGTAAGGGTAAGGGTTAGGATAAGTGTAAGGGTGCAAGCAAGGATTAGGGCAAGAGTAAGTGTAAGGGTAATAGTAAGGGTTAGGGTAAGTGTAAGGGTAAGGGAAAGTGTTAGGATATGTTTTAGGGGAAGCGGAAGGGTAAGGGGTTAGGTTAAGTGTAAGGGGAAGGGGAAGGTAAGGGGAAGGGTTGGAGTAAGGTATAGGGTAAGGGTAAGGTTATGGTTAAAGGAAAGAGTAAGGGTAAGGAAAAAGTAAAGGTAAGGATTTGGGTAATGGTAAGGGTGAGAAGGGTTAGGGTAAGGGTTAGGTAACGCAGTGTACAACCTGGGACGTCACACGCAGAGCTGCCTCTGGCAAGGTGAAGTGAGGAACAGATGTAGCAGTTGTTGTGTTGTAGGTCTGTCTCACTGTTCCTCTAAGCATCCCCTCTTTGTCTTTTAGAGGTGTTGTAGCTGTTTGAAGAGGGTAGATTGAAGCATCTGCCTCGGGGGCTGGTAAGCGGCAGAGGTAAGGGAGCAGATGAGAGTAACTTACCTAGTTGTGCTGTGTCTTTGGATGCTGCATCGGCCTATGCGTTTCTTTTTCTTTCACAGGTGTCTCGCACAGGCTCAAAGGAGCAAATTGCACTCTGAAGAGCTGTGTAAGAAGAGGGGCTGGTCATGAGCTGGGTTGGAGCAGAACGACCAAGTAGCACAAGGTGACTATGAAAGGTGTCCGTCTTGCTTTGCAGGTGCCGTGGCAGGCTCTCCACAGAAGTGGATAAGGATATGAGATAAGGCCAGAGAGCGACAAGGAGCGGCACATGCAGGGATGGTTTTGAAGCGCTGCGGTGGCTTACTCTTCTGTTCATCAGGTGCCACAGGCAAGGTGGGTTGTAACATCAGTCGTTATATTTGCATGAAAGCAAATATAGCTCACTTGAATGCCACAGTGCATCTGAGTAGGGTGTTCTAGCAGAACAAGCTTGTCTGGCACAGCGGTGCCTGATGGCAGTGTGTTTCCTCAGGTGAAGAGGTGCCTGAAGCCCCATCCTATCTAGCCTGCACACAATTATCTGAGAATGAAAGCTGCTTTCCAGTAATTCAGAAAGCCAAGTTACGTCTCAGCCTTGAGCATCTCGGGCTTTTGGGCCTGTCTGTAACATTTGGCACCAGCACTAATACTTTTTTTGGCATATGTTTAGCGTTTGGGGCCTGTGTCTGGGATTTGGGCCCTGTCTCGAACCACTGGGGCTTTGTCCTGGGTTTTGGAGCCTGCCTCTAGAGTTCAGGGCCTGTGATTAGGCTTTTGGGGTCTGTGTCTGGGGGCCGGTATCTGGGGGGCAAGGGGGGAGCTGCTTGTAGACCCTTGGGGCCAGCATTGAGGGGGTTGGGAGCTGACTCTACACCTTTGGGGCCTGCTTCTGGGGGCGGGAGGGGGTTGAGACCTGCATCTGGGGGAGGGGTGGGAGCTCTTTGTATTCCTTTGGAGCCTGTGTCGGGGTGGGGGGAGGGACGGGAGGGTTGGTTGGGTGCTGCTTGTACACTTGGAGCCTGGGTTGAGGGAGGAGGTTTGGAGCTGCTTCTACACCTTTGGGCCTGGCATCGGAGGTAGGGGGTTGGGTGCTGGTTGTAGGGGCCTGTGTTTGGGGGGGGGCTTGGGACCTGCGTCTGGGGGAGGGGTGGGAGCTGCTTGTACACCTTTGGGGCCTGCATCTGTGGGGGGTCAGGGCCTGTGTCTAGCGGGCTGGGAACTGCTTGTAAAATGTAGGAATCTGTTTCTGCAGGGTGGCTGGGAGCTGTTTGTACAACTTTGGGGCCAGCATCTGGGGGTGGCTGGGAGCTGCCTGTACACTGTAGGGGCCTGTGTTTGGGGGGGCTTGGAGGCCTCCCTCGGGGGGGGGGGAAGGTTGGGAGCTGCTTGTATAGGGCCTGCCTGGCAGGGGTTGGGAGCTGCTTGTAGAATTTGGGGCCCTGTGTCTGGGGGGGGGGGGGGTTGGGGCCTGTGTCTCAGGGGTGTTGGGAACTGGTTGTACACCTTTGGGTCCTGTCTCTGGGGGGGGAGCTACTTGTACACTTTTGGGGTCTGTATTTGAGGGGGGTTGGGAGCTGCTTGTGCACTTTTGGACCTATGCTTAGGGGGGTTGGGAGGCTGCTCATGCATTCTAGGTGCCTCCCTTTTGAGAAGGGTTGGGGCCTGCATCTGTGGGTGGTTGGGAGCTGCTTGTACACTATAGGGGCCATGGTCTTGGAGGGGGGGTCTGGGCTGTTTATACACCTTTGTGGCCTGTGCCTGGGGGAGTTGGGAGGTGCTTGTTCACTCTAGGAGCCTCCATTTGGGGGTCTTTGGGGCCTCCCTTTGAGGGGGAGGGAGTTGGGAGTTGGTTGTTCACCTCCGCATCCCATGTCTTGGGGGGGGTGGGGGGAGTGGGACCGGTCTCTGAAGGGGCGGGTTGTGAGCTGCTTGTACACCTGTGTCGGGGGGGAGGGTAGGGGGGGTGGCGGGGGGCGGGCCCGGGTCTTGGGCCAGTGTCTGGGTGGAGTCCAGTTCTTGGGAGGGGGTGGTGGGGTAGGAGCTGCTTGTGGGCAGTTGGGGTCTGCATCTGGGTGTGGTTGGTGCCTGCTTCTGTTGGCAGTTTGGGGCCTGCTTGTAGACTTGTGCAGCCTGGGTTTGGGGGCTTTTCTGTAACGTTTGGGGTCTGCATTTTTGCTTTGGGATGCATCTTGAGCTTTTGAGGCCTAGCAGTAGCATTTGGGGCCTGCATCTGGGGCTTTTCTGTAGCATTTTGGTTGCGTATTTGTGATTTGGGGCCTGTATCCAGGGTTTTGCCTTTTTTGTAGTTTCCATCTTTGTGTGTGTGTGTTTCGTTGTTGGTTGTCTGGGGTTTGGGGTTTGGATTAAGGTCAGTGTCATTAGCGTTAGGGGGTTGATAATAAGGGTTAGGGTTGTGGTTAGAGTTGTTAGGTTTAAGGGGAATAAGGAGTTCAGGGTAAGGGGATCAAGGTTGTGGGAATAAAAATGTTGTTTTTGCGCAGTTACATCCTGTAGAGGGAAGGAAGGTGGTATTGAGATATGCTTGCAGTGATAAGACAGCTTAACAGTGTGAAATGAGTTCATCTGATTTGTGTCAATATGGAACAATGCTAGGGCCGCATGATATGATGAAAAGTCTGAGAAAACCAGAGTGGTTAATGTATATAGTTCTTGTATCTTGCAAAGGAATGGTCCAGCAATTCGGGTCAATAGGGGATAAGAGAAAAAGGGGTTTCAGAATAACTGCTAACTATTACAACTGTTGCATGGGACACTATGCAAGTGTCTGCCATCCAGCCAAGATGGACAAAGGAGAAGGACAAGAGAAAAGCCTGGGAGGAAGACTACGAGCCTTCAGTACGAGCGGCCCCCAGAGGGACCACCAGAGACTGATAACGCCTGCACCAGTGGGAGGGTTTGGATTCTGGGAACTAATTAGAATAACCCTGCCTTTTGTAGAAGTAGTAATGAATATGTATTAGCCTAGCTGCATAAAAACCAGCCGCCTGATGTAACTTGTGTGTGTCTTGGTGGAGCAGAAACTCCTGGCGCACCCAGCGCTGCTTGCTTACCTCTATTCATTTAATAAATTGTAAATTTCAATTGCAATCCTATTTGGGACCCAGTCGTTTATTACAAGTGGGGGCTCGTCCAGGAGGGCTTTGGTTCCTGATTTCTGGTTTGATCTAGGAGAGGCACCCCCACCATTTGGTGGCTGCTCTTTGAGTCAGGTCGGAACTAATGGCATCTTGAACCTGAATAAAGGTAAGCAAAGTTTCTGATTCTTTTTTTCAGCTCCCTTGCCAGCTGCAGCACTATATTTTCCCCGTAATTGTGTGTGTGAAGATCCGAACAAAGATGACGGAGTCGTAAGCATTTAAAGCGTATACCGTTCGGTTGGGTGGGGTTCGGTTGCCTGTGTGTGTAAGAGTGTGACTGAGATGAAACTTAGTTCCGAAGCGATTGTGGAGGTCTTCTAACCGCGGTTCCAATCTCCCGCGAGGGACTTGGCCGGTGAAGGACCGAAGGGATTCCTATAGGATTTGTGGGTGTGTGATAGGTCCTCGACCCCCTGCAAGACACTCTTACTAAGGTAACCAAGGGCTGTGGGAATTGCCATAGTAAAATTCCTAGATGGGTCAGACAAAATCGAAGACCAGAGACCAGAAGAAAGGGAGCAAATTACCAGTCATACCACCAGAAAGTCCATTAGGAATAACGATTAGAAATTGGAATGATAGGGACCCCAGAAAAGGAAAAAGTAAATTAAAAATGGTCCAGTATTGTGTGACAGAATGGCCAAAGGAGCCTTTAAGACTACATGTCTTTTGGCCTGTTTTTGGATCCTTCGAAGACTGGATTTGCCAGGCCTTAAATATCCATGTTAATTCAAAGGAACCTTTTAGCCAGGAAGAAAGTGATTATGCAGGATTATGGATCAGGAGGACTTCACGTCCTTTTCCAGCCTCAATATTTACACTAAAAGCAGGTAAGAAATTTGAAGAACAAGAAGAACATGAAAAAGAAAAAGAAGATAAATGTGAGCCGTTGGATAAGCTACCACCTCCATATCCTAACAATCCACCCCCGGCGGCTCCCCCTCCGGTGGCTGTGGTATCGCCACCAGTACCACCGTTGCCCCAGCTTCCACCACCAACAGCACCAGAATTAGACCGACCTCCGGCCGCATGCAGGAGAAGTAGGACGGACGTATCTGAGAGGGCTTCTCTATATCCCTTAAGGGAGGTAACTGGTGTATAACTGGTGCGCGTCTTGGTGGAGCAGAGACTCCCGGCGTACCCAGCACTGTTTGCTTACCTCTATTCATTCAGTGAATTGTAAACTTTGATTGTAATCCTATTTGGGACTTTTATTTATTATAACAGACAACCTTGTAAAACGCAGACAACCAGAATCCTTACAGCAATTAGGTGGAAATCACGGCGTAAGAAACATTACCACCTCAAAGAGTAAAAACCTCAAAAGAAATGTGACTTGTAACAGGCCAGCAGCTGTGTATTTTCTGTGAAGCACCAGCTAGATTATGAACCTTGAATAGCACAGCTAAAGGGGAAACAGGGGAGGGTCCCGGTCCTCGGCAGAAAAAAAAAGTGTATAAACTGTGTATGGAGTTAGTAGGCACCCTCCTGCTTGTGGGACACCCGCCATTGTAATCTCGAATAATAATGCTACTGTACTGAGATCCTCGACTCAGCCTATGCTATTTGCTACAGATTGATTCAGGGTTTTAAGGTTTCAGGGATTGGGCACTAGGGTTGGGTTTCAGGGTAAGGGGTTTCAGGGTTTATGTTTAGGATTTTAAGGTTTTTAGGGTTGGAGTTTTAACGGTTAGGGTTTTAAGGATTTGGGGGTTAGGGTTTTAAGGGTTTCAGGGTTAGCGTGTTAGTGTATTAGAGTTTTTTGGGTTGTAGTGTTGATATGTTTTTTAGGGTTAGAGTCTTAAGGTTTTATTTTTGGTCAGTTATTTCCGGTTAGGGTTTTAAGATCTTTTGTTTTGTTTTGTTTTGTTTTGTTTTTCAGGTTAGGTTCTCCAGGTCCAGGGTTTTGAGTATCCTAATTTTGGGGGTTAGGATTTTGTGTGCCCTAATTTTTTGGGATAGGCTTTTAAGCATCCTAAGTAGTTGGGTTAGTGTTTTGAGCATCTTAATGTTTTGGGTTTGGGTATTGAGCATCCTAAGTTTTCGGGAAAGGGTTTTGAGCATCTTTATGTTTCCAGGAGAGGGTTTTGAGCGTCATAATGTTTTTGGGTTAGGGCTTTGAGCGTCCTAATGTTTTTGGGATAGGGTTTGGAGCATCTTAATGTTTCCAGGATAGGGTTTGGAGCGTCCTAAATTTTCAGGATAGGGTTTTGAGCAACTTATTGTTTCCAGGATAGGGTTTTGAGCCTCCTAATGTTTTTGGGTTAGGGCTTGGAGTGTCCTAAGTTTTTGGGATAGGGTTTGGAGCATCTTAATGTTTCCAGGATAGGCTTTGGAGCGTCCTAAATTTTCAGGATAGGGTTTTGATCATCTTAATGTTTCCAGGATAGGGTTTGGAGCATCCTAAGTTTTTGGGATAGGTCTTTGAGCTTCCTAATGTTTTCCGGATAGGGTTTGGAGCGTCTTAATGTTTTTGGTTTGGGTTTTGCACATCCAAAGATATTGGGTTTGGGTTTTGAGCGTCCTAATGTTTTTGGGTTAGGGCTTGGAGCGTCCTAATGCTTTTGGGATAGGGTTTGGAGAGTCCTAGTGTTTTCGGGATAGGGTTTTGAGCGTCCAAAGTTTTTGGGATAGGGTTTTGAGCGTCCAAAGTGTTATAAGTTGCCCCGTTAATTAATTTTCATAGAGCATTGTATTAATCATAGAAAGGAATTTATTGAGTGAGCAAACATCAAGCAAAAGAGCACTGGGCGGCCGGGGAGTCTCAGCTCCGCCAACGGCACGCACCTTACCCCCGCCAGGGTCCCTTTTTATTTATATTTTGCTAATTCCGGGATTACGCAGCACATCCTGGTATATTCTGCGACTGCGCGCACTGTTGCTAGGGGGTCGTCTCTGTCCCTCTGGTGGTCGTGAAGATGAAGGCCGAAGTCTTCCTCGGCGTTGTGGTTCAACTTCTTTTATTATTTGGTCATGTTGGCCCAGCGTTAGACAGGAAGGCATGTATGTCGATACACTACTTTAGCAACCTATCAGGAGATGGTTACATGAGTTTTGCAACAGTGTCTTTGAACAAAAGAGGCAACTGAGATGCAGAAGGAGAATGGGTTGGGGGGTCTCTTTTTTGTTACGTTAAGCAAAAGAATTTTCATAGTGTCTAGGCAAGCATTATGCAGCTCCTTACTTCAGCAGGGAGCTTTTGCAACTCCCGCTCCTCAAACAGAACTCCTTGTTTTTATAATACAAAAGACAATGAACAAACATTTATGGTGTATTACACTAAGTTTTTGGGTTAGGGTTTTCTGCGTCTTAATTGTTATAAGTTGCCCCCTTAATTAATTTTCAGAGAGCATTGCATTAATAATAGAAAGGAATTTATTGAGTAAGCAACAGCAAGCAAAACAGCGCTGGGCGGCCGGGGAGTCTCGGCTCCGCCAACGGCACGCACCTCACCCCCGCCAGGGTCCCTTTTTATTTATATTTTGCTAATTCTGGGATTACGCAGCACATCCTGGTATATTCTGCGACTGCGCGCACTGTTGCTAGGGGGTCGTCTCTGTCCCTCTGGTGGTCGTGAAGATGAAGGCTGTAGTCTTCCTCGGCGTTGTGGTTCAACTTCTTTTTTTTATTTGGTCATGTTGGCCCAGCGTGAGACAGGAATGCAGGATGTTGATACACTAGTATAGCAACTTATCAGGAGATGGTTACATGAACTTTGCAGCAGTGTCTTTGAACAAAAGAGGCAACTGAGATGCAGAAGGAGAGAAGGGGAGGGGGTTCTCTTTTTTGTTACGTTAAGCAAAAGAATTTTCATAGTGTCTAGCCAAGTATTATACATCTTACTTCAGCAGGGAGCTTTTGCAACTCCTGCTCCTCAAATGGAACTCCTTGTTTTATAATACAAAAGACAATGAACAAACATTTATGGTGTATTACATTAATGTTTTGGGGTTAGGGTTTGGAGCGCCCTAAGTTTTTGGGCTAGGGCTTTGAGCATTCCTAACATTTTGGGTTGGGTTTGGGTTTTGAGCATCCTAAGATTTTGGGTTAGGGGTTTTAGGCATAGGTCTTCAGGGGTTTAGTGTGGTAAATAGTTTGGGTTAGGTCTGTAGGGGTTTTGAGGTTTTTTGGATGTTAGGGCTTGAGGCTTTTTTTGTAAGGGCGGTGAGGGTTCCAGTGAGTGCTGGTAAATGCGGTTCTCGAGCACTCGGCCTGTGATTGGCCATGCTGGCTGTGCGGGGAATGCTGGTAGGAGTAGTTTTCCGGCACTGGGAGGCCATGTTGTGTGCCCAGAGCATGCAGGGAGATGCAGTTCTCGGGACTCCGGACTTCCGGGAGGCCATGTTGCGTACCCAGAGTATGCCGGGAAATGTAGTTGTCGGATTCGGGACTTCCGGGAGGCCATGTTGAATGCCCAGAGCATACCGGGAGATGTAGTTCTCGGGAACTAGGGTTAGGGGCTAGGGCTGGGGCTAGAGTTAGGGTTTCGGGTGAGGGTTGGGGTTGGGGGTTATTGTTAGGCTTAGAGGGTTAGGGTTAGGCTTATAGGTTTATGGTTAGGGATAGGTTAGGGGTAGGTTTAGAGGGTTAGGGTAAGGGTTAGGGGTTAGGGGTTGGGGTTGTGTTTAGGCTTAGGGTAAGGGTTAGGGTGAGAGTATTAGGGTTATGGTTCGGGTTCAGATTAGGGTACGGGTAAGGGTTAGGGCAAGGGTAAGTATTAGGGTAAGGCTAAGGGTAAGGGTTAGGGTAAGGCTGAGGGTGAGGATAAGGTTTAGGTTTAGGGAAAGGGTTAGGTTTATGGTAAGGATTAGGGTAAGCGTTAGGGTTAGGTTTAGAGGGTTAGGGTTAGGATTAGGGTTAGGGTTAGGGTTAGGGTTAGGGTTAGGGGTAGGGGTAGGGGTAGGGTTAGGGTTAGATCCGCAATTAGGGTTAGGGTTAGGGTTGGGTTAGGGTCCCAGAACTAGGGTTAGGGTTAGGGTTAGGGTCCCAGAACTAGGGTTAGGGTTAGGGTTAGGGTTAGATCCGCAATTAGGGTTAGGGTTAGGGTTAGGGTTAGGGTTAGGGTTAGGGTTAGATCCGCCATTAGGGTTAGGGTTAGGGTTAGGGTTAGGGGTTAGGGTTAGGGTTAGGGTTAGGGTTAGTGTTAGGGTTAGGGGTGGGGTTAGGGTTAGGGTTCGTATTCTGGTTAGGGGTAGGGATAGGTTTAGGGTTAGGGTTATATTTTAGGGTTAGGTTAAGGTTAAAGTTAGAGTTAGGTTTAGTGTTAGGGATAGGATTAGGTTTAGTGTTAGGGTTATTGTTATGTTAGGGTTAGGGTTCTGGCAGGGTTAGGGTTAGGGTTAGGGTTAGGGTTAGCTTTAGGGTTAGGGTTAGGATTAGGGTTAGGGTTAGGTTATGGTTAGGGATAGGGTTAGGTTAGGGTTAGAGTTAGGGTTAGGGTTAGGGTTAGGATTAGGGTTGGGTTAGTGTTAGGTTTAGGTTAGGGTTAGGTTTAGTTTCTGACTACAGTAACTAGACCATCTAATAAAAATCATCCTTATTGTCTTTATCAAAGCAATGGCTTCTATATTATCAATTAATTGTACATGCACTTGGAAAAAGCCAAGGCAATACCTCACTTACTTGGAGCTGTATCTAAATGCAGTTATGTATACAATCTGTAGCAGCAGCTATTATTAGAGAGGGTGAAGGAGGAACTTTGCCCACTGAAATTCAAAAATTTATTTGGGATAATGCTTCAGAATTTGGAAAAGTTTTTCAAGCATGGTGGCAATTAGTCAACTTTACCCTTTATGCAGAAAATGATCAAATTGTTGCCTTTATACTTACTATAAGTAATGCCACCATATACAATGTATAGCCAATCATTGCATTAGGACTCAATCATAATGGAACTATACTTTATCCTAAAGGGAATAAAGTATGGGCCCATCAAAAGGGAGGAAAGTGACAAACAATTGATGTAAATGCATGCATTGTGCATGAACAAAAAGGTTTCATCTGTGAAAGTAACACGCTGGAATCTCAATACATTTGTCTTTACACTGAGCAAAATATTTGCCACTTTGAGATACATCCTAATGAAACCCTTGAAACTGTACTTGTATATATTGGGAAAGGTTGTGTTTGCAAGAGAAGTCATTGTGATTCTATAGTCGTAGATAATGCTGTGGTAGATACCAGTAATCACTCTAATGTTTGTGTTTGCAATTTTACCAAAATCTCAACCATATCACACTATCAGGTAGACCTGTGCAACAGGTATAAGGCCCTGGAGACCGAAAGGCAATCGATGGATGGAAAAGGCTACAATCCCTCTCCACCCGAGATATTGGCAGGGTTGGAAAAGCCAACCCCCCCTGTATAGTGACCACAGGCAGCAGGAAGAAAAGGTGAGTTTTAGTTGTGGGTGATTTATCAATCAGCGGAACAGAGGGTCCAATATGTACAAGGGACCATCCTCTAAGGGACATCTGCTGCCTTCCTGGGGCCTGGGTTAGGACATCAAAAGGAGGCTTCCCAGCTTGGTTCAAACGTCAGACTATTACCGATTGCTCGTCCTATATCTGGGAGGAGAAGGAGTGGCAACGCATAGCCTGCGAGCAATCAAAAGGGACTTCAAGGATTTGTCAATTTCTCAAAACTCAACGAAATGCAACGGAAACCCCAAAACACCTCAAAAACACCCCAAAAGCGAACCGAATCAGAAGAAAAAACGTGATTTAACCCCCAAAAAACCCTTAAACCTACCTGATGTTCACCTAAATGTACAATCCACTCCCAACCACCAGAAAAACCAATGGAAACCCAACAGAACCCAACGGAGACCCCAAAACACGTCAAAAACACCCCAAACAAGTCCGCGATAACGCCCAAAAACAGAAGAAAACCCAAAATACCATAGATCCACCCCAAAAACACACTAAACTTACATGATATTCTCCAAAACCCGCAATTTAAACTTTTCCACCATGATGAACTCGGAAAACCCAACGAAACCCAACGGAGACCCCAAAACACGTCAAAATCACCCCAAACAAAAACGGGATCACCCCCAAAACTGGAAGAAAATTCCAAAAAAGCACGGATCCAATCCCAAAACCACCCTAAACCTACCTGATGTTCTCCAAATCCCAAAGTCAACACCCAACCACCATAAAACCCATTAGGAACTCAACGAAACGCAACGGAAACCCCAAAACACGTCAAAAACACCCCAAAAGCAAACCGAATCAGAAGAAAAAACGTGATTTAACCCCCCAAAAACCTTAAACCTACCTGATGTTCTCCAAAACCCACAATCCACTCCTATTTAACATAATAACCAACAAGAACCCAACAAAACCCAACGGAGACCTCAAAACACAACAAGAACACCCCCCAAAAAAACGGGACCACCCCAAAACCAGAAGAAAACCCTAAAAAACAGAAGAAATCCCACAAAACCATAGATTCAGCCCCCCAAAAAAACTTAAACACACCTATGTTTTCCAAAACCCACAACTTACCATTTTCCACAATGATGACCAAAAAGAAACCAACTAAAACCCACCGGAGACACCAAAACACATCAAAAACACCCCAAAAAAGAACAGGATCACCCCCCAAAAAACAGAAAACCCCAAACACCATAGATCCAGTCCAAAACCACCCTAAACCTACTTGATGTTCTCCAAAACCCGCAATTTACACTTTTCCAACACCATGACCACGGAAAACACAACAAAACCCAACGGAGACCCCAAAACACGTCAAAAACACCCCAAACAAGAAAGGCATCACCCCCAAACCTGGAAGAAAATCCCCAAAAACCACGGATCCAACCCAAAACCACCCTAAACCTACCTGATATTCTCCAAATCCCAAAGTCCACTCCCAACCACCATAAAACCCATTAGGAACTCATTGAAACGCAACGGAAACCCCAAAACACCTCAAAAACACCCCAAAAGCAAACCGGATCAGAAGAAAAAACGTGATTTAACCCCCCAAAAAAAACCCTTAAACCTACCTGATGTTCTTCTAAATGTACAATCCACTCCCAAACACCAGAAAACCCAATGGAAACTCAACAAAACCCAACGGAGACCCCAAAACTCATCAAAAACACCCGAAAACAGAACAGGACCAATCCAAAAAGAGAAGAAAACCCTAAAAAACTGAGGAAATCCCCCAAAACCATAGATTCACCGCTCAAAAAAACAAACTCACCTGTGTTCTCTAAAAGCTACAATTTACCATTTTCCACCATGATGACCACGGAAGACCCAACAAAACCCAACGGAGACACCAAAACACATCAAAAACACCCCAAAAAAGATCTGCATCACCCCAAAACGTGAAGAAAATCCCCCAAAACCATAGATCCACCCCAAAACCACCATAATCCTACCCGATGTTCTCTAAAACCTACAATTTACCCTTTTCCACCATGATGACCACGGAAAACCCAACGAAACCCAACGGAGACCACAAAACACGTCAAAAACACCCCAAAAAAGAACAGGATCACACCCCAAAAAACGGAAGAAAACCCCAAATACCATGAATCCACACCAAAATTCCCCCTAAACCTACCTGAAGTTCTCCAAAACCTGCAATTTACAATTTTCTACAACCATGACCACGGAAAACACAATGAAACCCAACGGAGACCCCAAAACACGTCAAAAACACCTCAAAAGAAAACGGGATCACCCCCAAAACTGGACGAAAATCCCCCAAAACCACGGATCCAATCCCAAAACCACCCTAAACCTACCTGATGTTCTCCAAATCCCAAAGTCAACTCCCAACCGCCATAAAACCCATTAGGAACTCAACGAAATGAAACAAAAACCCCAAAACACCTCAAAAACACCCCAAAAGCAAACCGAATCAGAAGAAAAAACGTTATTTAACCCCCCCAAAAACCGTTATACCTACCTGATGTTCTCCTAAAGTTACAATTCACTCCCAGCCACATGAAAACCCAATGGAAACCCAAGAAAACCCAACGGAGACCACAAAACACGTCAAAAACACCCCAAAGAACTGCATCACCCCCACACTGGAAGAAAACCCCAAATACCATGAATCCACCCCAAAAGTCCCCCTTAACATACCTGATGTTCTCCAAAACCCGCAACTTTCACTTTTCCACCACCATGACCACGGAAAACCCAATGAAACCCAACGGAGACCCCAAAACACGTCAAAAACACCCCAAACAAGAACAGCATCACCCCCAAAACTGAAAGAAAATCCCCAAAAAGCACGGATCCAATCCCCAAACCACCCTAAACCTACCTGATGTTCTCCAAAACCAACAATATAACCTTTTCCACCATAATGACCACGGAAAACACAACGAAACCCAACGCAGACCCCAAAACACGTCAAAAACACCCCAAACAAGAACGGCATCACCCCCAAAATTGGAAGAAAATTCACCAAAACCATAGATCCACCCCAAAACCACCATAAACCTACCTGATAGTCTCCAAATCCCAAAGTCCACTCCCAACCACCATAAAACCCATTAGGAACTCAACGAAACGCAACGGAAACCCCAAAACACCTCAAAAACACCCCAAAAAAGAACTGGATGAGAAGAAAAAACGCCAAAACTATGAATTTCCCCCCCAAACCACCCTAAACTCACCTGATCTTCTCCAAAACCAAAAATGCACTTCCATTTATCTTAACGACAGACGAGAACCCAACGAAACCCAAGGGAGACCCCAAAACACGTCAAAAACACCCCAAACAAGAACAGGATCACCCCCCAAAACGAAAGAAAACCCCAAAAAGCACGGATCCAATCCCCAAACCACCCTAAACCTACCTGATGTTCTCCAAATCCCAAAGTCAACACCCAACCACCATAAAACCCATTAGGAACTCAACGAAACGCAACGGAAACCCCAAAACACCTCAAAAACACCCCAAAAGCAAACCGAATCAGAAGAAAAAACGTGATTTAACCCCCCAAAAACCTTAAACCTACCTGATGTTCTCCAAAACCCACAATCCACTCCTATTTAACATAATAACCAACAAGAACCCAACAAAACCCAACGGAGACCTCAAAACACAACAAGAACACCCCCAAAAAAACGGGACCACCCCAAAACCAGAAGAAAACCCTAAAAAACAGAAGAAATCCCACAAAACCATAGATTCAGCCCCCAAAAAAAACTTAAACACACCTATGTTTTCCAAAACCCACAATTTACCATTTTCCACAATGATGACCAAAAAGAAACCAACTAAAACCCACCGGAGACACCAAAACACATCAAAAACACCCCAAAAAAGAACAGGATCACCCCCCAAAAAACAGAAAACCCCAAACACCATAGATCCAGTCCAAAACCACCCTAAACCTACTTGATGATCTCCAAAACCCGCAATTTACACTTTTCCAACACCATGACCACGGAAAACACAACAAAACCCAACGGAGACCCCAAAACACGTCAAAAACACCCCAAACAAGAAAGGCATCACCCCCAAACCTGGAAGAAAATCCCCAAAAACCACGGATCCAACCCAAAACCACCCTAAACCTACCTGATATTCTCCAAATCCCAAAGTCCACTCCCAACCACCATAAAACCCATTAGGAACTCATTGAAACGCAACGGAAACCCCAAAACACCTCAAAAACACCCCAAAAGCAAACCGGATCAGAAGAAAAAACGAGATTTAACCCCCCAAAAAAACCCTTAAACCTACCTGATGTTCTTCTAAATGTACAATCCACTCCCAAACACCAGAAAACCCAATGGAAACTCAACAAAACCCAACGGAGACCCCAAAACTCATCAAAAACACCCGAAAACAGAACAGGACCAATCCAAAAAGAGAAGAAAACCCTAAAAAACTGAGGAAATCCCCCAAAACCATAGATTCACCGCTCAAAAAAACAAACTCACCTGTGTTCTCTAAAAGCTACAATTTACCATTTTCCACCATGATGACCACGGAAGACCCAACAAAACCCAACGGAGACACCAAAACACATCAAAAACACCCCAAAAAAGATCTGCATCACCCCAAAACGTGAAGAAAATCCCCCAAAACCATAGATCCACCCCAAAACCACCATAATCCTACCCGATGTTCTCTAAAACCTACAATTTACCCTTTTCCACCATGATGACCACGGAAAACCCAACGAAACCCAACGGAGACCACAAAACACGTCAAAAACACCCCAAAAAAGAACAGGATCAAACCCAAAAAAACAGAAGAAAACCCCAAATACCATGAATCCACACCAAAATTCCCCCTAAACCTACCTGAAATTCTCCAAAACCTGCAATTTACAATTTTCTACAACCATGACCACGGAAAACACAATGAAACCCAACGGAGACCCCAAAACACGTCAAAAACACCTCAAAAGAAAACGGGATCACCCCCAAACCTGGACGAAAATCCCCCAAAACCACGGATCCAATCCCAAAACCACCCTAAACCTACCTGATGTTCTCCAAATCCCAAAGTCAACTCCCAACCGCCATAAAACCCATTAGGAACTCAACGAAATGAAACAAAAACCCCAAAACACGTCAAAAACACCCCAAAAGCAAACCAAATCAGAAGAAAAAACGTTATTTAACCCCCCCAAAAACCGTTATACCTACCTGATGTTCTCCTAAAGTTACAATTCACTCCCAGCCACATGAAAACCCAATGGAAACCCAAGAAAACCCAACGGAGACCACAAAACACGTCAAAAACACCCCAAAGAACTGCATCACCCCCACACTGGAAGAAAACCCCAAATACCATGAATCCACCCCAAAAGTCCCCCTTAACATACGGAGACCCCAAAACACGTCAAAAAAACCCAAAAAAAACAACTGGATCAGAAGAAAAAAATAAAACAAAACCCATGTATTTCCCCCCAAAACCACCCTAAACTCACCTGATCTTCTCCAAATCCCACATTTCACTCCCATTCACCATCATGACCAACCAGAACCCAACGAAACCCAACGAAGACCCCAAAACACCTCAAAACCACCCCAAAATCAACCCAGATCCTAAAAAAAAAAAACAAAATGCCATGATTTCACCCCAAAAAAACCTTAAACCTACCTGATCTTCTCCAAAACCCACAATCCACTCCTATTTAACATAATGACCAACAAGAACAAAACAAAACGCAACGGAGAACCCAAAACACGTCAAAAACACCCCAGAAAAGATCGGGACCACCCCAAAACCAGAAGAAAACCCTAAAAAAAAAAGAAATCCCCCAAAACCATAGATTCACCCCCCAAAAAACCTTAAACTCACCTGATGTTCTACAGAACCCACAATTTAATATTTTCCACCATGATGACCACGAAAAAACCTAACGAAGCCCAAGGGAGACCACAAAACATGTCAAAAACACCCCAAAAAAGAACAGGATAACCCCTAAAATCGAAAGAAAACCCCAAAAGCCATAGATCCACCCCAAAAGTCCCCCTAAACCTACCTGATGTTCTCCAAAAGCCACAATTTACGCTTTTTCACCATGATGACCAACATGAACCAAACAAAAACCCAAAGGAGACCCCAAAACACGTCAAAAACACCCCAAAAAAGAAAGGGATCACCCCCAAAATTGGAAGAAAATCCCTCAAAACCATAGATCCACCCCAAAACAACCCTAAACCTACCTGATGTTCTTCAAAACCCACAATTTACCCTTTTCCACCATGATGACCATGGAAAACACAACGAAACCCAACGGAGACCCCAAAACAAGTCAAAAACACCCCAAACAAGAACGGGATAACCCCTAAAAACGAAAGAAAACACCAAAAACCATAGATCCACCCCAAAAGCACCCTAAACCTACCTGATGTTCTCCAAAAGCCACAATTTACGCTTTTTCACCATGATGACCAACATGAACCAAACAAAAACCCAAAGGAGACCCCAAAACACGTCAAAAACACCCCAAAAAAGAAAGGGATCACCCCCAAAATTGGAAGAAAATCCCTCAAAACCATAGATCCACCCCAAAACAACCCTAAACCTACCTGATGTTCTTCAAAACCCACAATTTACCCTTTTCCACCATGATGACCATGGAAAACACAACGAAACCCAACGGAGACCCCAAAACAAGTCAAAAACACCCCAAACAAGAACGGGATAACCCCTAAAAACGAAAGAAAACACCAAAAACCATAGATCCACCCCAAAAGCACCCTAAACCTACCTGATGTTCTCCAAAACCAACAGTTTAAACTTTTCCACCATAATGACCACGGAAAACACAACG